>NW_024387326.1:3394739-4004354 GCF_900408965.1 Simochromis diagramma | reverse complement strand
CAAACCCATGAATTCAAAGTGGACATTAAGCAGTGAGTGAGGAAAGGGATTTTCTTGGCACAAATGTTCTTTGGCTCTCTGCTGGATGTCAGCGTGCCCTGTCTTTGTCAGGACTCAGAGTATGTGGTGGCAGTGAGGAACTACATCACTGAGGACAGGACTCAGCTCAACTTCCACAAAGGCGACATCATCAGACTCCAGCACATGGACGGACTGGAGGCTGGTGAGATACAGGAACAATCCAACACTGAAAATTGTCACAGTGATAGATCTGCGTTCTGCCTCTGAATTATTTCACAGTGCCCATTTCATTGTGTGGTTGTATCTCAGGTAAACGTTATGGCTGCATTGTGAGGAAGAAGGTGATGCTTCTGGAGGAGCTAAAGAGAAACACCGCTGAGTTTGGTGCGTGTGGCGTGATCTTTCTTATTCTAGCTTTCTTCTAACATTTTGGAGTTTATTTATGTTGGTTGTGTGACGCAAAATATTGACGACATTGAAGAGTCTTTATTTTGTGTGCAACCTTTTACTTATTTTGTGTGTGTGCATGCGTGTAGGCTGGCGGTTCGGCGCCGTGTATGGAAAGTCTGGAGTGTTCCCCAGCGAGTTCATCCGTCCTGTGGCTGCTCCGGACTTCTTGGTCCTGCCTCCTGAACGCGTGGAGCCCCGAGACCGGCAGGGACGAGTCGCTGCCTCTGCTGCTGTTGCCGTTGCGATGGGCTCAGCTGTAGCTGCTCATGAGCTCGACCTCTCTACCGAGGTGCTAACTGCATTTTTTTACTCTTTTTTTCTGCTTTTTCAAGCTTCCCACTGTCAGAATAATAGATTAAAGGCTAGTGTAACCTACAGAGCTCAACATGAATAGTACCCTTACATTATGGTATTAGCCAGTGTTTATACAGCATACATTGGAATGCTTTGGTTAGCAGAAATGGAAAAATTTTTTAGATAATTACACTGTTGGTGCTCCCAGTAAGTGGCACTCTTGCTTTTGCTCTTCATGCTGTGGATTTGTGTGTGTCTCAGGTAGTGAATGAAATCTATGGAGACAGCCTGGGTGTCGAACTGGACGACCTGCCTCTGCACAGCAGCCAGTACCACATGGTTGAGTTTGCCAAGAAGTACTTCAGAGAAGCACAGAGGAACAGGAGGTCAGACACACACATGTGCAGTGTCAAAAACAAAAAAGAGTTAGAAGGGTTCAATGTAAAGCTAAAATTTGCACTTACAGTGATAAATAAATAACCAAGAGTTGATTGTCTGCTTTTCCCCACAGTGATCAGAAAGCGAAAAAGGGGAAGGAGCCCAGGGACCCTGCTGACCTGGTCAAATTCTCCAAGGTAATTCAAATCACAATCATGTCTCTGTGTTCAAATATGTAGGATATGTTTCTCTGTGCCTGTGCACAGACATCTAAAATGTTTTTCTTGCCATCGTGTTCTGGTTTAACATCTTGTTTCTCTTTCTAGTCTCCAATCCAGGAGTCACTGATCGACTTCTCAGACAGTGGGATGAACCGAGTGGCTGCTGACATCTTCTTAGGTGAGAGCAGAGTGTGGAAACGAAAAGAAACATAGGAGGTTGAAGCAGAAGATAGCAGCATAAAATACGCATATATTTCGTGTTTCTTTGTGTTTATTTTTAGTTTATTTTTAGTATAAAAGCATTAATGTGCTTTAAACGAAATACATCCGAAAAGATGTGGTCCAGCTCCTTCTGTTTCTTTTGCCCAGCTATAATGAAGTTTATGGGAGACTTCCCAATGAAAGGCCAGACTGAGCAGGACCTGGTCACCACTATATTAAAGGTATGCTTACATCAGCAAATTGTCTATCCATCGTAATACTAAGACGAGGTCTGTGTGTGTGATTTTATGTTTTTCTTCATGCATGTGCTTAAACAAATCTAGTTAAGTGGTGACCATGGCCTGATGAAGGATGAAGCCTACTGCCAAGTGATGAAACAAGTTACTGTCAACACCAGCTCCAAACCGTAAGGCTTCCAGCGCTCGCTTGTTCTTAAAGAGCAGTGACATGATCGTGGAGAGGCTTTAATCTGTGGCTGTGTGCGTGCTTCTCTGTGTGCAGGGACAGCTGTCAGAGAGGATGGCGGCTGATGTATATTCTCACATCTTTCCATCGCTGCTCTGATGTTATGAAGCCGTTTCTGTTGACGTTTCTCCAGGATGCATGTGCCAGCCCTGGTTTGCAATACCAAGGTGGGCATCGTGTTCATCAGTCCATCTCTTTTGATCTTCACTGGTCTAAAGTGTTTACTAGCTGCTCTTCCAATTGACAGGTATTGCCAAGGCATGCGAGCAGAATCTGAGGAGGACTTTTCAGTATGGCGGGCGTGTGCAGTATCCCAACAGCATGGAACTCAAAGCAATGATGGTTAGTTTGTAAATAAGCTACACAGTGTTCCTTTGTGGCTTGAAATATGTCAAAATTGTAGGGATTGCTAACATTTATTAACTTAAAGTGTCAACAGGTGTTTAAAAATACGGAAAAACAATCGGGATAGTCCTGTATAGTCTCCTTTATCAGGTAGATCAGGCCGTGCTAATTAATCTACAGCGATATCTTTCATATTGTGGTGTCTGTCTGTCATGTTCAGATGTGACTTTGCTACATGACTTCTCAGTAACAGCTGTGGATAGCAGTGTGTGACGTTTCCCTCTGATTTGTTGTCCGTGTACAGGCCGGGCGTAGCTCCAAGAGACAGCTGTTCCTGCTCCCAGGTGGCATCGAAAGGCACTTAAAAATCAAGACATGCTCTGTGAGTGGAAAACACACACACATGCACACACACACACACACACACACACACACACACACAGAATGGCTGCAGTCTCTAAATGTAAAACACAGATGCTGAATTTGTAGCCTGTAGTGGCATATTTGCTTTTTCCTTATCAGGTTGCTTTGGATGTGATCGAGGAGCTTTGCTTTGAGATGGGACTCCAAAGAATGGAGGCACTGGATGAACATGCCGTCTTTCTGGTCACACACAAGGGTAACAAGGATCTCTTGTTTTAGTGGAGCTCTAAAATGCTAACATTTCCTTTTGCCGAGTTAGATATTGTGACACGTTTTGGATAATAGATGGTTACTAAAGTGTCTTTCTGTGTAGGTCAGAATGTACGTCCCCTGAACAAGC
This sequence comes from Simochromis diagramma, assembly GCF_900408965.1. Classification (NCBI taxonomy): domain Eukaryota; kingdom Metazoa; phylum Chordata; class Actinopteri; order Cichliformes; family Cichlidae; genus Simochromis; species Simochromis diagramma. The sequence continues at coordinate 4,001,195 of NW_024387326.1, read as the reverse complement.
GAGAGTACATCCTGGACATCGCTACAGAGGCTGAGCCCGTGGATGCCAACTACAGTCTTTGGTTCAGACGGGTTATATGGAGTCTAGCTCTCAAACTTGACAATGAACTTTATGTCACCATGCACTATAACCAGGTATAAATCTCATTTCACAGAGCTGTAGATTGAAGCAGTCCTGAAATTTTAGCTCACGTGCTAAATATATGTCACATCCTAATATTTCATTGGATAGCTGACCTCTTTTTTTTGTGGCCACATACGTCATCACCACCTGATGAGGGGGTTTTTTTGTGGTCGGGCGGTGTGCATAGAAGTACATCTTGTTTCGTCTTCTCATCAGTTGATATTTGTCATAGAAACAAGACGGACTAATGCACATTGTGCATCTCTTTTCAAGGTGTTGCCAGACTACCTGAAGGCCTTGCTGAGTGTGGTTCCTCAGGGTAAGCCCAGTGAACAGCATCTGCAGCAGATTACCAGGCTGGCTGCCCTACAGCATCGTGCCAAAGACACCATCTACCTCCCCACCCTGTAAATATATCCATTTGTTGTTGGAAACCTTTTGCATGCTAATGTACCAACTCACACTTGCATATCAATTACTTTTGGGCAAGTTACTAGTGATACAAGGGACAAATTAAAGGTAGGTTTGTGTTGATTTTTTGTCACCCATCATATCTAATCATATCTATGCAATCAACATGCGACTGAAGTGCAGACTTTTAGCTTTAATTCAAACGGTTTAATGAAAGTGTTCCATTCACTTTTTAGGAATTAAATTGATTCAAAGTGATTTAAATTAAAGTTATCTAAAGAAACCAGTGATTGAGACTTTTAGTAGCTTAATTTTTTCCAAACAGTATGACATGGCTGACTTACAGAAGAGCACGTTTGGCCCAGATATCCCTTTTCTACTATTTCTGATATTGTGGCTATATCACAAAGGGCTGAGAAGGTTGCTGCTGCATCCAGGGACTAAGTTAGTTACCTAAGGGTTTTATATAACAACACTCTTTAAAATGTAGTAAGACAATAATAGTAGACCCAGGACTGAACCGTGGGGAAACCTACAGGTTGGAGAAGCAGTGGTAGAAGAGAATGTACGGTATCCCTGAGAGGTCAAACGTACTGCAACGTAAAAGAACACAAATAGAAAAATGTTCCAAAAACACACAAAACACAATGAAAATTCATCAGGTTAGACCATTACATGCTATGTTGAACAACTAATATAAAACATTCATCTACAGTGTTATATGTATCATTCAATTACAACTTTACTTCCTCACAATAGCTACAAATCCTCAGGTTCTGTGTCTCAGTCGAATCCTTTGGATGTCTCTGTTTCTCTCATTTCCACAGCTGTTCTGTAAGATTTTCTGCTAAAAAAAACACTTTTGTTGTGTTTTGGGAGCTTTTTTTCCCCCAAATTCCACTGTGCTATTTATCTTTTTATTTTTTATTTTTGCTTTACATCTGTTGTGTGTTTCTTTTTTAATTTCATTGTGCATTTTTGTGTTTTTATGTGCTTTTGTAGCATTTTTGTATTTTTCTGGCCTTTTCTTTTGGGGCGATCGTGGCTCAAGAGTTGGGAGCTCGCCTTGTAATCGGAAAGTTGCCGGTTCGAGCCCCGGCTTGGACAGTCTCGGTCGTTGTGTCCTTGGGCAAGACACTTCACCCGTTGCCTACTAGTGGTGGTCAGAGGGCCCGGTGGCGCCAGTGTCCGGCAGCCTCGCCTCTGTCAGTGCGCCCCAGGGTGGCTGTGGCTACAATGTAGCTGCCATCACCAGTGTGTGAATGGGTGGATGACTGAACGTGTAAAGCGCTTTGGGGTCATTAGGGACTAGTAAAGCGCTATATAAATACAGGCCATTTACCATTTCTTATGCTGCAGTCTTTTTGACCTCTCAGGGCCACCATACTCTGCTTTGCACATTGTCGGCTTGCACAGAAAAATACACCTAACATGCACATGTATAATTTGATCTGCTGTCTCTCAATTACACCTTGTTCCCTCTTTGTGTGTGCGTGTGTGTTAGCCGTGAGGTGCAGGAGTGTATCCCTCCGCAGTTCTACAGCAAAACGGGTTCACAGCAGTGGCTGAACATGACAACACAACACATGCAGCAGGTCCAGCCCTTAAACCCACACCAGGCCCGTGCGCAGTTCCTTGGTAAGACAACAGTTCTTTGTGAGTGTGAAAGATACTCACAATTTGGCCATTTAACTTTTACATATGTCCTATAATATTAATAACTTTTGTATTGTTAATAGCAAAGCCCATTGCATGTTCTGTCACAATTCTATTAGGATAAACATCTGAAACATCTGGTAAACAAAAAAAAAGGCTTATTCTGATCCCAAATAGCAGTTCTAAGTTGATATGAGTGCAGCAAGGTGTCTTCTTAGAGCATTTTTGTTGGACCAGTGGGAAAGAAAATGTTCAAAAGCACGCTGAGTTGTCACGACATTTTCTGTAAACATCTTTACCTTGCAATTTGAATGCGGCAGCTTATCAGAAGTGAGCTTTGGTGTGTTTTTGCCCAGGTCTGGTCAGTGCCTTCCCCATGTTTGGCTCCTCCTTCTTCTACATCCAGAGTTCTGGCTCTTCGTCCGTCCACGCCCCATGCATCCTGGCTGTTAATCTGAACGGGCTTCATTTTCTTAACAAGGACACACATGTGAGTCAAACAAGCATTTTACCCTTTTACTGATCTATTGTGATTGAAAAATACAAAAAAGGCAGGAATTTTATTATATTTCAACAAAGCTTTTGGCTCCCCCTCTTGGTTATGGTGTTTACTGGCTCTCCCATCCATCATTTTTTAATAAAATCTAAATTACAAATAAAAAAAAAAATCTGTGCAAGAGAAAATATAACCTTTAAAACTTGAGATATTTAATTTTATATTTTATGTCTGTGTGTCCCCTGAATGCCTATTTATATGCACATTGGTGTGTTTGTGTGTGATTAGGAGACTATGGTGCGTTTTCCTCTGAAGGAGATTCAATCAACTCGCACTCAGAGGCCAACATCTGGCTCCAGTTACCCATATGTGGAGATCATGATAGGAGACCTGCTTAACCAGCGTGTCACACAGCTGCAGCTGGAGCAGGTGGGTGTATAAGACATAGATGGAAGATTTAGATGTGTGTGTGTAACAGTGTCTGTATTTACAGTGACACATTTCTGCAGTCAACATGTGACTGAGGTGCAGACTTTTAGCTTTAATTCAAGGTGTTTAATGAAAGTGTTGCATCAACTTTTAAGGAATTAAAGTGATTTTTATACGCAGTACCCCATTTGCGAAAATCTTTCGCAGTCAACGACAGCTTGAAGTCTACAACCCAGGGTCATCACCAAATGCTTAGTTTTCTCTCTTGAGATGCTCCCCCAGGCTTTTACTCCAACCACATTCAGTTGCTGCTTATTTGTGGGTCTCTGCCTTCAGTTTTGCATTTGAAAACTGAAGAGCATGCTTTATTGGTTTCAGAAAGATATCCCATTTCTTTGCCTTGAGAAACTTTTGGGTTGCTTTTGCAGTTAATGTGTTATAATCTGCAGTTTGAATCTGCATCAATCTGAAAGTCTGGACTTCAATCAAATATTGATTAATTTAAAATTCACTCTGATGGTGTACACAAGCAAAATTACAAAAGGAAAAAGTGTCCACAAACTTTTGCCCCTTTCGCCCCTAACTGTACCACTGTGCAGTCTATATTCACTCTTCATCTTAAGTCCAGTGTTGTTTCTTTAAGGGTCTATATGATGTTTTCCAGGGCCTGGAGCTGTGCCGAGTCATCGCCATGCACGTGGAGAACATGCTGTCAGTCAGAGAGAAGAGACTCACATTGCCACCAAGTGAAATCACCCTGCTATAGCACAAACACGAGGATGACATATACATAGAAATCACAGTTTATGCCTTAAAAATGTACTCTACCTCTATTCGTAAGACAGGTTATTTTTGTATGTAAAGGCACTGTTATGTAAGTTGATAACTTGTTTATTGTGATGATTTTGAAAAAGTGCTTTTCCATTATGGCCATGAAAATGTTATTTTTTCTTAATTGATCAGCTGTTTTCTTAATGAATGATTTGGCACATAAAATGTCATTCATGTCAGTCACATTCTAGTTTTAGGAGAAACTTGAATGAATGCCTTAATCTTTAATGTTTATAGTTTTACATAATCATCCAGAAATGTTTAAGATCTTGTCCAATATAACTATAAGGGTTAATGTCTCCTTGTTTCCATGCCCCCTCTTTAGAAGAATAGCATGATTTGCTTTGTTCTTGGGACAACATTAATTTAGTGTAATGGTGGCGCCAGTTTATTGCTGTATAACAAACAAACCCTTATAACCTCATCTTGGTTTTGACATTAATGGAAACTTTTGGTTTGATAGGATAAAGAACTTTTTCTGACACATCTCTTATTCTCTGCTTTGCCAAGGGGCAAAGTCTTTTTGGCACATAAGCTTTGAGGCCACATCACTAAGAGTTTGCACTAACTTAAATATTTTATTTTTACAATTAATTTTTTTGCAAATAGCAGTTTTACATAATTATTGCATGTGAATAATAAATTAAAGCTTTAGTATAACAGTAGTGGTGTGTGAGTACTTTATTTTTTTTTAGCAAATACACAGCAATGTATATGAGTTAGGTGGAATTAAAGAGTATGGAAAATCATTGGTGAATACAATACTACTAATAAAAAAAAACAACTAGTAAAATATAATTAAAATAAAATATATGCTAATTATAACCTTCAATTAATGGTCAGAGTTACCATTCTTTTCATGTTTTTCTTCCTAAACAGGACGTATAATCATGTTTGAAGTAGTCATTCAAACATGATTGAATCTGTCTGCTTCCATTATTTATCTTAAACCCAGTTTTTGACATCTTAAAAAAACAAATTTACAATAGTTAAGGTAAAATATTTACATTTTCTCCACAGTTTCGAGTGAGAAAAGTTAGCCGTTATTGGCTATTTAATCTCTGGCCGTTCCATTTTGTTTAAAGGAACTCCCAGTTGTCGCAGTGTACAAACTCAAGCAGCTGGGACATACCGCCGGTGTACCCTGTGCTACAAACCGAGCATCCGTCTCGCGAGCCCTTGGTTGTGTAGGCGTTGCTGAGTAATTGCTCGCAGATTTCCTCGTCCCTATTGGTTACCAATAACGGGATCCGTGTGAACCGGGAAGAGGAGGGAAGGGGGGGGGGGCTGCTGTGGTCAAACCCACCAGGACCTAAACAGCACCAGGAGGGAGAGGAGGGAGGAGAGCCGCAGCAGAGGCAGTAGTGGCAGTAGTGTTGTACCCCCGCTTTCAGCCTGCATGGGCTAGTCCGTTAGCTAGCTTAGCATCTTCCGACTGCGCCGAACCGCCTCTAGTCCCGCCGAGAAGCTCGGGTTGATACCTCCGTGTTACCCTCTCTGTCCCCTCGGTCCTGCCTCCCCCGTGACCGGCTTGAAGATGATGAAGTTTAGGTTTCGTCGGCAGGGCACCGACCCGCAGAGAGAGAAGATAAAACAGGAGCTTTTCGCCTTCAACAAGGTAAAGTAACGGGACAAGAGGAAAGAGAGGGAGATGGTATTCCTCCTCTCTCCTGGTTCCCCTAAACTAACAGACTTATTTTTTAAGTATGGATATATAAAAAAGCCAGTACTTTGCAGCTGAAGTCCGGCCACTCCTCTTGCGCTTGCTGTTTTCTGTCCTACTTCGCGGACAGAAAAACAGATTAGCTGTGAAGTGCGGGTGGTGTGTTTGCAGGGCGCTTTGTTGATGTGTGTTTAGTGGCTGTTGAGTTGTTTTCACGGCGTGTTAATTACCCCTCACCCAAACCAGGACCTCGCTCAAAGTGAGCACCGAGCAGCAATCAAGGAAAACTGTAGCGCTAATATTGCTGTAATTAACCAGCAACAGAGGATTGTGTGGGTGTTGGGGATTATCAGCATGCAGATTAACGGGATTAAATTACAATACATGCTTTTCCAGCAGTTTGATGCTTCGTGTGGTGTGACCCATCTGTCATGCAATGAGCAGGGGTGTCTCTCAGCGTGATGGCACTTTTTACTCCTCTCGTCTGGTTTTAGTAGAAGCTGCCAGAACTCTGCGAGCAGGTTTTTTTTTTTTTTTTTTTTTTTTTTTAAATCTCTGCTGCTTTTTGTTATGCAGAGTCCTCATACCCCTTGTTCCAGTTCTTGGGGGTCTTTGGGTGCAGCCACGAGTGTCAGGTTTCATGCTGGCATCACATCCACATGGATATGAACCAGTTCATGTACAGTAAATCTGAGCGTCCTGTGGTAACATTCAGTGGTGGTGATGGTGGGTTTCCCCTCTGGACAGTCAATGTAAGAGCTCATTTCAGTTCCACTTTCAGTCTAAGCTGAATCTTGTCACCCAGATCACTGTTGCTCCGCCGGTGGGAACATAAAAGCAGCTTGCACCACCCAGATCTGTGGAATGTACTGATAATTCTGCATATCCAGTGTCAGCTGTAGTAACTTACCTAACAGGTTGTTTCTAAGCTCATACTGAGCACTGCAGTGGCCTTGAACTCAGGTTAGATGAAGGCATGGTCTGCATGCTGTGTCTCAGAAAGTGTCCCAGAGAGCCGGGCTGTCTGAACCTTTTAAATGTTAAAAGAATCAAGTTTGTCCTGCACGCTGGATGTGATAATGACATTAACCCTTCTCAGCAGGATTGTTTAGGACTGCGGTGCAAACAACACGATGATGACTGATGATCGTTAAGAATCAGCACTACAGTAGATTTATTTCTCCAGAATTAAGTACTTCAAGTTGACTTGCACTCTGAAGTAAAAAGAGTCCTCTTTTAAGCCATTTTAGCAAATGAAAGAATAAGTAATATAAAAAAACATGAACCAGCGCATGTCCTGGAAAATATTAATCAGCCTTTCGTGGCTCCTAGAGTCGTACTTGCATGACCTTGCAGACTTGGGTAACCTCAGTTGTCTGAGTAGCATGAATGAGATTGCTCACTGTGGCCAGCACAGTGACATGAGCGCTTTGACAAACTGTCCTTACACCATCCCGCCTCAGTATCTGCATTCCAGTCGAGGCCCTCATTGAGTTTGCCATTGAACGGTTTTAGATTGTGGCTTTCCTTAGAGCCACAGCAAATAGTCGATTTGTCAGCTGGTGGATCTGACTGAAAATTAATCAGCAAGCATCTCTTTTGGTAATAGAATGATCAGGTGTTTGTTTTGTTCATTTAATTTAGTTATGGGATAAAACAACTCTCACAAATTTGAAAGTAATTGCTCTTGTTAACTTCTCAAAAATGAGGTGTGATCAGTTATTGTTTTTTTTTTTTCTTTGTTTTTCTGTTACTTATTCCTGATGATATCCTATGTAGAAGTAAGCTTTTGTGTGAATGTGGCTCAGGCGGGCAAAAACTCCAGAGCAATCAGTTTGACATCATTGTTGCCGTTACACAGCTATCAGAAATGTGTTGACGAGAGTGATTTAACGAGAGTTGGTGTAGTGCCGAGTCATATCTGATAAATATATTTTGTATTATGACTAACCAAACGAGACATCTGAGAGAATCGCCCACTAGATAAATGCCTTTGTGGTAGGAGAGTACAGTTAGGGCCATTATTTGTTGGACAAAGACATCATTTTCTGTTGTAGTTTTTCTTCCATACACCATCACAGAGGATTTAAAATCAAACAACCGGGATGTGATTGAAGTGCAGACTTTCAGGGTCATTTTAATAGGTTCAACAAAAGTGCCGCGTTAACTATTTAGAATTCACAGCCATATTTATTCACAGTCATCCATTTTTAGAGACTGGAAATAAATTGAAAAAAATGAAGGATTTAAGGAATCCATGGAGATCATGAAATGCTACGTTTCCCACCATGAGACGCTCTCCTCGGCCTCTGCTGCAGCCAGCTTCAGTTCCTGCTTGTTCGAGGGTCTCTCTTCCTTCAGTAACTAAAATGACATGCTCTGTTGGGATGAGATCAGTTGATATTTATTTTCCTTGACAAACTCTTGGGATGCTTTTGCAGTCTGCTTTGAGTCATTAACTGTCTTCACTGTGAAGTACCATCTGGTCAGTTTTCAGCTAGATCTGAGCAGAGGCTCTGGTCCTGTACATGTCACAGTTCATCCTGCTGTTTCTGTCAGACTAGACTGTGGCGATGATGCACCTCCCTTCCAAAGGAGTGTTCTTGTTGCTCGGTTAGATGTTGAAAGTAGTTCTGTCATGAAACATTTTAGTTGTCTTCTGTGGTCTTTGAGGCCTTTTGGCTTTTCTAAGTATGTGTCAGATTGTTTGGTCACTTCTAAAGTTTTTGCTGTTTCTCTAATTGGTTTATTTTACTTTTTCAGCTTTCTCCTTCACTTGCACTGACATCTCTATTTATCTCTTACCCATAATTCCAATAAACAGGTACCAAATGGGACATCAACTACTGATCTTTTATCTGCTATTTTGTTATGGAATAATGAGGGAACAGGCTTCACCTGGCCATCCAATTAATTTGGACTCTCTGAAAATGAGGGACTGTGTATAAAACTTACTGTAATCCATAAACAGTTAATGCAACACTTTTGTTAAACACCTTGAAAAGAAAACTGAAAGTCTACACTTGAATCATATCTTCTTTGAGTTGTAAAGAGGCCAAAGCTGCAAAAATGTTGTCTTTGTTCAAATACTTACAGACCTCACAGTTTTTAGGTGGGGAGACACTTAAACAGCTTATGTTCATGTTAGCCGAATGATGGTTCTTTGTTTGAATCTCTGATGAAAGTCCATGGACTGTTTGTTTTGCTGTAACACACACACACACACACACACACACACTTTTGTAATGTTTGGCAGCAGCTGCCAGACTGTCACAGACGTTGTCTCTCTTCAGGAGGGTTGCTTTGATGTGACTGTGTTTGTGTGATAGAGACAGATCGCACTGCACCGGCACTTTAAAGACAGAAGGAGTTAATGTTTTACGTTATGTCTGAGTTCAAGCAAACAGCCAGGCTCAGTTTTTTCAGTTAGCCATGCCGAAACCTCAAAGACCTCCACAACCTGTTTTTAAACCAGTTTTAGGTGTCTCTCTACTGGTTTCTGTTCCCTTTTTCTTTGTTGACATAAACACTTCTCCAGCTGTCTCACCATCTCCTGACATGGGCTTGGAGAGAAAAAAGCTGAGATTTTATTTCAACCCAATTTAACAAGGTCTGCAGCACATTACAATAAAGCAATGCTGCTGCCATCAGTACTTTTTAAACTACTTTCCTGTAACTTTATTAAGGGAGTCCTCCCTTTTAGACGCCTCGCTGACTATATTCAGCGAGTCTGACGAGCAGAAAATGACACGCAAACTGTCAGACAGAACTGGGTGCATTTATGGAGGAAAGTCTGGAAAAATAAATGCAAGTGTACTTGTTGTTGTATTTCTTGTGGCATTTGATAAATCTGTCTCATCAGTTTGTCTTCTCTACCCTTTCTCTGCCTGGCTTTCTCTCACAGACTGTGGAGCATGGGTTCCCCCATCAGCCCAGTGCTTTGGCCTTTGACCCCAAGTTGCAGCTCATGGCCATCGGGACAAAGTCAGGAGCCATCAAAATGTATCCTTCTGTCAGTGAGCTCATGCATCTGCAGAAGTTGTTTTGGGGGCTTGGTAAGGATTGACATTTTCGAATAAGAAACCTCAGAAGGGCAAGAAACAACAGCATCACACTTTTTAAATGAATACATCGCATTAGACTAGATTAACAGATCATATTGTAGTCCAAGTCTCAAAGTGGTCATGCTGTATTAGTCAAGGCATGCATACTACAAGTGATCTAACACAAAGCTGAGGTGACTGACTTGTGTTTGTGTCAAACAGATTATAATTTATCATATTTTAGGTTGTGTCATGAAGCTGATAAAGATTTTGGGGACAGGAAAAGATCTAGGAGTACCTCGGATAAGATTACAGAGACTGTTTCTTTTTCACTGCTGTCAGTTTACATCTTTTGAAGTGCTGCTCTGCTTATCTCGCTGCAGTGCAGATACCGTTTTGCTTTAGCTGTGGGTTTGTGGCAGAAGTGTTTCATGGATGTGTCTTTTTTTTCATGCTCTTTAGTGAAAATGCACATGTTGTGGGATGACAGCTAGTCATTCCTTCAGCTGCTGTTATTGCACCAGGTCTACAGTGATCATACTCTTCATTGCTTTTCAATAGAACTATATCTTATGGTCTGTCTTTCTCAAGCTCCACTTTTTGGCTTTTTTTTTTTTTTTTTTTAAATGTGGAGGAATGTCTGATCAGTCAGGATTTGCAGAAGAGCTGTTTACATAACATCAGTTTGGTAGAAGTGTGTGTGGGTGGGTGGGTGGACCAGTGTGTCTCTAGATTTTCATGTTCCATGTTTTTGTTTTTGTTTTTGTTTTTAAGTTGTGACATTAGTCACATATATTTACCACGCCAACTGTGTTTCTAGAAAGAAGCCTACCATGTGACGCAGCCTGTGACCAGAGAGGTTGTGAAGAAACCCTCAATTTTACTATAATTATTTCTCTAAATAACTGACATTTTACTTGCACTCACATTCTGACAAGTGGGTTATAAGATATGATTGAAATGGGGTGGGGGGGGGGGGGGGGTTATTTACCATCAGTAGCATCATCTGGTCACATGTACTTGCATCCCCAAGTAAGTTGCTGGCGAAAAATGTCATCACAGCCAAAAGGATGGTCAACCAGAAGTATGAGAATGACACAAAGCCTGGAAAAGAAAAACTGATAAACAACATCATCTTTGTTGCAACAGAATTTAGATGCTTGAAGAGGATTTCATCCTCAGAGGCTTAGAATACCTTAAATGCATTTCTTGGTGTGCGGTCAGTGGGGGAATCTTAACCCCCCGACCCAGGGAGTGGCAGTGCGACGTTCACTCTGTTTGAGTAATGCCGGATGAGCCGAGTGAAGCTGTGCTGGGAATCTGTATCGGGTTTGGCTCATGATATGCATTATGACAAAGCCATAATCTGGCTCAGTGTGTCGGTTGTGTCAGAAATTCCAGCAGCTCTGAGGCTAGTGCTTCATCCACACCAGCAGCTCCGTGACATGTTGTTGATGTCTGTTATCTCTGTGGCATTCAACTCTGCCGTATTTACGCCGCAGCTTCTAGAGCGAGTAGCAGTCTGCTGCTGCGGTGTTGTATTCAGGATTGCCCAGAGTTGGGCTTTCCTCCTTTTCATCGATCAGACAGGTGAACTTCACCAGAGTAAGACCTTAGGTGGAAAACGAAAAGCTGGGATATGTTAAAACTTGCATTAAAGGTGTTTCTGCACAGATTATAGTGTGTGTGTGTGTGAGTGTGAGTGAAGGGAGGCTGCCGGCTGTGTGTGCATTATGCTGGAGAATCGACTCTTTCACATTCAGATGGGAGGAGAGAGAGAGAGAGAGACTGGTGGTACCAGGCACTTGCACTGCAGAGAGGGATGGATCGAGGGGGGGAATGGTGAGATGGAGATAAACGGCAGCAGTGAAGACAAGGGAGTGTGAAACAGACAGTGGGGGGAGGCAAAAATAACTCCAGTCCACGGCTAAATGTCTGTATCTAGCAAAACTAACCTGCCATCACCCTGCCTTTTAACAAGATTCCAGCTGCTGGAGAACATTTTCCTACATTGCATTAGAACTTCAGCCTGTGGCTCAGGACCACCTAAAGCTGGTTAACTTTCCCAGGTAGTTACACGAGACACTGTTTTAGAGGGCTGGACCAATAAGCTAATAAAGAGATAAAATTAATATTGAGGTCAGCTTTTGGTGCAGTCCTCTACAACATCCCAGTTTCTCATGTGGCCCCTTGGGGAATTAATTGCCGACCCCTGAGCTAAAGTTGTAAGTTGTTTAAAAAAAGTTTTATGGTGCCCAAATCTGAGAGTTCTCCTAAACGTAATAAAACTAAACACTTGATGGCAGTGAGATGTTTGTTTTTTCCCTTGGAAGAATGTTTATCACAAAGGGCTGCAGCTAATGATTTTCACTGATTAAGGGTTATTATATTAAGCTGATGGAGTTACAGTAATGTGGCAGCTGTGACTTTTGGTGTTGGATGACGTTTGATCTTCAGTAGAGATTCTTAAAATGAGGGGTCACAGAAAACTTGGCCAACCCGCTGGCTAATCACTGCTTTCCATTCAAGCAAGAGGAAAAAAGAGCCAAACCATACACTACAAGGACAAAAGTATTGGGCCACACCTCAGTCTTTGAATTCAGGTGTTTTCAGTTTCGTTGCCACAGGTGTATAAATTCAATCACCCAAGTCATGCAGTCTGGCTTTACAAACATTTGTGAAAGAATGGGTGGTTCTTAAGAGCTCGCTGAATTTGAGTGTGGTGTTTTAATAGTGTAGGTTTAGTTGTAAATGCTTTTATTTAGACCGTGAGAAACTGAGCAGGAGCTTTTTTTTGTGTGGAGGTGAAACACCATGTCCAGCTGGTATTTTTTTTTTTTTTTAACAAAGTGGCAGGTTAATTATTTGTAGATTTCCATCTGGTGGTGTTCCTATCTATAGATCCACCACATTTGGTATCAATAAGAACAATGTGAGAACAGCAGCACCAGCTTCCTTAGGTTTGTTGTTTTTCGTGAGTGTCCTGTTGTCTTTGAGTCTCAGCCTCCGGTCATCTGCATCTTGTTTTCTGTTTGATTTTAACTGCGTGTCTAAGATCTGGTTTCTTCAGAGAATTATGAGTGAAACAAACTGCTGTTTACTAATGAATACACTGGTGTTAAGGTCATCTTATGGTTTTCCCCAGAAATTCTTCATTTCCCCAAATCTCTGTAGACACTACAGGGATCTGCATGACACTTTGAGCCACAACAGCCACTTTAGTGGGAAATTCATTGGAATTTCCCTTTAATCTCTCAAAGCCTACTACTTGTTTGTTTTAACATTTACAGTGATATACAACAAATAATAAACTTGGAAGAAAGCAACACAGTTTTATTCCACTTCCGAATTCAAGGTTGGGGGTAAACTAGACAGACAAGCAGTGAGAATGAGTTTCAGGTTTGTGTATGTGAGTGAGTGTCCACATTCCTTATTAATCTGACAGGCTCACTGACTTTGGTTTGACCTAGAAGTGGTTGCCAGCATACCTGTACTGTAGTACACATTCACAGCCCTGTAGAGCCAGATGTGCAGTCCTGCTTTCTGACGCTGATGCCTGAACTGTGCAGAGAGCGTGCTGAGTAGTAGGACTAGAGAGTATTCACAAAAGAAGAGTAGAAAATTGCTAAATTTGAGGTACTCGTTTCATTTGAACTCATGCTCTCCGTCCTGGCACCACGTCTCCTCCTCTCCTCTTGTTCACATTCAGCCTCTCGTTCAAGTTTCTCACTTGCTCCCTCTCCTTTTCTCCTGCTCTCGTTCTGTGTTTATAAAGGCAGGGTCATATTACACCCTCAGAGTTTCTGCTTCGACCACAGACTGGGGCTCAGCAGAGGGAAGGGGACAATGTAGTGTGGAGGGGTTTTTTCTGTTGGTTTTTTCCCCCCCCCCTATCATCTGTGGGGGTGGTGGGGCGACTTAGGAGTCTGTCTCCTGTCATGGAATGCATGTTGCGTTGCCCTGGGTTAACCCTCCCTCATTGTGTGTGTGCGTGTGTGCAGATCGGGTGAGTAAGAGCTTTGTTGCTGAGTCGAGTCTTAATAAAGGGCGCTTTTGAAATGGTTTCCAAGACGACCATTGCAGTTGCCTGGGATGAGAAGTACTTGCACACTGGAGGGGTTTAAAAGTCTGCAGCTAAGCACATCAGACATTAGAGTTTGGTGGTAAGAAATGCATCGGTTAAGGGTAAAAAGGTCAGAAAATGCTGCCTACAGTATTACAGAACCTCTTTGCGATGAACACATTTATTTCAGAATGACAAGTCAGGGCTCTGATTACTTCTAGACAATGTGGTACGTGCTCAGTCGCACAGACACTCTGACCATTAATCAAAAGGACCGGCCATCCAGCAGCCAGGACGAGCTAATATTTACACACTCGGGCAGCAGAGCTTTGATCTGTGTGTTTGTGAGTGTGCTCCAGCTGATGGCTCTGCGTCTGTCTCGCTGACATCCTGCTGGTCAATTGCCTGTTGTTGTTCTGATTCATCAGTTCCTATCTGACACTTTATATTTGCATCTTTATTCAGTATTTTTATCTGTACTGAAGTCACCATAGTCCAGCTTAGTTTAGACCACAGGGTTGTTCACTGATTTTTTTTTTTTTTTTCTTTTTTCGGGAATTCAAGAGAAATCTGTCTTTAACACCATGAGTCATGCACTGTTGCAATGTCACACTGACTGGATTTAAAAAAAAAAAAAAAAAAAAAAAATCCCTGTTTTCTTAATTTCTTCTCATGATGAGTTGATTTTATTCTGACAGCTGTTTTAGTTTAATGCGAGTGCTCGTGTCTGTGTAGTTGGCGGTGAAAACGGTGCATTTCCTTTGTGCTTGTTGGTGCCATCAGTTTCCCTTCTAATTGTAGTACAGCTTCAGCTTCTCCTGCCATTTCCCCATCATCAGTCTCCAGCTTTTGATCAAGTTATATGCATTTGTGTTTTTATGCACAACTGTGTGGTCTGTGTTGCAGGGGAGTCTGCAGAGAGGGTATACCATTTTATGTAAGCTGCATTATTTTTGTTTGTGTTGAACAAATCAATGCAAGTATTCATTGGTATAGTTGAGATCAAGTTAGACTTTGATTTAATCTGGAACACTCCTCCTATCCTTTACCTCCTACCTTCTCCTCCCCCGATCACCCACACACAGCCTACTCTCTGCTTGCTTATACGGATGTCTTATAAAGTACTTTTCTCTCTACAATATTTTTAGTTTCTCCCTCCTCCTATCATACTTTTGTCTTTGTTTTTTCTTTTTCACTTTCTGTGTCACTTGGTTTCCCGACTATTCCTAGCTCCTCATTGATATTCCTGAAGAATTGCAGGACCTTTTAACCCCACCCCTTCTGCTCTCTCTGCCTTCACCCTCCTCACGCCTCATTCTCTGCTTTTAGTCCCTGCCTGCTTCCTCACCCCTTTTACACCCACACACATGAATTAATGTGCACACACTCGCTCGCCCAGTTGGCAACAAGTTGCAGGAGTCTGTCTGCGGGGATAAAGACTGTGCGGGCTTACCAAGTAGAGCAGATTGGATGGGTTGTATAATAGAGTTGAGGCATGAAAAAGAAAACATTTATCTGAACTGACAAATCAAAGTTGTCTGATTTGCTGAATGAGCAGGGTAAGGTGACTGAATTAAAGAGAGCATTATGGCAGCATTAGCTACTTGGTAGCTTTACTTTGAGTTGTATTTGTTAGCCATTACCTTCCAGTGTTACTGGCTCTGGCATTGCAGATAATAAACCTGTTAAAGCTATGTTTACATCTTTACATAAATAACACTCAAAGCACAATTTTTATTAATTTTTTTAAAATTTCCTTTCCTTTTTTGTTTTTTGTTTTTTTGTGAATTAATCGGCAGCTATGCTTCTGGGTTTGAGGCTGTAATTTCAGCAAAAAGAAAAAAAAAAAGACTAATGACAACATTAACATGCCCATAGTCACTACAGGGAGTGCAGAATTATTAGGCAAATGAGTATTTTGTCCACATCATCCTCTTCATGCATGTTGTCGTACTCCAAGCTGTATAGGCTCGAAAGCCTACTACCAATTAAGCATATTAGGTGATGTGCATCTCTGTAATGAGAAGGGGTGTGGTCTAATGACATCAACACCCTATATCAGGTGTGCATAATTATTAGGCAACGTCCTTTCCTTTGGCAAAATGGGTCAAAAGAAGGACTTGACAGGCTCAGAAAAGTCAAAAATAGTGAGATATCTTGCAGAGGGATGCAGCAGTCTCAAAATTGCAAAGCTTCTGAAGCGTGATCATCGAACAATCAAGCGTTTCATTCAAAATAGTCAACAGGGTCGCAAGAAGCGTGTGGAAAAACCAAGGCGCAAAATAACTGCCCATGAACTGAGAAAAGTCAAGCGTGCAGCTGCCAAGATGCCACTTGCCACCAGTTTGGCCATATTTCAGAGCTGCAACATCACTGGAGTGCCCAAAAGCACAAGGTGTGCAATACTCAGAGACATGGCCAAGGTAAGAAAGGCTGAAAGACGACCACCACTGAACAAGACACACAAGCTGAAACGTCAAGACTGGGCCAAGAAATATCTCAAGACTGGTTTTTCTAAGGTTTTATGGACTGATGAAATGAGAGTGAGTCTTGATGGGCCAGATGGATGGGCCCGTGGCTGGATTGGTAAAGGGCAGAGAGCTCCAGTCCGACTCAGACGCCAGCAAGGTGGAGGTGGAGTACTGGTTTGGGCTGGTATCATCAAAGATGAGCTTGTGGGGCCTTTTCGGGTTGAGGATGGAGTCAAGCTCAACTCTCAGTCCTACTGCCAGTTTCTGGAAGACACCTTCTTCAAGCAGTGGTACAGGAAGAAGTCTGCATCCTTCAAGAAAAACATGATTTTCATGCAGGACAATGCTCCATCACACGCGTCCAAGTACTCCACAGCGTGGCTGGCAAGAAAGGGTATAAAAGAAGAAAAACTAATGACATGGCCACCTTGTTCACCTGATCTGAACCCCATTGAGAACCTGTGGTCCATCATCAAATGTGAGATTTACAAGGAGGGAAAACAGTACACCTCTCTGAACAGTGTCTGGGAGGCTGTGGTTGCTGCTGCACGCAATGTTGATGGTGAACAGATCAAAACACTGACAGAATCCATGGATGGCAGGCTTTTGAGTGTCCTTGCAAAGAAAGGTGGCTATATTGGTCGCTGATTTGTTTTTGTTTTGTTTTTGAATGTCAGAAATGTATATTTGTGAATGTGGAGATGTTATATTGGTTTCACTGGTGAAAATAACTAATTGAAATGGGTATATATTTTTTTTGTTAAGTTGCCTAATAATTATGCACAGTAATAGTCACCTGCACACACAGATATTCCCCTAAAATAGCTAAAACTAAAAACAAACTAAAAACTACTTCCAAAAACATTCAGCTTTGATATTAATGAATTATTTGGGTTCATTGAGAACATGGTTGTTGTTCAATAATAAAATTATTCCTCAAAAATACAACTTGCCTAATAATTCTGCACTCCCTGTATGTCCGAAATCAGGTGTTATTTACAACAGAGTAGTGTAAAGTTTCAGTCAGTGTACTGCAAACCTGGTGACCTGCATCACCTAAACATCAGGAATTGTACAATTTTTAGTTAAGTTTGTTTTAGGTTTTCTGTACGTTAGCTTTGCTAATGTATCTTGTTGGCTTTTGCCTTAAACTTGCGTTCTTTTTAAAGGTGGTGGTGGGATTGTTGCAAAACAAAAACCCTCAATATGTTGTACATATAAATAACATCCTTTTCTATTTCTCTTTGATGTTACTTTTAGTAGAGGGTTTTCTCTAGCTAGATGTGGCTTAGGTAGAAATACTCTACTCGAATTGCTGGACTTGTGCTGTTTGTTCCTGCTAATGATGTTATTTTGTTCAGCTGATCTTCTTGGGACCATTAATGTTTGCAGTGTTAAAATAAACCGTGTACTGTTTTGTAGTGATTCTCCAATGTACATGTCCATCCACTCCTTCAGGTTTGACTGCCTCGGTGTGACAGAACGTGCACTGAGGGGGCTGCACAGAAAGGGGAGTGTGGGAAGTGGAGAGGTACTAGCAGAGGGAAAGGATGCAAATGAGACAAGATTGTTTCTCTAGTGGGTGGGTGGAGTTGTTTGGCTTGTCTTGTTGTAGACTTTTGCCAGACGTCTGAAGAGTTTGTGCATGTGTTGCTATGCATGTAGGGAGGTGAAGGAGTTAGAAAATGCACATAAATGATGTCTTTCATCAGTTCAGCTTCCCTGAAAGTCTGAAACTTTTAGGAATATATTTTTAAACCTTTTTTAGGGCCTTCATTCTCTTTCTGTGTGTGATTAATTTGTACTTCATCTTTAGGTCTAGTGATGGGGTCAGGCAGGAAGTAAGAACATATCTTCTGTCACTGTTTGTGGGTGGGTGGGTGTGGGTGTGTGTCCACATGGAAGACAATGCCTTCTGTTTGTCTGTATTCAGACCGTGAAATCGCTTTATCCTTGCTAACGCACTCTCTCTGCATCAGCGGGCAATTGTGCGTGCGTGCGTGTGTGTGTGTGCGCGCATGCGTGTGTGTGCGCGCATGCGTGTGTGAGGACGAGACAGTGATTCAGTGATTATAAGTTACTGTAGGCCTCCATTGTGTGCTTTTCTGTCCTCTGGTGAGCAGTGAAGCAAACCTTTGCATGCTACAAACAGAACATATAGATCAGTTCAACCAGTCTGTCATTCAACAGGTGTCGTTCTTTTTCTTTAAAAATTTTCTCTAAACCCTTGGCATGCTGTTTAGGAGTGGTTTTACACAGCTGGAGTGTCTGTTTATACTTTTTTTCCAGACTGGATGGAGGAGGACTTTAAGTTTCTGCTTTGAGTCAGCGTTTCATTCTGTTTACGAGTATTAAAGTCTGACTGCCTTTAGTTTTTGCTGTTAGAGCCTTGTGTGTGTTCGAAGTGTCGATGAAACTTCTGCCTTATCTGGTGAGGCACCCTGAGACTTTGCAGGCGTTCCTCTTTACCTTATCCTGCATTTGGTAGGCACGTAGGCACACTCTTTCCTCCATAAAGATGCCGTTTGATGTCCTCCCCCTGTACTCTTAATGACAAGCTTTGACACCTCAGTAATAGATCAATAAAGACATGGTTCAGGTTTTGCAAGGGTACCTCCATAAGCAGAGACCACCCTCACCAACTTCTGATGCTGCTCATTTCAAAAAAAGAGCTTTCAGGAGGTAAAGAGCTGAGCCTCAGAAGGGTATTTTTGTACATGATAAAGGAAGCACTTTCCAAATTACCTTTTACAGCACATGTTCCTGGTCCCCAGAGGATAAATCCTTACATATTTTATTACAGTCCTACTTATTTGTGTATCAGCATCAATATCAAGTCATAGGTATAAAAATAAAATGTGTGTGTATAATGGGCAGATTGCCATGTCTTCGATCTGTTGAGCACATTTGTGCTTCCCAGAATACAAAACCATTTGAGGATCAACACTGCAGCTCCAGGGATATCGTGTGTGTGTGTGTGTGTGTGTGTGTGTGTGTGTGTGTGTGTGTGTGTGTGTGTGTGTGTGTGTGTGTACACATTATTCCTATAAATGTTTAATCAGTTCCCCTCTGATCACTTTATTCCTGTTGACATTGCTTTATCTTTTGTCTTGCTGGAAATGAAGGTATTGGATATCAAATTACCTGATGCTTCTGAAGGGATCAGGACTAGAGTTGATGGGGAAATTGAATTCAAACACATTTTAAAGAAACTTTTATTGAAATCAATAATATATGTAGGTTTTTAATATTTTCTTTTCAGCTCACCTGTTTTTTTTGTTTTTTGTTTTTTTTACCCTCAGTGCTTTGTTTTTGTTTTTTGTTTTTTGTTTTTTTTTTAAGTGCGATTTCTCAACATTTTAATGGTCCAGCCCTTCTGAATAATAATCTAACGACATTCCCATCAGCCTTAGTCACACTTGTGGTTTGTGCTTCTTGACAAACATTTGCATGTTAACAGGCTAAAGTAAGACTATGATCATGGTGAACATTATACCTGCTAGACATCAGAAATTGTGAGCCTGTTAGCTTTTGGCTAGTACTCAGAGGTGTCACCATGCCTGTAGACTCTTATGCTAAAACTTCTTAATGTTTATTTTAAGTTTCGTCATTAATCAGAGTTTACTGGAATGAAGATGACAAAGCTGTGAGCACAGGCACATAGTTGTAGAGGCAGGAAGGGTGACACATTTACTCACTTATTATGACCCCAAAGCTTTTGGGGGCTTGTATTATTGGCCAATGAGCAGACCTCTTGGGGGAGGGAGCTTAATTCAGACATGCACATAAACTTTTAATGAGGTCAAAGCAACAGGGTGACATCATCCCTGGGAATCCCTCTACCAGCTGTCTGCTGACACACCAGGAGCAGGAAGTGTGTGTGTGTGCACACATTTTTACTTATTAATTTTTCTAACAGCTCCTGATTGATAAACGTTTTTATTCCTGGTTATGTGGTGTTGGGCTGGTTTCTGTCTGAGCTGCTACAGACCAGCCAAAAGTCAAGTCTCTGACAGAGTCCTAAATATTAGTGGTCTTCTTTTTTTTTTTCCCCCTCAATGTGCTGACAGCTTTCTTTGCACTCGATTTTGCGTAGCCAACCTAAATGTGTGGGTGCTGCGAGATTTGTGATGAATGAGCTGTGGTCACCATGACATAGCTGGAATATATGCACAAACCGCTGCTGTCTGTCTGTTTTTCAGTCCCTCTCATCTTTCCCACACAGCTGTGATTTTTCACTTATTCTCCTGTCGGCTTTTTCACTTTTACCTTTAAGTTACAACAGAGCACTTTTAATTTGTCCCTCGGTAATTTAACTCTTACCTTTCTGTGGAAGCTTATTTCTGCTGCTGGAGGGGAACAAAATGCCATCCATAACTTAAAATTTGGGTATCTCAAAAGTTAAATTTGGTAAGATTGACAGAGCTAACACAAAATTCAATCCGGAAGCTTCACAAAGGAAAGCAGATGGAGCAGACGCATGCACACTCAAAAGCATCAGAGAGCTACCAGTGAACGTGAACAAAGACCAGGATGAGTGTGTTCATGTCAAACTGTTGGGCAGCGAATACTGTCAGCCACCTCCTTGTTACCTGCTTCCAGATGACAAGGAGATGACATATCTTCATAGACCTTCCTGATTGGGAGAGCTAACTTTAAATTTCAAGTTATTATTTTTTTTCCTCTCCCCATTGGCGGTAATGCGGTTCTGTACCTTTTTGCCATTATTGCTCCTCTTTAGATCGTGATGCCTACTCTGCTCATTGAATCTGCTTCTAACACAGATGTTGTAATGCAGCAATTCAGTCCTTTTAATATTTTAGCACACATGCTGTTGTGCCACGCACAAATTGACTCACAGCTTTGGCTTAAAAAAAAAAAAAAAAAAAATCTGCACTGGCAGTTCATGACCCACAAATGAAAGCCCTCCTCACACCTCCACCTCCAGCTGTCTGAGACTTGTTACTGCCGTGTATAAAACACAGGGACAGGAAGTGACAGCACTCAGGAATGCCAGTATAACACCCAGCTTGGCCTCCAGGGGATCGGCGTCGTGAGGGAATGAAAAAGAGGGATTTAAGTTCTTCCTGATGGAAGAAGACAGCTTCCATAAACAAGAGGATGGAACTTACAGTTATGAAAGCTGTAGGAGGATTTTTTTTTTTGTTTTGTTTTGTTTGTTTTTTGCACCCCCTCGTCTGACAGTAGAGCAGCAAAGCAGTGAGAATGATGATGATCGAATATCTGTGACTTTCTTAACAAATTCCTGACTATGGGGATTTGGAGTCCTGGGAATAGGAAGTGAGGGGAAAAAAACGTATAAATTAATGTAATTATAATATTGATCTTTTCTTTTTCCTCAGATAAAACAGGAATGTAGAAAACCCGCTGTGCACACAGTAGAACACAAACATGCACTCCCCAGATTTCCTCTTATTTTTCTGCATTTTTAATCCACATTCCTACAGGCTTATGTAAGCAGTGTGCTGAAGTGTGTCGATATTGCTTCCAAGCACCACGTGTGTGTATATGTGTGCAGCTTCTAGTGAGGTGTGTGTGTGTGTGTGTGTGTGCGTGTGTGTGTGTGCGTGTGCGCGCGCTAACTCACAATTTAGTCCTATTTAGTGCAGTTGTCGTCACAGATCTTGAGAGTAATCTTTATTTTATCAGCTCGGCTTCATTTCCTGGGCTAACAAAGGGGTGACTGCGGAGATTGCCGCTGATTACACACACGCTCAGATATATATATATATACACAGTGGTGGTTTCAGGCATCTGCGTCATCTGGTTTTGATAATTGCTATGAGCTTTGTTATAGTGTTCTAATTCCACCCCTCTATTACACCTAAACTGTGTGCGTCTAGTTTACAGCTCAGAATTATAGCACTCTGTCCTCTTACAAAACAAACAAAACTAGTGAGTTTCTTTGTGTTTTTGTTTTTATGCTTTTCAAATACAGTTTGTTTTTTTTGTTTTTTTTTAAATAAAGTGAGATACTTTAAGGTACTCCCCTCTGCCTGCTGGTGTGTACGTGCATCTTTTTTTTTTTTTTTTTGTGCCGTGTTTGTTTTGTGTATTCACGTTGTCTTGTAGTATCTGAGGACGCTGAATTTTGTTACAGAACATATGCATCTAAACAGACAGGAGGACACAGACGGCTATGTTATGGTCCCCTCTATCTCGTGACCTTTCTGAAAAACTAAAAATATCCACAGTTTGGTTATCTGCTTTTAACAGCACTGGTGTTCCGTACCAGTCATGCATATTTTTAAACCATGATGGGAGTCTAATTGCTTGCCCTGGCAGAGTTGGCGCCACGCTTGGTGCACAGTGTTATACTGATGTGCAGGGAAATGGGAAGGAGTAAAAGAATGATATTTTAAACAGGAATGTTAATTTGGGCATGTGACAGAGAGGCAGATATATCCAGGTTTATGTTTTTAAACCTCTCAAGCTTTGTTTTAGGAGTGTTCTTCGTGTGTATAACTAGCCATTGACTTACAAAATAAAATGTGCTTTTGCCCGTCTCTCTGCTGAGACCACTCAGTGTCTAATAATTCACGCAAGTTCTTTGCCTGCAGAAATTATATTATGTCTTGCTGCACCAGCTGTGGCCAGAGGCATCTTCTCTATAATGTGATATCTCAGGATACTGAAAAAATGTACTTTTCTGATTTTCTATGAGTTTGAACACGAAAAATAAAATGATGACAATTTGTCTTTTATGCAATGACACGCCATGGGTTATGTCTTTGTCAGCAAGACGATTGTAAGACTGATGAAATTGCAGTTAAAGGTTCAAATTTTATCCTCCTCCGTTTGAAATGACCATATTTTTGAAAGACCAGGGAGCAGCCGGGACCCTCTGGCAATATGTTTGACACTCCTGGTCTAAAAGAAAACATTATACATGGAAAAAGCCAAGCCTGGAATGACAAAGAGGTAAACTGCAACTTTACTGACTGGTGGAAGCAGAAAGTTTAGTTTGGATTAAGGTGGAAACTTGTAGTATATGAAGTGTCTTGGTAAGGTGTGCAGCCAGAACAGCCTCAGTGCACGTCTCTGGAGGGATGAAGGACCATTGTTCCAAACATTTATTGATTTGCAGTGAATCTTCTCTTTAAAGGGAGTAGTGGACACAAATTATACAGAAGAACAGAGATTCCCTCCTTCCAATCTTTGTTTTTTTCCCCTCCGTGTCTGTAGCTCTAGACAATAAGTATGCTGCTTTGTGACATCTTAACTTTAGCCCACTGCTCATGCCAGTCTAAATGTCTGAATGCCAAGTTGTGTATTTCTTTAACGGGATACCTGCAGCTATGGGGCGCCTGGTGTGGAGTTCACAGGTCTGCACAATGACACCACTGCTGTCACACAAATCCACTTCCTGCCTGGACAGGTGAGGTCAATTTTCTCCTGAATGTTTAAAAATGTTAAAAAAAACAAAACAAAACAAAACTCCAAAACATTAAAAATTAAGTTAAGGTTTCGGCAGTGAGTCATGGCACACATCATATATTAATTCTTTTCTCCCAAGGGTCGTTTGCTGTCACTGTTGGATGACAACACAATCCACCTGTGGGAGCTGGTGGCCGGACCCCTGAGAGAGGTCGGTGGGGTTAAGAAAGAGGGCGTGGTTTCTCTACAGGAAGTGAACACCTACAGTCTGCCCGGCAGACCTGGCATCGAGAGCTGCAGGTACACAAGAGTCCTCTTTACAGAAACCTGAATGAAAATTGGGAACTTTTGAAAGTCTGTAATCATGACTCACCTTCTTTCACACCACAACTTGTTGTTGGTTGTGCCTGTTAGAATTTTGAGTATCATAAATTTTCCTAATTTCCTTTCTCTCAGTGCCACTCGGGTGACTGTCCTCCTCTTGCTGAAGTCATGTGACCTCCTCTGCGTTGGAACAGAGGGAGGAGGCGTCTACTTCCTAGAGGTGCCCAGCCTCTCGCTGAAAGATAACCAGACACTGCTCCAGGATCAGATCACACACAGGTGAGATTGTTACACAAAAGGAATTAATACAAAAAAACATGAACAAAGGGACAACCCAAGTACAGATCAAGCAATAAATCTGTGTCTTTTTCGTTAACTTACACTGTTAAACAAAAGAATCTGGTGGATACAGCAGCTAAGCTGATATTGAAATGGAATACATAGCCTTATTGTCTAACTGTCAACACATGTGGAAGGGTTATATTTTTTATTTTGCAGATATTTATTAGAGAATATCAAATTATCCTTGTAAATAGCTTCACATGCTTAAATCTTCTGACTTTTCTTCACCATCTTTGTTCTCCACTCTTCTCCGTCCTCCATCACAGTGAGCGTTCCTGTAAACATTAAACACTTCAGCTTCCTCCACTCACAGCTCCAGCTGAGCAGCTCACACACATGCGTGCAGATACAAATATCCCCACTGACCCTAGCAGCAGGCAGGTCAGGTTCACTGGGTTCAGGCTCCTTTAAACGCTGTCAGATGTTTTATATATTAATTTATTTAGCTTTTTAAAAAAAAACAACCCAAAAACGACAAGTCAAAAATAATTACACACCGTAGTGTGAGTGAGGAGCACTAAAAATGAAGATATGGCTGCTTTTACTTGCAGAATAAAATGATCAAATCAGTCATGACAGTAAAGTTGACCTAACAAAGCAGCCTATTACCTAATTTTGGCTTTGTTCCGGTAACTCACTTGCACAGTTTTTTAACAGACATGTTCTGTGAAGCTTATTAAAAATGTACGTGTGTTTTTTTCCCTTCAGCGCTTTTGTTTTCACATAGGAGGTTTGTGTGTGTGTAGAGTTTATTTGAACAAAGGTAATGTCACATAATGGATTTTTTTGTTTGTTTGTTTTAAACCAGTGCAGATTAGAAAACCTTCTTTAATTATGTGTGAGGGTTTTCAGCTTTAATTCTTCATTTTCTGCGATATTATGACAGTGGTTTATATAATATAATATAATATTATTACATAATATTATTACAGTGGTATTAAATATGGCCAAAGTTGAGCCTCATTTTTGTGTTTTTTTTTTTTTTTTTTTTTTTTTTTTTTTTTTTTCTCTTTTGTCTAAGATATCAGAGTGAGGGGAATAACGTTAATATTGGTCCTCTCATGCTGTGGCCGTGAGCACAGTAGCTCCAACCACCTGCTGATGAAAACCTTCTCTATGCTAATAGCAGCCAACCATTAGAATTAGAAAGGTTTAGAGGAAGGGTGGCCTTAAAGAAAAGCTAAAAACGCCTTGTTTCAGACTGGGGGTTGCACCATGATATCAGTTGTAAAGGCTGCAAAGGAACTTGCTAACAAAGCAGTGTTAACTAGATATACAGACACCTGAAAGACGGCTATGTTACTTCAGGGCTGTTATTTGTAAGGTGTTTTTACCCCCTCCCCCTTAATGATGGTGGAGCCTCACTGTGGCAAGCAGTGATGTGCAGTGATGTGAGAGCTCAGCAGTGAACTAGAACAAAACACAGTGAGAGTGGAGCACAAACACCGATCATCACACACGTAAAGGAATTCAATTGTTATCATAGAAGAAAGGAAATGCAGAATGTTGTATGATATCTGACAGAAAACAAACGTGATTTTTTTTGCCTCCCTACATACCACAGATTGCTTTGTGGTTCGTGCTTGAGCTTTGCTGTGCTGCCACACTGGCTGTGTATCAGTGCTACTGTTGTTTCTTTTTCATTCTGCTGTGACTGTGTGACTGCTTGGCCAAACCCCTCATTAACCAGGCTTGTCGAGGGAAGTAAGCAGAACTGAAGCCTAACGAGGGCGCTGATAAGGCAGGCGCGTGTGTGTGTGTGTGTGTGTGTGTGCGTGTGTGCGTGTGTGTGTGTGTGTGTGTGTGTGTGTGTGTGAGTGTGTTTGTGCGCAAAGGAGGGGAGGTTTTAGACAGTAAAGCTTTGTACCAAATGCCAAAACACAGTATTCCGGTTGGGGAAGTGTTTCAACACACACACACACACACACACACACACACACACACACACACACACACACACACACACACACACACACACACACACACACACACACACACACACACACAAGCGTACACAGGATCATCTCTAGGACTCTATGGCAGGATGCTGGATTCCCTAAAAATACTTATGAACAGGGCGACAGAGACAATGGAATGCTTTGTTGGGAATGTTTCTGCCGCTGTGCTTCCGGAGAGGATCTTCCTCAGTGAAGCCTACAACAGCAGACAGAAGTTATATATATATGTGTGTGTGTGTGTGTGTGTACGCTTCACCCGGCGCTGCTGTTCATTGATCCTTGTTTCATCTGCATTAAAGTCCATAAAGCTGCAGTACTTTCTTTCTTTATCACTTCATTTTCTCTCTCTGTCTTGGCTGTTTCGTCTCCTTTCTTCTTCCTTCGCTGAGGGAATCCTCTGACATCTCAAGGGTGTGTCCTGCTCTACATTCCTGCTCTGGCTCAGAGGAATGTCTTGTTCTCAAACTTCAGCAACTTGGGTCTTTGCTCTGTGCTGATTATACATGTTTTAGCACTTTTGCTTTGGGGTGTTTCGGTGCAAAGAACAACTTTGTGTATTTGCTGCAGTGACTTCAACATTTTGTATAATCTCCTTGCACTGTTTCCGAAACTCTGTTGCGCCGTATGTGTACTGCATTATTTACCCTCTCCCTCCACACACCATAATTTCAGATGATAACAAACACTAAACCAGTTTGAGGATGTAGTTGTTGTTTTGTTTTTCAAACTCAGCTGTTTACTGTGTCTGTACAGTGTAACCAAAACACAGAATTTCTCTCGCATGGAACCAGGTGACTCTGTCCTCTTGTATCTCTCGTGTCATTGGATAATTGTTTCATCAGACAGATGTCTGACCTCGTCAGGATGTGTAGATAAATGTAATTTACAGCCTTGTGGATCACAGTAAAGCGGGAAGCTACAGATGTGGGATAATGGATAATGTTTGTTTTCATTTTCCCAGTCTGCCAGATGACTACAGATGTGGGAAATCTCTGGGGCCGGTGGAAGCTCTTCAGGAACACCCTCAACAGTCAGGGAAGATTCTGATTGGCTACAGCCGAGGCCTGGTGGTCCTGTGGGATCTGAGCATTCGTCACGCTGAGCAGCTCTTCCTGGGCAAACAGGTACCTGTTACAGTTGGTGCTCATTGTTCTTGCTCCCAGTTTTCAGGGTGATGTTATAGCTAGATGACCTGCAGTGATGACTGTGTGTCTTTGTGTCTATGACCCTTCCTCCAGCAACTGGAGAGTCTGGTATGGGAACGCTCTGGAAACTTATTTGTCTGTTCCCATAACGATGGAGGCTATTCAGTTTGGGCTGTTACCAGTGGCAACACCTGCAATCACCAGCCAGTGTCCTCCACTATCCCCTACGGTGAGAAATGCACACATGCATACATCACATGTCACACACTCCACACATTTGCATTTCAAGTGTAGGAGTGAAACATTCTCAGGTCTGGAGGACAGAGTGGAACCAGTGACGGACAGTGGACTCCACAGTGATGAGAATAAGTGCTTCAGCTGAGAGCTCGCTGTGGCTCCACACACAGGCTGTGTTAGATGCATTTTTCCCAGTCATGCAAATTGTTTTCAGAATCTTTTTACCTGTCATTTTACATTTCTTTCATGATCATAAACATTTCTAAAGCATTTAACTTTTGTTCAGTAATGAGCTCTAACGTGATAAAACTCTGTTCTGCATCTTAGTTAATTCTCTCTACCACGCTGCAGACGTGTAGAGAATAGATAGAATAGAATAGAGCCACAAACCATATAGACTTTTCATGCTTACCCTTTTTTTTTTTTTCCTGTAGTAACAGAAGCATTGAAATAAAATGGACTAAAACTTCACTTTAAAGAGAACCTGAGAGAACTTCGCACCTAAATTACTTTGGGTGTGAATGCTGAACCCGTACTTCTATTACAGTTATGAACTCGGAAGAACCCTTCCTGGAAAGTGTTACAACTTCCTCGAGTTGTGGTGGATTCTGTAATGGTTTTGCTGCTTAAGATTTGATACTATGTTAAGAACAGACCACTACTAGTGCGTACACGGTTTCTGTCTGTGTTGGCTGTAAATTATTTAATATTCCCGTGGAGTACCCTGAGTGCTGTCTAACAGACGGCCCCTTTCATTTGCCCTCTCTTGGACTAAAAAGGATCTCTGGTAGCTTTTAATAGTCTTCTTTTTCTTCTTTCTTTTGTAATTGTCTATCACAGGTCCATTTCCCTGTAAAGCCATCAGCAAAATCCTTTGGAGGACAACACAAGCAGGGTGAGTGTTAAACCTCGTTTTGCAACCTTCCTGTTAAAGTGTGTTTGAGTCCTTCTATCAAACAGGTCATTTGGAATCAGCACTGGCGACTTTTCACTTATGACTGTTTTCTCAGATTCATTTTCATTTTATTTTTATTGGTCTTTTCTTTTGCATCCCTATATTTATGCAATTGCTGATTATTTTCCTAGTTTTGTAAATCTAAAAGGTATAACTTACCACATCATGTAACTATTATCTGTGGTGAGAAAAATACTATTAAAACATAATAAAGAGAGAAGTTAACTTTTTGTTTGCAAGTTAATGTAAAAGAATGCAGTGATGCAGAGTGAAAATAGAAACCAGACAGAAAATTGTGAGGTAGAAAAGTAGCTAATCTGTGTTTCTCACTGTAGTTCTCCAGTGCTTTTATACAGTGGAGGGATGCCCAGAGCCAGTTATGGTGACCGCCACTGTCTAACGATCCAACAGGACAAAGATCACGTCACCCTCGACTTCACATCTCGAGTGATTGATTTCTTCACCGTCCACAGTGTGGAGCAAGAGAGAGGTCAGAATCTGACCTGTGTTAAAGATGGTGTATGTAAAGGTAACATTTTCACGAGTATCAATCCTTTATCCCCTGTGTGATCTTTTCTTCTTATAGAGTTTGATGAGCCATCTGCTTTAGTGGTGTTACTAGAAGAAGAACTGGTTGTAATTGACCTCCAGACCCCCGGATGGCCCTCTATGCCCACTCCCTATCTTGCTCCTCTTCACTCGTCAGCCATCACCTGCTCCTGCCACATCTCCGGCGTCCCTCCTAAACTCTGGGAGAGGCTGGTCAACGCTGGCAAAGCACAGCAAAGCCGGCAGCACACACACAGGGTAAGAAGCTCATTGGCACAGTGAATGACAGGATTATTTAGCAAATTGGTTTATACATGGCAGTACGGGATATTCAGTCGCAGGAAATCCGAGATCCTCATAAGAGGCTTAACCTGAAAACACCTTAGACAAAGTCTGACCCATCAGCTGACGTTTTACTTGGATTTATATTAAAATTGCTTGTTTCAAATCTCAAAGGCAAGAACAGTTGTAAATTGATCAGATGAGGCTATTTGCATGTAAATGGAAGTAATAAGTCACAGGCTCTCAGCCCAGCAATGAGAAGAGGAAACAAACAGGAATGTAACCATGAGCCACTGGTAGTGTGTGAGCTTTAAGAGCAGGTGTAGACAGTTAAAGGCTTTTCAAAAGCTCTGTGGCTTAGATCGGTTGTGCGATCAGTGGGAGATTAGCAACACACACGGACACACAGCTGTTACGCTCTTCATCATGGCTCTTTGTTTGTCTATGTGAGGCCAAATCAGATTGGCAGACCCTTTATCAGAGTGTGAATCTCTGTGGTACATTTTTCTGCTCTAACTTTTAAGACGAGTTCATGAGAAAATATGTTGATGTGAAAAATGATGAGTCCTAGCTTGGTTCAGAATGATTATTTATTTATTGTTTGTTTGTACAGAGCTGGCCGATATGTGGGGGGAAAAATCTGGCACCTCCACCTAAACAACAAGAACTGCTATTGACAGGGTATTTACACACACACACACACACACACACACACACACACACACACACACACACTCTTTGCACATGTCTACTCTGCAAGTGAATTCAGGTCTCTTGTTTTTTCCCCAAACGTAAATCTGATTCTTTCTAGTAAGATTAGGTCACTAAAAGCAGCGTGAAGAAAGGATATCCTGCATTCAAAAAAATGGTGAAGGGGAAATCCCGTGAAACTGTTGGTGTTGCCAACCGCACACTTGGCAGAGCTTGCATTGGCCTAAAGTGCAATAAAAAGAGTTATGTAATAGAAGTGGTTTAAAGACAATTTGAAAACTGAGAATAGCGTGAAAGCAGGAGGAGAATTTTGATGCCGCTGTTAGTTTTGTTAGCAACAAACTGACTGATGTTATCCTTGTTTTTCTCTTTCTTTGTCCTTTGTGTTTCTCTCCATTGTTTAAAGTACAGGAACTTGTTTCCATCACCAAAGATGAGTTAACTAAAGGCAATGGATTGCAGCAGATAAACACTTATGTGATTTTAAAAACTTGATGGTCAGAAAGTGACAGGTTTGAATAGCTAGCTAAGAGTATAACTAATTGTTGAAGTGGGTAGTGGATAAATTGGTTAGTGTATCTATTAAACATTTTATATAGCGACCTAAAATTCAGAATTAAAAAGGAAATTATTACTTACAAGTTTGTTTAGTATAGTGACCAGCTGGTCACTCAGAGGTTGAGCTTGCAACACCCTTAACCTCTGGGTGACTTTTTTGGATTGCAACGTGGTTGCACAGGTCGTTGAGAAATAACATGTCTGCAAACCATCATGTTCTGACTGGGACTGACTGCAGTCACTCTCATACAGTTCGGTGAAGGCAATCAAATAAATGCTGACCAATTTACAAGCACGGAAGGATTGCCAACATGTTGCGATCAATTTGATTGTGCATTAATGAGCGCAACTCGTCTGGGCTGCGCTGCTTTGCTGCAGGGTACTCGACTCAGCCAGTTGCCAGCTGGTTGTATTTTGGTTATGTTCGTATATAAAAGCAAGTTGCTGAGTGCTTGTGTTATTCTGCAACAACTGTACCACTACGTGTGGAGGATTTTCTCTGACTGATTGCAATGTGTTGACAGTCTGTCTGCATTTATAAATTAGATGGTGATTATTTGCAAACTTTTGCCAGTCAGTCTGAGAGTGATTCCAATCGATTCACGTCAGACCACGAGTGCTTTAACTGCCATACCAAGCAACCTGAAAAGTAGCAACTACGTATCCAGCCAGTAAAAGTGGAACAAATTCAGTCATTGAGCAGACACTGATTTTTATTTTTTTATTTTATTTTTTTTTCACTAGTGATAATGAGGTTGCCATCTAATTTTTACTGCAGTGTGACTGACCCATGATTTGAATGTCTCTGTATGAACACGGCAACTTATGTAGTCATTTCTATGCGAGTTTTTCCCAGTCAATCGCCACATTATCACGTGATCCCATTCAGTCATAAACTGATGGAATCAGGTGAATCTGCTATCTTATTGCCTTTTTATTGCTGTCTTGATGCACCAACATCACTTTGAACATGGCACCTGACTAGCTGGACATAATAGACTAATAGTTTAAACTGGTCACTAGCTGTTATAGATGGCTGTTAAAGGGAGCAGTTGTTGAATTTTCTGTGATTGTTATTTATTTTAAATCTGTTGTGATTACAGCCATGAAGATGGCACGGTGCGATTCTGGGATGCTTCGGGTGTCGCCCTCACTCCGCTGTACAAACTCAGCACAGCCAACGTCTTCCACACCGACTGCGACCCTAGCGATGACCCGCAGGACCCCAGCAACGACCCCGATATGCAGCAAGAGGAGGAAGAATGGCCTCCGTTCAGGAAGGTGAGAAGCAATGAGGCTTTTCACGAAAGGAGGTGAAATGGACATAAATATAAGTCTCTCCTCAGAGTTCAGACACAGGGTCTGGTTTTACAAGCTGAGGGAATAAAAGCAATCTGTCTTTCGCACACATGCAGCCCTGTAATGCTGCATCTGTGGCCCTAATTTTCTGATTGTTTTCATGTGTTTGGATTTGAGACTGACCCACCCCATTGTTCCTCTTATTAAAACCCGACTCCAGCGTAAACCGCAGTCTGTTTCTGGTTTAATGGACAGTTTTCTGTGCAGAAATACATTCAAATGAAGTGATTCACAGTCTGGAGGCAGAATTTTGTGTCAAGGGGAATCTAGCTGAGCTGTTTGGCTTCATTAGTCAGGAGACGGGAGATTTTAAAGAAACGGTTTCTACAGTCAGAAATGTTTCTCAGTGCTCGGGCATGTGATCAGGATAAGAGCACATTATATCTGGGATTTGATATGAATGGAGAAAAAAAATAGAGGCATCACACCAGTAGAAAATAGATGAAGTATTTGTACATGCAGATAGACAGAATGGCAAGTTCCTTCTGCTCACTTCTTTTCTTCCTCTTCGCTCTTTAACTGCCTTACAAACACATCTCCTCGTGTATCCTGTGGTAACAGAGCTGCATGTTCAGGAATGTGGCCCTCATATGGGATGAAGAGCCTTTCCCTTTTTTTCTCCTCTGTAATGAAAACCAGACCCATCATCCCACTCTTTCTGCTGTGTGTGTGTGTGACAAGCTTCTCTTACTCCTTGTTTTGCTAAGACAAAACTCCAATGTGAGAGGGATTCCTACTGTGTGCGTGTGTGACGGACAGATTAATGCGCATTTGCAGAGACTGTATCAGGGTAAAGTAGGGACTGTCCTGGCATTTGGTTGATAGTAAGAGGAGAGAGGCCTTAAAAGGAGGAGGAAACCATCAGGAGGGCATTTTGGCATTAAACTAAATTTGTAATTGGGCCATTAAGACAAAATGTTTTACACTGATGATGCAGTTTTTACAAGTTTCCAAAAAAGGTCTGCTTGTGAAGTCAGGTAGAGTTTATAAGATAATTTCTGACATAGGTACATTTCATTAACTGATTTGCAGCTCACTACCTAGCACTTTTCCATGGGGATATTTATGATGAACTTGAAGTGTGTGGGAAGTAATCTTCAGTGTAACTTTGCGTGGCTTAGTGTCACTCACTGCATAGTTCAGTTTTGCTTTGATCATCTAGAAAGGCACAGTATTCAAAATGGTTTAATGTTAACAACTTACAAGAAAGTGGTTTTATATTCAAATGAATTAAATCCAATGTGTGTGTGTTTAGGTGGGCTGTTTTGACCCCTACAGTGACGACCCCAGGCTTGGCATCCAGAAGATAAGTCTGTGCAAGTACAGCAACAAGCTGGTGGTGGCCGGAACCGCCGGACAGGTGAAGATCAAAAACACACTGTCACAAGTTATTAAAAAAAATAAAACCAACATTAAGTAAGTTTGTTTCATTAATTATATCATAGAAAAACTGAAATTTTAGTCATTTTCCAAGTGTTTGCTTATAGGGCCTTGTGTGATTGTTGGTTTATTTCTTTTTATTATTGTGAATTGGGGATATATGTAAACAAAATTGAATTGCTTGAAAACCCCCCAAAATGAGCCACGGTGTTTCTGTACTGTTTCTAGGTGATCGTGCTGGGTCTGAGTGATGAGCGTTCGGACCACTTGGTCGACGTGTCAGTGGTTGATCTGCTGTACGACAGGGAGGGCTTCACCTGGAAGGGCCACGACAGGCTGGAACCGCGCTCTAAACCCGCACCTTTCCCCCCGGGCTTTCAGCCGCTGGTGGTGGTGCAGTGCTTGCCCCCGGCCTCTGTGACGGCAGTGGCACTGCATGCCGAGTGGAACCTGATCGCCTTTGGGACGAGTCATGGATTTGGCCTTTTTGACTACCACAGACGAAATGCTGTGCTGGCAAGGTTAGGCGCACACAGTCATGTGATTTGTATTCTTTGGTTATCGGGCAAAGCCTGAGTATTTTTGGGATAATGAAGATCTACTTAGTCCCTGCTTAACCCATTTTCCCGCTGTCTTTACATTCATTCTGGTGCTCTTTATGCTCTCCTAGGTGTACCTTACACCCTAATGACTCCTTAGCAATGGAGGGTCCCCTGTCAAGAGTCAAGTCCTTGAAGAAGTCCCTACGACAGAGCTTCAGACGCATCCGCAAAAGCAGGGTTTCAGGAAAGAAACGCACCATCACTACGCCCACCAGCAAGGTGAGAGACTGTGTGTCTGAGAGTAAACTGTCCACAAAGAACACTGTTTATACTATTTATATAAATATATATTTGTATGTGTGTATAGGTTCAAGAGGCAAATGCTGCTCTAGCGGAGCAGGAGGAAGTAGCTCCGGTGCAGAGGCGGATAGAGCCGCGGTCAGCAGATGACTCGCTCTCTGGAGTGGTCCGGTGTGTCTGCTTTGCAGACACATTTCTACGTGATGGTGCGTTTACTTACTTTTCAACATATTTCCACTCTGTCTTTACTTCATTCACTTTTTCTTAAACTGTTTGAACTGCATTTGTTTGTTGGAGAAAATGTCAGGATTGAGCTAAGGAAGGTTGTCGTTTATCGTTTCTGCCGCGCTAACAACACGCTCGGTCTTACTTAGGTACACACCACGGCCCCACGCTATGGGCAGGCACCAACTCGGGCAGTGTGTACGCCTACGCTCTGGAGGTGCCCGGTGTGGGTTCGGGGCGAGTGTGTGAGCGTGGCGGTGCGAGTGAGAGCAGTGTGTGCGTGGAGGCAGTGCTGGGTAAAGAGATTCAGCTGATGCACAGAGCGCCTGTGGTGTCGATCTGCGTGCTGGACGGTCGGGGGAAACCTTTACCAGACCCGTACGAAGCCTCTCAAGACCTCGCCATCGCGCCTGATATGACCAACGCTCACTCTGTCCTGATCGCTTCGGAGGAGCAGCTCAAGGTATCGTCTGGAAACAACATCACAAAGTCTGTATTTACATTTTTATTGTCATTTTTTTTAAGTTTGTAATGGATCTGGGCTTAAAAAGCGGTCTGTTACTTGTATATCGTTTTAAATCGTACCTTTCTTCCTCCTCTGCTCAATTCCAGGTGTTCTCTCTTCCCAAAGTCAGCGCTAAGACTAAGTTTAAACTGACTGCACATGAAGGCTGTCGGGTGAGGAAGGTTGCCATGGTGGTCTTCAGCTCCACAGCTCAGGAGGATTACAGCGAACACACACTCGTCTGTCTGACCAACCTCGGGGACATGCACCTCTTTAGTATTCCTGCCCTCCGACCACAGGTGCAGCCTCAGGGTTTGATCAAGAGCTTGACAGCAGCGTGTGCTTTCAAATGCGTTTTTGTGAGTCATAACTGTGTTTTATGTGTCCTCAGGTGCGTTATGACTGCATCCGTAAGGAAGACATCAGTGGCATTGCATCATGTGTCTTTACCAGGAATGGACAGGGTGAGAAGAATATGCTTGAATTTAAAGTGAAAGAAGTTATTTCAAGACACCTAAAGAGCACAGTGGGATTTCTTTCATTATTATTTTTTGCTTTTAGATTTTCATCACGATAACATTTGCCTCCTTGTCTCTGATATACACACACATGAGGTAGTGCAGGAAAAAATGAAATTAAATGTGGAGGCAACATAAAATGAAAGCTATGTATGTTCAGAAAGGTCAGCGTATGACTAAAAGGATGGTTTCACTCACTAATATAAAAAAATGTTCTTCTCTGCAGGGTTTTACCTGATCTCTCCTTCAGAATATGAGAGGTTCTCTCTCTCCGCCAAGGTCCTCACTGAACCGCTCTGCTTCGTTCAGCTCGACCGACCATTAGAGCCCACACCCACCAGGTAACACACACACACACACACACACACACACACACACACACACACACACACACACACACTAACACACTCCGATTCTAAGCATCATTAAATCTCAGGCTGCTTTTACTCTGTGATTATGAGCGAGTGTGTTCAAAACTTTAACGGGTGTGTTATGAAAAGGCGAAAGGGAAGCAGATCCTTCTTTGCTGAAATTTGGTTCTAGATCTGAGGATCCAGTTAAACTAGGGTTGGCTATATGGATTAATCCTTTATCAGAATATACGTGCTAATAAATATATCATAAATAATAAAAAAATTAAAAAATTCAGTGTCATTGTTACTGATTTGCAACATTTCCCAGGACCAGTGTAAGTCCCTGGGAGGTCTCTGGACACCGCACTGAAAACCACTAAGCTGTGACTGTTCATTATGATTTCTCATGTGAAACCAAAGAAATGATAATTTTATTGTTATTGCTGTATTATTCCATCGACTGCCAAAGTAAATGGTGCATGCTTGTGTGTGTGTGTCCACAGCGATGGTACGACAGTGCAGCCTCAGGCCAACGGAACCCACAAGAACCAGATAGGTCAGGCTGAGGGTAGGTCTGGACACACACACACACACACACACACACACACACACACACACACACACACACACACACACACACACACACACACACACACACACACACTCTTCTTCCTCCTGCCCTTCTCTCCTTTTTTTTTTTTTTTCTTTCTCCTCTCGCTTATTCTTCCTCTTCATCACTCTCTCTTCTTTCTGTAAACCTCTTACAACCCTGACCGTGCCTTGGCAGGGGTCCCCCCCTCTGGTCTCCACGGTAACCATTCAGTATGCCCCACTCGCCTCTCCTATCCAAAACCACCTTCCACAGCAGGAAACTGTGGTTGCTGTGGAGACCAGCAGGCCTTTCACCTGGGACTAGGTCATTAAGAACTTTACACGCAGGCACCAACACATTATCCTGGATTATGATACATTGGGGCAATTTTTACTGTCTTTTTACAAGACTATGTCAATTTTGGCACATCAGAGCAGCTCCAGTGTCTTCAGACAGTGTAGCAGGGCGCAGATGTTTAAATGTTTTGATCACATGCAAATATTTCTAATGAGGAGAAAACAGTAAAATCCAGCTCAACACACAATAATGAGCAAGTTACTGGAGGAGGGAGTGGTGGTGGTTTGTTTCCGGCTGTTCAGATGTGGCTTGTGGTTACAAGTCTACAGAATACAGTAAAGTGCTTTATAAATATCAATCTGTTCGCCATATTTAAATCATTTGTTTTCTGGGGGGACCAATCAGTCACTCTCTGTCACTCTCTATCAGATGTAGATGAACCTCTGGATTTGTCCCTTGCAGGGCAAACAGAAGAGCCTCCCAGCTGCTTGTCCTCGCCAATCCTGGACACCCCACTGGACTCCCCCCTTAGCTGTGCTGACCTCACCCTCGACTCGACAGCAGAACTCACCGTGGAAGACGTCAGGGATTTCCTAACGTAGGTACACACACACACACACACACACACACACACACACACACACACACACACTTATTAAATGTATTATCGGCAAAGACGATAAATAATTTGCGTGTCCGTGCTACAGAAGTGTGGACGAGGCAGAAAATAACCTGAAGAATATCAAAGAAGAGGAAGGACGATCGACTGGCATCCTCATCAACTGAACAGGTGAGAAACATTGGTTTATTAACCTCATAGTCCTTGAAGCCCGTCCACCTCTATGGTGAGGGTATCAGAGCGAGTGGACACACACACACACACACACACACACACACACACACACACACACACACACACACACACACACCTGTTTCTAATGGAGCGCATCCAGACTGTGCAAACTTCAAAGAGCCGCTCTGTCTGAGCGCTGCATTCCAATAACGAGCCGTCCACACTGTTTCCACCCAAACTATGTGTCTCTGAAAGCCAGTCGAGCTGAAAACCTTTGCACCGAGGCGCACTGAAGCTTCAAGCTGTAGCTCAGTATTTTTGGTTACTCTCATTATAAAGTACACGGAACGGGCTCATGAACTTTTTTCTTCTTCTTTTTCCTCACTGTTCTGGTTATTATTTCAAACATTTGCAACTTTTACTTCACATCAATCAGATTTTCTGCAGCTGTGACCAACACGAGTGTCCTCAGCGGGTTTCCTTAAGACACTGGGGTTTCACAAATAAGAGCTTGTTTACTTGATTTAGATTACAAGGTTATTATTTATGACAGGATAGTATTTATTTTAAGTCTCTGCTTCCCTCTTGTGGTGCTCAAAAAATATCTTTGCACAGATTTGACAAAGGAAACTCAATATCTGTCGTCACCCCTCCCAAAATAAATAAATATGACTTCAGGTTTTTTTGTTTTTTTTGTTTTTTGTGCAAAGCAAGATTGTCAGTCGTACTAACAGTGTGACTGAAAACTGCTGTAAATGTTGCCATAAGACGGCGTTACTCTGCATGTAATTGCCAACTTGACCCCATTCAGTTGCAGTCTGTTTCAGATATTACAGCAAATAATTGATAAATCATTGAAAATCACGTGTTGCGGTGAACACAGACAGAAACATTACACAAGTAAACATTTGAAAATCTTTTCTTCTTTTGTGGATGTGAGACGGCTGCTGTTCAGTATTTATTTTTTAATTCATTTTTTTCCTTGTGTGACTAAGTCATTAGCTTGTTCTGAATTAGGAGTTAGCTTCATGGAGTTCAATGTGTTGTGTGTTTGGTTTGTTAGTTGAGCCGATTTATTGTGAATTTGCTTGTAATTATGTATTTGTTTATTTCAGTATTACAGGGAGGGGCTCAGGTGGTCGTGATGGATTGGATTTCAGTGCTGGACCACAAACATCTCCCATCAGCCCACAGTGGAGCCCCCTGCCAGCACTCTGCACTCTCTCGTTTACCTGGCACAAGCTGGGATGAAAGTCTTACTCCAGACACAGAATCCAACATTAAAAACACTTGTTGTGGTTCCTCCTGCTGGAAGAACAAATTCTCTATTGTCTTCTTCTGGAACCCCTTTGGAAACATGACGTTTCCTCCGATGTGGAGACACAAAGTGGGCACAGTGTGGCGTGGGGTCGGCCTTGGAGCTGATGGTTCTGATTTCAAGAGCTCAAACTGAAACGTCCGTCTTTGAGGTCTTTGTGTTCATCTGTTATCGGCCCTTCAGCTCAGCATTCGAGGAAAGAGCCGTCACAGTCTACAACGGAGACTCGATGGTCACTTTTTTTCCCTCCACCTGCAGCCTGTGGCGCGCCAGGCTCGGCCTGAGGTTTTGCAGTTGCCAAATTCCCTTCTTGATCTTCAGCACACGAGCGGATGCGATGGACCGCTCTTCCTGACGCGTCCTGTGAATAACCCGTTTAAAAAGAACCGAGATTGTCCAGCAGAGCCTGAAGGAGAGCACTGTAGTGTTGAAGACAGAATAGCAAATGAAGTATTTTGAGTATGAGTCTTAAAGTTGTAGCATTTCTCTATAGGTGCCAACAAAGGCAGCTGACTTTTTCACCTGTGGGGGTCGAGGCAGCGCTGAGATTGGCAGCAGGCTCTGAGAAGCTCTCTCCACACTGTGGGTACTGAGGAGGAAGCTGAGTGTGGGACAGTGGAGGTGTTTTTGTATTGCAAACTTTTCTATGGCTTTTGGAGAAAGTGAAGATATTTTCATTGATGAATGGAGTGAGGAAATGTTAAAAATTCATACTGTGACTACAAAGGGAACCAGCTGGGGCAGAGGGCAGATTTTGGTGATTTATTTTTTAACTTTTGAAATATCTTTATTGCTAAAGAGCCGGGCAGTGATGTCACAGGGGTAATAAACACAGAATTACCATCCTCGTGTTCAGTGACTGTGGCAGAACATCTGCTTTCCCTCCCATGTTAACACCTCTTATAAAGGACCCCCGTGGCATCACTGTCCCCGACTACAGTGGGAGTCAGCGGGGCCACGTGATGTGAGGTTACTGTGCAGTGTCAGCCTGTTTGAAATTTAAAATATATTTCGTCAATAATTCAAACATGTGGATGAAGGTGGAAAGTGGGTCTCTCTCCTGAACCCTCCTCCTTCATCGCAGCATGCAGAAACCTTCGGACGCGACTCAGGGAAGTGTTGCAAGCTAAGCAAAGTTAGCGTGGAAGTAGAGTGGGACTACTTTTTTGGAGGGGGGGGTCTCTGAGTTGGTGCATTCTGCGTAGTGTTGGTTACACACAGAGCTTTGATTGCTAGTATTTTTACCCCCCTTGTGTTTTTTTTAAAAGACGTTTTACTGTATATAGAAACAAATG
Organism: Simochromis diagramma; assembly: GCF_900408965.1. Taxonomy (NCBI): domain Eukaryota; kingdom Metazoa; phylum Chordata; class Actinopteri; order Cichliformes; family Cichlidae; genus Simochromis; species Simochromis diagramma. The sequence goes on along the minus strand of NW_024387326.1, from coordinate 3,961,073 downwards.
TATACAGCATCTATATCTGGGTTCACACAAGAAAAGAGGGAAGTATTTGAAACTGTCATAACCTTAAAACCACTCGGTGTTCCCTCACTTTAACACACGTCACCACTAACTAATTTAGCTCAGCAGGTAGGAGCCATGTTAATGCCTTTTTAAAATGTTAGCTTTTTCCCCCCTCTCGGCGTACTGGTTGATGCACATAATTAACCCTTTCATGCTACAGCTGGCACGATTTACCTTCTTAATCCCACATTTAAGATGAATCTGTTTCTATTTTTGTCAGTTTCGTGTGTAGGAATTTATTAATCGGGTCATTTAGCAGTTTGGCTGATGAAGAATTGAATGTTAATAAAATTATTTACACTCAAACTCAAGTTTGGTTTGTGCTTACAAATCACCTCTGCTTTATTAGAGCGCTTAAGAGGTTTGACACCTTGCTTGAAAATGCCTCAGTTTGAAGATCTGATGCTTTAAAAAAGAAAAAAGACCAGATGGACAAAAAGATGTGATGTGAAATTTTATTTTTATATAAAATACATAAATAAAGCATCTGCAGGTGGCATCAGGAGCATGTGCACATTTTCAGATACACACATGTATGTGTGCAGGACTCAAACACACCGCCAGGCATACACCCCACACAATATTAACCAAAATGACGGAAGTTGCAGCCATCTGGGAACACAGACTGGATTCTGCCTGCACCAGTGCCAACATCCAACACAGGTCACATGATCATTAGAAGCACCGCAGCAGTTTAGTTTGACGGCGCCGGCTGCAATGATTTTAAAAAAGTGCTTTAACAACTCAAAGATTAGCAGAACCAGAAGTCACGATACAATGCTCCAGCTCTCCCATTTCAGAGTTCTGTCCCAATAAGGAAGCTATTTGAAAAGCAAACGTGCACCTAAAGTTTTAAACCTGTAGCATTTTAAATATCATGCATTTACTTTTTCAAATGTAGGTACACATTCTCTATTTTTTTATTTTTTTTTATTTTGGAAAGAAATACCTTCTTTCTTCGGATTCTCTCCAGAAAATAAACATTTGACAAGTTAAAAGCAGCCTGTGATGAAGAATACAGTATTGTTCAGTTTCAGAAACTCCCGATCTTCACCAATTGCACAAACATCCGTCCTCAAACATTACAAAAAAAACCAAAACAAGACTTTGCTCTGACCTTGACAAGATTTCTTTGGCCAAATAAACGTGACTGTGTTACTTTACTTCAATTACTGTCCATCATGCTCTTAACAGGATCAGGAGGTGAGCGCAAAAGTATACTAATATGACAGGAAAGGGGATGACCCCATTTCAGCAAAGGCGCACAGGGTAGACACTCACACTTCATGAAAAATATATAATATATAAAATGACATTCCTCAGAAAAACTATTATAGTGCTGTTTCGTGTTCAGTCCCTCAATGACGACGAGAATACACACTAGTCCCTGCCTTAAGCTGCGTGAAGGAGCGCCTCCTGTAGCAATGAGCGCCTAGCCCTCCCCGCTGACGACCGTCGACCATGCAGCACGAGCCACGTGAAAGCAGCAGAACAGATCGATATGTTAGATGGTGCAGCTCCCTTAGGTTTTCATAAAGCCCATTTTTATCTCAAAACATAATTCTTTAATTCAGACTTGCTAAGAAAATAAAAAAGCTTGGGGGAAAAAAGGGGAGGGGGTAATTTGCAGTCTATATCAGATACTTAGCAGCCAGCAGCCGCTTGACCAAAAAAGCTGCTGAGCATGGATGGAGGGGAAGGGTCTCGGGTAAAGCTGGGATACATTTCTGTAGAGAACTCTCTGGCAGTGTGTGTGCACGTGTGTGTGATTGGGATAGTGTTTGGCCTATGCAGGGGGAGTTTTGAAGGGTCCCCAGGCGTGGAAGCAGCGCGTGAAGCAGTGAGGCTCGTTGCCCTTCCTCACCAGCCGAAGCTTCCTCGGTTGTTCGGTTTCCTTGGAGCGCATGTGCTGGATGTAAACCTGAGAGGGAGGAGGAGGAGTTACAAAGATGTGGATAACACAAAGCACGCACACAGAAAGTGCACTCCCCCTACTCACCTGGCAGGCTTTGAGACTGAGTTTGATCTCCACCTGGCTAGTCTGGGTACCAACCCACATGTACACCTGAAGGAAAAATGATATCAAGTATGATGATAAAACCTAACAAAGTCCATCAACACACCAATCCTTAATCGTCTCTACCTCTTTGCCGTTATCCAGCAACATGATGTCATCATCAGCCAAGTCATCCTGGCAGAAGTCTGAGCACTTCTCTGACACAGAGAAATAACCTTTCTCGTTTGAACACCTGAAGCAGAAGAGTAGAGGGGAAAGGAGGAAAACGCCACAAAGATAGAACCAATGTGATGAGTGAAAGAGAAAAGCAGCTGTTTCATACTGTAATGTGTAAAAACACAAACAGTTACTCACCGGAAGAGACGAGCGTGTTTCATGTACTCTGCGTCTTCATCATAAGGTTTCTGAGAACCAATGCCCACCCAGAAGAAGTTCTCTGGCTCCTCCCCTTCATTAATCACCTAGGAGACACATTAATGATGGTGCTGTGACTGCATTTCCACTGCTGAAGGCACACAATCTTCTTTAGAGAGTTTAAAAGAGAGGCCAATGCTTCCATTAGTCACAAGTGAGTCTCTCATTTCCTGTATGATCATTTTTACCCGCACACCTGCCGAGCTGCTGAGGGGGGGAAACTGTCAAAAGCTGCTACAAACAAGTTTTTGGAGGTAAATCTCAAAGTGACGATGCTGTGAAGTTTCATCACTGCCGAGGAGACGTATGAAGCAGTCTCAGAAAAATTAAAGATTCATTATCTTGCTTTTTAGCGAGGATGGATTTTGTTTTATCGAATGACTCATAATGCCAGCAGCTGTCACGTCCCAGCTTTTGAAAAAGGCCCCTGTGAGTTGGCTGTTTGGTAGCCTACTTTCAGAACTTGCTGATTTGTCAAATCTGGCAAAGGCCTGACTTTTTGTTTTCCTCTTTCAAACACACGACACACAAATAGGTTTCCATAGCAACTGCTGGGTGTAGTTATTTGTGAGTCCTTAATAAGATAATGTTACAGTATATAGTATACAGATTTTGCCAACACAGGAAGTTATAGAGTGCCCTCTGGTGGACAAACTATGCAACATCAGCACCCGTAACATGGCTGAAGGGTGTTCCTCCTGCGTCTTTCTCACTTCTACAGATGCTGATACAGATAAATAACAAATATCAGCCAGGTTACGAAGAATTAAAGACTAAATTGAAATTAAATCATGTTATATAATGTAATGGAACGTGTAATAAATCAAGAATTTATAAAAAGGTATCTGCTGTGTAAGCACTGAGCAGCTGTAGTAAAGGATGAAAGCACTTGAACTCAAGGTTAAAGGTTAAGTGTGCAGAGGTTTCTACTTGACTGTATTAGCTGTATGCAGAATAAATAAATAAACACTGGCGGGTACCAGTGGTCCCCCTCAGCCTCCCAGTAGACACACCTACGGTGTCAATTTCAAACTCCTATTTTGCCTTTCTCTTGAGTTACCGCAGTCACAAACTTGGGTGCCTACACCGCCTGTCTGTTTGGAAGGGTGACGACAATACCCGTGAAGATCCATGCTTGCACATGATCTCACCTGCTTGCTGTACGTGTCGTCGAACATGCTGTTCATGATGTCCTCGGCCAGCTTTCCTTCATCGGGATCGGCGGCTCTGCCCACCCAGGTGTAAACGATGCCCTGATTATCTGTGCTCTCAAACGGTACCTGCAGAAAGCACATTTTGGGATTGGATCCACATGAAATCATGCTTTGTCTTTATTAAGTTGCTTGAATGAGAGATGTTCTTTTTTTTATATCCAAACCTTGAGTATGAAGCAGAACTCAGAGTTGAGATTGCCGGAATCTGTACCAATCTGGATGGTTCTAAGAGAGAGATGGAGGGAACATGTTTAGCTTTATAAAAAAAAAAAAAAAAAAAAAAAAAAAAAAGATCTTTCTGGGGGAGTGAAAGCTGGCATGCATCAAAACATTCAAACTTTTCTGAGGACAAAAGAAGCAGGTTTTGCATGCCTGGTGCAAAGTGCGCTGCCATTGGTGCGTATGTGGTAGAGGGAGGGCTGGGCAGAGTCGGTGTTCTGTTTCCTCTTCCCTTTGTGGATGATGAACTTCCTCTTAAAGTGGGACAGGAACTTGAGGTTCTCCTGCTGCTGAGTCATACGCACCACCTAAACAACAAAACAGGACGTGACTTTCATTGTGATGCTGATGGATGTAGTGTGATAAACATTTTTTTCTTATTTTTGAAAAACAAAATTCCAGAAACTAGATTAAACTCTTTGCTCGTACTTGCAGTTTTCCAGGGAAAAGACTCTCAAACTTCTTCTGCAGGGAGAAGGTGAAGGTGAGCCAGCCCATGTTGGAGGCCTGCCTGCCCTGCCAGAAATAAACTACACACTGGAAGTCCTCCTCAGGCTGTTTGTCCTCCTCCTCCCCATCTCCCCCTGCTCCTTGCTCACCCTCCTTCTTTTCCTTCTCTTCATCCTCGTACTCCACAGGCACCCAGTATCTAACAAAGCACAGAAAGTCACCAGTAAAATGAGGTTTTTCTTCATCTTTGAAATCAATTCCAGCATTACAGCCCCAGAAAGACTTGTCTACCTGCAGAGGAAGACATAACAATCTTGGGTGTAGAAGTGCCCAAACTCCTCCTCAGGGAGGCGAGCAAACTTCTTTCCCTCCAACACAAATCCTTCCATGCCATCCAGGTCCTCGTTCCACTCCTCCATCAGCTGTTCAGCCTACACAGGTAATACAGTAAATATGTGAGATGTAAATACTGTGCTTTACTGTGCTTTACAAAGTCAACAACAATCAAAGGTAGAAATCAACTGCACTGCGTTGTTACCTCAGTGAGGGGCATGGGTGGCTGCCTGGGAAGGAAGAGAGCTGTGAGGTCAGCTTTCATCTGGTCTTTCTGCTCTGCATCCTTCTTCACCTGAAAGAAGAGCACAGTTTAACTTGTGCATAAAAAAAAACAAAAAACAGTCTGATGCTGGTCAGCATGTGTCACTGACCTTGCCCTGCAGATTATCCTTCTGTTGCACAGTCTCCGCTGCTCTGGTGTAGTCCACCTTCAGCACATCATCCCAATTCTTAAACTTGGACTTGAAAACCTGAGGAAGAGGATGAAGCAGAGGAGAGGTTAAGCAGGAAGAAAATAGTTTTAAAGAGTGTAGATTAAAAAGTAACAATGATATTTAAACAGTATTCAACTGCAGTGGCTTTAGTAGATGTTTACCTGGCACTCTGTGCCCTCCAGGTTGCGGGTGACACATGCGTGTTTGGGCCGGTGCAGCATGGAGCACAGCTCCTGACCAAGCTTTAAGGCGGCGGCTCGGACGAGACGGGGAGACTTCCTCCCGATCCAGATGAAGACGTCAGACCAGCAGTCCAGGATGTAAACGCACTTTGTGTCCAGCAGGGACTGCAACTGAGGAAAGGGGCAGACATAGAAGGAAAGGAGGGTGAATTTATGGAGTGCAACATGAAGGGAAGAAAGGTGAAACAGGACTTTACTGCTGCTCATTTGCAGCAGATGGACGTACCAGTCTGAGCTCTGGCAGGACATCCAGTTTGACCTTGTGATCTTTGTGCTCGACTGAGAGCTTGTAGTTAATCTGAGGCAGCTCCAGGTAGCCAAGACCCAAGCCCACCTAGAAGAGAGATTAAAAAGTAAAAGCCACTGATGAATCTTTGCTTTGAGTCTTTCTCATATCTGAGTAATGTCTAAGAGCTGTAAATTAAATATGGGCTGTCATGCAGATGTTTTTCAGGCTACAGAAGGGTTACGGTTAACTGATGTAAACAAACAAACAACCCCCCCTCCAAAAAACCAAACAAACAAAACAAAACAAAACAAACAAAAACACACATGCAGCTTCAGGTCTGCATCCCCTACAACACTGACCAACACACTTTACAACTGTGCCACCTTAAAACTTAATGTGAAGTTCAACTAAAAGATATGCACAGCATGTAAACATCAATAAATATTTACTTTATATAGTTTAGGTCTTATTGGAGTGAAGTCATCTGGCACGTGTTTCTTGATCTCCTCTGGCTGCCCTCCCAGCGTCTCCCAGAATCCTGGAGGCTCCTGGTTGTGCATGAGGGTGATGATCTCTGCCTTCCCCTTACGTTCGTTCTTATTTATCTTTTCAGCAAATAACCTGGAGGATGACAACAAATCACATGACATTTCACCAACTGTCTGGGCTGTAATAATCGGTACAGTGTCTCTAACACCGTCGGTTAGCGTCTCACCTGGCCTTGGTGGTGGCGCTGAGAGTAGCGTTGGCTCCTCTCCAGATAAAGATTTCCAGGCCTGAATCCAACAGGAAGACGAAGCTGCCGATAAGGAAAAACGCAGGATGTTATGGACACAATGCTCCGAGTTCCAATAGGAGAAATTAAAGCTTGAAGATTAAGGATATAAAGAGGATGATGATTGTGTGTCAACTGTGCTGGAATGTGTAGAGAGCTGGTGGGTGTCAGAGAGTGTAGCAGCAAGAGTGTGTTCAAAGTCACCGTGGATCGAGGGACGAGGCCTTTACAGGAACAGACTCCAGTTTGATGTTTTTCTTGCCGTAGACTCTGTACAACCTGATAAACACATGAAAGCATTCGAGCCTGTTAAAGTGCTCTGAGCCTGAGCAGACGCAGTACTTCGAATTTACAGCTGATACACTCACAAAATTAGGCTCAACATAAAGATGTGAGCAGCTGTTTAAAGCTAACGTGTTTCTGCACATTGCAATGAGTCATTTTCTAAGTAAAAAGGTGCTCCAGCCTACCTTAGTGGATACTGTGTCTCTTCCACAGTGTAAAATCCACTGGCTGTTCCTCCCTCGATGTAGGAGATGTCATTGTTAAAAACCTGAACACAAGAGAAGGTCCTTTATGACAGCACAAAGCAAATAACTGCTGACACAGGTACTGTGTAGTTGTTTTAATGTTTCTACATACAGCAGTAAACTCGTCGCTCTCGTCTCCCATCTCTTCCCTTATCGTCCTGCACTCTGCTCCCAGGAAATTTCTGAGGTTGACTGCATGGATGGCAGAGCCGGCCTTCTTGTCCAGGGTGGCTTCCTGACCAATCCAGTAGAAGATCTGCCAGTTTAATGCCCCATTGTCATCCAGATATGTCTGTAATTGAAAATTGTAAGATTAATGACTGGAATATTGTTTATATTGCACATTACCGTGACCAAACAGACGAGTTTATCCCGCTTTGTTTTGCTGATCAGACTCCTCTGAGGCAAACACACTTAAATGACACGTTACCTTGAGGATGATGTAACAGTCGGCCTCGTAGAACTTGCCGTGCAAAGCTTCGTCCACTTGTAGGGGAATGAAGTTCTCTATCTGCCACACTGTCACACCTGGAATCTGGAGAAGAACAACAACAGAAATATGTAAGGTTACATTTAGTTTAGACCTCTAAACTGTCGACTGACCACTTTTCTGTCCCATTTAAGGGAGGATGTGGCTCAACAGGGGGTTTGATCCCCAGTTCGCCCAGTCTGCATGTCCTTGGCAAGAAACCCAGCCTAAAACTGCCCCCAGCTGTGTCGGAGTGTGGAGAGAAAGCCTTCTGAGAGAATGTGAAGTGCAGCATACAGCACTCTGAGGAGCCAGCAGGACTCCATGTGATGCAGACTGTAAACAGTCATTTAAACACAAATAGGAAGTAGGAGTTGCTGATTGTTGGAGTTAGGTGTTTTCACACACACACACACACACACACACACACACACACACACACACACACACACACACACACACACACACACACACACACACACACACACACACACACACACACACACACACACACACACACACACACATACACATTACCTGCCCCACATCCTCCATATAGAACTCCGAGTAGTCCAGCTGAGGCTTCTCTAGGCTCTTGTCCCAGCGCCGGACTTTTAAATCACCATATTTCAAATCCCCGTTTTCCTGCAAAATTAAAGGATTTCTTTGTAAGGATTACGCAGCCATTTCTTCTACCAGTCGTTTATATTTCATCTAAACATAATCTAAAGACATTCACACGACAACAATTACTTAATAGAGCCGAATAACCTGACTAAGTTGGAGTAGGCTGAACTTACTCACTTATCAGATTACTGTAAACCTTAGGCCTTGATTATACTCTGCTGTGCACACAGACAAACAGTTGGAGACCCAGCAGCTGAGCAGTCATTCCTACCATACGAAGTCCACCGCCTGGACCACATGTATAGTTGGTACAGTGTAATTAAATTCTTTGCAGATAAGTCCAAAAAACAGACATCCATACTGACCATTGAGCTCACTGTCTGATGATTACATTTAAATCACGTGGATCTGAGTGGACCTGTGGACGTGTGAAGCACAACCCCAGCTTTAGGTGTGTTTACACCACAGGGCTGCAGTAATCTGAGGGAACCACTGTGGGTTGTTTTCTATATCACAAATCATGATGTCATCACGTTACCTAACAACCACCTATCAATAGGTTTAAAATACCCTTCTGTTGTATTTACTTATCCTGTATAACACTGTATAACCTTCCAACAATAAAATCTAAGTCATAACCACCTAACGTTATTCTGATGCAATCATGTTGCTTAGTAACAACCTACCAAAGGGCTAAAACAACTCATTTATAATATTTATGCAACTGCAAAGCATTTATTGCTAACCTAAATAGCACATTTTACACATATTTAACAAATGAAATTAATTTATATCCACAATACTTGCATGTTACATAATATATTAAGACGCCATCATGTTGCCTAGCAACCACCTAACAACTGATGATTATTGACTAAACTCACAGGCCAAATAATCCTGAAGCATTACTAGTAAATTTAATTCCAACAGCTTCCAATAACATGAATAATAACTGTCATGCAGAACTTAAATCCCTATTTCTTCTTTGTGAAGTTCCAGGATCTGTTTGATGTCCTTAACTTGTCTTTTGCCTTACCTCCAAATTCTTCTTCTCATGTGCGACATCACTCATGCCCTTCAGCACTTGCTTTGCCTGATCATCCTGAGAACAGTCCTTCCTCCTCCTCAGTCGCATCCTCCTTGCCATGGGATCCCGGGGGCTGGCTCCTGGACAAATGTGTACAAAGATGCAGATCTGAGCCTCCAGGAAATAATCAAGATGTATGCAAAGAAGAAAACAACAAAACATACTGTTGTTACCAACACATTCATTCATATTTAGAAGCTGTCTTACCTCCTCCTGCGGCTGCAACGGTAGCAGGGGAGGCTCCGGCCAGACGGAGCTGGTTCTGTAGGGAGAAGTCAATGTTGTACCACTCTGCTGCGCGGTCGACTGGTTTAGGAGGCATCACGAGGTTGGGGTTCTCACGCACATCAAGCACCTACAGAGAGAGACGGGAGTGTGTTTGTGAGTGCGTTTCAGGCAGAGATTCTTTTCCTAAATTACAGCAGGGGAAAAAAAACAAAAAAAAACCAAGGCATATTTAATAAACCATTTGTTTGTTACAAGGTCAATCATGATTCTAATTTGTTTAAGCAAAATATCATTACAGAGTTCCATCTCATTACATTCACTGCTCAAACTTCTTCCTGGACTGTCTCTTCAGTCATGACTCAGGCTTGCTGGGGTTTTTTTTCGCCACAACCACTGTTATGCTCCATTTAGCCAAATATTACAAACATTGTGTGTAAAGGTACTTTAATTCTAATATAATCTGATTACTTTACTAGAGTACTGTACCTCTAAGTCAGTCAAGAAGTGGATAGCCTCAGGTAATGTAACCAGACGGTTTTTATTCAGCACCAGCTTCTTCAGCTTGCCACACCTGGACAACACAAAAACACAAGAAGCTTTAATATTTCTTGTGTAAACTGGAAGCAATGTAAACTAAATTATTTTAAGTTTCAGCTGATTGCCCAAAAACTGTGTGTTTGTTTATGGGTTAAACTGACCTGCAGAGTCCCTCAGGGATGAGTTCCAGGTTGTTGTTAGCAGCCATGAATTCAGTGAGGTTGGACAGTTTGCCCACTCCGGGTGGAACCCCATCAAAGTCCAGTTTGTTGGAGTTGAGGTACAGCTTCTTCAGTTTGGACAGCTTACAGATGGCAGACTGGTTGGAGAAAACAAAAACCAAACTTTATATTATGGGAAATTCCACATGAAATACATTTCTTTTTCCTGTGTCTCCGCTTCCCCTCTGCAGGATACTAAAGCAACAAATTTGCTTCTGCTTGTGCTTCTAATGTTAGTTAACAGAATAGAATAGAAAAATGGCAGCTGCCTGCTCATGGCCCTTACAGGCAGTGAGGTGAGCTGGTTGCGGCTTAGGTTAAGCGTCTCCAGCTGGGTCCACTGGTCGATGCAGAGCGAGAGCTCAGAAATCTGATTACTGCTCAGGTTCAGCCTCTTCAGACTGCTCAGTGAATACAGGCACTCTGGTACTCGAGTCAGGTCATTACATGAAAGGTCAACATCTTGGAGGGAGAAAAGAATAGAATATGAAACAGAGAACACATGTTTGCAAAACGCCGATAGGTGTGTGTGTTTATGGTGTTACCTGCTAATTGTGTTAGTCCCTCCAGGCTGGTGGGCATGTTGCTCTGTGTTCTCTGGGTGTTCCTCAGGTGCAGAGTCTGTAATGCCACCATTGCTGGGAGCTGACTGCTCAGACAATAAAAGAAGAAGCACTAAAATCAGTAAGGAGGTTTAAAAGATAAAATCATCCTTTCTGGATGTTTGTTTAAAGGTATAAGGTGACTGTTAAATTGAACAGAGGTTGGCAAAAAATGATGCAATATTAAATCTTTTTTTTACCGCAACTGGGCATGCATCAGCGGGTTGTTGTTTAGAATCAGAGTCTGCAGGTGCACCAGGCGTCTCATCTGGGGTGGCAAGCTGTCCAGCTTGTTGTCACTCAGGTCCAGATACAGCAGGTCTGTCAGATTGATGAACAACTGGTTGGGGATGGAGTCGATGCTGTTGTGGCTCAGATTGAGCACCAGCATGTTCTTGCTGTTCTCCAGGTCCCTGGGGATCTCTGTCAGCTGATTGTAGCTCAGGTCCTGGTGGAGGAGAAAGTGAATAAATAAAGAAAAAGTAGTGGACTGGAAGCAAATGATTCATGCTCAAAATGTTAGTGTTAAATTTAAGGGTGTGTTGAAAGTGTGAGAGTTAAGAGACGTTTGTGTACCAGCACAGAGAGGTCATCGAGCTGAAAGATGTCATCTGGGACTCCAGAATTTTTCAGATTGTTGGCTCTAGCTACCACCGCCTGCAGACAAAATTTAGAATACTAGATTACACACTGGTGTACAAAGAAAGAAGCAATCATGTGGCAGGAGCTCTGTTTTTTAATGTATGGGTGGAACATCATTTCCATTTTTTTTATTTTTTTTAAAGGCATGCGGTTTTTATGTTTTTTTTAGTTACCCGTAGATTCGGTAAGCTGGACAGTTCCCCATGTAAAGTGGTCAGGTTGTTGTGACTCACTGAAAGGTGCTCCTAAAAAAGGGAAAATACACACAGACACATGTCACTGCTATACTTTGGTCTTCACAAGTCATGAGAATACAGGATATGTGTGTGTATTTCACAAGCAAATCAATCTGCTGATTGCACCCTTGTAGTTACCTGCTATCAGATTAAACACGTCTATGTTTTTGACTTCAAACACAGTTTAAACTTGTTCATGTGACCACAAATACAAAGTGAATCCAGCAAGGACAAAATGAAAATATATTTAAGCTTTGATCTATGTCTCATCTCCTGGATAAATAATTTTCTTGCACGAATATCTACCTCACTTGATAAAATAAACAGTTCCTTGATCCTTTTATCTTTGGAAAACTGCACAGTACAGATGTAAAACAAAAAGACTGTGGCCATTACAACGAGGTCTACTCACAAAAAATTCTCATCTAATTGAATTTTAGATGCACATACACACACATAATGACATAAATGACTTCATGTATGAAGATGCTCCTAACTAGTCAGGATGTCTCACCAGCTTCTGCAGAGAGGCCAGCTCCTCTGGGAGGTAACACAGTCCTGTCCTGTTCAGTTTCAGCCATCGCAGGCTGCTCATACACTTAACGTGCTCTGGGAAGTATCCACCCTGAGTGAGATGACACAAAAATACATGACTTTTGACAGCAACAATGCAAGAACTTACTTTGTTATAGTGCAGGGGGGCTGAATTTTTCAGGATTTACCAAAGCACTGAAACACCTGAAACAAAATCCCAGACATGCTACCAGAGAAAGATTATATTTTTAAACAACTTCCCCCAAAAGATACTCTAACAATCTCATTGCCAATTATAGGAACGAACTGCACTGCATGTTCAGGTTGCATAAAGAGTGACAGTGGCACATTTTCATACAAATGGGCAGATAGCATTAATCTTGATTTTTTTTTTTAACAGATGAAAAGTGCACACATCAAGGAAGAGAAATGCTAGGTCTACATATGCTAAAGCATTTGGAATATAAGGAAATGATCTCTTCATGTACTGGCAGATTTCAATCAAAAGCCACCGATCGACTAACAGATAACTCAGTTGTTTAAGCAGCATATTTCCGATACTTTGACGGGGATACGTAAATAGTTGTGTCAGGACAAATACATGCCAGGTGATCGCAGCTGTCAATCGGGCTGCTTTTTCCACTCTCCCAAAATAAGCTCACAAAAGGGTGTCACAACCTAAAATCAACAGCAAGCTCTATTAGTTAGCTGACGCTGTTTGTCAACTTCACTTTCTGACAAGTTACAACACGGAGCTTGAGCTTCTGTAACAGACATTTAGTTAGCCATAAGTGTGGCTAGATTACTTAGCTAACATGACGGTGAAAATAAGACCTGGCTCATCAACAACTTCACAAAAATAATATTAACGCTAGCTGACGAGCTAAAAATATATATCATTCGCAAACCAACACGTCAAATAAGAACTGTGTTAACCACCAAACTGGGCGGTGGTGGCTGAGAGCAGACTGTGTCACTCTGACAACTGGCTAACGCCCAATGCTAGTAACGTTAAGCTAAGCTAGTTTATAGCTAGCCCTGCCGTTTGTTGCTCTGAGAATGACTGAAGTCGCTCCAGCTACGCTAACGTCGTATTTACTAAACATCGTAGGGTGTGAAAATCAGTGAATGCTGTTTAAAAATCCTTACTTTAAAGTCGTTTCCACTGAGGTCTACCCCCCGTATAAAGGGAAGAACTCCGGTGGCAGCCATTTCTAACTATTTGATGTCTGCTGCTCTATTTTGGTCAAAAGAGGGTTGTGGCTGAAAAGACTGCCGTTTCTTTTTCTTATTCGTTTTCCGTGTCGCAAACCAACACGATGAGTGGCATGTCGCCACCTAACGTACACCCACTGAGTAACAGCTGTCCCAAGCATGGATGAGTGGAGTACCAGGAAGGGCATCCAGGGAAAAATCTTCTCCAAATATAATACGCGGATCATCAAATGATTAAATCCCCAAAATTGTGAAATTGCTGCAAAAACAGTAAAAAAAAAAGTCAAACACAACCTCAATAAATACATAAGAAGGTCAACAACTAAAAAGTAAAAATCTTAAAACAATCTAAAAACTATATATATATATATATATATATATATATATATATATATATATATATATATATATATATATATATATATATATATATATAGTTTTTGTTTTATTTGTTTTATATATATATATACATCCTCTCGAGCTCTTCTCTGTGGAGGGTGAAGGTAACGGTGGTCCCCGTGGTAATCGGAGCACTAGGTGCGGTGACTCCCAAGCTAGGCGAGTGGCTCCAGCAGATCCCGGGAACAACATCGGAGATCTCTGTCCAGAAGAGCGCAGTCCTGGGAACAGCTAAGATACTGCGCAGGACCCTTAAGCTCCCGGGCCTCTGGTAGAGGACCCGAGCTTGAAGGATAAACCGCCCGCAGGGGCGTGCTGGGTGTTTTTTTTTAAAAAATATAATACTTGGTGTATTCAATTAAAACCAAGCATGGCAAATATCAGTCAACATAAAAATGGCTCACTGTAACCCACAAAAGTACATTTTTTCTTTACAGTCTTTAGTGCAGAGTGAAAATAAAACATTTGCTCTCATCTAATTTCTTTTTTCGACCCTTCATCCCAGTTCCTGCAGTTTGTTGCCCTTGTTTAATATCTGTGTCCCACTTCTTCTGCCAGGAATCCCGGACTGCCTCTCTTCTTAACCAGGTCGAATTTTCTAGAGAGAACCTTCATAATTTCTTCCTCCAAATTGCAGCACTTTTTTTGTATAATTTCACCTGCTTTCTCGAAAAAAAAGGGGTAAGGACGCAGCAACCTCCAACAAGCTGTATTCTCTACATTATGGAGAAAAATATCCACCAGTCAGTCATCTCCTTTTATTTCTGCTGGATTTAAACTAACATGGTCTGCTAAAAAATGTAATCAAATTACAGCTCCCTCGGGGCTAAACTTCTTATCTATCATCATTTCCTTTGCACACATGGCCATCGTCTCATATCTTGTCTCGGAATACAGCGCCCTCCAGTGGTTACCACTGATCATAACAAATCCAAGGACTCACTTGTGTCCCACTTTTTCTACATTTTTCTCGCTAACGAGCCAAAACCTGTAGAAATCTCTGTATAGAGGTGATATATTTATATATTGTGGTCTTTATTTTGTTTAAATAAATAAACGAATTGGAAAAAAAATATCTTTTTAAAAATGGCTCCCTTTTCTGGGTGATATTAGTGTCAGCTATCAGGCTACCGAAGCGTTTATTTCATCTTGATAAGCCTTGTAATTATTTTCTATTCGAAATAAAAACACAAGCTTTGTGTTATCAAATTAAAATTCTGTCAAGTCATTCACAGACAGCGAACTAAAATCGGAAGAGCCACAGAGATCCTTCAAAATAAAGCAATCTCACAAGAAAACAGTCGACCTTTTATTAAAGATTCTCGCCAGCCGTTCTTATTTTGAAAGCAGTGAAAGCGGAAGTGCTTGGGCTATTTAAAGGCCTGACATCATTCCTTTCGTTTAGAACCTCGCAGGAGCGTATGTTGAGAAAGCTCTGTGGCTTAGCTAGCTAACGAAAAATAGAAAAATAAAATTTCTGAGTTTGAGTTATGGACAAGAATCCTACGCGATACAATGTACAACTGTATATTTATGATTTGTCCAGAGGAATGGCTCGGAGCCTTAGTCCTATAATGTTGGGTAAGTAGCCTGCAGACAAATACTGATGCAGTCTGGCCTTGGGGGACAAATAAGTGATGATAACCGGCTGGAGAAGCCTTCTTTGACGGTCGTCTAAAGCAGATGTTGCTGTTCTCTGGTTAAAATATCAAGGTCAAGGGACTTTTATAAATATTGTTTGGTTTAAAATAAATGGCGAACTTAATCGACTTGCACCCGTACATCATTAGAAATGGCTCATCTCTTGTTTTACCGGCTTCTTGCATTAGCGACCATCTCCTGCCTTGCATGCATTAATTCCCCCCTTTTCTATTGCAGGAAAGCAGCTGGATGGGATATGGTAAGTGTAACCTCCTTATCACGAAAACACAGCTTTTACTGTAGATACATCAGGTGTAGGCCACTGACCTAATTCTGGTCCCAGGGAAGACAGCAGTGGCATTAAAAATGGTCAAAACACCTCCTGGTGGTCTGCCTGTTTGTATTTATTAATGAAGGCGTCTGGGGATGTATGTGAACTGACCAAGTGAGCTATAATTAAAAAGATTAGGCAGATACATATGATGTTTTAACACTAAATAAACAGCTAGTTGCTCACTCATCCACTCATCTGTCTATGGATGGATTTTTAGTCCTTATAATTGTTGTATTCGGTAGATTGTAAAATGCACCGTGACTGTATTAATTGTGTTATTTGGTGTGCCAAAGTGGATTAAGCGTTATGAATGGTGCTAATGTAATTTTAAATATGCTGTTATGCCACTGAGATGCTCTGACCTGGATTTACCAATGTAATAATTTTGCAGGCACACAGCTATAGTGGCATATGGTGATGAGTTCTTCTTTGGAGGGGAGGGGATCTCCAGCTGTTCTCCGGTAAGGATGTAATAAGGATGTGACGTCCATTTCACTTATATCACCAAACACCTCAGCCTTCTCCCAGACTGCTGCACACATGTGGAAAATAATTTTTGAAGGTGTTTTAGACGTGTGTCGGCTGCCTCTCATTTCTGCAGTACCTTTCATTTTTGCAGGACTTACAAAGTATACCCTGAGTTTTGAAATGGTTGTTGTCCCGAAACAAACATTTGTATGTTTGTCCCTTGGGGCCACAAATGAATCGACCAGATGTTTGTGATGTCATGATAGCGAGCAGGGGGAAACAAAGAAACAAACAAAAGCTGTGCAAAGAAGGCAAATCACAACGCCTGAGACCAGTGTGACACTTATCAAGAAAGAAAAAGTACAATTGGGTAGGTGATATTCTACAAACGAACTCAAGAAATGAAGTTCTATCCATTCTCTTTATTTATTCGTGGGGTGATGGGTTGAGGAACCTATACCAGCTGCTGTTGGGTGAGAAGCAGGTCACCAGCCTGCACAACGCTAACACAGAGAGATGCTTCATACCTACATAGAATTTAACTATATCTATATGTACTACTCATACATATGAAAGTAGTACATACCATTTTATATATATATATATATATATATATATACACATACTACTATCAGTAAAGAAATGTTCAAATTTGCCTAATAATTTAGATCATAGTATATCGTATAATATACATTTCATACATCTATGGTCTGCTACCACAGCTTTATTATCATGACAAAAGTCCACCTATTAATAATAATAATAAATTAGTTAAAAATAATATAAATGGGTTTTAATGTTTTGGCTGATTGCATATTCTTACCTGTAAGTTGAAGTATTTTACTTTTTTTCCAAGACCAAATAAATGATGTGAATTCAATCATCTTTTCCTGATTTTTTTTTATTTATTTTTTTTTCCCAAAAAGAAAAATAAAAAAAACCCTCAGAGTCATAACAATTAGCTTATTAGCTTAGCATTTTTCCCACCTTGGAAGTAAGGTAACACGGTAAGGTAGCTAGTAAAGTTGGCCAAGTTAGCAAGCCACAGAGCCAATGCTAACTAACTTAAGCGTGTATCACAAATACAGAAAATTGACTCAAGAAGACCTCTTTATTTATTATTTATCTAACATTTCTTTATGCAGGTAATCCCATTTTATGCTCAATGTCTCACTTACTAGCGAGAGTTGTTTTAGACATGCATAATAAAATTAAAACAATAGAAGCTAACAGTGCAGCAGCTTCCTCAGACCATCACTGATTTGCTCTTTAATCATGTTTCTGTTTTATGACACATTTTCTTTGTTTTTGGCAGGGTGGGACTATGCTGGGACCTCCTGACACAGTGGTGGAGCTCGGTGAGACTGAAGTCTCTGAGGAGATCTTCATGGATTACCTCTCTTCCCTGGGAGAAAGCACATACAGGTCAGTTTCTTTCCCGCATACAGAAAACCTCCAAGCTCCTTACATAAGTAATGTATAATCAGGAGATAGTCAGGTTTATTATTTGAACTTTGCATGTTTAGTGAGTCTTTTTGTTGTTGTTGTTGTTGTTGTTCAGAGGTGACAGGTATCGTCTGTTTGAGCACAACTGCAACACTTTCACCAACGAGGTGGCTCAGTTCCTGACTGGCAGGCCTATCCCGTCCTACATCACCGACCTTCCATCTGAAGTCCTCTCTACGTGAGTGAAACTCGGGCTGTCAGCTTACATTCGCTTCATTTGAGTCTGTGGTATTAATAATGTCCCTGCTCACCACTGCTCACCCCATGACTGTGAATGTGTCCCATTGAAATCTGAACAAGGCTCCGGTTCAGCGGCAAGTCTTTGAACGCCACATTAGTCGTCTAGACCTCCAATTGCAGTGAAGTTATGTACTAATAGTCATGATCGCAGCTAAATTATGAAATGTTGTGTTTATTATTAAGCATTAATTATAAACTACAGTGTAGCTTTTATATGTTGCCATACAGTCTTGGATGAAGAGGAAGAAATTTTAAATTTGGCCACTAAATGTTAATATAGTGCAGCCTGCAGTAGAGTTGTTTGTACTTTGCCCTGGATGAACGTTTTGTGGTATTTCACTATTATGAAAGCTCAGTTTGAGCCTTTTTTAGCCAACAACAAGGGCAGTCATAGCAGAGGCACAAGTTTTTACCACAAATTCAGTGTGACTGCATGAAAAGGGAACAGGCAGCACTACCTTAGGCTGTTGCTATTGCTCCTATACTTTAAACATCCCTGCAGAGATTTGCTTCACATCCGCTGATGCATAAAAGTAAATATGTTGGAGGGAGTTATTGGGTTAAAAATGGGGCAGTCATTGTGCATATGTGTTTTTAAAATGTCAAATGAAATCTCTCCATCTTTAGACCATTTGGCCAAATACTGCGGCCCATCCTGGACTCCATTCACATCGCCCCTCCGGGAGGAAACGTCATCAACGGGGGACGAAACATGTAACCTGAGAGAGTGCAGAGTAATCTCGAGGTATTCCAGTGTAGTCAGTCAGTGTGAAGTCTCAATCGTTCTTTTTTCTTTCTTCATATACATCACTAATATATAATATAATGAATGACTTGGGATTTGGGGGGGTGTTATTTGACACTTTAGCTTTTCAGGAGTGAAAAGCCGTCGAGTATGTTGAGTCATGTTTTGTACAGAAGAGGTTTGAAGCACTGAAACATTGTTTTGACTTTAAAAAAACAGAAGACGTTGTAGTATTAAGAACAGCTCATGTGGTAGCTGTAACTAATCCAACTACGATATAACTTAATTTTGTACTGAGGTACAAAATGCTCTTTTATCTTAAAGCTGAAATTCATTTGGTCACATGTTTGATCACAATTTTCTCGCTCCGTTTGCACCACTAATATTTTTAATAACACTCACCTCTGAGGATCTTCTGCTGCTGACTACAGTGGATTTAAATCTCAGCATATCAATTTCCAGTGGATAAAGACTGACATGAACACAATGGCTGATTAATGGAGAGGGTTGGTTTTTTTTTTTTTTTTTTTTTTTTCATTTTGGTTAATCATGTTTTGATTTTGCACTTTTATGTTGTTAATTTTCCATCTTCTGTTCTTTTGTACCTGTAATCTTTGTCTTTGTTTGTATTTAGGTCAACTAATGTGGATGCCTACTTACATGATCGCTCCATTTGTCACAGAGTGCGATGTAACATACAGCAGGTGATTGATTGTCTATACCACGCCAAGGTTGTAAGACTAGAGTGTATAGACTGTATATAAAATATGATTGTAGCCGTGGTGGTGGATTGGCTTGATAGGTCACCAGTAGAAGCCTCCAATTGAGCGTTTTGGCCACGCCCTTTTTTGTACCCAGACTTGTTAACAGTTAAATTCCTGGTGTTTTTTAAAAAGACCGTAAATGAGACTATAAACTGCTCAGACAGTGTTTACTGTGATAATAGATGATGTGATCAGTACTATAATTCTACACAGTCAGGCTTCTTTTACCTGACTATGGCTACGTTCACACTGCAGGTCTTAATGCTCAATTCCGATTTTTTTTTTTTTTTTTTTTTTTTTTTTTTTGATCAAATCCGATTTTTCTTTTTTTTCTTTTTTTTTTTTTTTTTTTTTTTGTCTGCTTGTTCACACTACAAATAAAATGCGACAGCAAACGCGCTCTAGTGTGAACGCTCAAAGCGGCCCGCATGCGCAAAAGAAGACGTCACACACAACGAGCTGTGTTTAGACCCAGAGCAAACAGTATTGTTTGACTGATGGCCGTTAATATAAAGACTTCGGACTTTACGTTTCCCAATTTTTGCTTTAAGTTATTTTGTTATTTACATAATAATGTAAATAACCTAATAATTATCCTTATTGCTGTTTTAGAGGAGCGGTGCTTCAAAGGATAGCTGCAGATTTCTGTCAGAATCTGCAGTTATACAGTATAAATAAAATGTTCACGTTGTCTTCCCAACAGTTTCAGTAACGTCTACACGGGATGGCCAGGAAGCGTTCACGATGTCTTCTCGGGCGCTTCTCCGGCGCTAATAATTAGCGTCTGTCTCGTGTCAGTGACGTAAAAGACGGATTTAATGCGACATGACCGTTCAAACAGCAGTCGCTTTCTAAAACATCGGATATGTATCAGATTCAGTACCACATACGAAAGTCACCCAGATTGGATTTGAAAATATCGGATTTGTGCCGTTCACGTTGTCATACCATGATCTGATATGGGTCGCATAGGGTCAAAAAAATCGGATCAAATGCGCTCTCGCCTGCAGTGTGAACGTAGCCTATGAGTCGCCTCCTGCTGGCGATTAGAAAAGAAATGCAGGTCTGCTTCACTTGTCAGATCTGGAGGCTACATCTGTTTTTATATACAGTCTATGGAGTTGACTACTGCTTAAACTTGTTCTTATGTGTGCACATCTACAGCAGGACTGTAAATTCTCTGTATATGCAAGTAATCCCTGGCTTTCAATAGTTAATTGCAGAGATGATTACAGGCAGCAGAGTTCCACAGTGCTGTAAACTAACTTTCCACACAGTCTCTCTCTGTCTTCTTAAAAACAAAGAACAAAGCAGTGTGTTTGTCTGTTTCTGATTAGGCTGAAACATTTTGAGAAACAACCTTGTTTTGGTGTCGAGTCTACTGAACGCGATGCGCGTCTCAGTCCTGCTTTGGCAGAAAGTTGTCATAGGTGCTTCGTGGTCTGAATTAACTCTAGAAATAGATGCTGATCATAGATACATTTTCTTATATAGATATATTTTTACAACTGCCTGTGATCCAGATGCCATGACAGTAATTCCAAACAATAGCACATCCACATTTGCAGGCAAAGTTGACCTGTACTCTTAATAACTTCCCGCTCGAGTCCTTTAACAACCACCAGAGTGTGTTTAAAAATACAATACACCTCTGTGCCTTCATTCCCCTCTGCTTGGCTGTAGTTACACTGTTGGCAGTTGGTGTGGTTTCCATATAGCACGCAAGGTAATGCGCCGTGCAGGCTGCGTTATAAGCATCTGATCCTACGTGAAGAGAAAGGAACTAAAAAGTAGTAAGAAGCAACACTCATTAGAACATTTACCGTAAACTATCAGAAATATTCAGATTTAATATCAGTAAGTGCACACACAGCTAACTTCAATATAATGCATTTAGTAGGTGTCAATCTGTTAAGCCGATGTTAAACACGTAACCCACATTTGAACTTACTAACTTTTCTCTGCTTAAACAGAGTGATGGGTGAAAGAAGCACAGAAAAAACAGTTCTCACAGTGATTAAACCAGCATTAACTCTCCTCACGTGTTCCTGTGATAAACAAACCCTGCACACACTATCTCCATCACTTTGGCACGGCACCTGTGGCTCGACTCTTTCTTTGTTGCACGCGCACAAGCTAACCGGACCTGCAAGCTTTTTAAAACTTTTTTTTTTTTTTTTTTTTTTTAAAGTTTAAGCTGACCTTTGCAAAGCTTTAACCGTACACGTTTGGAATATTTCTCTTCAGCGAACTTTTGAAAAACTCAGGTGATTCTGGGTTCTGTAAATCTGCCTTCTGCTAACCAACTAACTCATATAATAACCCGACCGCTGAAATGTTTTTAAAAGTCACCTGATTTGATTGCTTTGATTTTTGTTGTTGCTGGCTGCTACCTGTAATGTGAACTTGCAACAGATGTTTATGGATATTATTTCCTGATTTAACTAATAACTATGATAGATATATTTATGCATATTGTTTGTATTGTTTGTGTGATTGTTTTTTGTAATTCTACCTATACATAAAGCCATTGACTGCAAATACTAGTTGTATTTTTTTTTTTTTTATTATTTTACCCCATAAATGTAGCATTTTGCCTTTTTTATACTTTTTCATAGGCATACATACAGTTGTGGTCAAAGTTTACATACACTTGTAAAGAATATAATATAATGGCTCTACCGAGCATCCCGTTATTTCTAAAACTCTGATTTTTCTCTGATAGAGTGATTGGAACAAATACTTCTTTGTCACAAAAAACATTCATGAAGTTTAGTTGTTCAATGACTTTATTATGGGTTAACAGAAAAAGGTGATCACATTTTCTGGGTCAAAAATAATCATACGGCAACATGAATTAGCAATTTTGGTGACTTAGAAAGTTGTCAGTGAACTGAGCTTCATAGCATGGCCTCTTAACTGCTTGTGAGTGATTATGAGTGACGACAGCTGGTGACTTCTCTTAGGCCAGTTAAATAGGGCTCATTGGATACAAACGCCCACAAACGCTACAATGGGAAAGTCAAAGGAGCTCAGCATGGATCTGAAAAAGTGAATTATTGACTTGAACAAGTCAGGAAAGTCACTTGGGGCCATTTCAAAGCAGCTGCATGTCCCAAGAGCAACAGTGCAAACAATTGTTTGTAAGTATAAAGTGCATGGCACTGTTTCGTCACTGCCAAGATCAGGAAGAAAACGCAAGCTATCACCTGCTGCTGAGAGAAAATTGGTCAGGAGGGTGAAGAGTCAACCAAGAATCACCAAAAAGCAGATCTGCCAAGAATTTGAAGCTGCTGGAACACAGGTGTCATTGTCCACAGTCAAACGTGTTTTGCATCTCCATGGACTGAGAGGCTGCCGTGCAAGAAGGAAGCCCTTGCTCCAAAAGCGGCACCTTAAGGCTCGACTGAAGTTTGCTGCTGATCACATGGACAAAGATAAGACCTTCTGGAGGAAAGTTCTGTGGTCACACAAAACAAAAATCGAGTTTTTTGGCCACAATGCCCAGCAATATGTTTGGAGGAGAAAAGCTGAGGCCTTTAACCCCAAGAACACCATGCCTACAATCAAGCATGGTGGTGGGAGTATTATGCTGTGGGGCTGTTTTGCTGCCAATGGAACTGGTGCTTTACAGAGAGTAAATGGGACAATGAAGAAGGAGGATTACCTTCACATTCTTCAACATAACCTAAAATCATCAGCACACAGGTTGGGTCTTGGGCACAGTTGGGTGTTCCAACAGGACAATGACCCCAAACACACATCAAAAGTGGTAAAGGAATGGCTAAGTCAGGCTAGAATAAAGGTTTTAGAATGGCCTTCCCAAAGTCCTGACTTAAACCCCATTGAAAACATGTGGACAATGCTGAAGAAACAAGTCCATGTCAGAAAGCCATCAAATTTAACTGAACTGCACCAATTCTGTCAAGAGGAGTGGTCAAAGATTCAACCAGAAGCTTGTGGATGGCTACCAAAAGCGCCTAATTGAAGTGAAAATGGCTAAGGGACATGTAACCAAATATTAGCACTGCTGTATGTATATTTCTGACCCAGCAGATGTGATCACTTTTTTCTGTTAACCCATAATAAAGTCATTAAAGAACCAAACTTCATGAATGTTTTTTGTGACAACGAAGCATCTGTTCCAATCACTCTATCAGAGAAAAATCAGAGTTCTAGAAATAACGGGACACTCTGTAGAGCCATTATATTATATTCTTTACAAGTGTATGTAAATTTTTGACCACAACTGTAGATTCATAGGACCTTTCTCTCCCACAGCTGCACTGCCGCTGATGTTCATTTCAGCTTTGACCTTTGGCCTCTGGGGGCTTCTTAATGTAAACCTGGTCTTTACCCTATTCAGTTTGATGCTTTCTGTTTCAACAGGAATAAAACCCAGAGTGAGAGCACATGGTACCACTGTGTACATCTGTGAGGAAAGTGCTTTAAAAAAACATGATTAACGCTGTAAAACTGAATGTAAAGAGGCACCATTAAAGGAGGCTGATTACAATAATTCACACACACAGCTGCAGATGAAAGACTGATACCTGCAGATTAGTGAGAAGAAGCAGCAGAGCAAACTGTTGGGTGGAGGAGCCAGAGTGGCAAAATCAGACAGCATCAGACTCTGACTATACACATGCAGAGACACAGATGGGAGAAGATAAAGAGTTTATGAATATACAGATGTTCAGCAGCTGTGTTCGCTCGTGTGTTTGTGTTTTACGTACAGTTCTCTAACAGGATGCAGGTACTGGACCATGTCGTCAGCAATCTTCAGCACATTATGCTTGAAATGATGATGATGGCTATCAGACAAGCTGCAATGCTACCATCTATTCACTAGGTGGTAGAATTTACTCTCTTTTACATATAAAAATTGAATGTGTGCGGCGATAATATACATTCACGTGAATGCTGGGAGACTGCAGTGTGCGAACAGGAGCTTACTGGGTTTGAAGGAGTAGCAGAAAGAACAGTTGCTGTTGTTGCCGCTGTGCATAAATCCGTAATACTGACACTTAGGCCGGCATTTCAAAGACTAATAATGATAAACAGCACAGAAACATGAAAGTGTGGAGTGATTAAACCTTTGGCAATCTCTTTGCATGAACTACGCAAAGTAGAGTGAACATGTGCAGAAACTACATTCATTTAAGTTTCTATTAAGACGTGCTACACCGACTGTTCAGTTTGCTACACAGCAAAGATGTACTATATCCCCTAAAGTATTCACTCACCCATCCAAATCATTAAATTCAGGTGTTCCAATTACTTTAATGGCCACAGGTGTATAAAATCAGGCATGCAGACTGCTTCCACAAACATTTTGTGAAAGAATGGGTCGCTTTCAGGAGATCATTGAAATCCAGGATGATACCAGGATAGGACCACCTGTGCAACAAGTCCAGTCTGGAAATTTCCTCACTACCTATCATTGTTTGCAAAGCACGCTACCACTGGACAGTAGAGCAGGGGACATGCGTTCACTGGAGGGACGACGCTCTGGTGTGTCTGTGAAGGTTCTCAGTCATCCAGGTCATTGTAGTCAAAGGAGCTTGCAAAGAAAAGCGTCTGGACTTCTTTAAGTTACTTGAAGACATTTCACCTCTCATCTGAGAAGCTTCTTCAGTTCTAAGGTCAAATGGTGGAGAGTCCCAGATATAAACCTAGTGGGAGTAACCCCCCACAGAGGGACAAAAGGACCCCCTGATGATTCTCTAATCGCCTGAGCCAAGGTGTGAAACTGGGTGTGGGTCCCAATCAGCCAGAGTTTCGGGTGAGTTCATGGTGAAACCTGGCCCCACCTTATCATGCGAATTCCTGAGATCAGATGGCCCAGGATGTGAGTGGGCGTTAAGGCGTCTGGGAAGGGATCTCAAAACTGGATTATAGATGGCAGAGAGTTGGTGTCGTAAACCCCCGCCTCTGTAGGACACTCTTTCGAGGATGCCAATGTTCACATTTTGGACAGAGAGGACAGATGGTTTGAAAGAGGAGTGAAAGAAGCCATCTATGTCCACTGTGAGCGACCATCTTTGAACAGAGGCGGGGGTTTACGACACCAACTCTCTGCCATCTATAATCCAGTTTTGAGATCCCTTCCCAGACGCCTTAACGCCCACTCACATCCTGGGCCATCTGATCTCAGGAATTCGCATGATAAGGTGGGGCCAGGTTTCACCATGAACTCACCCGAAACTCTGGCTGATTGGGACCCACACCCAGTTTCACACCTTGGCTCAGGCGATTAGAGAATCATCAGGGGGTCCTTTTGTCCCTCTGTGGGGGGTTACTCCCACTAGGTTTATATCTGGGACTCTCCACCATTTGACCTTAGAACTGAAGAAGCTTCTCAGATGAGAGGTGAAACGTCTTCAAGTAACTTAAAGAAGTCCAGACGCTTTTCTTTGCAAGCTCCTTTGAAGCTCTGGTGGTTGCCAGGAGAACAGTACTTGTCTGACTGCATCGTACCAAGTGTAAAGTTTGGTGGAAGGAGGATTGTGGTCTCGGGTTGTTTTTCAAGAGCTGGGCTCAGGCCCTTAGTTCCAGTGAAAGGAACTCTTAATGCTTCAGCATACCATTTCATGCTCCCAACTTTGTGGGAACAGTTTGGGAACCTGACTGCACATGCGAGCCAGGCTTCTAGTTCAACGTCATTGTCTGACATCAAAATGTGCTTTTGTAAGAAATTCCTAAACCTTGTGGAAAACCTTCCCAGAAGAGCTGAGCTGGCATATTAAACCCTAGGGAATACGAATGGGATGTGACTAAAGTTCATATACGTGTGACGGTACAGGAGCAAATACTAATATAGTGTATAATGGCATGAACAAACACTAACAGTTCCTCTGGAGATAATTTCCTAATGAAGCATTTGGTCTTTACTTGCACTTTGCTCGCCTGAGTCTTTGGAATTATGATTCACTGGAAGTGATTTAAGTTCACTGATCAGCAAAGCTTCACAGCACAGTTACACAAAGGTAAACTACAAAGAAGGTAACAGCAGATTGATTTTTAGACTCAAAAAGAAGTTTTTCTTTCATTTGGCCTGAAGCATCCAACAGTTTCAAGCACCTTTATCAATAAAAGTCTAATTACACCTGTCACTACCTCCAAGTGTCTCACCTGTCCCTGGCTCTCTGTGCCTGCCTGCCTGTACATGTGAGATGGCAGCATAGTGATGGGAGCAACCATGAGTGGAACTTGCTGTTGAGACAGAGGAGGAGCTGACCTCAAGCAGGTGTAGCTGCACTCTGACAGCCACCCACAAGATTTAGAGGAAATATTTTTGTAGAAACCCTAATCATGAGTTAAAAGAATCAAGTGTATTTGTTTAGATTAAACAACCCGAGTTTCAGTTATTTTAAAACCATCTATGTCAGTGCTTATCAAAGTCATTCAGTGATGGTTGGGAAGCTCATCTGTAACTGGAAGGTTGTCGGTCCGATCCCCCAACAAGACACTTTACCCTACCGCCTACTGGTGTGGCTGTGGTTTGCCTGCACCAGTGTGTGAACGTGAGAGTGGAACTGTAAAGCGCTTTGGGTGCCTAGAAAAGCGCTATATAAATGCAATCCATTATTAAAATGTTTGAGTTCATCTAAATATTTCATTGGATTCCTGTCCATTTCTCTTCACCCACAATCATCATCATGGTGGGATCAACTTCCATGGAGACCCCCAGCAGTTACTGGACCCCCACTGACCTAACAGTACTGCGAGATATCGCTATACACTTATTTCCTAAAGCTCCCAGGTGTGATGTTAATGATTTTTGGACATATTATACATTTAATAAATGAACTGACTTTTAAAGTAAATTGCTTTCTTGCAATTCATTGCAGTTATGCAAGCATCTGCCAAGTGAATTAGCGTTGGGGTGAGCATGGCAATTAAACTGCTAATTGCCGTAAAAGGCCCTCAACCACTAACAAATGACTGATGTCCTACTGAGCAAGCTCTCCATCATAAGTGTGAGCTTTGAAGGTCAGTGATCCTCAGCAATTGTGGGTCATTTCTTGGAAAACGCAGAGTAAAAAAGGGAAAATGCACAGAACACACATTAATGTGTGAGCTTTATACACCTAAAGCGCTACGGTAATTTACTTTTAACTTTTAAACAAAACTCATATGCAACAATTAAAGTTCATCATTCTTCAGCAATTTAACCATCAGCACAAAAATATACAAGACCTCCTCTGTACTGTGCTGTCAGTTTGTCAGCTAACCCCTGTGCTGCGTGTTACGATGGCAAAAAAGATATCACTTTTCCAGATGGCCGACTTCTCGCTGTGGAGCAAAACTGTTGTGCAAACAGATGTGCAGCAGACTTTCTCTATGGCCTTTCGACCAGCATCCCTCCTAAGTGAGAGGAAAATAAATGCATGCAGACCTAGCCCGTCCTTGCTCCCTGCGGCTGAGTAGCTGAATCAGTTGAGTTAGTGACACGATTATAAGAGAGCGTGTGACATTTGACAAACGTTAACCTTCTCTTTTACTTCAAGGATACTCTCAGGCAGGGCCAAAGTTGTAAGCATGGCACCTGTGTGATAAAAGCTGGTGAGTCACACCAAACCTCCTGCTGTGGTGACACATCCTTCCATGGCATACAGGGGTGACTTGGCTTTTCTTTCTTTAGGGTCTCTTCTAACTGTGAGTTGTTCATTTTACCATTATCATTAAAATATGAAATGATAAGGCTGAAGATTTTAAGCCAAACAAGCTAATATGTTTAATGTGGCTGATAAAATAAAAAAAAGAAAGAAAATATGACTTATAATACAGTAACACATTATATAGTACTGCACAAAAGACTTGAGCCACCCCTCCTTTCTCAGAATAAGCATCCAAGGATCAAAACTTTGTCACTTTTTAAAGTCGTCTTCAGCAATAGTTCTCCAGGCTTTCTGAAGCTCTTTCAAAGTGTTCCTTTGAACATCGGTTGATTTTCTTTTTCACTTTTTTTCAGTCCAATCTTTGTACCTGATCATTTTCTGGTTGCCACTTAACAGCAATCTATGAATGATTCATGCATTAAAAAAAGGCAACTAACTCAAGGGATGAACCAATGTTATGTCATATAACAGAAAACTTAGCAGAAGACTGATTTTAAATTGTAGTTCCATTAGATTTGAAATGCCTGATTGGTAATGGTTTTCTTTTTCAGCATGACAATGAGAGGAGGACGGCATTTAATCTCGCTGATCAAATAAAGTTATTTAGATATAATGACGCTATTTTCTCAATTGCTTTTTTGACAGTTTGAGGTGTAAAGTGCAAATGAAACATGTAAGATGTAAAACTACACAAACTGATTTTGCATAGACTTAAACATCACAGATCATTACAGATCTGTGATGTTTAAGCTTAGAGAGATTGGGATCAGAGGACAGGCGCAACGGCAGGCTATAAGAGAATTAGCTAACACTGCTGAGAGGACCAGTCACTGGCTATGGCTAAAAAAGGCTGACATCACTTGGGCAGCTAAAAGGGTAAAACACAACATTAGAAGTTTTGCTTGTTGACTGATACAGCTGTCTCAGGGCCTCCTGGGGACTGTGCAGTTAACCTCATAGTAGTGAAACTAAAAGGAGGAATGAAAGAAAAGAAAAGAAAAATGTTCCGCTCTTCTCCCCTCTGCTCTTCTTCCCTTTTCTGGGAGGCAGTGGGGAGGTAGGGTGTTCAGCCCGATCCAGGGGGAGGTGTGAGAAGCCAGATCCGGCTCTCCTCTCTGCTCTCTCCTATCTTGTCCCTTTTGTCTTACTTCTCTCTATCATCTATTCTATCCCTTTGAAGAAGTGAGGCTCCATGAATGTTAAAGAGGTAAGTATTACTTCTCAGTTGCAGTGAATAGATAGAAGAAAATAAACTGTAGAAAACTAAAAATTTTAATATGACAATCAGATCTCTAATCTAAGTTGGGAGTTGTGACTGCTTATCCATAACTGGATATGGTGAACTCACTCTGTAGTACAGGGCCCTGATTTGCTCTACCAAGTATACATGAGAGCTGATGTCTGCATCAGGGTGTGAGCAAAAGTAAGAGACAGGGAACTAGTTTGTAAAAGCTCTCCTGAAGGTTTTGCAGGGGAGATCCCCATGGCCTAATGTTTCATTT
Source organism: Simochromis diagramma (assembly GCF_900408965.1). Classification (NCBI taxonomy): domain Eukaryota; kingdom Metazoa; phylum Chordata; class Actinopteri; order Cichliformes; family Cichlidae; genus Simochromis; species Simochromis diagramma. The sequence continues at coordinate 3,931,532 of NW_024387326.1, read as the reverse complement.
ACCACTGGTATGCATAATTAAGGGATTCATGTACCATTTTTGAAGGTTACCCTGCAAGAAATAATTAATGAACATAGCAGCGGAATACCAAGTTCCTGGTTTTGGGGGTAACTGAATGTGGTGTTTTGCAGGAAGGCAATCCAAATCTTATCTGGAGCACTTAAAAAACACAACGTGTTGCAAAATCGTCTGCACAGCGCAGCTTTGAATCTCTGATTCACCACATTCCAGCAACAGGCTCAAGTATTTCCGGACACCTACAACAAAATATTGCATTACTGGACCAAATTACTTACACACAGCTGAGGCAGTAGAATAAATGTGTCTGGCGTTGAAATTATTCATTAAAATGTGTATTGCTTGTAGGTACTTTATTGTGTGGTTACAACAGCTTTCTCCACATTTATTAGGCTGTTCTCAGAGGGATCAGGCTAAATGCTGTAGCCACATCAGTAAGTGCGATGATTATTCTTGTCTGGCCACGCTTGACCAGACATGGTTTCATCTTTGCTGTAAGTGTCACTTTAAATGACTGTCAGTTTGTCGCAGCCCCTGTAGTCCCTCTTTCCACTTTTCCAATTCTTTTCTTTCTACCATACATCCCTGTGTTTACAACAGTCTCCCTCTGAATTCGCTCTTCAGCATCTCATCAGTCATCTATTTATTACCGGCATCTTTTTTTTAATAACCTCTCCTACCTTTAGCAAACAGTGGATTACTTACCTTCTTAGTCTTTATTTCTTGCCTGCTTCTCTTCAGACCTTCATTCCCTTCCTTTTCTTTGTTTCCCCAACTCCATTATTTTTCCATCCTAGTTGACTTTTTCTCAAAATCCTTAATTACCTGTGAGTTTCTGCCTCGCTGCACCTCCTTCGCTTTCTGAGCCTCCTCTCATTTCTCTACTTGCCTCCTTCTCCTCCTCTAACTTCCTTGACCTTGTTCCTTAACCTGTATCATTTTCTATTATCCATTTTGGTTTGTAGCTCTAATGGCCTAAGACTTTTCAGCCATTACAAAGTACTTGAGTACACCATTTTTAAAAGAAAACTCTGAGAAATGCAGTTATGCAAAGTGCAAGCATTTAAGGTCGAGAGTTTCTGAATGTCATTGGGTTTATGGCTGTCGCATGGTCAAATGCAGAGTTAGCTCATTTCTGAGTCCTGCACAAAATTGCGTCTTATGTGTTTGCATAATGCGCTAAGACATTAATTTTTTTTGTTAGAATAACACTGAAATGAAAGCATGTTGCCAGAGTTTGACACAGTGTTCCACAGGAAAGCCAAATAACACGTGTGACCTTTTTGCTTTTTACCCATCATGCTCTGATGCTGTTTGTCTCTAGGTTTTCTTGAATCCACCTCTATCCACCTTCTCTATTTCCTTAACCACCTTGTCATCTCCCTCTGAGGGCAGCCAAAGGGGGGAGGCCCACCAGCTGGCCAGGTCACGGATTTGAAATCACTTGGGTCAACAGCATCTGTGTGCTCCTTGTCTATGTAAAACCAAGGCCAGGATAAGTGCCATGTCCTCGCATAAATACATAGATGCATAAAGGCGTGGACACGTGAAGTGTCCTCAAGGCCTTCTGCTGCATCAGTCAGGTTCCTTGAACGCCCTTGGTTGGTCCCAAGTGGAAAATGGGTATGAACTCAGGTGTTTTTACCTGTATACCCATCTGTGTGTGCAAGAGATTAATTCTGTGTGCTTTGTGTCCTATTTTGCCATCTTGAAATTTGATCATCATAATCTTGCTTTAAGAAATAACACTGATGCAATCACTGATAACGTGCTTCAGCCAGGAGCCAGTCAGCTGCTGCTCCGTACTTCTACAGATAAAACATAAATGTGCTAATAAGAGGGCATTGGATATGATGGTTAGTGAAGCTTGATACATTTGAGCACTATTTGTTTCCACTATTTATGCTAAGGTACCCCAACAGACTTCCTAATAAATGGGCAAGCATGTCTTCATAGCTCTGCACCAATTTCCCACTATGTCAAACATATTCATTGCCTCTATTTGGCAGAATAGTAGGAAAGTAGACAGAGAGCAAGAGGGAAATGCTCCAGGGCAGAATAAACACTCAGTCAGTCATCGACTGCATATAAAAGATGGATAACTTTCAAAGATGTGAAAGTGCTTTAAACCTGCATGCTTCTGCACATCCAGCAAGAGGTGACTGTTGGCTACTACAGGCTGGAAACATCTAAAAGAATGGAAGTTAAATGACCCTACTGCTCACTTAATTTATAACCTCAGTTATCATTTAGAGTAAAATCCACAAACATTGGGTCAGTTTTTTATGTGCAGTCTATACTTAAATACAGTACATAGCTAATTTTATTTTGAAAAGAAAAGAAAATTTATTTTGAAAATATACAGTGTAACTTCCAATGCAGTTCAAAAAAGAAAGCATAACAGTATCTGAGACTTGCCTTGTAATTAACCAACAATACATAACGACTTGTTTTATGTAGTTAAATAAAGATAAAATAAAAATAAAAATAACAAGACTGTATCAGCCATGTCGACCCAGTAATAATGTGCTTTAATCCACAGAGTAACTTTGTAGGATTAGAGCAGCAGATCATTTTTCATTACTCTCATTTTCCACTTGATGGCACCAGCTCAGAGCAGTAGCTCCCACATGTAATGTTCTGGGCACAGACGTTGCAGCTGCTATAGTCATCGTTACATTAGAACAGGGTTGTGTTTTTATGGTATCATTATAAGATGCGATGTGTCCTCGGGATTTGTAAAATCTCTACTTTGATAAGGGCCACTGAATGCTTTTGGAGGCAGATTTAAAGGACAGAACAACCCGGCAGGGTAATGTTTGTATTACAGCTGGAGCCTGAAATTGAAAACACTTTTCCCATAGACCTAAATGTAATTTGAACATTATTGTCTAATTCTTGGCAAAAAGGGGAAAAGGTCTCCAGAAATGCCAACCTGTTCTTTTAAGAGAGGACAGTACAACAGTTCTATACATGTGTGCATTAAATTTGGAAGAGCACAGTATTTATTCATTTAAGTCGGCCGACTTTCTTACTTACATTCTAAAGCAACGCCATAACCTGACACATCAACAGCGTTCATGCCTTGTGCTCACTGATGTGGACGCAGCTAGAGAGGCTGAGAAAGATCTCTTTGCACTCATGCAACCTGTAACTAGGGATGTCAGTACAAATTTTAGACCCCGTGAAAAGATGTGACACATGTACCCTCAACTTGAATGCATCGGATGAATGCACACTGGAGAGTCAGCTGTGAAGATGCTTTATTTGATGGGAGAAGAAGAAGCAGCACTCTGAATGTAGAAGTAGTCCCGGTAAAACATGATGTTAGGTTGGGCCAGAGAAGGCAAAACAGGAGAAATTTGACAGCAGCTTTGCTATAAAATAATCACATTTGTAGCATTGTAGCTTACATATTTTTGCCTCATATCTACTTGCTGGCTTGCTTCCTCCCTCATTTTTGTTCTTGTTTTTTGGCACCATTATAGTTCAGCTTTTAGGTGCAGCTGCAGACCATCGGCAGGACAAAAAGAATCGTCGTTCAGAAGTGGACTGCTGTTAAATGTGTGGGATGTGTGATATGCGAAATCAAACTCCTGTGTTTGTGTTTTCCTGCCTTCACCCTTTCTTGTTTGTTTACTGTGATAAACAGCCATAGACCGCGAATCAGGAACACCACCTGTTCAATAACCTTCATTTTTCCTGTCTGCATTGTGTTTATGTCACGACATTTTCAAACAGTGCTGCAGTGACGATCAGCTAAGATTCCCACCTACACTGAGGGGGTAGTGTCTGCAGCAGAAGGAATATAGAGAAAATTGCTGCCATTACTACCAGAAACAGGCAAAGTTGAACTGAATCATACCACACAGGGAAGGCTAATGTGCAAATAAGAACCAGTAACTAATGCAGGACATTAAGTAGCATGGTTTCATATACTTGGCCACCTGATCCAGCTGTCTCTCCACAGTTAGCTGTGGACTGGTGGATTACCACAAAAACATGTAGAGAGTTTGATGAGTCATCCTGTAATGACTGGTAAAAATATATGAAATACAGTGAAGGAGCTGTAGAAAATGTTCCCTGAGCCCTGAGGTTTGAAAAACAGCCGAAGACAAGTGAATCTTTGACAGGAAGAACATCCCAGAGTCAAAAAGACAGAATTTACAAGATTTTGGAGACATGATGAGCTGTTCAGTAGGGTAGGAGTCCTCTTGAGGACAATCATATGAAAAAGGGTTGGAAAAAATTGTCACTGAAAATAGAATAAGGATGAAAAATTGCACACTGTGTTTCCTTTTGTCCTGCAGCATCCGCTACATAAATACTGCCTACAAATGCGTAGAAGTCCGCAACCTGTAATTACCACACTTTATGGAAGGTGCCAACACGGGCGTACGGATTAGCACGCACTTTTAAGGAAAAAATTATGCATTGCTGCGTCAGAGTCGATTCGCCGGTGTGTGACGATTGTAAAGATATTTTGGAGGCAATAAAGCTTTAATTCCAAAATGAGGTCACAGAATCTGACAGCTCACATAATACACCTCAGCACAGAGACTGGAAACAGAATGAAAGATAGACTGTCTGTCGCTGTCAGTGATAGAGCGCATTTACATTTCAGATCCTCTATGAAGAATACAAAGACACTTTTTTCATATACGCTGCGACTTCAGATATGTAATTGTGCTTGTCATCACCAACTAAAAAAAGCAGAAAAGTAGCAAATAAAAACCATCCACGCTGACACTTTTTCGCTGCTCTTCTTTCTTCTGTAAGTGGTAGTGTGAGTTGCAGCCTCAGTAACAAAAGATATCACTGTCATGCTGAACTGTCAAAACAATCAAAGACAGAAACGGCTACGGGTAATGGAAACTTTTCAAACAAACTTTGTACCAACTGTTTGTGTGTATGCATGTATATATATATATATATATATATGAATGGGAGTCACTATGTTATTGCTGTAAAACATTAAAAGATGATATCACGAGTTTTCCCTCCATTACATTTAGCTGAGAGGATTTTGCATCCACATCACAACATGACACAACCCAGTGGTCTTATAATTAACTCTCGAGGGGTTGATTCTGGGACTTCACTGCTCTTGATGACCCGTAGCATCATTCATATCATGAACCCAAATGGGAACATACAGAGCCAACCCTAATGCCTCAGCTCAGAGTATCTCCGCATGCTGAACGCTTACGTTATTTAAAATCTGCACATCTAACTGTGTTGAAACTGCATTCATAACGTTGATAGATCAAACACTGCTGGATCTAATGTGATTTTGTCTTGTGCGCTTTGGATCGTGGTTTGAGGAAGGCTTCCATCTCAGTCGAGTCGAGCAGCCGCCTCTACGTTTTTCAGTATACCGAAAAAGGTAGAGATGGCTGGTAGAGGTGGTTGTTACATTTACAACTACAAATTACAACTTGTAATTTGAATAAAATAATTTCATGTTTCTATGGTGAACGTAATTAAATCATGTAGGATCTGTAAGAAATTCAATGACTTAATTTGTTCTTGTTGAGATAACGTGATACAATCTAGTCAGAGTGGTTAGTTGCTAGACTCGTGAAATTCAAAAGATCACATGAGATTTTAAACTGTAAGAAAATCACTGAAGTCAAGACGCAGACAACTACACACACACCAAATGTATGCTATTGGTATTTATTGTGGTTTAACCTGTCAAGGACAAAAACATACAGAAATCATAGCTTTCCTACTTTCATTCAGCCTGGATTGGTGGCATGGTGGTTAGTGCTGTTGCCTCATAGCAAGAAGGTCCTAGATTCAGGCTTACTGGGCTTAAGCCGGGGTCATTTTTTTTAGAAGCCCGGGGTCTTCTGGAGTGTAATTTGTTTCATAGTTAGATGCCTTACTGACAACTGTATAAAACAAAAACTGCACACATTATTCGAAGCACATAGCGCACAGTCGTAAATTCTCCCTAATTTTGGTATGATCCGAGCTCAGGCACTAGGCGACTGAGCACAGCACTTAGCATGTGCAGTGTTGCCAACTTAGCGACTTTGTCGCTATATTTAGCGAGTTTTCAGACCCCCCTCAGTGACTTTTTTTTCTAAAAAGCGACTAGCGACAAATCTGGCATGGGCACCTCACCCGTGCCAAAGCGCTCACAGGCGGAGGATAGTCCTCCCCCAGCTGCTATCAGGGCAGGAGACGTTCACACCTGTGCGTCCAAACTGCAAATGAATCGCGCATGAGCGAAGCCGCTGCTCCCGCACTGACTGTAACGCAATCAGTTCTTCCTTGTTATGCTGTTTTGTGGATCACAAGGTTTAAAACTACTTATAAACACAATACTCTCACACACAAAGTAACTCCACCAGAGTGCCAATTTCGGGTCACTTTTGCCGGTCCAGGCCCGGATAAAGGAGCAGGGTTGGAATTGTGACAATAAAAAACAATAATTGCTAAAAGAAATTTAATTTGTAGTTCTAAATAAATTCTAAATGTATTTACGGGCGTTTTTTACTCACTTTATGTCTCTTCCACGATGTTATTTCTCTCTCCAACAACATAGGTTACAATTACATTAGCATGACAAATTATGCAAATTAGGTGATGACGTCATTTGGCGACTTCTAGCGACTTTTAGGACAGATTTTCCTTACTAAGGAGTTGGCAACACTGTGCATGTGAGCGAGGGGGGAGAAGCTGCTGCCTGCGAGTTTGCTGTAGGAGAAACGCAGCCAGGCAGACAGAGGAGAGCTTAAGTTTGACCAGGTACCAAAGCAAATCATTCGTACTGTACAAATAATGTAAATATGACGGTGTATCACAAAAGATTGATATCAAACTGATCACTTGACCCATATTATGTTACTTGCTCTTCGAGTGAATCAACAAATGGCGAAATGAAAAGCTGAACAACAACAATGCTGTTTTTTCTTTAGAGAGTCTTGTGTTTATTTCATATTTTCAGTTGTTACCCTCCAAGGCTAAACAAAGCCAAATCGGTTTCAGTTGTGTACTGATGTACACAACAATGGACATAAGGAGTTTCTTTCAAAGAAAAAACTCTGGTAGATGTTATTTTATATATTATGCTTTGAATGTTGTTCAGTATATTTCTATGCAAAACAAGAGGAATTTCCTTACACAGCAGTATATTCACAGTTGAAACCAGATATTTACATACACTTTATGGAAAACACAAGAACATTTTCTTTTTACTGTTAAACATCAATTTAGAGTAAACTTGTTTTGTTTTGGTTAAATAAATATTGAAATATCTTTTGAATTAGTTAAATGTCAGAATAAAGAGAGACAGAGCTGTCTATTTTTTTTTTTTTATCACTTTCATCAAATTTAGGAGTACATATACACTAAGTTTATTGTGTCTTTAGTTAATAAGAAACTCCAGACGATTCCATTCTGAGCTGAAGAAGCTTCTGATTGGTTAGTAGAGTCCATGTGAGTAAATTGGTGGCACAGCTGTGGATGCATATAAGGCAAAACACAGAGCCTGTTTCTTTGAAATGGGAAAATCAAGAGATGTCAACCAAAACACCAGGAAAACAACTGTGGAGCTCCATAAGTGTGGCTCAAGTTTTGAATACAATTTGGTGCCATTTGCAATTAAGAAATACAGATAGTTTCTCTCTTTACTCTTAAAGTTAACAAATATGTTTTTTATATTTATCAATCAAAAAAAATAAACATTTAGTCTGATTTGATGTTACAATTAAAAAAGTGTTTGTGTTTTTATCTGAAGAGTTTGTAAATATCTGGTTTCAACCGTATATTTGATGATTGTCAGCACAAAGAGGGAGAGAGAGGAACAGAGATGGAACAAGAGCAGGTGAGACACACATGTTAGTCAAATGGTTGTTTGCCAAAACTCATCAGAACATGTATCTAGTACCTAGTGTAACTTTTTAGATACCATTTGTTATTTTTCACATTCTACATTTATTAAGTTATGCAGGCTTGTTTGCACAACAAGGCTAAATAATTATATAAACTTTTCTCAATCTAAATAGTGGACTTTGGTAGAATTAAAAAATAAGTGTAGTGCAGGTCTATGATGATTTTTAGTGCTACTATCATCTAGTTTTGATTCTGGTTCTGTCTTGGTTAAGTCCTCAGTAATCCTGATTTTGAACTGTTGTAGTCCTGTTTTAATTCCGGATCAGTTCTGGGTCTGGTTGAATTGGGGTTTAGTCCGCGTGTCTTGATATAGCCCCGACTTTGTTCTGCCTTGCTGCTTAATTAAAACAACTAGTTTAAGGTGTCCTGCATATGTGATATATATTTTATTTCCTATATGAAGTCATTCTTTTTTGAACAAAACTCTAAACACAGCCTAATAAATCTTTCATTCATTTCAAAAGCATCAGCTCTAAGAGCCGTGCTTACAGAGTGCTTTGTAGTGAATCAGAAGAGTCGACGCCCATTGAGTGAGAGCCGGCTCCTCACTTAATTTCCTTTCGCTGCTCAGCTCTCACACAGTGGCTCAGCTATGCTCCAATCCCTCCATATTGTGGCCAATCACATGCGAGGATATAGGATAACATCATTATGTGAAAAACAGAGAGGGTGAGAGACGCGACAGTCAAGTGGAGCGTGTGTCTGTCCTCTCAGTAAATGAGTGAGACAGTAGACAGCGGTGAGGAGGGCTGTGCGAAAGCAAAAACACATAAATATGCCTGACACCTGTAAACGAAGCAGCATCTGGCTGCAGTTTAAAGACTTTTCTGTCTTGTCTGGGTCTCAATACCCTCTGGTCTTGGTATTGTCTTGGTCTTGGTTTAGGTGGTCTTCACTACAAGTCTAGTAGAGTGTACGAGTACACACATACACACAGAGAAAGTGTCAACCCGACAAAGACAATAACATCATTGCTAACTGAAGTGTTATAGCCATTGAACACGCTCTCACTCAGAGATAACACACACAATTTCTGTTACAGGTAGGTCGAGTTAGGACCAAAGGTAATCATTTGCATGGGCAGGTGGGCAGTGGAGCATTTTGGAGCCTGTCCATTGGAGAGATGAGGGCATGACACGCAACAACATCCTGACAGAATTCGTTTCACCGGGTCAACAGAGAACTGAAAGAAGAACTGCTGGAAAGCTCTCCCATCCTGGAGTCAGGGTGAGAGGCTGCTAGGTTGGTGCTCTGCATTTCTAGCAGGTGGAATGAGGATTATAAGTGCAGCATTTGACTACTCAAGCAAACTGCGTTTTCTGACCTTTGAGAAACAATTACAGTAACGAGTCCTGGTGTTGAGTTGAAAGGTTAAACAATATGGAAGAAAAATTGAAAAAGCAAAGAAGACAATGAGCAAAAATGGGTGCCACATGGGTTGCAGTGGTAGGCAACTAATTCTAAAAAGCAGTAGAGACTGATCACAAGAACATTAAAAAGATCACCTGAAAACAATTCATAATAAAGAAATGTCCTTATGACAAGAAAAAAAAAGAATGCACAAAAAAGCAAAAGTGAGAAGCAGGAGGAGAAGTCCTGGCTGTTGGAGGCAAAGTATGTTCCCAAAATAGTGTAAAGACAAGTTGTAATATTAAAAAAACAACTTTTGAGAGCATCTGTTCCCAATGGATAGTCGACATTCTTCTGAATCCTAAATTTCTTGAGTATAAACTCCAAAACAATATGGTTAGAAAAGTTGGAGTCTCATATGTATCTTCTTGTGCTACAAGCCACAATCGTCTTACCACAGGAAACCGCACAGGCGTTAATCCAAAGTATATCATTTGAAAAAGTCTCAGACAGGCTTCCAGCAGTCATGAATGAGTGATGATGATCTCGCAACCACTTTGATCTTTTTGAAGACATTCTCCTTTAGTCAAGACGAATGCATTTCCACACTGTCAACGTTATGACACTTTTCAACTGACAAGAGAAAAGTTTTGTTATGAAGCCAAAATATATTTTCAGTCAGACAACTGACCCTGTTCTAACCACCTTTTGCTTACTCTGTTTGGCATCTTTAGCTTCTCATTCTTGCATGACAACAAAGCCCCAAGGAATAAAACTGGGCTTTGAAGTGATTTAAGGGCAGTGGCTGCTGACTGCATTCATCTCAAGATGTACGATGGCCTAAAAAGCATTTTTTCTCACATAAACTATCAATGAAAGAGGAGTGCAAATCGGGTAGTTACTCAAAATTTCCTCACAAATCACATTAGGAATATCATTATATGAACAATGCAGACCAAATTGCATATGCTTTTATTGAATCCTCCATTAATTATTCCTGTCAAACAGTTTCATCACCAAAATATGATTGTTTAGGAATATCTCCAATGTTTTGTTACGGTTAAGATATCTGCCACCTTTAGATAAGCTACAGAGAACATTTTGCAAGGTTAGAACCCTGAACATTATCCCCGTAGAAGCGTCCAAGACCACACTGCACTATGCACTGGTAAAAATGAAGCATCTCTTAATTACCGATCCATGACTGCAGAATCACTGGTTAAGGAAAGGGATTTGAAAGCCATCACTTTAGACAGCTGAGCAAGGTAATTGAAACTGTGGTGTGGTTACCCAGAATGTATGAAACTTTAAACCGGCTCCATGGAGATGTGTGATGTTTTCTCAAATGTGAGCAAAGAGCCAGGGAGCCACAGCCGCCTGTGCTGTACAGTTGACTTTCCTTATGAGCTGTAACAAGTAGCCCTGAGCAACTAAGTGTCAGCCCAGCAAGCAAAAGATACAGAGCCACACACAGGGAGTGAGAGAGAGAGGCAAAAAGGGAGCTGAGTCAAGAGAACAAGAAGAGGGGGACACACAAACAGAATTAAAGAGAGACGCACATACAAACAGACTTGAGGGGGCAGATGCATATGTAAAAAAAACACAGCCAGTGTTGCACAGATTCAAGTCTTCATGCTATGTTTGGCTGTCTGTAATTATGCAAGGCTTCCCGCACGCTGCATGGCTCTGTCGTCGCCCCGCACATCTTCACATTTCTTTGTCATTTTGCTATTTTTCCCAAAGCCTTAATCAACGTGGCTCCCTGCTTTAAACGTTTCTAACAATGTTCACGCTTTAGTCGCGTTAGTCATTTCCTCGTTGCTGCTGCATTGTGGCGTTCTCTCCCCCCCACCTCGCCAAAGCCAAGATCATGAAAGACCGATCTTCCTACAGGGACAGAGGGTGGAGAAGAAAAACAAACAAACAGAGAATCTGATGGCAGGGTTAATACGACTGGCAGTGAGCTGCAGTATCTCTGACTTTGTATTCTGCTGCTGTCAGATGCTGCTGCTTTAATTGGAACTGAACTCAGCCAAACGCAGCAGCCGGCTCTTCTCAATCTGACCCCAAAACAGCAGACACTCACTCTCTCAGCCTGTACACGTAGCCGCCCCCACACTCCTGCACTCAGAAGAGGCGGAGAAGTCAAGAAAGATGGAGACGAAGAGAGAAAGTTGGAAAAAACTCAAACGTGTTGCAGGATTTACCAGCTGATAAGATGATGGCTACATTTGATGGCTACATTCGTTACCTTCACTCCACTCACTGCTAGCTCTCCGTGTTTTAGATGACTGCTCCAATAGTATTGGCCCGACTTCGACTTATATAACGGCATGTTCCATCCATTCATCCATCCATTTTCTAAAGCATCAAGTATTAAAGTGTTCTGAGCCCCAATCCACAACTATGAGAGGGGATGGCATCCATTTATTTTCTAAAACAATGATAATTATGTGCTCGAAAGCCTTGGCAATATTGTTTCCCATTTAGCAATCACAAAGACAGTTGGCCTGAATTGATTTAAAGTCTGGTGAATTGGATTGGATTGTTCATTGTGTCACAGAGGGAGCGGCAGGCCAACTAATGGCAACGCTGAGTGTAATAAATGAATTCAGCTGTTCACAGGTGCCAAATGTATTGTCAGGTGTGGCTGATTAAAAGGTGGGACCTGCATGGGAAATCAGAGCAACGGCACTTTGTAAATCTAAATGTAAATCTAATCTGACGTACCATTAAAAACAGATAGCGCTCTGAGTGAAAAATGTGTGGGAGAAACGTGACAGATGGTTTATTATGAGCCTGCAGTCTCTCAGAACTCTTGATTAGTTGATTTTTTTGCTTCTTTACTGAAGTTACTGATTTCTAATGTTCATGCAGACGTTTTTATTGCGTGCTTGTGCTGGTGTAGCAGGGAAGAGTAGATGTGAAAGCAATTGTAATGTCATTCTAGGAAATGTCTTTTCAATAATGCTTTGAGTGTGGTATTTGTACTGCTAAATACCAAGTTATAGTTAACTTACTTGCTAACTGTTAAAAATAAAACCACTAGAAATGCATGGAATGGTTTAGGAACCTGCTGAGTCCGCCTCCACATACTTTGGCATTTCTATTTACCAAGCAGACCTTTTTCCTTGACTATTTGAGCCAATATGGATGACCCCTTAGCTTTTGTGACTTCCCTGTTGGCTTTTGAAACTTGTTGCAGTGGGTTGTAGTTGCTGCTTTAGACCATTGTTTGGTGGAGACCCTCATGAAGTCTAATGCAAGAACTTAGGCACAGAGTCAGGTTGAGCGCCTGAATGTTCATCTGGCTCATAATCAATTCCAATTCACAAGTTATTGTAATGTATGAAATGCAGAAAGAAAGTGAATGTTCCAGGAGTGATGACAGCCGTCTGTGATTTCGTACCTCTAATCTTAAACTGAGTGACTCGAAACACTGACAGAACTAGAAACACAATAAGGTAAAACGATAAAATCAAAGCAGAAACCAAACCTCTGCGTTATACAAATAACAAGACCACGAAAGAGACATACTCCAAGACACAAGTACAAACTCTTACAACTGTGCTTTGTCTTGATCAGTTTCTTTAGCTGTTAAAATGAGACATTTTTCCACACTTTTGGGCTTTTTGGCTTTGATAACATATGTTGTTTTTTTTTAACTTGCACAAAGTTGATTGTGTTTATTTTTCTTTGTTTTCTTTATTGAACATAAATGGAAATAACTAATATTGTGAAGAATATTGAAAAAATATGTTTTTAAGTGTACAAAATTACGTTTTTTTTTGTGTTAACACAAATGTTAGTAATAAACAGTGATAGAATTAGTATTTATGGAAATATTGATTTGTGTAAGTTGAATTTTAATTATCTTTAAAGTACAAATAGGAATAGAGAATATGGCTATGTCTCTAAATGTGACATTAAATGATGACATGAAGCAAAAACACTTATTTATGATCATGATTATTTTTAATACTTTTATTTGTTTTTCTATAACTTACACATTTTGGACAAATGTGAAGGACACATTTAATCGCTGTATTCGTTAAATACCTTTTAAGATCAAAGGAAAAGAAGATAAATGTATGATATTGTACATTTCATTGGTAGTTAAAAAGATAATTAACATTATATGCGCACACTTATTTTCACTTCATTTAATTACAACCTTGATATGCTGAAATTGGTGGTCTCAGCAAATCATTAGTGAGAGAAAAGAAAAAGAAGGGAAAAAAGAAAAGCGTGGGTGTTTTTGACCCCTGACTTGTAAACTGACTTGTTTTTTAAATGTATTCATTCAGTCAACTGTAATTTGCACTTTAGTCTTTAAAAAGAGCAGTTTTAACTAATCACTATAGGAGACAGGCTAGCTGTTGTGGAGAAGGAACATAAAAGCTTCAGATGAGGCTGATAAATGGTGGCAATTGAGTGGAAAAGTCACTGCTCCTGCAAAACTGAGGAGCTGTAGTGGTGGTATATCAGTTCACCAGGAGACTAATATACAAAGAGACTGCGGAGATTGGCAGGATTCAATTATGATTGCATTGTCTTTACTTGTTGTTGAATGTATTGAATTGCTCTGTCGGTTAGATGAGTCTCTCTTTAAATTAAATCTAAGGAAGTAAGACATTTAGATTAAATCTTCAGATTAAATCTGAGATATTCTTTCTGTTTCCAGTTTCCAGTTTTTGCTAACATTAGTAATAAGAACCTCTGCAGTCAGGCAGTGATGTCAAAATGAACTTTTCCGGCCTTTTCCTTATTTTTTCTTTACTTAAGGATTAGCAGTAAAGTAAATGAGATGTATCAAATACATTTTTATGCTGTACGTTTTGTACCGAGGCAAGTGTTTAGGTGAAGAAATAAGAGAATACATGAGGATACAACTGTTTTTGTGGCTGATGCTGTACTTATGCACACCGGCATATAATGAGGCATGGCAGGTAGTTGGGTACATACGGCAAAATAAAATTCTGTCCGGGCAGCTTCATCTAGAGGAAAAAAAGTGGACATAATGCGGATACTAGAAGAATCAGAAATGAATAGGATTCATCCTCTGGGACCAGACTCACATCCCTAAAGCCACGCTGCCGCAAAGCAAGTCATGAAGGTCAAGTAGAAGTCAGAAGCTGGAGATTTACCAGCAACTTCAAGGATGCCAGGACAGAACTCCCAGCTAGTCAGCAGGAAGTCACACAATATGAGTGTGAAGTAAGAGTGGCTAGCAAAAAAGCTACTTACTGGAAGAATAACCGGTAACATATGGGAAGAACCCCTCCAGCTGACAATCAGGTCACAGAGAGCGGGCTGTTCCCTGGTGGTTTACTGACTGACTGACTGGAAATAAGGCACTTTGGAGAGCTGATTTAAAACAGCATCCATCAGAGAGACACACAAAAACACACACAAACCCTCTTACACTGTATCTGTGATAAAGCCTCCACCATTGCTGGCTCATGCACTGATCCAGCCAGAGCAATTATGGATGTGTCCAATCGCCATGAATTTCCTTAAGGTTAATTAATTTTGTGCAGTAAGTCTTGACTCTATCAATCCATCAGGTTTTATGTGCTGCCTTTGCCCACCTCTCCATCTCCTATCATTTCTCCTTTAAAGGACATGCATAGATTCTAGCTTCTTCTTTTTTTTTAAACCTTTTATGCAGTTGTCATGAGAGCTTGTCTCCATTTTTCTTTTATATTGCTTTTAATCAGCTCCTGAATACAAATTTAATCTGACCTTTCATAGTGGAAATAAAAATCCAGCTTCCGTAATATAAACTCCTTAATGTGACAATTAAAGACATGAAACGGTCATACATCAGAACTGAACTGCTGCACAAACAGGATCTAATATTTGATAATTAGTATCGAACAGATGATCTAGTGATGTTTTTAATCCCTTATCTTATAGTCCATCTGACAATTTAAGCATGGTGTGGCATTGAAGAGGGATAGGGCAGCGAATTAGTGGCAAAGCACGGTAGATTTCCCCGTTAGAGCGGAGCGATGGCTGGAGAGTGAGATTTAGATAGATAGATGGAGTAAGAGATCGTTCCACCTCAGGAGGCCTGCAGTTTAATTGAGTTTATGAAGCAGTGGATGGAGCAGATTGATGGGGGACATCTATCTAAGAGACCTCTGATCCCTCACTTTCCATCCTTCACCTGATCTTTTTTTGCTAACTTTCCCTTTTCTAGCACTATTCATCTCATTTACTGTCCTGCCTTTTTTTAGTGCAGATTTTGAAGTTTTGTGTATATCTGTCAAGCTTTATTCGTGTCCTTTGTATGGATTCAGACAGTGCATTAGATATTTATACTTTTTCAACCAGCTGCGCTCTTGACTATCAAAGGGCCTCTCTTTATAATCTGTAGTAAAAGTAATCTTTTTTTTTATAGGTATACAATTTTTATGGTAAAGTAACAGTCTTAGTATTTGATTTTACACATGATATTACAGAATTTTACCATTTGTATTATCACGTATAATGACACTCAACGTACTGTGAAACTTGTATACTGGTGTAACGTGTAATCACAAAAGATTTCCTTGATGATATTTACATCAGTGTAAATACAGCAGATTAACCAGAGCTACATATTTCATATATTTGTAATTTTGTTTTGTTCTCTGTCACGATAAGCCTCCGTCTTCACAGATGGCTGTAGAAACTTACTCTTGTACCTCTCTCCTGACCTCCCCCGTACATGCTGATGATGATTTGAACCTAAATCGACATTAATTTGTTTAAAAATTTTACATTTGGATTTATCTGTTGCCACTGATTTTCACTTCAGTTCTCGTGTCATTTAGCATACATCAGCATTTTCTCCCTCCTTCCCTTCCTTAAGTACTATCAAACAGACATTCTTATGTTATTCAAAACCATTAATAAGAGATTTAAAACAAAAACACAACCTTATAACAATGATTCAGTAAAGCTGAAGCTGTACTAATTTGTCTTTTTAGGTTTAGGTTCTCACTAAAATGCTGTACCATTACGTCTGCTCAAAAATCAGAAATATCTTATTTTTATTTAATTAGTCCAAAGCACAATTAGCCCTCTCAACCCATTTCAATATTGTCTGATCTGGTCTTACTATACTTAATTATAGTAATTATAAAATAGCTAGTCAATAATTGACAGTCCACTTACAGGGAAATTTCAAAGTAATTTTTAAATACATAAATGCCTCCTCTTTCTTTTTTCGGTATAGGTCTCCATTAGGTATTTTCATTATTATATTGTTTAACACATGTACTGAATAACTCCCATATTTTATTCTGTATTGTTTTGCAGTAATATTACAAATCCATGCAACACCCACGCACACTTGAACTTATTTTGTCAGCTTGTTACCCTCCAGACTGTGTGTTGACAGCTGGTTGCAGACACACCAGATTGACAGAGCACTTACTGGACAGGCCTGCAGAGCTGCAGGTGCTTGTGTGTGTGTGTGTGTGTGTGACTGATTAGGCTGTGTGTGGGCTTTTACAAGAGAAAAATGGATTGACTTAAGAAAAAGAAGGAAAAAGAAATGTATGTTTGGGCCAGAAAGAGGGAAAATGATATGCTAATGAGTGCATATTGCATGAATAAAAGAGCTGGAAATGTGTGTATGTATGTGTGAAATGCCAACGTTTCTGCCCTGAGTGTCTTTCTTTTTGTTTGTGCACATGAATTGACAGATGATGATATACAGTATCGCACTGCTGCTCATGTGATTATAGGCCCCGCTCTGCATACATTTGCTTTGATAAAGCAGTTGCCAATATGCATTCATTCAAACCTAAACTTTGTTTCATTGGGTCTTACAAAACAGTGAAGAGCAGTCAAAACAAAAAAAGGCACAATTATCATAATTATGCTCCTAATGATAAAACAGAATAGTGGGAGTAAAAAAATGAAATAAGTAGTATGGGTCTGAAGGTGTTATGAAACAGCTTTGTTGACTGCCCACTGATTGGAAATGAAAGGCACTAAAACCCACATGCTTTTGGCGCTCACTTAGCCTACTGAATCACCAGGCTCAGCACTTCCTCAGATCTCCATGGCCCTATTTCCAGCTGCGTACTCCCCACTAAACCACAGCATTAGCTGGATTAACCTACACACTCCTGCTGTCTGTCTCTCTCCTGCAGCACCAGACTTAAATCTTTCCTCTGGTTCTTCTCATGTCTGCCTTTCTAATGTTACATTCTGTTAGTTCTGCATGCCTCTTTGCCTTTTTCCCCTCTACAGAGCTGGAAATGTCATCTCTCTTTTCTCTCACATTTCTTTTGTCCTTCCTTTCGTCTCCTGCTATTATCTGACGCAGTTTCATTCCTGAGATCATTCTCTTTTTTAACAATATTTCTCCAGAGAGGGAGTATTTCCACCCATTCTACTTCCTCCTCCAGCCCTTCTCTCCACCTCCTCTGCCCTTTTGATGTTTTTTCCCCTCCTTCATTCATTTGGTTTTCTGTCCAGTCATTATCAGCTGTGGTGAGTGACAGTTCCTGTCTTATCAGGTTCTTTCAGGTGCTGGTTAAAATCCATTCTCTGGTGGGATGCACAAAGGTGAGCTGGTAAAATGCCATGTGCCGCCTCCATATTGCAATGGGAAGCCTATTTTGGCTGGACATACTGCACTAAACGTGCCTTTATTTTTTTCTATTTCAGTTTCAGTCGTTTTTATTTGACTATCAATTCTTATACTGTTACTGTATCCCTGCTGATGTGCTCTTAGGCATTCCTTTATTTTAAGTTTACCCATAAATGTAAAAATATGAATGCTACATTGGCTTTCCTAGATAAAACCAATCAGTGTGAAAGCTCTACAGCAGCTAACCAGCACGAACTAATAGTTTGTTGACAAAATGCAAGTTTAACACAACATATTTTTGCTGGGTCTTAAGAATATTTGCATTGCTTTTCAGCCATGTCTCTGGTAAATATATGACAAATGTAAGTCACGGAAACTTTGGTCTCCAAATGTTCAAAGATAATCATCATGTTGTTGCTAACATTTTGCTTATTGCCTGCTAATCGATGACAGTAGCAAGATTAACAGCCAAAACAGTGCTGCTGTGGAGTGTAAAGGTAAAAACAATAAGCTGAGAGATGTATAAATAATATAGCCTAACAGTACTTACTCGTTCAGCTTGAAAAGCTGTTAACCATGTTACTAAGATACTTATGGTTGCTTGCTGTTGACCTAGCAATCTTTGCTTTTGGAGCACCCGGTAGCAAGTGCAATGCACCTTTCTTTACAAACGTGCCCAACAACTTCTGTAACTAAACTTAAAGTAAGTGTCCTTTTTCACAGAAAACAAACTTAACGATAGCTTCTGTTTTGCTGTCCTTACGCTGTGCATGCTGCCTCACTGTGGCTTACATGGGACACTTGAACTGAGCAGAATATTTGTAACGCCCGTACTTTTACCGACTGTGACCGCTCTGAACGTCTGCTGTGGAAAAAGGGTCGCTGCACAGTTTCGCTTTTGCTGCTAGAGTGCAGAGTCCCTGCATTAGCATTAGCAGTGCGGCTGAATAAGTAATGGTAATGTAATATTCCAGCATCCTCTGACCTGAATAAGAACATTTATACACTGGTACTGAGCCCCAGGATGACTGCCAGGGGCAAGAGAGGCCGAAAGAAAGAGCAGGAGAGGTGAGAGAGAAAGATTGTGGACATGGTTTGTGGCATTTGGCTTTTTGCTCTCTGTGATGGATTTGGTCCAAACCCTTGAGACACACAAATGAACTGTGACACCTATGACAGCTGGAGATGATGCCCACTGCCCTGCCAGCTCACACACACACACACACACACACACACACACACACACACACACACACACACACACACACATTATATTTTATCTCTGGACAGCTGTTTTCAATTTCTAAGACTAATTCAAAACCCCGAGTTTAACTTGGCCATGTGACAGTGGTGTTTTTAATGTTTCTAATGTTTATCTTTATTTAGTAGCAATATCGATGACAGACATCCACTGAGTGCCTATATTGTATGTGAATTATTATTTGTGATTGCAGTTGTATAGAGTTATTATTGTGTTGTCATATTCACAGATGTGGTGTCTCTGATTTCATTAATATGAAAGTTTCCTATAACTTCCATTTTTTCACATGTATAAATAAAAGTCAAATTTGTTTGATTTGTTACATTGGTAAGGGAAAAAACCATCATAGTCACGTAAAATCAGTCAAAGGGGGATTGAGTTTACGTGATTATATACATACAGGGACAAACATTAAAAAAATGATTTGACAAATGAAGATTTAAACAGGGAGTGTCAGTTTTTTAGGACTGGGTTCCAGTTTCACACGCCAAGACTGAGGGCTGCACAGAAAAAATGCCCACATCAAACACTTGACTTTTTCCCAAGTGCCCCAAATATTTACCTTTATTGAAATCTAGCTTATTAGGTATGCTTGGTTTGTGTATCTGAACAAACCAGCCATTTTTGCTTACTAAACAAAGAGTTCATTGCACCCAAACACCACACAAGGGTTAACAGCACTTAATGTAAATAAATTACAACTAACTTTTTTAAGCCTTTTTGCAATACCAGGAGGAGGAAGTCATTTATTTCTGTGGAGAGTGCTTTGTTAAAACTTCATTTATTTTATAAGACTAGCTGTCCCTCAGTAACTTATCTACATCCTGCTGTACCTCTCGGCTGGGTTACTTGGTGCAGGAATCGATTGTCTGTTTTGCTACTTGCACATTTGATATGCTTATTTTCCTCCATTTCTTTTGGCCTTGAACATAAAGGACCACATTAGCTGAATGTTTGTATGCACACGGGGCAACATTATGAATACAAAATCTTGTTAGAGTATTGCCCACCATATGTCGTCATAATCTTGTTTTTCTCTAAGTCACTTTAATCCTCTTTATGTACCGTAACACATTTCTTCAGGTCGAAAATAATGAAAGGTTTAATCTACATTATGTCCTTTTTTCCCAGGATAAATGTGCGATCGTATTATCACTGTCAAAATTAATTAAGTTGTTAATTTAAAAGATGTTCAGTGGGTGCTTTGGGTTGAAAATAAATTGAATCAGACATTCTTAACTGGATTTGAGGATGTAAGGACATAACCTACTGTAGAAGCAATTAGTTACAGTTTTTCAGTTAAATATAGTGAGGACTGAATCCAAGTAACTATAGGAAGAAGTGCTGTTGAATCTGTAATTATGTTTTTTGTTCTATTGTACCTCTCAATCTCACGCACTAGCTCTGGCTCCTTCCCCACCCAAGGTCCCTGGGTCCCTCACCCAGGTACCAATTTTCCATGGGAGACCCTACCAGGGGGTGGAAGTCCCCCGACAACATAGCCCCTGGGATCCCCGGGACACACAAACCCCTCCACCACAATAAGGTAGCGATTCACGGAGCGGTCAAACCAAGTTGTAAAAATACCGTATTTTCCGCACTATAGGAGGCACTTAAAATCCTGTTTCTCAACAATCGACAGTGCGCCTTATAATCCGGTGCGCCTTATGTATGAATTTTGGTTGTGCTTACTGACCTCGAACTGATTTTATGTGGTACACGGCGCTCAAAAAGCTGTCAAAAAATGTTTTACTACAACTTTGGTAAGCTACGACGTCACACCGCTTGATGGATTATCGGAGCGTTATGGCTCACGGAGTAATCTGGGTCCAAAACGCCATCCGTTTCAGTTCCCAAAGTTAAATGGACACTGCGACATCACTGAGAGTTAAAAACTGTCTAAATTCTTTCATCTTTAATAAAATGATCAGCGTTGCTGCTTTACTAGGTGCAGCAATTAAGTTTAATATCCAGGCATCCATGAAAACAGAATTTACTAAAGTTAAGTTAGCTCGCTCGTTTCCACCTAAACATGACATACCATGTTCTGATTGCGAGATTTCTTAAAATTTTAAAACATACAGCTCTGCTATCACTTCCAACATAAATGAAGACAGAAAACTAAACAGCAGTGATGTTTGTAGGGTTACTGAAGTTGGGCTAGCTGGTATATAATGATGTGCTACGTGATCGCTAGTGACACAGCTATGTTAGCATAACATAAACACAGTGAAGCTGGAGGATGAATGCTAACTTTTTTCCACTCAATAAAAGTTAATGTGAGGGTTCCCGATGGTTAGGGACAAATGCAATTGCATGGCAGGATGCTGTAAACGGACCAAACTTCAGTCAGGAGAACAACTGAGATAATCCATCCACAATACGAGGTTAGCCATTAATATACTGCAACAACATGGGAATAGAGCAGCTATGAGAGAATTCGGCATTAATGAATCAATGGTTCAGAAGTGGAGGAAGCAAGAAGAATGAGTTGAGTAAATTTTGACTTATCTGACTGTTTTGTTTCGCTTAATGCGCCTTATAATCTGGTGCACGTTATGTATGAAAACAGACCCGTTCATCAACAGTGCGTCTTATGGTCCAAAAAATATGGTATATATAAAACAAAGTGAGTTGGTCACTTTGGAGTTCTTCAAAATGAAGAAAAAATTGGTTATTGGAGTGCAGAATCATTCTGTTTTATTTGACCATAGCTAACAGACAGTTCATGCAAATTGCTAATTGAAATTCGGTTAGCTTGTCCTGTGAGTGATTGGTTGTTGTCACTGTGACGGACACGGTAAAACCATTCCTCGCAGAAGCATCAGGCAGCCTACCATGAAAGGTGGAATCCTCCCTAACGTGCCTGCTGAATGTGACAGAGCTGCAGCGTGTGTCTAATGTTTTGATCGATATCTGATAGAATGCATGCAGGCTACTGAAAATGTGTAAAGTCATAATGTCTCTAAGGTACCACAAATAAATAAAGGCAGCTTATACAGTTGCTAAATTTTGACATGGCTATAACATCATAAGAATTAATCGCTACCATATTCCATTAATGCAATTTGGACATATATAAATGGTGGTCACATAAACACAGGTATGCTAGAATATATCAGCACCCCCTGAGCTGTAAGTCATCATTAGTGTCAGCCTCAGCCCTTAACCAAACTCCAACCCCAGACAATCAGAAAAGATAATCTTGTTTTTACTTGCTAATACCCCCAACTATTAGCAATTAGAAAGAAAACCATCATTGTAATTAATATAATTATGTAACCGACATTTATTTTTTCAACTAAATCTGGTTTGCCATTTCTGAGTTACGGAAGTCTTAGAGTATAGGCCTCAGAGAGTAATCCAGGACACTCTAATAGGAATAAAAACCTTTTCACTCATATTATAAGACATAATAATACATTTTCTCCCCAAAAAATAAAAAGGTAAAGCAAATAAAATATGGAATAATTAAAGTGATATTCTTTGAAATAATGCACCATACTGTCAGTGATTGATCCACTGTTAAAGGTCAAAGCTCTGCGCTTAAGGCACTAGTTCCACAACCAGGCAGCTACAGTAAGCGACCTTTCTCTCCTTGTCTTACTCCCTCGTCGCCTTTGGAGCTGTTCCTCTGGCATGACATTAATTTTCCTGGCATGCTATGCCCAGAAAGTAGATCCTATATTGTATGGATATTATAGCATTAGTGTTTATTAGTGATACAAAGCAATTGGTTTGATGTGAAAAATCTATTACAAGGGACATAAGGTTTACACGTGTGTCAACATAATGGACCCATTTCAAACACTGAATTCTTACAAGTGATGATTTAATAACCCCATATGAAGTACTGTATTTAATGCCATTGATGTGTCGATTACAGTGATTGTCTGTTACCATGACTGGCTTGTCCTCCCCTGCTTCTTTATGCTGCCCACCAAACAGTCGAACCATGTGAAACTGTCAGAGTAACAGTTTTGTGTCATTCTGATTTCAAGACATTGCCTAATCTAAAAATAAACAAAGAGTATCGGCTCTGTACACCAAAATGTGTAATACTTACAAACACTCAAACCAAAATTCAATAAGTAACAGTGAAAACAAAACTTTTCAGTGTATTTGTGTTGACCTGTTTATTACCTTTGGTCCAGTGGCTCAGTAGTAGTAGGTGGGTGGCAGATGTGAAGAACACAGGGTTTTGACCTTTCCTGCTAGAGCCTTCATCAGTGGCGTTCTCTCTCTCGCTCTCTCACACACACACACACACACACACACACACACACACACACACTGTCTTGTCTAGGGAAAACCATCTTCAGTGGTCATTAGTTAAATAAATATTTGCTCTTTTCCTAATTTTATGTTTCCTCTCATCAGTTATTCCTACTGAATTATTCATTTAAACACAAATACAAACAGCACATTCAGGAACACTGACAACAAAAGCTCAATGAATAATAACAATAACAATAAGTGACTATAAGTGTGACAAACAGTTAAGCCATTTCTTTGCATGCTTCGACACATCTCAGGGCGATCGTGGCTCAAGAGTTGAGAGTTCGCCTTGTAATTGGAAGGTTGCCGGTTCAAGCCCCGGCTTGGACAGTCTCGGTCGTTGTGTCCTTGGGCAAGACACTTCACCCGTTGCCTACTGGTGGTGGTCAGAGGGCCCGGTGGCGCCAGTGTCCGGCAGCCTTGCCTCTGTCAGTGTGCCCCAGGGTGGCTGTGGCTACAATGTAGCTTGCCATCACCAGTGTGTGAATGGGTGGATGACTGAACGTGTAAAGCGCTTTGGGGTCATTAGGGACTAGTAAAGCGCTATACAAATACAGGCCATTTACTATTTACATCTGTCACCAGCGAGTCGATCCACCCAGCTTGAGGAGTAGCAGCGGCCTCTTGCCCTGGAGTTTCACCAGGTGACCTCTACAGCAGGGGCACCACCAAGGGGTGGCCAGAGGGGGCACTGGCCATCAGCCAAAATTTGCTGGCCCTCTCAGTGGCCCCTCCCTGACACGACTGTCCTGTGTTGGTAATAATTTTAATAAATATGAGCGCAAGAGACAGGAAGACACCCGACAATGAGCTCAAACATTATCTTGTTATGTCTTCCTGTTTAAAATTTATTAGGTTTTCATATGTACCTATTTTCAATGATATCAACTGTAATAGCAGAAAATTAACTACGCAAGTAGATGTTTTCTCTCTCTCTCTTTCCCCCCCCCCCATATTTTTTAAGTAACCTATATTCACCCGTTGCCTACTGGTGGTGGTCAGAGGGCCCGGTGGCGCCAGTGTCCGGCAGCCTCGCCTCTGTCAGTGCGCCCCAGGGTGGCTGTGGCTACAATGTAGCTGCCATCACCAGTGTGTGAATGGGTGGATGACTGAATGTGTAAAGCGCTTTGGGGTCATTAGGGACTAGTAAAGCGCTATATAAATACAGGCCATTTACCATTATTGTGTATTTGTTTATTTTTTTATTGTGTTTAGTTGATATTTTAAGTTGAGAACTACTGCACAGAATTTCGTAATGCGACTGCATAATGACAATAAAATATCTTGAATCGTTGATCAAAGTGCAGACTTGGATTATTTTTGCATATATGGATTATTTTCTGTTCACCTCACTGCATTAAACACCTTTTATGAATATTTCCAATTAAATATTTAATGAAAACACTGTATGTTTAACAGGGTGTTGCTCGATTTAAAGATTCAAAACAATCACAGAGCAGTAGTTTAAAAACAAAGGGTTCACTACTCCTCAGTAGTCGGCGTTATTTAAATCCATAAATTAAAGAAAAGATAAACCCTTAATTTAGTAATGCCCCTTTTTTGCCCTGCCTGGGATATTTCTACAACTCTTTTATGAGCAAAACTTAGTTTGTAACTGTTTGCATGACACCCCTGCTGTGTGTTTTTTGTTGTTGTCTTCTTCTCAGAAACAGCGTCGCTTTCCTGTTTTGACAGCAAGTCTCTTTTGTTCTGTTTGTTTTTGTGTTAAACCCTGTGACAGGTCATCCTATCCGGGTTGCTCTAACTGAAATAGGACCTGATGTGGTAAAGACATTGATATTACCTCCAGGTGAGCCAAAGCACTGGCGCAACCTTGAATAGCTGCTTTTCACCTTTTGCTTTTCCCATACAGCCATACTTAGCTTTTAGTAATTGAAGATAATGGCCTAAGTGAGTAGTTTGTATTAAAAATCGAGATTTGCTCTCAAAAAGAATTGATCTTTTAAAGAGACGAGACAACGCAAACGGTGTCACATGCAGTCAGAGGACATTGCACACTTAAAACACAGCACTGCCAGCTCGGTTATAACCCACGGCAAACATAGTCAGATCCCAAACAATGTCAGAACAAATTAAATGGCAACACGCTTCTTTGGGAGACCCAGACTTTAGGTTGTGTGAGACAAGAAAGCAGAGAAGAGAGGCAGAAAATACAGATATGTGAAAGGATGGGGTAAAGATTTTTTACTCTTTTTCACATTCTGTCCTGCTGGTATGTGTTTTTGTTAGATTTTCTGACTTTCTGTATTTGGAGGTTTGAATGTGTGTCATTTACCAATAAACCTGAGAGAATATTCTGCAGGGATTCATGCTTGGGAACTCTAAACTGGGTCATATGAAAGCTTGAAGCAGATCTTTTGGCAGTTTCCTTGCTAGAGCTGCCATGAGTGTTGTTGTCAAAACTAATTAAGCAGGAAATTTTGGGGGAAACCTTAATTCTTGTGTAATCCTGTACTTATTTTCATCATCAGTTTGTGACACTCAGTGCTTATAAGGGTTACGCTGGTGATGAAGTGGTATAATTTACCCTGCTCTTGAACCCATTTCCCTCCCTTCTCCTTTAAGTGACTTAGTTTTTGCAAATCCCAGGATGTTTTCTGACACCTGCACCAACTATGACCTTGTTCAGTTTTCCGATAGATTAGCTGCAGCAGTTGCAATAGACTGGAGGCTGGCAGCAAGTCAAGGATGTAGCCCGTCTCTTGCCCTATGATGGGATAGCTTCCAGCCCACCCTGTTATTTGAATTGGACAAGTGGTTAAGAAAATGGATGGATGGTTACAGTAAGCTATACACCAAGAGTCTGGTGCTGGTCAGTTTGAGCTGCCTGATGAATGTACTGATTCTGTCAAGAATTCCAAGATCACAGTCACAAATCAATCTATCTTGTCCAGCTTAAACTGGGGAGTAAGGTCACAGCTACTGGTCTGTTTGAGGTGTGACGTTAGTGAAATGCTTCATCCTGTGAATTGACAGGTACTAGAAGCAAGTTCCATTTTAATTACAAAACTGCAGGAACTGTCTAATGGCATAGCCCTGCGACAGATTGGCGAGCCTGTTCAGGGTGTACCCTGCCTCTTGCCCTAAGACAGCTGGGATAGGCTACTGTTTTAAGCTACTGTGGCTAGTTTTTGATCTTTGGCACATTCTGTGTCCTTATGGATTGTTGTGCCTGGGCTACCTTATATACTGTTAGATTAGGACATTAGTTTTTGAAAGCTCCTGCTCTATTCTGACCAAACAAAAGATGGATGTAGACTCTGATTGTGAAAAATGTGGACGTATCTTCAATCTTCATTCTTGCTGCTGAGAAAAAAAAACAGTGTTGCTCACTGTGAAATAAGTAAACACATTCCTAATAAATCTGTGTTCTCAGTTAATTGCTTAATTTACTTACTTAATTTCATAAATTGTGGTCAAAATTTCGGTAAAATTACTTACTAAAAGTATACTTAATTTGTGTGACTGCTTTGATACTGATGAGTCAGCAGTGTCTGCCTGATGAATATGCAGTGGATCCACCCCTCATACATCAGGTTTCAAACCCAAGGTGCTGACAGTCAAAATGTCGAACTCAAGGATACAATATGGGAATCTACCAACTATTTGATGGCATCGCAGTATCTTTCATGGACTCTGTGCAATCATTTTCAGTGCCAAAATAAATGTAAAAAATGAGGATTTTATATGTTACAAACATACAAGTGTGTACAAGTAAACAAACATGCTATAATTGCTAATAAACATGCTTAACGGTGTGTTCACACCGAACGCGATAGACGCGAACAGAGCATCAGGTTTACATGTAAAGTCAATGGAAAAGCGCGATGACCCGCGATTGCAGCTCCCGCGAAAATTCGGAAGCAGATTTGCGTCGCGAAAACGCGAAAACGCCTGAAACGCGTGTCAGTCTAGCGCGTTTGGAGCGTTTGAATCGCCAAGATACCGGTCTGGCACAACTTCCTCCCACATCCCTCCCACATTTCCGGTTCACGCGCATCAAAATATGCAATTTTGAGGCGCGATGGATTTTTCTTGGACACACGTTGAGGTGCGAATGTGCACGCGTCAAATTAGGGGCGTTTGGGGCGTTTTCGTTCGCGTCTATCGCGTTCGGTGTGAACACACCGTTACAGGTGTCTATTTCCGAATGAGGGTCATTTTTGTGCTGTTTTTTCTATTGGACGTGATGGTTATCAAAACCAAACATGATGAATTTGGCAAGCGCAGGAGACACGACACGAAGGAGATTTGTCAATCAGGCTGCAGAATGCAATGCTGTACGGTGCAAGAAAAGAAAAAGAAAATCAGCGAAAAAGCGAAGCAGTGACGGATGAACAGCGGGACCACTGTGTGCTGTTTATTAATAAACAAAATATATTCCTATATGACAACATGCATAAAAGCAGAACGGTATTTGTACGTCAGTGGGAAAATAGCGGTGGCTTGCTAGCTTTTGTGCGGCTTCCCCGGGTCAGCGAAAACTTTCAAAAGAGAAATGAATGAACTTACCAGGTTGCCCGATCTCTTCACATATCTTCCTCCAAGCTCGGTCCTTTATATTTCTGTCTCGGTACAGAAAGCAGCTGGTGTCGTACAGCTCCAGGTTGTTTGCTACGGCGTTGATTAGCCTTCCTTCCATTGAAGAATGAAGGGCTTTGGCTGGATCTGCCCCTTTGACTTAGGTCACAGCCACGTCACCAGGCTCCTGATTGGTTGTCGCGGCGCGATTTGACACTGGAGTTCAGATTTTTCCAACTCGAGCGGTAGACGCGTAACGCGCGTATGCACAAAATGCAACACAAAAACTCACGCGTGTGGTTTTTTTCGCGAGTCAAACGCTCCAAACGCGCTAGACTGACGTGCGTTTCAGGCGTTTTGGCGTTTTGGCGACGCAAATCTGCTTCCGAATTTTCGCGGGAGCCGCAATCGCGGGTCATCGCGCTTTTCCATTGACTTTACATGTAAACCTGACGCTCTGTTCGCGTCTATCGCGTTCGGTGTGAACACACTGTAAGGGTCAGTGGTAGATATTGGATTTTCTAACTTTTGTGCAAAGGCAGACTTTTTCCTGTCTTCATGCAAAGTTAAGCTAAATTGCTGCTGAGTTTTTTATACTGTAGTATATACTCCATATGTCAAAGTTAAAAAAAGAAAACTACATGCTCTTTCAGTTTTATGTATAAGGACAGAAAAGAAATCATCTAAATGAGGTAAATACAAAACATATTACACTGTGTCATCAAGATGTAGAATCAGTGTGTAAAGAACCAAGAATATCCTCACTACTTCCATAGGAATTTAGAGGCTAAGTAGCAGCCAGATGCTGCTAGTGAAGTGCACTTGATTAATTGATCATCAGCAAGTGTGAGCACGTCTATAAAAGCAGAAGTTTTGGCAGTTTGCGGGAGCATTGAGCTTTATGCCAAGGAGGGAAGAAATTAGCAATGATCCTAAGGAGGCAGTCTACTACCCATCAATCTGGGAAAGGTTAAATGGGCATTTCCAAGTATTAGAAAGTCCATAATTCATTAGAGGTTGTACTTTTTTAAGGACCAGATGATTTTTATTACATCCCATTAGGTAAAACTTTAGAATTAACTGTCTGTTTACCATGCCTGTTATATCATTTAGGCAAATAATGGTGCTAAAAGGTGTGAGATAAACAGTTTCCTAAAGCAACATGACTCTTAGAAAGAAACAGCCAGCAGACACAGGTACGATTAACAAATGCTATATTTCTTGAAAGATTTATTCAAACAAGACACATGGGCCAATGCAGTATGAGTGCCTATAGACATTGTAGTTTGGCAGTCAAAACTTTATTATATAGCATTTTGTATGCGTGAAAATTCTGTTCATATCCCTTCATCCCTAAAAAAACAAACATAAAAACAAAAAATCTGAAGAAATTTGTCTTGAGTTACAGAGTGACGTCAGATTGCCCAGTCTGCTTTTATATATCTATAAAAAGCCCTTATGTAAGCTGAGTAGTCAACGAATTTCACAGCAGACAAATGGTATAGGATACATATAAACACAAGTATTACATAGCAATCCAAGGCAGCCTATTGCTGCCTATTACAAATTATTATGAGACGACGCATTACTTTTTTTTTTGTCTTTGTCTTTTTTTTTTTTTTGCAGATGCAAAAGCTGTACAAGAAACCGCTGAGTCTTCCTTTCACTTTCAGCGAATGTGTTGGCAAAGCACTTGGATACAATGCAATATCATTTAACATTAAATATATGAGTGCATGTATACCGTACAAGCTTCAAACACATGGCATATAATGTAATTCATCTGCTTGACGTTACATTGTATGGCATGTGCTAGGTGATTGCGAGGGGCGGGGGCAAGGGGTGCGGCCATGAAATCTGGAAGCTCTTCAAAATTTTTCCGTTGGTCAATCATTGAAAAACACCGTACAAAAACGGACAGAAAACAAAGAAACAATCGAACCATACAACATAATCTATATATTGCTCGGGATCGTGGAGCCCAAGTATGTCTACCAGGTTGCATTCAGATAACCTGCCGTAGAATACTTGATGATTCTTTTATAGAGAGGAAGTTTTACAAACAACAGTCAGTTAGCTCTGACTCGAGCGAGCAATGCCACAGTCTGTCGTAATCAGGAAAGATTGAGTAAATTCACTCTAAGCTGATGATCCAAAGCAGTCCCAGCATTCTCACCATTTTGGATGTTTAAGCATCAGTTAGGTGTACTCAGTTTCTCCTGATTCAAGGCTTTTGGTCCTGCTTCATATCACAAAGGTGGAGACTTTGTGTTTAGGATATAAGTAGCGTTATACCTCTGTGGCTCTTGTGTCTTGTTTCAGGTGTGTGTGGATGTTGGTACATGTATGTCATTTGCTTGAAGGGAGTCATTAAGGTTCATCCATCGTTGATGTAAAAACACATCCTTCACTGTCCATTCGCTGTCCATTGGGAAATTAACACTGAAAGGTGCCATTGTTTTCCAGTACATCAGCAAGATTGCAGCTGTGATACGGATCTCACAAAATGAACAATTCAAGAAGCAGGCGTTCACAGCGCTCGCTGTCAGCCAATCTCCGCGAGACATGACAGCTAACAAAATCCGAGCAAAGCTTTCAAGTTGCCAGTCTCTTTCACTTTGCTGGTAGCCTGTCCTCAGGCTTTGCTTGTCCTGAAGGACTAACTCTGCTCCTTAATTGCAAATCCTGGAGCCTGTGTTGGCATTCTGTTCAACCTCCGTGTTGTTGGGTAGCACAAGCTTCACGCCCTCTGAGGCCAGCCAGTGAGTACAAGGTCCAGTTCCTGATTTTGTTGTTGTGCAAATCAGAGTAAACACCATATTCGACTCCCAGCTACAGTCACAAAGCGTTTTTGATAGCTGGTTGCTTGAATGCACAGCGATAAGACCCAGAATGAATGTTTTTAGACCACCCAGACAAGTCAGAATGAAAAACAAACATCGCGATATCGGCTGTGTTCGTACAGCCACGTTTCTCTTTTCTCATCTCATCGCCTTCATTTTTTGTCTCAAGCCCTCTGCACAGCTCATTCTTTCACTCAGCTCTGCATCGTTTTTGACACTCGTGCCCTTATTAGCACCCAGCCTTAAACTCTGAGGAGGGCTCCAAATAGGCAAACAGAAAGAGAGAGATAGGGCGAGGGAGGTTTAGTGCTTATTGCTTCACTGATGCATATTGCTTGTTTACTCGCTGTCATTCCTTATTTATTCTCAACCTCTTATGCATTCCGACTGATTAGGGAGAGAGCCCACAGAACGGTTTGGTAGGGATTTTAGAGGCCAGAAAGCTTTTCATATGAAGTGACCCACTAAAAAATGTGGCACCTCCAGAAAATAAAAGTCAAAGAGATGGTGAAGCCACGCAAGAGAAGCTGCGGCATTGTGGTGCACTGAATACTGTGCAGTGCTGGCGAAAGCATAAGCACAGATGTGTTTGATGCATATTCACAGCATGCATATCCCATTGATGCTTTTGTATTCATGATCCCCATTCTCTACTGATCCCCTATTACAAAAGCATGCCATCCCCTACCACCAGTCCAACAGCTTGCCTAACAGGTTTTTCACATCTTGGAGAGGTAAAGTGGAGAAGCCATTGCAGCATTACAAGCGAGCATTATACTGCTACTTGATTCTTGCTCGTTAAAGTTTTACCCTGCTGCTCATTTTATTTGCTTGTGCACATTCACAGCTCCAATATAATTGAGATGCAAATTGGGGAATTTGGCTGACTGACATTTCTGCTGGCAAGTAAAACAAACAAACAAAATCTTCTCAAAAATTTAAATCTGTCTTACATAAAATCCACTTTACTTCTTTAAGCTTGGCATCAGCAAATCTCCAGATATGAATAATATATTGCAAAGCATTTGGTCATTGATGCCACAGTTTGTGTTGTGGATGCTAGCTTGTGCATGTGCGTATGAATGTAATCGCTTTTGTGTGAGCGCTTGTGCGGTGTGGTGTAGTGAGGATGAATCTGGAGCCTGCCATGCTTTGACTGGCTCTGTCATTAATTATAGTTTTCTCCTTGTACATGCTCAAACACACTATGAAGACCCAGTGAGGCTATCACGTTTACAACAGCTTGGAGCAGTGGGTACCAAACATCAGGGAGAGTGCTTCGTACCCACTGCTCAACCCTTCCTGGATATGGATGCACAAAAGGAGGTCGGGCAGTAGAAGAAAGTCTGCTAGGGCACTAGAAGTAAGAGAAAGCAAGTGAGATACAGAGTGAAAGAAGAGAGATAGATGGAGAGACAGAAAGGGAGGGAAAGAGAGAAAAAGTGCCAAATAATGTGCGACTCTGTTAAGCGGTGCTGTTTGATGAGGTTCCACCACCTGCCGGATGCGCTGTAGCATGAGCCAGGCATATGCACTGCGGAATAGCTGGTGTCCCAGTGATAACAAATGAAGGTGAATTCAATCAGTGAGTCAGACTGGCTGTTGGATTGGTCTATATTGAGGAGGAGGAATTGGAAATAAGTGGTGCGATGGTAAGGGATTCTGAAGGATGAAAGCATTATTGCGTTTTTTTATACTTAAGCTATCAAAAAACTGCTATTTGGCAAACTACTCAAGAAATTCTACTTTAAAAAAACAGTATTTCTAGTTACTCCTCTGGAATAGCAATTAGGTAAAGATACAAAAGGTGCCTTTTATGGTTGGAACTTTTAACATGGGCAAATTTCCATTATTTCCTTGTGTTTAGCTATTGTGCCTGTAAGGGTCATGCCAAATTTATGCTAGCTGACATTGTTGCAAGAATTTGGTGAAAATCTTCAAAAAGGTTTTTCTAAGATTAACTAAAAGTGAAAATAAGAGTTGATGGCTAACTACACTCATGATAAAGCTGATAACTAACATTTGTTTTGTTTAATGTATTTTTTTTTAAATGCTATTATTCATGGCTAGCAAGCTAGCTAAGAAGACACAACCTATAAATAAGATAAATTAACAATTAGCTGGTGCAGAACTCCTGTGTTCACCAAACATAGAGAGACAGCAAACCAAATTGAAACAAAAAGGGATTTTTTTCTAAGATGAAAAGATAAAATTTATTTATTAAAATGTAGAATGAGCATTGACGGTTGTTACGTTACCACGTATGATTATCAATGGGTATTAATTTCTAATTTTGGCCCTTGGTATAAATCGAGACCTGGTTAATTTTTTATGTCAGTATTCAACAGTTTGAAGCGTTATCTCCCAGAAATCCACTGATTTATGCTGCTGTGTATGCACGTGGAAGCAGTTATTAACTTATAGTGTTTGAGCACTTTGTTAAGAGGAAGTGAAGTAAACTGCAGTGTACTATGTACAGTTGGTTTCAGCCTTTCAGATTATGTTAGTTTTGCAGAAATATCTCCATGCATCAAACAGCAGGGAAAAAGGTTCCTGAATGCATCACATCACTCTCTTCCTACATCCAGAATTATGTTAATCATTAGTGTCTAATTATGAAAATGTATCTTTGCAAATGTATGGCACCAAAAATAACAAAGCGGATTTCTGGGGTCAGAGAAAATCCATGTCTGTACTAATGTGCAGGATTAGCTGACTTTTCTGTGATGCATTTGTGAAATGGAAAGAATTCACTGACTTTGCAATGACATTTCGGGATGATCCCTTTGCCCCTTTTCTAGGTATTGTAACACATCCTCGGCTTCATGTAGAGGTAAAAATATCCACCACGTCACAAGAGACTGTGACTGAAATTTGCTGTTCAACATGCTGCCACAAATAACTAAAGGGCCGGCCTGTTCATTTGCCCAGTTTTTTGGATGGAGGTGGGGTTTTCTGTGGTCTCTTGACACTGCTGGGAACCTTGTATAATTTTTGACAAGTGTGTAGTATGTGCATGTGTATGCATGCCTCATTTTTTCTTATCTTTCTCATCTCACTTGCGCCTGGAATGAGATGAATCCCTCCCACACTATCCTGCCCTCCACTCTAGTATGAATTGCGAGGCTGATATCTCATTCTTTGGAGGGCTGGAGGGCAATGAGTGGTGACAACACAATGGCATTGTGTCTACTGATGGGAAGCTAGAGTCTTGGGGGACACACTCCTCTACCCTCCTCTCCTGTCAGTGTCAGAGTCTGGGCCAGTTTGAGGGGTAAAGCGTGTATGAGTTGAATTTGAACATTTGTACATAGTGGAAGGGCACTCGGCACCTGAGCAAAATGTCACCGAGGTACAAGGGGCTTGAGAGGAGACGGAGGAGAGAGCTGTGCCAAATGCCACTCAATTATTTAGAGACGCTGCTGGGTTCAAAGAGTCAAAGCAAATAATCCACTAATCCACCACCTTCACAGCTTATCTGCAACTTATCTGTTTTGCTTTAGTGGTCGTAAAAGTACACAAATATCACTCACATTATTGTTATTCTTGGTAACAATGACAAGGAAAATGCAGAGTTAAAAAAATTCCAGATACGATATTTGCTTGCTCCAGCACACCATTATAACTGAGGATATAAAAGATATTAGAACATTTCCCCTCAACTGCTCCATTTTTGTCTTCTGTCTGTTCATCAATCCTGCCCCATGTTCACACAGTGACCTCTGTTTTGCTGTTAGTGGCCAGTCCCTTGTGCTTGGGGTGCATATGCGGCGAATGGCCGTAGCCCAGCGGCTGCGAGAAGAGCTCGGGCAGCGTTTCAATGCTGAACTGCCTCTTGTTGGAGTAGGCCTGGCGCCTGCTGTTCTGTTGGTGCAGTGTCTGGTGCTGCTGCTGTTGGATAGGGTGATGCTGTTGCCCGCCAAGGCCCATGTGGGAGGCTGCCGGGTGCTGAATGTGGCTCTTACTTGGGTCCCATGCTTTGAAGGCTGAGCTGGAGGTGAGTGGGTGAGTGTTGGTCTTGGAGATCTTAGGTTTGGGGATCTGGGAGGCGTTGATGGTAATGGCTAAAGGTGCATGGACATCTGGTGGTGGGAGGAAGGGCTTGTCCTTGGGGTGGAAGTTGATAGGCTGGAAGGTGGGAGGAGACTGGCGGTGGGTGTAGTCTACCATTGGGTAGCTCTTGTAGTAGTCTCTTGGAGTTGTGTCTAGATGAAAAGGACAGAACAAGACAAAGAGGTGGTTATATTTTGATATTATATAATTACAATATTACCATAATCAGTTC
This sequence comes from Simochromis diagramma, assembly GCF_900408965.1. Taxonomy (NCBI): domain Eukaryota; kingdom Metazoa; phylum Chordata; class Actinopteri; order Cichliformes; family Cichlidae; genus Simochromis; species Simochromis diagramma. The sequence continues at coordinate 3,896,457 of NW_024387326.1, read as the reverse complement.
TATCCGGTCTTTAAGTGATGACATGATCTTGCTTCCGGGCCCAACCAACTCTGCATTTAATAAGGCTGTTGTGTTTTGAATATGTTTTAATGGTTTGTATCTTGTTCTATTTAATCTCAACAAGCCCCTAAAACAGTCATCACTGTCGGCCTCTCTTGGTTTCTATTACTGCTATTCATTTTAAAGCTCAGTTTTTAAAACCTTATGATGTAACTACAGCCCAGCCCATGCCAGCAGTATATTAATGGCTAACCTCGTATTGTGGATGGATTATCTCAGTTCTTCTCCTGACTGAAGTTCGGTCCGTTTACAGCATCCTGCCATGCGATTGCATTTGTCCCTAATCATCGGGAACCCCCAACTTTTATCCAGTGGAAAAAGTTAGCGTTCGTCCTCCAGCTTCACTGTGTTTATGTTATGCTAACATAGCTGTGTTGTTAGCCATCACATAGCACGTCATTATATACCAGTTAGCCAAATTTCAGTAATCCTACAAAACGACACTGCTGTTTAGTTTTCTATCTTCATTTGTGTCAGAAGTTTGATAGCAGAGCTGTATGTTTAATTATTTTTCTGAAATCCCTGAGTCAGAACATGGTATATCATGTTTAGGTGGAAACTAGCGAGCTAATTTCCTGTTAACTTCTAACTCTGTTAAATTTAATAAATTCTGTTTTCATGGATGCTTGGATGTTAAACTTAATTGTTACACCTGGTAGACAAGCCACATTTTATTACAGATGAAAGAATTTAGACAGTTCTTCAACTCTTAGTGATGTCGCAGTGATTGTTTGACTTTGAGACCTGCAGCGGAGTTTGGGCCCAGACGTGGCTAATGACGTTAGACTTAAAGACCGGATAGTGCTGTACTATCCTAAACATTTGTATCAGGCTGTCCAATTGATCAGTAACGGCAACAAAAGTAAATCAAAGACCGATACATTCATTACTGATCTATACTGTTTACAAGGCGCTTTATTACAGTCACTTCACTATGTGCAAAAGTAGACATGGACATATGGAAATGATCAAATTAACCCTGATTGTCATCAAGTTTTTCTTTAGACTCACTCACTATGTAACTGTGCCCATGTAACAACATATAATTTTCCAGTAAATATAGTGATTATTCATGTGTGGATATAGATGACTCAAAGGTGGTCCTAACAATGAGCAAATCTCAAATATAGACTGTTTTTGGTTTGATATATGAATGTGGACCCCCACCACCAGACCACCACCCACCCCATATATTTTTATACTTTGAGCATTCAAATATTTATTCATTTTTTGCAATTTTTTTAAAGAAGCTATATGGTTTGTAATGTCAGAGAATATCTTTTTATTATCAGTCACCAAATTCCAGATAAATTAACAGGTAGCCAATAAAAAGAAAGAATTTGTGAGCATTTGTATGATTGCTATTTGCTCTTTGATCTGTGTGCCCGCTGACCATAGATGTAAGGCAGAAGAGACAAATAAAAATACAAGCAACAAACTATGGGGAAAAAGTGGCATGAGCGAGTCCCGAGCAAAAGGAGTGATTTGTAAGGAATAAAAATAGACCGGGTTCAACATGTCGAGTCAGATTAGTGTGAGCTCTCTGAGTGGAACTCGACTCTGCTGTTTGGTCATCACCACCGCCCCCAACACCACCACCACCGCCACCACTTCCCTCATACATGCTCTGCCCTAAAGACACTTACAACCTTGTTTGCTTGGCCCTATTTTATCGGTCCCTTTTCCTGGAGAGAAAAAAAATATTTGAAAAATATTCTGCTGTATGATTTTTATTATTTTTTCTTGCCCCTTCACCTTTTCTGACTTCATTGCTCTAAATCAGCCTCTCTTAAATGTACATTTCTTTTCCTCGTGACGTAACATCATGCTTTCAGCCCCTGTTGTATCAAGTTAGTCTTGTGCATCTGTTTTTCTCGTTATACTGTTGAATTTGACAGTGGATGGCTGTGTGTGGGCGTTTGTGGCTGCAGACCCCAAATTTATTGATTTATTTACTGTATGAAAAGTTTAGCCAAGGGCCACTTTTCTGCTCCATAGCTAAATCTGTCAATTTCAATAATATATTCTAGCCAAGATGACTAAAACCATTTCCTTATGTTTGCCTTTCCAGAAAAACACCTAGAGGGCGAGTCTCACATTCACACATGTCAGGAAGCTGTCCAGCACTATCACAGTGCTGTAATTGCTTATTGAACCCTTTTGTGCGTCCATTGTGTAACTCTAGGGTACTTCAACAGCAGCTGTTGGCGACGGAGACAGAGTTACAGGAAATTATCTACTCCCTCAGAAAAATTCTCCATGCTGGCTCAAGGATTTAAGCAGGTTCTAGCATTTCTCAGTGCACCATCAAGTATTCCAACAGCACTACAGCCATTTTCAGTCTGTTAATTCCGTAGAGGAACAGAAAATACTTCAGGAACAAGAAATGAGTAAAGTACAGGCACTGGGGGCTATTTATAACAAATGATTAGCAGAAGAGTTCTGCTTTTATTTAACTTTGGCACGATACAAATGAGGATTAGTCTGCATTTCTGTGTCTCTGTCTGCAAATATGCACAAGTGTGAACTGTATGTGTGGATTCACACACTTAGCTCTATAATTTGTTGGACCTGTTTGGTTTGTCTGTATTCAATTTCATATTTAATTAAAGCTGCAAGCAGCCACGAGAGGGCCCCTTTTCTCTGGTGCGGTCCAGCCTCGCTGAACATCTCCTATACCCACTATTTGGGAATTGAATATCCCAGTTAACCGTATGTCACACTGATGTACAGTGGGGCAAAAAAGTATTTAGTCAGCCACCGATTGTGCAAGTTCCCCCACTTAAAATGATGACAGAGGTCAGTAATTTGCACCAGAGGTACACTTCAACTGTGAGAGACAGAATGTGAAAAAAAATATCCATGAATCCACATGGTAGGATTTGTAAAGAATTTATTTGTAAATCAGGGTGGAAAATAAGTATTTGGTCAATAACAAAAATACAACTCAATACTTTGTAACATAACCTTTGTTGGCAATAACAGAGGTCAAACGTTTACTATAGGTCCTTACCAGGTTTGCACACACAGTAGCTGGTATTTTGGCCCATTCCTCCATGCAGATCTTCTCGAGAGCAGTGATGTTTTGGGGCTGTCGCCGAGCAACACGGACTTTCAACTCCCGCCACAGATTTTCTATGGGGTTGAGGTCTGGAGACTGGCTAGGCCACTCCAGGACTTTCAAATGCTTCTTACGGAGCCACTCCTTTGTTGCCCGGGCGGTGTGTTTTGGATCATTGTCATGTTGGAAGACCCAGCCTCGTTTCATCTTCAAAGTTCTCACTGATGGAAGGAGGTTTTGGCTCAAAATCTCACGATACATGGCCCCATTCATTCTGTCCTTAACACGGATCAGTCGTCCTGTCCCCTTGGCAGAAAAACAGCCCCATAGCATGATGTTTCCACCCCCATGCTTCACAGTAGGTATGGTGTTCTTGGGATGCAACTCAGTATTCTTCTTCCTCCAAACACGACGAGTTGAGTTTATACCAAAAAGTTCTACTTTGGTTTCATCTGACCACATGACATTCTCCCAATCCTCTGCTGTATCATCCATGTGCTCTCTGGCAAACTTCAGACGGGCCTGGACATGCACTGGCTTCAGCAGCGGAACACGTCTGGCACTGCGGGATTTGATTCCCTGCCGTTGTAGTGTGTTACTGATGGTGACCTTTGTTACTTTGGTCCCAGCTCTCTGCAGGTCATTCACCAGGTCCCCCCGTGTGGTTCTGGGATCTTTGCTCACCGCTCTCATGATCATTTTGACCCCACGGGATGAGATCTTGCGTGGAGCCCCAGATCGAGGGAGATTATCAGTGGTCTTGTATGTCTTCCATTTTCTGATGATTGCTCCCACAGTTGATTTTTTCACACCAAGCTGCTTGCCTATTGTAGATTCACTCTTCCCAGTCTGGTGCAGGTCTACAATACTTTTCCTGGTGTCCTTCGAAAGCTCTCTGGTCTTGGCCATGGCGGAGTTTGGAGTCTGACTGTTTGAGGCTGTGGACAGGTGTCTTTTATACAGATGATGAGTTCAAACAGGTGCCATTCATACAGGTAACGAGTGGGGGACAGAAAAGCTTCTTACAGAAGACGTTACAGGTCTGTGAGAGCCAGAGATTTTCCTTGTTTGAGGTGACCAAATACTTATTTTCCACCCTAATTTACGAATAAATTCTTTACAAATCCTACCATGTGGATTCATGGATTTTTTTTTCACATTCTGTCTCTCACAGTTGAAGTGTACCTCTGGTGCAAATTACTGACCTCTGTCATCATTTTAAGTGGGGGAACTTGCACAATCGGTGGCTGACTAAATACTTTTTTGCCCCACTGTATGTCATGTGTGGAACAACCTATTAAAGTTTCATCTAGATTGGATGATGATTATAGCCTACTGAATATTACCTCCTTCCACTAGGTGGCATTCTAACTATTGCTGACTAAGGCATGTTAACCTGTTCAGGTCCAGACTCTGATCATGTCTGTGAAGTGAGAGTATGAACAATTTTTCTTTGAATTATAACAGTTTCCTGCTTCAATGGCGAATGATTGATTATGGCTTTCCTGGACAAATCTGAGGTTGTTGTGACCATCCGCCTTGAAACATGACATTTCCTGTTCCCACTAGGTGGCACTGTGGCCATTGTCAAATATTGCAGTTAAAGAGATGTGTGGTCCAGATCGGACCATGTATGTGGTAATAAGAACAAGTAAAAGAATTTACCAAAATGACCAAAATTTAATCTGGTGCCACGGCCACGCCCTTTGACGAAACTTCTGGTGCTTCTATCAGCAGTCATATCTTCAATAAACGCTGGTGGCGTGGTTCCACTGGCAGCCTTACATACCCATGCCATAACACTACCTCCACCATGCTAGACAGATGATGTGATTGGATAATTAGCCGTTTCTCTCCTTATCCAGACTTTTCCCTACTCATCATTCATTTTGGTTTCACCTGTCCAAAGAAAATTATTCCAGGACTATGCAGGCTCTTTTAGATGGTTTGTTTTTTTGGCAAAGTCTAACCTTGCCTTCCTGCTTGAATGTAACCAGTTATAAACCCTCTGTATTTACATTCACGAGGGCGTCTCTTGATTGTAGATTTTAAAAATGACACGCCTCCTTGAATAATCAATTTCTTGATTCTTGATTATAATCACAGTATCCCTGCCCTTGGTATAAAGCACTTCAGCATGAGGCTTGCAGAATTTGACAGATACACTGATTCAAATGTTGCACACAAAGGGGAAAATACTGAGACACAATGAATTAAACACACCCTTGCTTCTCACAACAACTGCTGTTACTGTCCATTTGAGTGTTTCCACACATGTTGCCAGAAGAAGCACCTGACAGCAGGGTCCTCTGTGGCAGTATTACCCACCATCTTGTCCGTTCCACACACTCTCCATCTGCTCTCTCTCTTTCTCATCCGCTTGTTTCCCGCTCTCTGTTTCATTTATTCCACACTCTTCAACAACATAAGCTTTTGCTCTCTATCCAGTGGCAGCTTGAAGTGATGCCCACGGGCCCAATCTGGGCCACTGCATTATAACTGCATAAATTGGAGCCTCCAAATGATTTCAGTTTGACAATGTGCTGCATTTTTGTGTGGTCTATTTCAATGTCGTTTCATTATGTTTACACAGTTATTTCTGCTTCATAAAGGGCTTATTAACATATTGACATTGTGGGAAGGAAAGATCCAAGATCCAGTTATTTCTAGACCCACACACATATTTCCACTATGCAATTCATAATTTTAAAGCTCATTTTAAAAGAACCCCACTAAGCACATATGCCAAAATAAAGGGATATTTCACTCTAACATCAGATACATCTAGTTTTCCTCTAGCTTGTGTTTCTATTCATGAATATAGAGAACTTTGCCTAGTTTTTGGAGATACAAGCTTTAGAGATGTCTTCTCTCTGATGTAATAGAACTCAACTGTGTTTGCTTGTTGTTACTAAATACAAAAAATATTTTAATATACATAAAAAACAACTCTGCAGCCCTGTCTTTATCCAGTAGAGATGACCCCATAACACAATCAACCAACCAACAAACCAACCAAACTTATCTAAAACCTAAACCTAGAAATGTTATTGTGAGCATTTTTACACAGGGTGAGGTTTAGGATGGGGTGTTTTGCTACCTGTAGCACAAACCCCTTGTCAAAGTCAGATGGATTATTCAGATAATTATTGTGTGATGTGGCTGGCAAGTGTTGTAGGCTAAAAGAGACATGACAGTTTCTAGATGAAACTTCTCACCACAAGGTTTGTGAGGGTTGTGATATCATATTACAATGCTGCTAAGTTTATAAGCTTACCTGTGGAGTAAACGCTCCAAGCACTACAAAGCAAGTGCCATATAGACCAGTTACACAGAAAAAGAGCAGATATGGTAGGTAACTGCAAAATTAGGCAACTCACACCAAATTAATCTACCTGGATAAATAATAATACAAGTGTACTGAAAAATGCCACAGTTTCATTTTGGGGTGACATTTCCCTGGAGATTTGTCGGCTGCACATCCATGATGTTAAACTTCATTCCCAACACATCCCAAAAATGCTTTATTGGAGTGAGATCTGGTGACTGTGGAGGCCATTTGAGTACAGAAAACTCAGTGTCATGTTCAAGAAAACAGTTTGAGATTATTTGAACTTTGTGACATGGTGTGCTATCCTGCTGGAAGAAGATGGGTACACTGTCAACCAGTGTTGGTCAAGTTACTTGAAAAAAGAAATCAGTAACTAATTACTGATTACTACCCCCCAAAAAGTAATCCCATTACTTTACTGATTACTTATTTTCAAAAGTAATTACTTACTTACTTACTTAGTTACTTTTTAAAAACACGATTTACAACCTGAATAGGTGATAAAGCAATAAATCTGGAAGAAATTTGTTTAATATTTAAACCTATTTTCTGCACATTCCAGCACATAAAATATATTTTTTGTGTGTTTACACTCACTAGATGCAAGTAAAACACAGCAGAAAATAAATAAAATCAAAGACTCAGCGGTCCTTTTGCTCTATTTTCACCTGTAAAGCAGGAGTAGGGTAGGCGGAGGTTTACGCTGGTGCAGGTGTGTCGCAGCAGGCAGTGGAAGAATCTGCGAGTTTCTCTGTGAATTTCCCATTACGTCATAGCGCACTCGGTGCTTGCTCGGAAGTCTAGGGTTTTTTTTGCTGTAAAAAGAAGTTTTCTTCCCACGCACAACGGACGCTAATGTTTTTGTCACTTTTTATGGAATCAAACTCAAAGTAAGGTCAGTACTTCCACGCTTTAAACGCTGCACGCTCATACTCTCTCCTGCACTCGATATATGATCCACTGTTGATCTGCACACAGCTGTTGTCACGAACGTTGCACTTGCTTACGTCACTGTCATGAGACATTCTCACAAAAAAATCACGGTTTTAGTAACGCAGTAACGCAGCGTTCCTACGGGAAAGTAATGGTAATCTAATTACCGTTTTTGCAATAGTAATCCCTTACTTTACTCGTTACTTGAAAAAGTAATCGGATTACAGTAACGCTTTACAAGTAACGCGTTACTGCCCATCTCTGCTGTCAACATAAAGGGATGGACACGGTCAGCAACAAAGCTCAGGTAGTCTGTAGCATTTACACAAGTTCAGTTAGTATTAAGAGGCCCAAAGCGTGCCAAGAAAATATCCCCCTTCACCATTAAACCACCACCACCCTGAACTGTTGACAGATGGCTGGATGGATTCGTGGTTTCATGTTTCTGCCCATCTAAGTGTTACAGCAAGAACAAAAATTCTGTAGTCTCAGTTTCCTATTCTTTGCTTATGGACAGTAGAGCCTGCGGACTTCTGGTGCTCTAGCCAATCCGCTTCATGGTTTGATGAGTTGCATTGCATTAAATTAACTATTTAAAATCTCATATTTTTATATATATATATATATATTTTTAATAAAATGACATCAAATGGAAATATCATGCTTGTCCCTTTTCACCATGTAAGTTACATTTCAGTTCACTGACAGAATTGGTAACTTCTGGCTCTCCAAAGCAGTGTTCTGTAGATTTTAAGCAATACTTTCCTTAGGAGTATTCAGCTTTTAATTATTTAACACCAGGAAAGTCCAGCAGAGCTGAGGTGGTAAAACTGAATAAGCTACAAGAAAGAAAAAAATCCCCCCTGCAGAACATCATAGCGCAGACGTTCCATTTGTTTTGAATCAGAAGGTTTCCCCTTTATAGAAACATTGCTGAAGGAAATGTTAAAACTAGATTGCTATGCTTTTCCTCATTAGTCTCTACAGGTTGTTCACTAATCGCTGCATGTAGAGAAATTGCATCATGAATTGCAAAACGTAAAAAAAAAAAAAAAAAAAAAAAGCTAAACCAGAGGAGCTGATTCATCTTCAAAGCCAGACTCTGAGATCCCTCCAGTTCACGTGTCTAAAAATTCACAAAACCTTTTTTTCATTATTATTTACATTATGTGTCCTGAAGCTTAAACTGAAAGTTTCAACAACCACAAAGAGAAAAAAAAATCCAAATTGTAATCTTATGCTGTTCTTCTCAGAAAGCAGATTTTCCTGTTTCCACCCTAATTCTGCATTCACTGGATAATAAATTCATTCCAGTTTATACAAGTGTTGTAACTTGCATATCAAAACAAAATTCAGATTGACAGCATTTTGTCTGTACTCCCCTTTAAAACTGCAGGATTGTTAAAATGTAATTAAAAACTTCAGGCAGTCTTGGCCCGCAGTTTGGAGACCGAGTGGTTTGGCAAACAGTCCTTCACAGCCTCTTTGAGAAAATCCCTCCACCTTCTGTCTTGTGTTTTTTTTTCTTGCTGTAAACCTGACGCTCACTGGTCACTGACTTGGATTTAACTCTGTCAGTCACACATAGGTTTGTAATTGTTTATAAAAAATCTTTGCCTTCACACTCGATTCTGAGCGTCTCCTCTACATGTTCATCTGGTGTCTGTCCAATCACGTTCTCCCTCTCTCACCTTTAGCATCTTTGTCCCGTGCTCTCCCTGCCAGTCCACCCCTACTTCCTCCAGTACTTTAATTAAGTTATCAGAGCTGCTTGATCCTCAGTCCTGCTGCTACACCTGGCAACGGTTTGACGTCATAGAGTTTCCTGACCTCTTTGACATGTTTCACTCTTACACACAAATTTTAAAATCTAAATTTTTTCCCTTTTTTTTTAACATCACCTTTTGTGTCTTGCTTTGCAGGATAAATTTTAAAAAGCAGAAGTGAGGTTTTACCTGCTGCAGGAAGTCCTAGTGTGTTAATAAAGATTTCAAAGCTTAGTTCAGATACATGCTGTTTCACCTGGCTGATGGTCAGCTGTCCTGTCCAAATTGTTGGGTGTCCTAGCTATGACTTTGCCCACACAGGAAGGATTTCTGGACCCACTGGCTTGTTTATTGCACAGTAAGAGAAGTGATAAGCATGTGTGAAAAGATGATTGGTCTGAGTACATTTACTGCATAGCACTGTGCAAAAGTCTCGAGCTTGTATCTCAAGCCACTTTGTCACTAGCAGCAACAGGCTATAGTTCCCATTTCTTTGGTTGTATCTATGAAAAACACCAAAGATAACAGTTTGACAGGCATAAATAAGTATCTATATATCAACAAGATGATACCCACACAGCTATAGGCAAAACTTGGCAGATCTTGGCCTTAAAACAACTGAGAAAATTGGACCAGTGGAGGACAAAATAAATAGTTGCAAGTCTTAAAAAAAAGTATCTACAGCAGATGGATTTAAAAGTCATGTGCTTAGGAAATGAGCAAAGACCTGACACCAGACCTGAGAGATGGAGTTTACTGTTCACTGTAGCCTCATCAAAAATGATCTCAGTGGACCTGTGGCTGTCAAGAAGCGATCCTTAAGGAAGGAAAACAGAGAAAAGCTGAGGTATGCCAAATTACACTCGAACTGTCAGTGGTCAGAAGATCAGTGGTAACAGGTCTGACGGGGTGACGAATCTAAATTTGAAATTTTTGGTTCAAATCTTGTCAGTACATACAGAGGAGGTCAGGAAAGAGGCAGCGAGCGAGTGTCTAGAGCCATAAATAAAACACGGGGGAGGCTCTGTCGTGGTTTGGGGCTGCATCTCAGGCAGTCATGTTGGGGCGACAGAACGTGTAAACACAGAAAAGCAGATTTTGATCCACTATGCAATACCATCTGGAAAGCTTCTGATTGGCATAGGCTTAACTTTTCAGCAATGATCCCAAACACACTGCCAATGCAGTAAAAGCATACCTGGATAGAAAAACACACAATGTTACACTGTCAGTCATGGATTGGCCTCCCCAGAGCCCGGACCTCAACATCATTGAAGCAGTGTGGGATCATTTTGAAGAGAACAGAATAAAAAGGAGCCAAAATCCAAAGAAGAGCTTTGAAAGTCCTTCAAGAAGTCTGGAGAACTATTCCTGAAGACTACTTAAAGAAATGAAAAGAAATAGAGAACTCTAAGAGAACAATCTTCTGAAAGTGAAACAGCACAAGCTGATAGGATTGTTTTTTTGTGCAGTGTGAAGAATGAAATAAGGAGGAAACAGCTAGCCTGGCTTTGTCCGAATAAAACAGAATCTGCTGAAATGTCTGAAAGACGTGGATCTCATTAGATTGTTGGCAAGAAAACAAAAAATCACATTTCCATATTTGTCAAATTATTCATTCCCAAATTATGCACCACATCCAGTGATTGTGGAGGAATGAATTGAAAAGAAACAAATTGCTCGAAATGTTCTGACACAATGTCATGATGAAAGCGTCGTTATAACATATGCAAGTCTTTCACACACACAGTTTTCATGTCTCACATGAATGTTGTCACAGAAACAGATTTATTTTTAAAGCAGATGTGCTCACAGGGCTTTTGGAGAAGATATAGAGGGCATTGCCAGAGGTCGTAGGTTGTTCTGGTGTTGTGTAAGCTTTTAGGTACATAGTTAAAGAGCGTGGATGATCAGCATCGCTGATGACAAAAAGCAGAGCACTCTAAAACTGTGTGTGTGTGTGTGTGTGTGTGTGTGTGTGTGTGTGTGTGTGTGTGTGTGTGTGTGTGTGTGTGTGTGTGTGAGAGAGAGAGACAGAAATAAAGCAGTTACAAAACAGAGAAGAGCCTATGGGTCATCAAACAGTCTTAACTCAATACCTAGACATCGAGTGAGAGAGGAGGTTATTGCACCTCCGTCTGTGAAGGATGTGATGCTTTGAAGTATTTTTCAGGGAAATGTGGCTGACGCTCATTGTGGATAGGGGATTGCTGCTGCTGCAGTCGGCCTTTGTCTCCCAGTCACTGAGCAGAATAATGAGATGAGATTGTCTCATTCTTGCTCTTTTTCTCTTCAGTCATTTTCCACAGTCACACCACATTTTGCTGGCCTCAGTTTTTGCGAGCTTAGTGTCCTAATTCTATGTGTTTAATATAAACTATCAACTTTTTCTTCATTCTTGAAAACAGTAGTCAGCACCACGTGGGCTCTGCTGCAAGGAATCACTTACATGTTTTGATGGCTGCAATTAGAAATCTTGTAATATGAAGTAAAGTAAAGTAAATATTTCTCTCTTGTTCAAAGCAACATTTTAGCTCCTGAAAGTGCTGTTGAATGAACTGACTGAATTATATATGAGAGTTTGGAGTGAGGTGTCTTATTTTAGCCTTACCAACAGGCACATTATTATAGACAACTACTGTCTGTGTATATGCATATGTATGAGTTAGGCAGACTACAGCCACTATCTATTATTCACATTTTCGACAATCTTGCAGTGTTACCCGAGACAGAATTACCTTTACTGAACACATGTTCCGACTTCAGTTTGAACATTAGTTGTGTAAGTTTCCAAGGTTGTACTGGAGCTAGATTAGATCAAGTCCAAACGGTTTGATTGCCTTCTGTTCGGCAAGTGATGATGCTAAAAGCTGCAGCTGTTAACTTGGCTTAGTTGTTCGTTTCATGTTTTATCAGTCTGCCAATTTGTTGCTAACAGGTAGCCTAACTTTGGACTTTTGGTTATCCCCAAGTATGAACTCATACTTCATGAAAGGTCTGCGTTTCTAGTTTGCTTTTGACTGGGGATTAGGTAAATGAGTAGCCAGATATGGCTAACAACAGAGCAGTGTGGCTGCCATAATGCATAAAATCGCACACACACTAGAAGTCACACATGGCTTCAAAGCTAACAGTTGGTCACTTGCAGGGCTTCAGTTGCCTAGGTGACCCTCTAATATATTTACTAGATGGTCATACGTCAATTAATGGTATTCTTCATTCTGATTGGTAGTCTCTTCAGTCACTCACTTAAGAGTGTTTTGCAGGTCCCACTCACTTGAAGTCCCCAAATACCACTTTCTACAATTTTTGGCTATTACATCAATTCAAATCACTCCCAGTGTATGCAGCTGAACAACACAACAACCAATCACAGTAGATCATCCCATCAGCCGATCCAAGTCCTACACCATAGCATTATTCCAAATGTTTTATACTTAATAATCAGTTCAAATCTGCTGCCAGTGATGGCAAAATCATTTAATTCATTTATTTTGATTTCCTAAACACTGAAAAGTTGCATAATGATACCAGTCAATCCGTTGCCACATTGTTTAGTTACTTTAATCCACACATTAACTACTGCAATAACATCTGCGTTTACATGTCAATAAACAATGCATGCACATGTGCCAAGCTGCTGTTCCTCATCTTTGTCACAGTGTCCTTATCTGTCTGAAGTGATCACATGAAGAAGGTGCGTGTGTGCGCTTTTGTGTGCGTGTCCCTGTTTGCATCTACACGTTTACACTTCCCTCCCTCAAGTGTGCATTTGCATTTGGATGAACAACATCCTGCGTGTGTACGAGTGTGCGATATGTTGGTTTATTCATGTATTTTCACAGGGCAAGCTTGAGGCGTGAACTAGACGCTTCACCCTGCTGCTGGCCAGACTCTACTGTCACTCAGCCAGTCTCTGTCGTGTGTGCACGCGTATGTTACAGCTTTGGTTTTATAATGTGAACCAGCTGAGTTACCATTCCACTACAAGTAAAAGTACATCATCATTACTGGTTTTACCAGTCTCACACTGCTGAGTTATGATCAATATTTCCAGGAAGGACCTGCCAGTATTATACTGGTTGAACTCACCCGTTGCACACAGTGCGCTTGCTGTCTTCTTTAATTTAACTGACTTTTATGTTTTGTCTCTGTCAATCCAGCATGCATATTGATGGTTTTCCACTGGTTTTTGCTGTATATTTGGACAAGTTATGTGTGTTATGTGTGTATTATTGATGACAGCGCAAACCAACCCAAGCTTTGCTATCAGCCTTGTGTACGCATCTGTGCACCTTGCTTCTAATCTCCTGCTCGCCAGTGACAGCTTCTCGGTATAATGTGTCTAATATTTAGCTGCAGAGACCAAAATGAAAGTTTAAGCTGGATGGTGCTACGGTGCATGAAAGAGCCTTGCTAACATTGTTTTCCTCAAAAACTCAATAGAAGAAAGTAGCTTCTTCAATTTCTGTTGCAGCTCTGATTTATGCATCATGGTGGTGAGGATATTGTGGTAATTTTTTTCATTTGTTTTTTAGGCAATTTTCTTCTCTTGTGTAAGTGCCTGCAGTATTTTTCCAACATTAGATCCTTGTAATATCAAACTGGTAGAACAATATTTGAGAATGGGTGATTATTTAAATCATAGTGGTGGGCTCATATGGTCATAATATTTACATCACAGCTGCTGTAATCTGGTGTAACAGGGTAAATCTAGACTCTACCACAGCACTCAAACATGATTCATAACTCAGAATGTCTGGATAAGAGTCAGACTCATGCAAAAAACCCATCATTTTCTACTACCGTACACATTTGGCTTCGCTGACCTTTGTACAGTAAGTCTGTGTTCTGCAAGTGACATGTTATGTGCACACCAGCAGCCGCATCCATGAGTAAGCATGCAAACATACAGCTGTAAACATGTATGCATGTAGTCAGGTTTAGTATGTGTTACTCACCCACAGCCTTGAGTGAGGCATACTTGTTGAAGCCAATTCCCAGGTTGTTGTGAGGGTGAGATAAAGCCATGGCTGGACCCAGAGGAGATAAAGCTGCATTGTTTAAATGGTTGTGATCTATGAAAGACAGAGAGAGAGAAGCAAATATCAAACAAATATCTAAAACTTGATCAAAGAAAATGCTAATTGAGAGAATATTCTCAGGAGGAATAAGAGCATTAAACCATACAAAGAGAGAAAAGCAGCTCTCCTCTCTATAACTCTGGCCTTATTTGGCTGACATTTTTTTTATGAATGGATGGGGATGATTTTTAAATGTTTTTTTATGTTTCCATTTCCAGAAAGTGATGCAAAAGCTCTTTAAGCTCTTTAGTCGGGAATGCAAGAACGAATTAGCTGCGGGCGTGATTTGTGCACTTCTTTCAGGCCACATTACAAAATGTCCATTTCCTGCTCAAAATAACAAATATATTCAAAAAGCTGTTTTTTAATTTAATTTAATTTTTTGTTATTTTTACATCTGCAGGTCAACAAGGACACGAGAAAACACCACTTACCATGGGCCTCTGTTTGAGTGAAAACAAGGACAGCTGACGAGGAAATTGAGCACTCAAAACTCAAGCTGAATTACACAAACACACCTTGCAGAAAAGTTGACAGATTTGTTTACAGCGCTGAAAGTCGGATGAACTTGCACATTCACAGCTGCATCGCTATCGGCTAACTGAAAATGCCCGCTCACAGTCCTGCAGGCGTACAGCTAAGCATTCAACTGTAACTTGACAGCTACTCAGCTGAGGCACTCATCACCCAACCACAACCTCCATCTTATTTAGTTTTGGTATTTTATTATGACGATTGAATGGTCATGTATATTTTTATTTAACCCTTATGCCCGCTTCAAATTTTTACCCATTCGACACCTTGGTGGACCAAAATGTACACACACAAAATCTGCCATAAAAAAATCTTTCCCCCCCTTTTTTCACTTAATCAGCTTGAGCCCTTATAAAATGATCAAAACATTCAGGATTTTAACTCTTTGAATGCAAGTTTAATTATTCATTATTTAAAAAAACAAAACAAAAAAGAAAAAATTATTTCCCATATTATAAATAGTCGGGGGATGGGGCATCGCTGAGTCTTGGACATGTCAAATATCAGCAAAATCTGATAACAGTATAATCTTAAAACTAGACATGGTTTCTATCCCCCAAATTAACCTGGGGGAGCTGGTTCCACAGGACGAACCACAATTAAACCTCCAATCGGAGCGCTCTGTTAGGGTAATACGATACTATTAGGTCTTTAAGATATGTTGGCACCTGATTATTCAAGACCTCATATATGAGAAGGATTTTTAAATTCAATTCTGGATTTAGCAGGAAGCCACTAAAGAGAAGCTAAGATGAGAGAAATATGATCTCCCGGGTCCCTCTTCTACTCTTGCTGCAGCATTTTAGATTAACTTCTCAGGGAGCTTTTAGAAATGGCTGATAACAAGAAATTACAATACTTCAGCCTGTAAGTAAGAAAGGCACAAACTAGTAATTTGGCATCACTCTGAGAGTCTACTTGTGATTTAAGTGACACTACACAGATGAAAGGATGTAGTCCATGATATGTGCACGTTGAGGGACATATTCTGGTCATTTCTCACAGTTTTACTGGAGGTCAAGCTAATGCCATCCAGGATAAATATTGGTTCGATATCATGTTTCTGATGATTTTAGGGCAACGTGCAATAACCTGAATAAGTCTGAATTTAAAGGTAGAAAACTGACTTCTTGTTTTATGTTGAAGGTTGAAGGTTAGTTTCTCATGTGGTTTTTGGTGATTTTACTTCCTGTGTTAGTGTCTGATTGAATCCACCTGTACCTTGTGTGATCTCTCCAGTGTTCACTCTGCGACTATTCATTCTTTATCAGGTCTTTGTCATTAATTCCTCCTGTTCACGAGTTATCCTGGGTTTTTAAAAATGACATTTTTTTGTTATTAAAAAATAATCTTAGAGGAAAATGGGTGACAGAATCCCAACTCTAGTCACCAAAGGTACCTGTTTCTGCAATTAATCATTGGAATCAATGGAATACATTTTTCAAAACAACATAAAAGCAACTGCACTCATCTTTGACAATAACAACACAGCATCTCAAAGACTCTGCAAGCCTTCTGGAGAAACAAGGTCAGGCCAGGATTACCTCCCTTCTCTGAAAGTGTCATCTTTCCAGAAGTACAAAACTTAGCTAAAACTGTTTCCTGAAGAGGATGACGCACACACACACACGCACACACACACCTGACTCCTGGATCCACCAGCCCCACAATAGCTGAAATGCATCGATGGGAATCAAGCGAGGGGGAAACAGGAGAGCGAGGCGGAGAGCGCGGGAGACGCAGGGAGAGAAACCAGAGAGCGAGGGATGTGACACCAGCGCTGACTGATTGAATTAGAAATAGATCTTCACTTCCCCTTGTAATTGATATGCAGTAATGACACGCTGTGTAGCACAGAGTGCAGGGAAGCCCAGTCGTGTGTATGCGTTGTATAGCTGTGTGTGTATGTAAAATATCTTGTGTGAACCACGTATGCCGCCTCTCTCATCACTCATTCGCCTACCTAGAGTTAAAAGGAGCACATCCATCAATCAACCAATAAACAAAAACCCACCTACACTTAAAATTGCTTTAGTTATTTAATTTATGCAGGAATTGTGAGCGATTGCACAACATTCAAAGCAATTGCTCCTGCTCTTTAAGTGCCCTACATTTGGATCCCTTGGATCCCAAGCACTCCTTTTGTGAACCAACAACAGTGGAAATAATGAGAGGGTCAGACAGAAAGACAGGGAGTTGAAGGCAGACACAGCTAATTGATGGAAAGATCCCTGGCCACTCTCCAGTTTGACCACAGGGCTGTTCCCGGCCACCAGAAAGAGAGTTAGAGAGTGAGACAAAGAGGTTTATTTTTGAAAGATTTTGTTGTTTTACTCCAGCATAACATGTAACAGTGCGCATACTACTTTTGACCTTTTTCTGCTCAGTGAGTTTTTAGCATCCTCCTTCAGCAACGTTATGACAGACATGGTAATATGCTGAGGCACAGGACAGAGGACGAAATGCAGGATATGGGTAAGACAAGTTTAGCTTAGCGTTAGTGTTATTATTCTCAAATAGTTTTTGATGCATGTGTTTATATTTAGAGCGAGATTTATGAACATGTGCGTCCTTAGAGATAGTAAATAGCTGCTGACCTGACTGGAGTAAAAAGCCATTTGCCCTTCAGTGATAAGGAAGGGCACAAAAACAACATGTCACACATTACAAATGACATTTCAAAAAGAACTTCAGGAGCATTGCCATTGCTTAACCATTAGATTATTAACCATATACAGAGTTTATACAATTTTTCAGCAACAACTAAACATCAAGCAAGCATGGAGCAACAAAAGCCATAGAAATCAGTGTATGTGCATCCGTGCAATGCAGTGGATTTGTTTCCTTTCTTTTTTTCCTCTCTTGCCCATTTTTCACCAAAAGAAACAGTGAAGAAAAGTAATACGTAATAGTGAGCAAAAAAGAAAGCAGCGGAGCCTTTTAAAGGCTGTAAAAGCCGAGTCCATATTGTCCACAGTGCCACACCTTTTCTATTACGCCTTCAGTTTTATGTCATAACTTTAACAATATGTTAAAAGCCAAAGCCAAACCGTGTCACACTGCTATAGTAAAAATCTGCTTGTAATAAAACGGTTTAGAGAAATGGTCTATAAATAAACATTATTAGCCCTGTTAAAATGATTAAAGCGAATCTAACATTGTAGCTTAACTCACTTTGGATTAGCTGTGTCCTCATTTTAAGCATTGCTTCATTGTTGGCCTTTAGAATAATTGTTAATTAATTTTGCATCAGTCACAGATGATTAATACCTTACTAAAAGCAGGAGTTAAACTGGTTAATTGAACAAGAAGAAAAAATATGAGGGGGCAGTCGCAGAAGGGTGAACATCATTTTCAGTCTGACAATCACTAATTATTTAAAACCCAGCCTTGGAAATCAAGGTTTTTGACATTTACATAGCACACAGGAAGCAGCACATTAAAAAAGACAAACAAACAAACAAAGAAAAGTATCTAATGCTTGTTTTATGCTACTCTTGTTGTGCCTGTTCATGCTATTGTGCAGCCCTCAAACAAGCTAATGGCAGGTAGCTCAGCTGTGGGTAAGTTTGTGGGTAATGCTGATTGGCTGGCAAAAAGGGGAGGGAGTAACAGGCAGCATGAAAAGTACAGTCAGTGGCTGCAGTGCACACTTTTCATGGCCGATACACAAACAACAGCACAAACAAGAGTAGCCCACAGACAGGCTGTACCACATACTTTGGACACTTGGTCATAGCTGTTGTTGTAGCATGCTAAAATATAGCAAACGTTCTAGTGGCTAACTAGACTTTAGGTGCTAAAATACTCATGTGACATAGCAAAAACTAGCTAGCTAGCTGCTATCATTTTGATATAGTTTCCACCCTCAGTTGCATAACTTGCTGCCCAAAGAGATTTCTCGCGTTGTGAGGGAAAAATATGTATTTCCTGAGTTGTTAACTAGGTGAAACCATTCACAGAGGTTGTTGCTCCCAAATCCTTGTTGTGAGTAGTTGTCCGCTAACACCCACTAACAAACCACAGAGTGGCAGTGAAACTCGAAAACTGCGACACCTTCAGAGCTCGATAACCGGTCAGCAAATACCTGTTATTTTTTCCAATAATTGGTGGTTACCAGGCAATCGCCAACTGGTCTCTATGGTCTCTTTTGTCCTATAATTACACGGTTCGTATTTTTTTCAGTCGTTTTTTAAATATTTTCTACCCTGTAATATGCACAGCATGTTGATTGAATTGATTTCATCAGCTGTTTGATTTGATCAAACATGTTGTCAACATGTAGTGCAGCTCGGTTCTCTGAGCATGTAACTCCTTACGGATCCTCCTTCACATGTTTCTTTGAGTTTATGTTTTTCCACTGAGGTAAAGAGAGAGTTTTTAGGAGAAGTCACAGGAGGATTTTCTTTTTTTTGACAATTCATCTGCAACCCCCATGTTCTCCCTTTCTCTTGGTGTTTGTTTGTGTTCCTTCTGTTAGGTTATGTGGCCCTAGGGCATATTTCTTGTTTTTTCTCAGTCACTGTATTTTTTTAATATTTTTTGGACATCACTTGCTCCATCCAGTTCCTGGGTTCCACTTGACGCACTTTTAAACTGAGTTGCTTTTGAGGGGTTTTCCCCCTCTCTCTCTGTAACCTGTCTGCTTCTGTAAGTGTCCTGTGTTTGCATCATCCCTCTTTATTCACCTTTTTTCAAACAAAAGTATTTCTGCTATCCTTTCATTTTCACATTTATGAAATATCAGGTCTCTAGTCTGTTTTCATTAATGATTTACGAAATGTTACCCCTCAGCCGTCGCGATACGATTCATACCGCCGCAAAAAAAAGTGTGAGAGAGATTGAAAAGGAACAAATTATTTCCTGCAGTTTGTATTCGTGAATAAATTCTCTCTGAATGTCCCATATTTCCTCTGCATGTGTGTTCACGAGGCTGCGCGCGGTTTTTGATGTACTGTAGTATGGAGGCCTCGGAGGAAAAGCGCTGATAAGAATTCAAATTTATGTTTATTAAATGGAAGCAGATGAGAAAATGAGGACTTTACCATACATGAATGTAATTCACAGTGTGTAGAGGCGAAAACTGTGAAAGTGATGAAATGTATGTGGACCTGTGTGTGTGTGTGTCCAGTACCTTTGTGAGCAGCTATAGCAAATAATGTCTGTTTGGCATGTGCACGCTTCCCTCCAGCGTGTATTTGTTTTGATTTGTATGTGTGTACTTTGAAGCATACCTTGTTTGTGTTTGTGACTAGAGTGTGTGTGTGCAGCCAGGCAGGCAGGCAGGAGAGCACCGCTGGGTGATGGCCTAATTCAGCAGGGCTCAACATCAAAGAGGTTGACTGCTGCAAGGGCTTCAGCCAGTCTTACTCTGAAATGACTACTGTCACACACACACACACACGCGCACACACACACGCACAGCTAATGAGAGACGGAGAGCGAGAGAGGGAGGGAAGAAGAAAGGGGAATAAATGTAAGAACAGCAGAGTGGGATGGAGAGAGACGAGGACAGCTCGGTGTTGTTTAATGGCAAAGACTCGTCATGAAACAGAAGCCGTTGTCTCAACTTCAGCCTTTATACTATAACTTGAAAATACAATGTTTATAAATATATTTATGTTAAATTTATTGTCTGATGTTTCACAGTGCAGAGCACTAGCAGGGCGCAGTTTGAGTGATGTGCAGGGTGATATAAGATCATCTGTGGAACTGCAGAGCACTCTGGATGTGTTTGTGGTTGTTTCATCTTATGTGAGAGAAGGAAAGCAAAGACAAAAAAGAGGATTCAGAGGTAGGACAGAGCAGAGGAGGCTTAAAGCTTTGTCTCTTATACTTTGTGTACAGCACATGTAACGCACCAGCTGTTCAAGGGACTGGTTTGTATGTATGCTGATGTGCATATTAGTTTTTTAGAGCAGAAGGTACAAAATCATATATGTGGCCTCACATACTGCAGGCCACTTGGATCAGTGGCCTTCTGTCAGGACAAAGAAGGTGAGCAGTGATTAGCAGTTGCTTAATGAAATCTGAAAATAAACACCAATTAAAACTAAAGTGAATGCGATTCCTCTCCTTTCATTAAGGCTGTTTCCAAGCATTACTGCCACCTTGTGGTCATGAAAGATAGCTGTTGTCACAGGACAACAATGCACACTTTACTTTGATTCCACTGAAATCTAGTGTGTCTCGATTACATTGGGGGTGTCTTGTTAATGACCGCATAAACCTCTGGTGTTTGATGGGAAACTCATGGAAGTTTAGCATGGCAGACAAGATGCTGCTGGCTTCACTCTGCTAAGATCAGTTTGATCTGCACATTTGCAGAATGTTTTCATGGTGTTTGATTTATTTTTTGATTTATCGTTTTTAGTTCAAAGGAATATCCCAACTGCAAATTTTTTTAAATTCTTTTTGGCGTTAGTACTTTGTTCTATGTCTTTTGTCCTGTCACCCTTCCTTCACTTGCGGCGATGGCTGCCTCTCACTGGTTCTTCCTGTTAAAAAGGGAGTTTTTCCTTCTCACTGTCACCAACAAGTTTACTCATACAGGGCTGAGTGATGGTTGAGGTCTCTCTGTATTATTGTAGGGTCTTAACCTTTTAATATAAAGCGCCTTTAGGCAGCTGTTGTTGTGCGCTATATAAATAAATTCTATGAGTGTGAGAAGAGACCCAGTCCTGTAATTTGTGAGGTGGCATTTTGTCACCAGTTTTGAGTTTTGCTGTTTTCATGCTGTCAGGAAATTGTCCAGTTTGGTGTGATAAGTTGAAGTTTTAAGTTAGTGGTTTTCTTTTTCCATTTATTAACACCATCTATAACTTCTTCATGTGTAGCTGTAATGCTGTTAAACCGCTCATCAGTGTGACAGCTAGTGGTGCTGAGGAAAAAGCTGTTATCAGTGTGATTTTCCAGTTCATGTGGATGATGTTCAGTGTAATGAGAAGTGCTCAGCGCTAGATTATATTGTACAGCAAACTTTTGCAGATTGTAGATTGGTCATTATTTTAAGTCTATGAGTTTTTTGTTGTTGTAATCAGTTTGAACATATGAAATTTCCCCCTCGCCGTCGCAGCTATCAGCTCCGGATTAAACTCTGCATCAGCTCCTTCCTTTTCCTTCTTTTGCATCTGTGAAGTCCTCATTTATATAGATTTTTGTTCCAGTGAGTGACTCAGCCCGCTGTATGGGTTTAACTGTTTGACTGTATAATTATGTGCACTGTCCTTCTTGAGCTCCTGCTGCAATCAGACAGAAGTTTTCTCATTTTTTCCCCTTTTTTGAGCGAGGTCTCTCTCAATCCACAAATCCTTCCAAACACAGACTGTCACACACATCGAAAACATCAGTTGTTTTTTTCAGTTTGTTTGGCAATTTCTGATTTTATGTCATCCGCCTGCTTTCGTCTGAAGGGTTGTTTTAAGCTAATCTGATCGTCTGCTTATATTTAAAAAAAATAAAGTTCATTGTTTTTTGTGAAATGTTTTCTCTGACATAGAAGTAAGAAGATGTATGCCATGACTGCAGACTTATTTTAAGGGCATAAAATTGACCAAACAGTACCTATAGAGTTTACATATTATGTCTGTTATATTATGTTACATATATGTACTATATACATTATTATATTCTGTTTAATCAGTACAAAAATATGTAGAAACTATAATTTGTTGTTTTATCAGTGGGTAGTGTGGGTTATGTGCTGGACTGGTAGCATTTTATTTTATTGCTATGCTAAGCTAACCATTTGCCTCCCATGGCATCATATTCACATTTAAGATATTTGATTGCACCAGGTAACCTTTAACATATACTGCAAATGGCAGAAAAAATATTTCATGGTACTTACAGTCTTCTTCAGTAACTCTAGGCAAGAATAGGTTAGATAACTGGATGCTGTTTACATGTTAAAGCTTTGAGTGGGTACCATGTGTGCAGCATATGGGCCTCCTTCATTAATATCTCTTCCTGTCTCAGTGTGTTGGAAAAAATACACACAAGCATTACTTTGAGTTGTTGCTTAGCAAAGCTTTCTGCGTGTCCTCTCTTTCTTCCTCTGATTCTCAAAGTCTCTGACGCTTTTATCTTTTTAAAAATCTTTTTCTGTCACTTTTCCTCTGTTACATTTCTTTTCAGGCGCCTCTTTCTACTTCTGCACCTGCCTCTTCCCGCCTATCCTTCCTCCTTCCTTCCTCATACACCTTGTTTTCTCCGCAACCCTGTCTTGCCTAACTCTTTTGTTGTGACGGTAGAACATCTGTTGCGATGGAACGAAGCAGTGAAACCAATATGTGAGAAAGACTCATCTACCTTCATGTTTTCTTTTTGATTTTCCTGCCTCTTTTTCTCTGCCGTAAGTTTTAGTGAAGTGGGAGCTCAGTGTTTCTCTACATTTCACTCTTTTCTTTAACAGCATATAATCTACGGCAATACTGTTGTACTGATGAGTACTACCATTATGAGCAAAACACTTCAGTGAATATTCAATGATGAAATAATTTTTGCCTCACTGACCTGCTGACTGTCCAGTGGTCATACTTCTAAACTCTCTTAATACTAAGAGGAACATGAAGAGAGACTGATGAATGACTAGAAGTACCCGCGCCCTGCTTTGCCCAGCAAATCACTGCTTTTCTCTTAATTTTTTTTGTACTCTTATTCTTGTTCCTCTGTGTTAAATAGAGTAAATGGAGTCATTTCAGCACACTAACATCAATGTTGAAGTCTCTTTAAAAACTGCTCCGCACGCCAACCCCCCAACCCCCCTTTTCTACCCCTCACACTCTATTTGCAGGATAAATGAGGGCTTATCCCAGGATAACACCATTATTTTCTGCCTTTAGCACAGACAATGAATGTGCTGAACGTTGCTGCTCATTGCTTTACATAATGCAGTGAACACATCTATGCATAACACACACACACACACACACACACACACACACACACACACACACACACACACACACACACACACACACACACACACACACTGACATGCTCATGCATGGACAGAGCGGTTTATCTAAATAAATAGAATTAGCTGTGGAAAGCATGTTGACTACAGAGTAGTCCAAATAATAAATAGAGCAAAGTGAAAGCAAAGTGAAAGAAGAAAGGATGAAAGAAATGGAGGTAAATTAGAGGTGAGGTAAAGATTATCTAATGTGTGTTGACAAACGATGATGTCACATCACTTAAACAAGACTTGAAATGCAGTCTTCAATCATGTAAGGTTCATTAAAACTACAAGAAAGATGTGTCAGCAGTTCACATCACTACTGTAACAGCTGCAGATGTCAGAAGTACTATATATATACTGTATTCACATAAAACAGACATGCAGAGCCAACACAGGCAAATAAAACTGATAATTAACAGGATAGAGCATTTCAAGTTTTTAATCACATTTAATCCAGCTCCCAGTCAGCCTTTATTCAAAAGCACTCCAAACTAAAAGCTGAGCCCAGAAAAGTCTTCCTCGTGTCAGCTGGTGCTGCAACCATCCAGACATACTCACAGCAACACTGCTTTCCAAACAGCAGTATAGCAGAAATTATATAAGAAATGGCTGAATGTATGAAAAATGTATGAATCAAAGAACAAATCATGGAAACCAAAACAACAGTAAATACGCAGTCACAGTTTGACTGGTAGGTTTGAGATTCACTTCCATTGATTAACTTTCAGTTAGCTGAATACTTGGACAAAGAGGTCAGATCACCAATACTTTCCTTCACTGGCTTCCAGTCAAATTCAGAATCCACTTTAAAATTCTATTATTAACATATAAAGCTCTACATGTGCAGAAAAAAAGCAATTAAAAAGATAGCAGGAATGAAAAAAGCTGGTGGAAGGTAAATGGGAACGATTGACAGGGAGAGGAAAGGAAAGATGAACAGATGGCAAACAGGATACAGGAAAGAGAACAGACGAGGGCTGTGAACGTCCCTCTTGGTTTGCAGCCTCTCTCCCAGACTGTTTTTCAGCTGGACAGAGCCATTAGATATCCCACTGAGATCGGGATTTGTCTTTTCAGCACCATGGACAGCATCATTATCCATACAGAACAAGACTCAATCTGACCCATCACTGCTTGGGAAGAGCAGCACAGGGGGAATGACTCTGATTTAACTGAAGTCAAACTTCTCATCTTGTTTTAATTCACCCCCTCCTCCAAACACACCCTTTCATTTCCCTTTTCCCTTCATTTACTCATGAAAACAGTCCAGATTTTCATTTTATGTAAATGTTATTAATTCAGTCTGGCTGGCTAACCTGTCAAGCAAAACATTAAAAGTTGTGCAGCAACAAAGGGTAAAACAGCTGAATATTAATTAAAAGCCTTTTATTAAAGCATTTATACTTTGCTTTTCTTTGCAGTTGCTGTGACGGTTTCTGGGCATGATAATTAGTGCTTGTATGCATGCAAGAGGGGGTATGTGTATTTCTTTTCCTCATTTTTTTTGGTTGCATTTGTGCGTTATGTAACAGTGAAACAAACAGTGTGAGTGAATCTCTTTATTCCATTATTTTTTATTCATTATCTACAAAGAAGCGCTTCAACTCAAGCGTCTGAAGTCCGACTACCCCCCCCAGCCCCTTCACGCCCAAAGTCACCATGACTCATTCTTGCTCTCCCTCACGCCTTCTCTCTCTCTCTCTAATTGTTCTTCAAGGAACAACAAAGCAAACCCCCTTGTCACCACTTCTTAACTTCAGAAGATTCAATTATTCAGAAGAGGTAATTGTACTGAACTGTTATCTAAAGCTAAGTCGCCTACCCACAGAAATTTACTGATGTTGTAGCCTTATTCTCTCATCTTATGTCTGTGTTTATAAAATGTGATTTATGTGTGTGCGCCAGTATAAGTGTGTTGCATAATCACCTGCAGCTTCTTCAGCAGAAATTAGGAGAGGTAGACAAACCCTTGTTATGCAACAGGGCTCACAATTTGGGTCTCATACACAGAGATAATTTCCCGGTTTTAGTCTTTTATGAAAAATATATTGCAGGACAGAGGTCGTTCAGCATCCTTCTGACTTTATGTTGATTAATGAAAGACAAATAATCGACAACCTAGCTCACTCCTTTGAACTTAAAGGCGTACTTTAAGTATGACTCCCAAAATCAGGTCGTCTTTGTCTCGAAAGTCAGACTGACTGTAAGTCTTTATAGGCAACTTTTTAGCATTTTAATAGTGCCCCAAAGAGCTTGAATGTAGCATGGCAGCTGTTGCCAGACTGGCTGGCCTCAGTATTTTAAAACTGCTGGGAATTTCCCACATAACCACAGGGCTACAGAGAATGGTCCAAAAAAGAGAAAATATCCACTGAGCAGCACTTTACTGCGCAAAAATGCTTTTTTGTTTTTGGGGTAATTGTAGATTGCTTTGACCTGATAGGAATTCAACAGTAGCTTTAATAGCCACTTGTTGCAACCAAGGTATGCTGAAGGTCATCTCTGAATGCACATGTTGAACCTTAAAGAAGATGTGCAGTAGCAGCAAAGGACCACACTGCTGCACCACTGCTGTCAGCTACCAACAGGAAATTGGAAAAATAAAAGGTTCAACTCAATAATATCAAGATTTAACTACTGAAGGGGCCAGTACAGGTCAAAGGTAATACTTATTACCACTGCAATGGTACATGAAGTGTACATACTACACTAACTAGTGTGGAGGACAAAGTGGCGACTGGGGAAAATCATCTATTTAACTGTAAATACAAAATCAAGACTTTATAAATCTTTAGAAACTCATATTCTAACTTCCTATCACTTCATTATCAGCAATTCCGCGCAGGACAAAGATGTTAAAGTCATGCAAGCTCACTGCTGCATGCTCCCAAACAAACTCCCAAACATGCCAACGGCTTCACTTTAAACTCAGGAATTTCTGAAGTATTGAAAGACTCATTATTGTTACACATGCTGTTCTTCTTGTTTAGCATCTTTCAATCTACTGTCAATAAAGTTGCACGATTGCCACATTGCAGCTACACTTCATGAGGTTGCCATAAACCAAAAAAAAAAAGGCATACAGATTGCAATGCTTTCCTTTCTTTTTGTGCTTTCCTGTTACTTGTTTTTCCCCCCCTTACTGCTTCCATGTACAGTGCTCCTCGGGGAGGATCCTTATAAGACCACCTGGGTTTCTCTCCTCTTCACCTCAGATGTGTTACTTTCAGCTGTTTTTATGTCCTATTTAGCACTAGCGTCCTCCTCATTGACCTGAGTTTGTAGTTCAGTTGCACCTTGGGGCTGAATCCTTGCATACCTGCTTGCAGGTCTAGTGTAAATTAGTTTTTTGTGTTTCTTTTTGATTAAAATAATATAAAGATCAACTCTATCATATATACATAGTATTTGATTTAACCTTCCTACCATAAGAGAACCTGAAAGCATCTTCAAGTTTTATTAGAGAAGGGATGTCAAACTCACTGTACATGCTGGGGCACATAACCCCCAGCATGTAAAATGCACCCAGTCCAGTCCCTTTCTTTCAGCATAAAGAAGTTTAACTACACATTTAAAAAAAGAAAAAGATGGCCAACAGTATTTCTTAGTTTTCTACATGATAAAGAAATGCTGCTGTAGAAAATGAAAGAAAAGTGTCAGCATGATTTAAAGAGTAAGAAATAAATGTGTGAAATTACAGAAAAATATCCTTTTTAAAAAAAATTGTAAACCCACAACGCATCTGTCCAGTGGGCCAGATTGGAGTCTTTGCCAGGCCAATTCTGGCCCCCAGACCTTATGTTTCACACCGCTTTATTAGAGTATCCTGCATCTGCACTTACAGAGTAATAACACAGAGGAGAGTGTCTCTGAACTCGTAATTTTCCAGAAACACAAGTAACAAGAGCGCCAATGGCAATTTTGACTTAATTGGTAAATTGTTAAAAAGGATCTGCTTTGTAATTTACTGTTCTGTCATATTTTGTCCAGCAATATAAATCACAACCAATGCCAGCGTGGTTACGAGAGATTTAGTGCATTTCAACTTAATTGCTACAGCTAATGTTGTAGCATAAAAAGAGGGGAGGAAGAAAATTAATTAGGACATGTAGTCTATAAATTGAATGTTTTTTTTACAAGCTTTATTCACCGTGGGGGAAGCACATCTATGAGTGATTTTAATGGTTTGGTTTGCTAGCTGCAGGCTGGAACTTGTTATTGTTATTACAGACATGCGTGACCAGTCTGGATTTAAAATGCAACGTTGAGGTTTGTGAGATTAATAAAAGAAAAAGAAGCATCATTAGTGACCACAGTAGGCTCATTTTAAATACTTATGAGATCATCAGGGTTGATTTAAAGAATGCTTTTCTTTTCTTGGTTATTTAGCATAATGAGCAACTATCAAGGTCAGTGAGAAGACTCATTGAAAGGTCCCACGCATCACACGCGGACTTCATTATTTATGTATGCATCCAGACAGGAAGAAAGGGCATGGGCTATGCATATTAGTCTCTCTATGAAATATTACCGAACAGACCTTTGATGCAGCCAAAGGAAGGCAATAAAGAGATACACAGGAAAAGAGGGAGCGCTAAGAGAGAGCGAGAGCATGGAGAAGAGGGAGTAAAAGAAAGTGATATGATGTTTAATAAGTTTGCTGCTCAGCTTAAATAAAAGAAAAAGTTAAAAATAACAACAACAAGAACATAAAAGAAAGCAGCGGGAAAATTCATACATTAGCTGACTTCAAAGGTGGGTTAAGAGCTAAAGACTGACGTGAGAGTCACACACAGGTTTGATGAAAGAGCATGCACTGCACTTATATTTATACATGTGTGCCTGTAAGAGTTTGTGTGTATACAGTAGATTGTTGTCCATGCTGCAAGGCCATTATTACACAAGAGCTCAGTTCTCTCTGTCACTTTGATAACTTTGGCTACTGAAATGGGCACAATCTCTTGTTTGATCTAATTTGATATATAATGGTTGATGACAGAGATACACAAACGCGTGTGTCCATGTGTGCTTTTCTCTCAGCGTGTCTGTGGGTGAGCCTGTTACGGAGAGCTGAGTGAGCTCCTGTTTGTTCTGCTGCTCGTTTACTGGACGGCCATCAAATACGTTCATACACGTAAAGATTCGAGAACGCACAGCCACAAACACGAATGACTCCATGACCCAGTCATGCTCCGGCACACATTGCAAAAATACACACTTACACTGACATGTGGGGAAATTAACAACCAGACATTTTCTAATTTGCACGTCTAAGATATTTAGATTTAGAATGAATGTGAGTCTGACAGCAATAAAGCCAAAATATTCTGCGATTTAATGGAAATTGATGATAAAATCAGAGGAAAGAAAAGCAAAACTGTGCTCCCAAGCACAAGCTGTTGTTCTTTCCTGTGGTTAAAAATCACGTGACCCCTATCGGACTGACGATAGCAGCTTTGTAATGTAGAAAACGTGTATTCAACGTGATAAAAGCCAATCCAGACACCTACCAAACAAGTAGTTGTTTTCCCTAATCTTAAGCAAATTGCAAACGAAAACTAAAGTAAACCTCAAACTAGGTTTAGACTTTAGTCATTATGCAACAGTGTAATTGTGTTTGTGCCTCCTCTGCTCATCTCCTGTGCCCGAACACAGATTCATTTTGCTCTTTGAAAGTGGGAACACTCCTGTGTCATTTTGGGAACACCTCCATGGGCGATTTCATTCGGCAGAAAAACAAAATGTCCTTGAGAAAAATGGAGACTTACCAGCTGATTGATCAGTTATTGACAAACAAACGACTATTCCATCCATTCTGATAACTGGTTAGCTGCTTCAGTTGCTTGTCAAAGAGCGTGTGGGCATATATGTGAGGATGTGTCTCGTCCTGCTGGCTCTGCCTCCCCTCGGCTCCGTGGAGTGCTGGTGCTTCCTGACTAATTGTGGCAGGCCTGTAATGTGATTGTAGAGGCGATATGCCTTGCTACTCAGCCACATACTTCATCATGTTAATTCCCTTGTGTGTGCTTGTGCTTGATTGTGCATTTGCATTTGTGTCAAACCCAAGCCCTTTTCTCTGTGTGTGTGTATATGGACACATTTATATATACAGGTGCGTCTGAGGCCATTTGTTTGTGCGGCCGGGTCTCGTGTGTACTGTCTGTGTGTGTGCAGGAGTAGGAATGATCTCATCCATATTCTCCAGGCAGCAGCAGCAGCGCTGAAATCACTCAGCTCACTGACTTCATGCAGCACCATAAAAACTCAGCAGCCAGCGTCGTCCTTCACTAAACAGCTCCCATTACAACACTCGGCAAGGAGTGACTGTTTAAGAATATTAAATGCAAACCTTTAGTGGGGAAAAAACACTCATCCAGCCTCTTAAAATTACACCCAAGTCGGTAACAAAAGGGTCGAAAATACTGCGCATTTTTCATCTCTGCATACACTCTTCTCTCTTCACTGCTAAATCACATGAATCTCTTCTTAAATCTTCCACACAGGCAGCCATTAGAGGGAAGCCATGCAACCAGCATTTACCCTGATTCTGATACACATGTTTCACTTTTATTTACTCTTAGGAAGGCAGGACACCTGAAGCAGCAGTTTCTGCAAGCATATAACGTATAACGCATGTATTTGACAGCTAGTAAGGAGTGATGAAGCTTCTGTAATCCCTATATATTTTGTGGATAGGCGCTAATATGTATCTTCCCCGGGCAGCTTGTATCCTCGGATGGGGACGTGGACTGATGGAAGTAAGGGTGAATAATGACTCTAGCACAGATCCAAAAACCTCAAACATGAGAAACAGATTCTATCTCCTCTTTTCGTTTTAACTCTCAAGGTGACACTTATCCTGTTTAATGTAAATGCAGCAGTAAAAGAAACTTAACATCAGATCTGTGCTAACCATGTTAATGACACCTGTTCATTTAAATCTTGATATAGCCACAGACTGCTTCAGTCTATATCACCGAGTGGCATCTTAGTTGAGTTGGGTGTGGACTTGGAGACACGGTGATCTCTCCTCTGTTACAAAACAGTAAATTCAATTTTAGTTAATTTTTTTTTATATCACGCCAAATCACAACAACAGTCGTCTCGAGGTTGTTTATATTGTAATGTAAAGACAATAAATAAATCCAGAGAAAATCCCAACAATCAGACGACCCTCTATGAGCAAGCACTTGGTAACAGTGGGAAGGAAAAACTTCCTTTTAACAGGAAACACCCCAGAACAGGAACTAGGCTCAGGGAGAGGTCATCATTTGCCATGACTGAACTTAGGGGAGGGAGACAGGGCAAAAGAGACACTGTGTAAGAGAGCCAGAGATTAATAATAACTAAAACAGGTAAAAGGGATTTTATTTGTGGTGCTCAAAGCATTTCCAAACATACTTAAAGCATCTGTTCATCTTCTCTTCCAGTACCAGTAACCAGCACACCATCGTGCCAGCTAATAATAATAAAAAGCACATTTTTTTGCCAGGAGTTGGCTGAGCAGAGCTCCCTGTTACGACTACACAGGCTACAGGCTACAGGCTAGCTCAAAGACCTGGCTAACTAGCTAAACAGCTACTCTGTTACCCTCTGTCTTTCCTCTATATGACTGTTGGTGTAACTACACTACTGGTTCCACTATTGTGACTAGTTCAGAAAGACATTTCTCTCAACCAAGAGATAACCAGGCTTTACTGCTGCTGGTAGGAGAATCCTTTTTGCTTTTTTCAACAAGCAGGAAATGAAAGCGGTATCCATTCCCCAACTAACTTTTAGACAGAAACCAATGAGACACATTTCTCCTAAGGTCAGACCATTTATTTAAAAGTGTCTGCAGTAATAATGAGCCTTCTTTCATCATTTGAACAAAGCAATTATTTAATTAGCCTCACTCATTATTTAATCGCTGGTTGACAGCATCACACGATGTGCTTTTTAGTTTGTTTGAATGAAGTCGTGTTAATTTGAGATGCTGTTTTTAATGCGACACCAATACTTCAAAATGGGTATTTGTAGTGCTCAGGCCAGTTTCCAGAGATTTCTCCAAACTTGAACACGTGTTTATTTGCCTCTGCGATATTAAACTAAATTCAATAATATATTGTTGTTTTGTCCACTCAGACATATATAGATATTATACATATACAGACACTAGATTTTTGATGTAATATGTCACATTACGGTAAAATAACTGACATAACAAATGTTCGACATGTGGCTGAGGAGGCAGACGGCGAGAAAATGTTTGAAACATGCCTGAGCTCCTCTTTTACTCGTCGGCCATACAGACTGCTTTAGAAGCAAGGCAAACAAACATGCTTCCCGCTTGGTCACACTGACTGCCTGTGAGGACTGCATACAAATGCACAACATGCAGAAGCTATATATGTACACACACATTTATATGGTCCTACATTCACACAGAGACACACACACACACTAAGCCACTCCTTCCTCTCTCCCTTTGTCTTGTTGGATCAGCTACTCTGTGTTTCCTAAAGCATGAATCTCTTGCCAGTGTGCTCACCCACCATGTCTAACAGTGATTGATGCTCCACAGACACACCCCCAGACAGACTCTGTACATTTGGGTGAGTCTGAGTGCACGTGTGTGCATGCCTGTGTTTGACCTTCAGGTCCCCCTCCATCCCAGTATTACCACCAACACCTCCGTCTCCCAACCTCCCTATTTGTGTCTCTGTCTTGGTATGCTCTGACCAACACCCAGTTAACACGGTGCAATGGGTTGGTGCAGCAAAGGCCACCTGGGAGGGAGTTGGTGTTGTCGTGTTGGGGATGGATGTAGAAGGTTATTAGTGTGTTCTGCACAGACTGTTAATTGGCTAGAGTTGGGATTTAACTATACAATGGGAAGTATAGAGAGGCCTGAGGGAAAGAAAGAGAGAAAGACTGCGATTTATCCTGGGATAGAGGTGTGACAGCAAAGAGATAGAAAGATAAAGAGAGAGTAGCACCACATAAAGAGAAACAGAGGGAGCAGATGGCTTCGAATGAGGAACGGATGACATGAGGGTGACAAAAGAACAGGAAACGACATCACTGCATCCAGATGCTGTCTTGTCTCGCAGTGAAGCAGTCTGTCGTCGTTTTAATGTTCTTCTCATGTTTTCAATATTGCCACATTGTCCTTAAGTCCTCGTATCACGTTATAAAGATGAAAATCAACCCATGTATTACATATCCTTAAAATGTTTCGAAAATGATCACATTTAAAATCAGTAATTTTAATCCTGTTATTTACTAATCTGCCAATGTTGGCCGCCAGTTCCTCATCCTGCATATTCCTCCTCCTCCACTCTATCTATTTCTACTCTCCCTCCTTTTTTGCCCCCAAGGCAGTGATTTGTGGATTCTGTCATACTCTGGCAGCTGGATCCTTTTTCTGTCCCCCTAAGAGAGGGGAGAAGGAGACCGAGGCAGAGATAAGGAAAGAGAAAGAGAGAGGGTATAAAAGGGACTTAAAGGGTCTGGCTCTGAATAATTACACATCCCCTCTGTCCATGTGCTGTCATCCTTTAGGTAGTGTGAAATGTAGGCCACCATACTAAAAATAATACAAAGTGTTGAGAAGATTTGCTCTCACTTTTATGAATGACTTTGCAATTGTTAAAAAGATCGGCTATTCTTTTCTATGAAACCATGGTCATATTCAAGGAACGCTTCAATCCTTTTATGATTCCAGTGTTTAATTGAAATACTTTTTCAAATGCGATTGACGGTTTGAATCCAAGAGGGTCAATTTGGCAGGTCGTGCTGATCTTGCAAATGCAAAATTGAAATCGAGATTGCCAGTTACAGTTTGTCAAATGTTCGCCCACTCCCCCAAATTAGGAAAAAATGGAAAAAGGACTTTTTCATCAAAGACATTTTGATACATCAGAAAAATCTTTTCCATTATAACATTATACGTTAGTAGGCAGGGATAAAGCACTTGGATTCCATTTAGCAAGACTTGTTTCTAGAAGGACTTTGAGAGAGGGCATATTCTCTCTGCTTAGGTCACAGTGTGGTCAATATTTCCAGTCACATAGGCCTATACACCTTCTGGCACCAAAGGGAAAAAAAAGGGTATTCCCAGTCTATTCCCAGATTGGTTGGTGAGTGGCTGATAGCAGCTGCTTTGAAATCAATTGCTAAAGCCTCAGACAAACAGGGCTAGAAAACCCAAGGACAGTCACTGTTTGCTAAAGCAAAATTTGTATTCACCTACAGTTTGGCAAAAAAAATCTAATTGCAATTGCTCGGTTGCTAGCAGATTGCCACAAGCACCCATAGTTGGCATGGGGCACATGGACATGTTTCTGAACAGCTACTCTCAGAGGAGTAGGAAAATGGAAAAGTGCAATGCAAACTGCTAACACAGACAGTTCGCAGTACTGTTTTAGCAGCTGCAACTTGTCGAGTACAAGTTGCAGCTGTTGAAATGTGTTGATTGCAGTGCTGAGACAAACATTCTCTGGTTTGTGTTGCACTTTTTCAGTTTCACTGCCACTTGTAATGTGTTTGCAGACAAGTTGGCATCTTCCATGCAAATTTAGGGGTGACCGTAGCAATCTGCTAGCAGCTAAAGCAATAAACACAAGGTTTATGGCGTGACAATCTTTGCAAATGATTTCCAACAATATCTGCAAACCCATGGCAAACTAGGTAGGGAATATGCATTTTTCACTTCGAATGTCCAATATGGTAATGTGTCCATGACATCACATGAGAAATTGCTACAGGTAAAATCAGTTAGCACTAAAATAGCAACTAAGGATGGGAACTATTAAAACTACTGAAATTATTAAACCTAGCTTAAACATTAGCTTGCTGTTAGCTATGTTTTAGCAAGCTACAACAACACAAGCTGAATCCTGTCAAAATACTTTAGCATAGACTTCAGAATTACAGCAGGCAAACACTTACTGTTAGCAGAATGCAAGGTAGTGTGAATGGCCCTGGCATTAGAGGATTTTTAAAACACTTTCTGAAAAAAAGTTAATGAACACTTCAGATGATGTGCTAAAATGTCTACTATAAAAAGATTCTCCTTGTGACCTGTCATCCTGTCAGGTTATATCTAAAGGTGAGTAAATGCCAGCTCTCTTAATTAGTAATTAACCTTATCCTGTCTTTACACCAGTTAAAATTACAGATGCATCTAATTAGACCTCTTAGTACTTGTTTATACTGAAAGGAGTTTCCTAAAAATCCCGTGCAGAGGTCAGTTCAGTTTGGGTTAGAGGGCAAATCGGACAATCACACCCACATAAGGGTGTGCAGAGCCTTTAAGCTACACTGTTAAACACTTACTAATGTAATGTAATTTTACTGCCTTTCATCAATGTCATATCCAATTCATCCATCTATTCGCTTATCCTTTTCAGGGTAGCGGAGGGTGCTGGAGCCTATCCCAGCTGTCATAGGGCGAGAGGCGGCGTACACCCTTGACAGGTCCCCAGTCTGTCGCAGGGTTAACACACAGAGACAGACAACCATTTGCGCTCACATTCACACCTATGGGCAATTTGGATTAATCAATTAACCTATCCCCATAAGCTGTATGTCTTTGGATGGTGGGAGGAAGCCGGAGTACCCGCAGGGAACCCACGCAAACACGGGGAGAACATGCAAACTCCACACCGAGTCAGAGTCGGTCTTGCTGTGCGGCAACAGTGATAACCACCGTGACACCGCGCACATATCCAATTCATTTAAAGGGATAAAGTAAACCTCTTTACAGCAGACATTATGGTTCTCATCACAGAAAAAAAAAGAACTGGTGTAATTTATAGCAATAATGACGGCTGTGTCCCACTCACTCAATAGATGCAGTGCATACATAACATAAAATGGTCATCTAACTTCCAGCTTCCATGTCGATCCACACTGACACCTTCGACCCAAGAGTTTCTAACACATCGACTGTAACTGCAGTAACTTTACTAGCATTTTGCTCATTTTTATTCTCCAGCCACTCCTGCGAGATGCACAAACTGTGTGGTCAGAGATCAGCTCCACTGGAACAAGCAGAGGTCAAGTTTTCCACACTGTACGTTTCCAACTGTACCTTCATGGACTTTCTCCACTGGTCTAAGATTAGATGTTGGACTATTTCCAAGTTCCTTTTCTGTGCATATTTTTCCATTTTAAATTTAACATGAAACATATGTTTAAAAAACAAAACAAAAAACAGACTCTATAAGGAAGAATTGTGACTTCATATGCCAAGGTCAGGAGTTTGACATTTGTAACATGTGATTCAGCCTGTTATTGATGGAGACGGGCTGGGTGAAGTGTACCACCTCAGGGTACATTATAAAACACACTCACAGAGGGCCACATAGCTGCACTAAGCTTAGTGTTTTTGACTGGATTCATAGATATTAAAGATATTATCTAATGTTACTACAACCATACTTTCTCCTCCATGGCTCCTAACCACCACTAACCACTTGTCCAAGATAACCAACGAGACAGGAAAATTAAAGATGACATTAATGCCGTATGATTTTATAATTTTGCCCACATGCTACATGCAACATTGCTTGAGCACGACTTGCATCCTGACACTTTATATAGCGCACTCTCATGTAGTCAAACAAGTCAGCGGCTTTTACAATGCTTGACATTTCTCTCACTCTGCAACCAGTGCATGTGAGCTGTCCAGTGACATTTCACACAGCAGTTGGAGGGACGGACATGGTGACAGATAGTAGAATCAAATAAATGAAAGCAGAAATGGACAGGTCTAAAGTAGTTTTACTGCCACACATAAACACTTGTTTCCTCGTAACTGCAGCCTTATCCATCTCTCCTCTTTTAAGTCTCACTCCCTGAGCCCCATCATGTTTCTCACCTCATTGTCACCCTATTGCCTCCAACTGTCACACACAGATGCACACACT
The DNA here is from genome assembly GCF_900408965.1 of Simochromis diagramma. Lineage (NCBI taxonomy): Eukaryota > Metazoa > Chordata > Actinopteri > Cichliformes > Cichlidae > Simochromis > Simochromis diagramma. The sequence goes on along the minus strand of NW_024387326.1, from coordinate 3,859,812 downwards.
CATGTCATCTGCACCCACAGATACACACCATGTTGCTATTTTACACGCTCTCTTCCATATGTTTTTTTATTTTCAGGTTCCTTGTGACCACTCCTTTACTCGCTGCTTCCACGTTGTTGTTTTTTACCTCGCCCTTCTTCCCTTCCATCTCTCTCCTTTAAGATGGTAACGACTGAGATGCCAAGCAAATGACAGGCTGTGATTGGAAATCCTGTTTAGCAGAGAGTGTTGTCTCCTCCTCGCTTTCGCACCCCTTTTCTCTCCGCCTCTCTTTTTCCCACTTTCTCTGCCCCCCCTCAAGCATCAGCTCCTGCACAGCGGCCAACGCTGGCCTCTGTCTGATCCCCCATAATGCACTCTGATGGCTGTGTCAGTGCTCAGCCTGATGTCAGAGAAGCCTCTCTCTCAGAGCAACAAGCTAAGATCAATTGTGAGGTGTCACCAGGGAACCGTTTCCTCTGTTGGTCTTTCTGCTTTCTCTGCCTGTCCGATTATCTCATTCTCTCACTATTCCTCGCCGTCATTGTTCTTTCTGTCTATATCGGTGTTATCTTTCTGTCACTTTTAACAACCTTCTCAACCCCACACTGTGCCTTCTCTTGCTATCTTGTCATCTGCTCTTCTGTGATTTATTTATTGTCTTTTTCTTTTTGCTTCCCACTCTTTCCCGGCACACACTCCCAAGCAGGAGCGCCTCAGTGCACATTAAATATCCACTGCGGTTTTCTTCTGTGTGACTGCATTGGGTTAGTGCAGATTGTTCGCTTCTATTTTACAAAAAGGGGAGAAAAAGCTCCAAAATACTCTCGATATTGGGGAAGTGGTAATTTCTTTGCCGGAGTGAAGCACTTCTAAAAATTGATTTTGTGTCCATGGAAAGGCCAAGCTGATGTGAACAAAATTTTTTTGACAGCCGATGACAAAAGCAATGCTGTTAAAAAGAGTGCAGATATAAATATTTGGCAATGTAGTAAGTCGATATTCTAAAATCTTACCATATTTGCATGTCTATGCATGCAGAAAGAGACCAAAACAAGTAAACAAAATTCAAGTGAGATCAGCAATGGATGAACAAATCCCACAACACACCAGTTTGGGTTGAACTGTGAGACATGCAGTAATTTCACTGGTTATGAATGGTTTACTTTTTAACTTAATATAATATATATTCAGAAAATATATGACATGCTAATAGAACAGAGTAAGTCATGTTTTAAGACTTTGAAAGAGTACTTCCATCTCTACTGCATGTGTTAATGCAAATGTTAGCAAAATGCTGGTTTGGTAGGCGACAGATGGACATGGTATACAGAGCCTCCACTGTAGACACTCACTGTTGTACCTCTCTTCTGACCTTCTCTGTACACTCCATCAGACCTGTTGCCACAGATTTTCAGTGAAGTTCGTGTGTAATTTAGCATCCCTCAGCCTTTGCTCCTTGTTACTCTTCTTAAATAAATGCTTCGTGACAGCCACCCTTCCACTGATACTAGTTCTGATAAGGCTTCAGTAAACAGAAGATGAATCAGCTGAAGGGCCAGATACATCTCTAAAGTCGAGTGTTAGGGGAAAAAAGCCATCAAAGACCTATCTTAAAGATGTGTCTTTCAGATATTGTTCATCTGAAAGGCAGATCCTTCTTTTGTCCTCCACTTTTCCATTTTCCTCAAATTTTTTCAGCACACACTGCACACCAAGGCTAAATTTCAGCTAACAGCTGTTTTTGAATTAGCTTGTTGGTGCAAAAATACAATTTTATGCCTGTGAAATTATATATAGATGTTCCTGGCATGATCACTCTTTGCATTTTGCTGTCATGTTCCTGTTCTTGTGCAATAAAAATTAAAGTACTGTTCATACCTGATCAAAGTAAGCTAGTAGTAGTGCAAGTGGGCAGAAAAACTTGCACTATCCATATCCATTTCTCTATACATGATTACTCTGTGGCTCTATGATTGATCTTATTGTATTGCATTACAGAAAAAACTAAAATCAACGCGATTAAAGTAAAGTGTTACCGTAACATATAACACTTAATGTCACAGAGTCTTTCGTGTCCATCTCAGTCCAATACAGTTTAAAGGCTGCACACACAGTCAGAATGCCACATTTTTCTAGAAACAGACTGTAGAAGTGCATCACCTAATCTTTGAAGTGGCTGCACTAGTTTTGTGAATGGACAAAAGTATTTTGGTGCCATGGGTAACCGTGGCACCAAATACCGTGAGTGTTTAAACACTGCTAAGAAATTTCTTTGACTAAAGCCAACAAAACAGACCTGATGATTGATAACAGGAATTACAATGACAGTGACAGCGTGGTGCTAATAGAAGGACAACTACAGTGGGGCAAAAAAGTATTTAGTCAGCCACCGATTGTGCAAGTTCCCCCACTTAAAATGATGACAGAGGTCAGTAATTTGCACCAGAGGTACACTTCAACTGTGAGAGACAGAATGTGAAAAAAAAAATCCATGAATCCACATGGTAGGATTTGTAAAGAATTTATTCGTAAATTAGGGTGGAAAATAAGTATTTGGTCACCTCCAACAAGGAAAATCTCTGGCTCTCACAGACCTGTAACGTCTTCTGTAAGAAGCTTTTCTGTCCCCCACTCGTTACCTGTATGAATGACACCTGTTTGAACTCATCATCTGTATAAAAGACACCTGTCCACAGCCTCAAACAGTCAGACTCCAAACTCCGCCATGGCCAAGACCAAAGAGCTTTCGAAGGACACCAGGAAAAGTATTGTAGACCTGCACCAGACTGGGAAGAGTGAATCTACAATAGGCAAGCAGCTTGGTGTGAAAAAATCAACTGTGGGAGCAATCATCAGAAAATGGAAGACATACAAGACCACTGATAAGTCTCCCTCGATCTGGGGCTCCACGCAAGATCTCATCCTGTGGGGTCAAAATGATCATGCGAAGCGGTGAGCAAAGATCCCAGAACCACACGGGGGGACCTGGTGAATGACCTGCAGAGAGCTGGGACCAAAGTAACAAAGGTCACCATCAGTAACACACTACAACGGCAGGGAATCAACTCCCGCAGTGCCAGACGTGTTCCGCTGCTGAAGCCAGTGCATGTCCAGGCCCGTCTGAAGTTTGCCAGAGAGCACATGGATGATACAGCAGAGGACTGGGAGAATGTCATGTGGTCAGATGAAACCAAAGTAGAACTTTTTGGTATAAACTCAACTCGTCGTGTTTGGAGGAAGAAGAATACTGAGTTGCATCCCAAGAACACCATACCTACTGTGAAGCATGGGGGTGGAAACATCATGCTATGGGGCTGTTTTTCTGCCAAGGGGACAGGACGACTGATCCGTGTTAAGGACAGAATGAATGGGGCCATGTATCGTGAGATTTTGAGCCAAAACCTCCTTCCATCAGTGAGAACTTTGAAGATGAAACGAGGCTGGGTCTTCCAACATGACAATGATCCAAAACACACCGCCCGGGCAACAAAGGAGTGGCTCCATAAGAAGCATTTGAAAGTCCTGGAGTGGCCTAGCCAGTCTCCAGACCTCAACCCCATAGAAAATCTGTGGCGGGAGTTGAAAGTCCGTGTTGCTCGGCGACAGCCCCAAAACATCACTGCTCTCGAGAAGATCTGCATGGAGGAATGGGCCAAAATACCAGCTACTGTGTGTGCAAACCTGGTAAAGACCTATAGTAAACGTTTGACCTCTGTTATTGCCAACAAAGGTTATGTTACAAAGTATTGAGTTGTATTTTTGTTATTGACCAAATACTTATTTTCCACCCTGATTTACGAATAAATTCTTTACAAATCCTACCATGTGGATTCATGGATTTTTTTTTCACATTCTGTCTCTCACAGTTGAAGTGTACCTCTGGTGCAAATTACTGACCTCTGTCATCATTTTAGGTGGGGGAACTTGCACAATCGGTGGCTGACTAAATACTTTTTTGCCCCACTGTATATCTTTGTTTTGGAGCAGATGGCTGATCAGTAATGGCTGCAGCAATAAAGTAACAATCTTATCTCAACTGCGTTAGTTTTACCGTACTGTCATCTGGATTCAAGCAAAAACAGCAAACACAGGGTAGCAGGTATCATCTGCATATAATTTCCAGGTGTGAACACAAAGATGACTTTTTAATAGCTAATTATCAAAATTGCACCCAGATGTAGAACACTTTTGTGTTTGGGGCATAAAATAAGCGATGTAGTGATTTGTCCTTGTGCTGCAGATCTGTAACTGGCACTCTGGGATTGCAGCAGTGTACTCTGACATATGGTGATTGTGTTGGGATGAGAATGTTGCTTTAAGTTAATGGTAGTTAATTAGCATATCCATTAAGGGAGAGATTTAATTTTAATAAGGATATGAAAATATGAGTGTTTACGAGTCTGTGTTTGTGACAGGGAAGAGAGAACGCAAGAGAGCGAACATCTCGCCGTCGGCTGCTGGGAGATAAATGATATCTGTCATTTACACAGCAGTATACTAGCAGTGCTGTATGGCTTCACTTTGTTATATGACAGTCTCACCTTGCTTGTTATACACAGACACGCATGTGTACTGCAAAGGTTCAGTCCAGTGATTGATGTAACTATTGTAGTATCTGTGACACTACTGAACCCAACTAGTCAATACGGCTTTATAGAGACAGAGAGGACTCCCTGGAAAAAAAACCCCCAAACAAAAACAACAACACAGCGCAGCAGTAGAAAGGAAACAGGCTTCAAAAACTGTGCTCATAAATAAACAAACAAAAAATAACTAAGAAAATAGAAAATTAATGAATATTGTGACGCGTTCGCCTCAAATGAATGCTTGTGCTGCTGTATCGCTGTATCATCTCAGAAGACAATCATGTGTAGGCGTTTTGTTCATGTCTCTGCTGCTCTCAAGTGACCAAAAAATAACTTAATGCTAGTTTAATAAATCAATATTACTGACGTTACACAAACTTAATAAAATAAGAGCTGCATGCTTGAGGAAAAAAATCATCCTGGCAAAACATCGATTTTCTGTAAGTTTAACAAAGAGCCAAAGAGCAGTTTTCTTAGACGTCTGGTTTAAATCTTGTTAACCCTCTAACGCCTGATCCATGAAATAATTGGCAGAAAATTCTATTTTTAAAAAAATTGAGTGTTTGTTGAACCTGCTGAGAAAATTTAGGAGAAAAATAAATTAAATATAAATGGTTTTTCCATTTTTCTACCTCTGACATTTATTGCTCGCAGTAGCGCCGCATCAGTCTGAACACACATCAGGTTTTTCAGGAAAAAAAGAGAAAAAATCACTGATGATGTAGTGATCACAAAAAAATCAAGTATCAAATATGAAGCAATTGGCATGACAGGGTTAAACTTTCTTCTAAAGTTTAAGTGTAGTAGATGTCCTGATGACACCCAGCTGTTGTTTTAACGGCTAAATGTTTAAATACAGAGTGAACAATAACAGAATGTCCCACGCAGTGATTGTACGTTTGACCTTAACAAGGTTCCTAACAAGGTGAACCAGCTGTTGCATTAAACATATTCGGTCCAGCATTATAGTGCTTCTATTGAACCGTCAGCGGGATGATTGTTATGCACTGTGACAGACCAGAGGCCCATACAAACAAGCTCATGATGTGACGGGGACATAACTTACTCGACAGTCGTACATCAGTGGTATGAATGGGTTTCTTTATATTTTTGAAACGGGTGTCATTTGGCTTTGAGTGGAGGTTGTGTGGCCCTCTGACATCAATCGTCAGTCACATATCATCACAGGCTGTCATTAATAATGCAGCTGATTGATCTAAAAGTGGTCTGGACACATTCTGTATATGCTTCGCTCTCATCTACAGCAGAATCTCTGGGTATTTATCTATTGTTTCTATTTTTTATATTGTTCATCTCAGGACTTGTTTTCATGATTGAAATCATGAGGAAATAGCACATCAGATAGACTACGATGTAATACATGCACGCTCCTGTCTCAGTCCCATTATCTCCCCCACAGGTAAACACACAGAATCCACTGAAACCCCTGTGAAGTTCCACGGGACAAATCTGATCAGACGTAAGAGCTGCTGCCCTGATGTCTGTCTGCTCCCAGGTTAGTGATATTGAAATGAAGCGTACAATTAGTCACTCAGTGTTGCCTTGCAGTCCTGTCTGTTCAGCTTTCTTCTTTGTTCGTCCACATGTCTGCCTCTGCTGTCATCCTGCACAGGCCTTTGCCATGTGTATGTAAAGCCACTGTGCCAGTGTGCGTATTGAAGACAGGCTGCTGGTCGGTGCTCTCTAAACCCTGTGGCTGTCACACAGCACATCGGCTGTCATAACAGACCTGACTCTCCCTCTGAGGATCACGCATGGTTGAGTGTGATTAGGTTAAACACGCTCTCTGAAATGACTTGATGGGATGTGGCACTGTGTGTGTGTGTGTGCGTGAGCCTGTGTGTGAGAGAGAAAGAGTATGTGTCATTAATGTGTGCTGTCATTTTCATGTGATGGACTCACGTGTGCAAAGAGGGGTTTGTGTGTCTTTAGGCCCTTAAAGTGTGTTTTTCTGATTGTGATTCCTCACTCTTGTTCTGTGTGTGTGTGTGTGTGTGTGTGTGTGTGTGTGTGTGTGTGTGTGTGTGTGTGTGTGTGTGGTCCAAGGGCTCCCATGTTTCCAAGAGCTCTGGGTTTCGGGTGTGAGACTGATTTCAATCAGCTATGTTACAGCATTGTTTGGCTTAGCTTAAACACACAGGCACACATACACACTAATGCACACAAACAGACACACACACATGCAGACACAGAGCCACCATGTAGAGTTCAGATCAGCCACTGTTTCTTTAGTGATAACTACGGCAATTTAAGCTCACAGCGGGAGCAACCTTCACAGACAGGAGACGTTATCGGTGAAACACCCCCCGTGTTACTTCTTATTGGTTTTGTTTGCGTACTTCTGCTTATGAATCAGTCGTGTCCTGTGAAAAAAAATGACACCTTTAATCTTGCTGTAACAATTTATTTTCCGTCAAAATGCGATATAGCTACAGCACTAAGCCAAATGATGTATGGTGGCGCTGAATCGAGATACAAGGTTGTCCTTTCGTCTGATCTTATCTTTGAGCTTGTAATCAACATTTCGAGCTTGTACAAAATTGCTGGTTGACTAGGAAAAAATTACTCTTGTTGGCAGCGAACATGACAGGAATGCATTTTGAGATTTTCTGAGAGATGTGGAACAAAGGAAATTAACTGGCTGTATGGCACATGAGTAGATGCGTCTATAGTCACCATCCTATCAGAATCATAATCGTAATGAGTATGCTTGGTGTTTAACAGTTTGCACATGCTTCAGGGTAAAAACCCTGAATGCACTGGTAAAACAAAAGGTGTAATTCTGGTTATGTACTGTAATGCTTTTACACTTTTAATATGTTTCTGTGTAATATGAAAGGGCGGGATCGCATCTGAAAGATTAGTTCAGCCAAATGCTGCGGCCCCTCTGTCACTCTGAATGAATGGCGGGTAAATGTTAATCATCTGGTACTTAAATTATGCCTTTCTATGCAAGTTGAGCCCTCAAAACATTTTACAGTGTTCCCTCGTTTATCGCGGGAGTTACGTTCTTAAAATAACCCGCGGTAGGTGAAATCCAACTTTATTTTTTACAGTAATTATAGATGTTTTAAGGCTGTAAAACCTCTCACGACACACTTTATACACTTTTCTCAGACAGGCATGAACGTGTTCACACTTTTCTCTCTCGTTTAAACACCTTCAAAGTTCAAACCTTCGTGGAAAAATAAGTCCAGTATTATAGAATGAAACCAAAGGCACCCGCGGTTGCCTTTGACGGTGCAAAACGTTTCATCAACATTGTTGTGTCTGTTGGGGAGAAAACTTACAAACATACGGTACTGCACTTCAGAGTCACACTGCTAGCGATCAAAGATTTATGTAAATATGACAAGGAGACACGGCACGAGATTGATTGACAATGGTCTACAGCCAATCAGGACGCACAACACAATGCGCTGTAGAAAAAAAAGACATGCAAAATTGCACACAAAAAAATCTGCGAAACAGCGAGGCTGTGAAAGGTGAACCGCGTTATAGTGAGGGAGCACTGTGTACTGCAAGTGTCTTTTACCTGTTTGCATATAGATTAATAAAAGCTAACATTCACACGCGCACACTGATGGATGCATCAGCATCTTGCCCACGGGTACCTCAACATCTGGACAGAAGGAGCCACGCATCGATTCACCAACCTTCTTATTGGTGACCCTACCAGTGTTCTTATATTTAAGATAATTAAAGCATTATCAGGGCCAGCAGGAATAAAGTAATATACTCACACTCTTCCACAAACACCTTAGAGCATCTCGTGGTAGCTAGCTCACCTACAACACCATTTCTAGTGACTGTCGGGTGTGTGTGTGTGTGTGTGAGTGTTAGTTTGTTTGAACTGGAATCACAAGTTTGAAAAACAGTTTTCAGTGATGCTATCTGTGTTTTACATTTTGACCTCTACTCTGATGGGGTGGAGCAGCTCAGGTGGTAGAGCATGTTATCTTCTAATCAGCAGGTTGGTGGTTTGAACCCTGACTGCTCCAGTCTGCATGTCAGATATCCTCGGGCAAGATACTAACCCACAGTTGCTCTATGATACATCAATCGGAGTGTGAATGTTAAGTTCAAAGCACTTACATCTATAAAAAAAAGTGCTTGTGTGAATTGGGCATGTTGTTTTAGGTGCTCAGGTAGAGTAGAAAAGCGCTATATCAGAATCAGTCCATTTACTATTTAACTTGGAATTTATCTTCCTAGTAGCAGGGAATCTGCAATTTTGTGCAATGCTCAGAGAAACTGCATGTCCTGTGACAATAATGCACATCACCATATTTGAAAAAAACTAAAAAATATTAGCTCATCATATTATACATCCACAACTCGAGCACAGTGGTGGAGGTTTGCAGCAGTACCTGGGGATTTGGCTGTCATTAAGTTGACCATGAGCTCCTCTGTATACTAAAATATTCTAAAGTCAGGTGTGAGGCCATCTGTCTGACAGCTAAAGCTTGGCCCAAATTAGGTCATGCAACAGGAGCAGCAAATCTCCACCAGAATGACTGAAAAAGAAAAGAATCAAGGTGGTGCAGTGGCAGTCCAGACCTCAGCCTGAATGAAATGCTGCAGTGGGACCTTAAGAAGCAAACCTCGACGAACTGAAGCACAGTTTTAAAGAAGAGTGTCCCAAAATACCCTGAACGATGTGAGCGATTAATAAAGAAGTTAATGCTGCTAAAGGTGGTTCTACAAGCTACCGAATCACGGGCTGTAATTAGCTTTTCACACAACTTCTGCATTTTGACTTTGTTAAAGAAATAATGACATGTTTTGTCATTCATGTGAGGTTGTATTTGCCTAATTTTAAAGCTAAATATTTTATTTTCTAAATTCTCTCCTGATATGTTAAACCCAAGACCTGATAGAGTGTATACTGTATGAAGATATTCCTGCTCTAGAGAATAAACGACTTTTTTGTAACTTTTGCTTTTCTACTTTTGGTGCCCTCCATTGTTAAATAATAAATACATTTGGTTGTGGGAACATCTATAGATAGATATGGAACCAAGTGATGAAACCAACATATCTTTGTCATCATAGTATCCTGTGTATTCTGTATAATTTATGAAATTGTGTGTTTCAACATCCAACCTAGAAAAATCTTAGTCTTGCTGCACATTGGGCCCTTAATAATAATGTTGTGCAAACTATGCTTTTCAGTTTCATGTTTAATCTTCTCTACATAGATTTTTAAAATTGTAATATAATCAGGAAGGCTTAAGAATATTAACATATGAAGTGATCATAAACAGCTGAGAAGACATCAGTTCATAATTTGTGATTAATATTCAGCTGTTTAAACATTTTTTATTTCCAAAGCGGCCCGTGTAAGTCCTCAGTGCTGCCCTCGTTGCACAATTGTTGTCATGTCCAATAAAAAGAACAAAAAACAAATAAAGATGGCCAATCTTCCAAATCTGAACCTTTCAGTAAAGTCTTCCACAAAAACTAGCAGGTGATGCTACACTTCCTGTGCCCAATGCAAGAGAGACAAAGTTTGCATAAGGAGGATGTTGAGCACAACTGCTCGTGTTAATGAACTGTAACTAATTTGTATTGGTCTTCCACTTAACAGAAGAAGTAGTTCTGTGTCTCACTGCGGAGGTGTGGACAGACACCGTATTTTGTCTTAAGTTTGATTGTGCACCAGTGCCCAAATTCAATATTTAGCCTGCTTTTTTTAGTGTGTATATATTGTATTTTAGTTTAATTTAACAGCCAGGTACACTTGGAAATTACTGAAATTATTTTCCAATTATAAGGACCATCAATAGAATATATATTTGCTTCCTGTAACTTTTTTTTTCTTTTTGCTGGAATCTTTTCAGTGTGTGTCGTCTCCTATTCTGGTAGCCAGCTCCAGAGCTGCACTTGGCCCTAATGCATTAACCAGGAAGCCACTGAGTCCTCTTTGACAGGGGTTATGCCTCATTATGACAGAATAACAGAGCCAAAATGGAGTCCGATTCCTTCCAGTCGCTTCATAACAGTAATGCTATCAGTGAGCCTGCAGCAGTCACGGCTAATCCTGGCTATTTAATGTATAGCCACACACTGCACCTCACTCAGGGGCTCAGCAGAGGCTCCTATCAGTATCCAACAGACGCACACACAAATACTCACATGCACACACATTCACAAGCTCTTTGCATCCATGAAATGCATGCATCCCTCTTTGATCTGCCTTACTCCTCACTGCACCTAACACATAGAAAACAGCCACTTCTTGCTTACAAAGTAGAGCTACAGTAGGTGTCTTTGCATTCAAGCTCACTGAGCAAATAAAACCTGGAAACACAAAGACATTACAATTCTCACAATTTCTTCAATGGTAAGGTTTGCTGATATTTAATAGCCTTCCAAAAATCATGTCATGAGGATTGCTTTGTTTCACTTAAACCAGAGAGACGATTTTACATCCACTGAAAACGGAAAAATGTTGGTCATGTATTAGGGAGACAAATACGGACAACACAACCACAAGCATCACATGCAGCGCTGCTAACTCACACTGCTGCGCTTTTTCTAAGGTCAAATGTGTAAAAATGTTTCAATTCATAATGGTTAACCCCAGGGATGGCTCGAGGCAGGTGGTGACAGACATAACAAAGCCTCCCTAAGCCTCTCTTGACATTTCTAATACTCAACACACACTCATGCACGATAAACTGCACATTAAGACAGCACACACTGGCAAGGTGTTGTCATTTGTCTCCATTGAGCTCCAATTTATAAGAACGTCTGTCCACGCTACCCACGATGCTTGGCCTTGCTGTGTCTGCGTGTGGAAGGGGGCTGTTATGACTGCTCGGTGTGTGGTGGCTAAGAGTGGACTCTTGTGTCCTTCAAATGACAGAGATGAAAAAAAAAAGTCCACTGCACAACACTGGAGCAATCCACACAGCTGCACACACTCACACAAACAAGCATCTTCACTCTTCACACACATGGGAAAATAGAGATGTGTCTAAAGATACATTACCCCCCCCCAGAACCCCCCACCTGTGCTATATACATTTCTAAATTCACATGTCCTCTGCAGCAGCTACAGAGGCCTGAACAGCGTACTGAAAGCAGAGAACACAGAAAACCACTCACGTTACATTAACATGAAGTTTTGTACAGACACTGATGGCATCCGAGAGCATGCATCCTACAGATGTTTTCTTTTGTGCCACTATAAAGCTGTACGGACCTCTGCTTCAGGGTTGAAAAGCCTCTAAAACCACCACTCAACGCAAAGCAATTTCTCTTTATTTTTGAAAATGATAACCTGTAATTTCCACCCATTTCCACACAACTAAGGTGGGAAAATAACCCGGGATCTTTCTTTTTCATTCATTGCGTAACTACTCTTTTTTTTTTTTTTTTTTTTTTTTTTTTTACATAAACAACTGAGTGTAATAGAATTTCAGTACAACAACACTTACAGTGTGTATGTCAGCAAATACTGAAAAATGTTTTATCATTCGATTTAAATGATATTGTGTCTCTGCTTTTTTTGTGGCAGCTGAATTTTACTCCAAATGTGGCTATTTGGACATCATAAGCACTTTTTGGTTTCCTGTATGGTTAAATATCAAGGCGTGAACTTGTTCTTTTCTGAGGGTAACATGTTGGTAATGTGTAAAATGTCTTAATGAATAACGGCTCCTGTGAACCTTTAAATTTTGTTCTAGCTTTTTCACAATGTACTTAATCATTATATGAGGTTTCACATGCGATGTCATGCTGAAGAGTTGTCTTTCATACTCAACGTGATGCAACCAGTCGTTGCTAGGGATACATATGTATTACCCAACTGGTTACCAAGTGTTTCAAAACATGTCCAAAGAGGACACTGCATAAAAAACTTCTTTATGATTATTTTGGTTGCTAAAAAGTTGTTCTGGTTGCCCATAGTTTCAATGGAAGATGCCAACTTGACTTAAATGTCATGAATATTCAACTGATTATTGAATACCCATTTCTCCCTCACAACCACGTGGTTGCCATTGGCTGCAGACTGGTCTCTAATCCTGTGTGACTTGGGCCTTACAGGGAGTGCAGAATTATTAGGCAAGTTGTATTTGTGAGGAATAATTTTATTATTGAACAACAACCATGTTCTCAATGAACCCAAAAAACTCATTAATATCAAAGCTGAATGTTTTTGGAAGTAGTTTTTAGTTTGTTTTTAGTTTTAGCTATTTTAGGGGGATATCTGTGTGTGCAGGTGACTATTACTGTGCATAATTATTAGGCAACTTAACAAAAAACAAATATATACCCATTTCAATTATTTATTTTTACCAGTGACACCAATATAACATCTCCACATTCACAAATATACATTTCTGACATTCAAAAAACAAAAATCAGCGCCCAATATAGCCACCTTTCTTTGCAAGGACACTCAAAAGCCTGCCATCCATGGATTCTGTCAGTGTTTTGATCTGTTCACCATCAACATTGCGTGCAGCAGCAACCACAGCCTCCCAGACACTGTTCAGAGAGGGTGTACTGTTTTCCCTCCTTGTAAATCTCACATTTGATGATGGACCACAGGTTCTCAATGGGGTTCAGATCAGGTGAACAAGGTGGCCATGTCATTAGTTTTTCTTCTTTTATACCCTTTCTTGCCAGCCACGCTGTGGAGTACTTGGACGCGTGTGATGGAGCATTGTCCTGCATGAAAATCATGTTTTTCTTGAAGGATGCAGACTTCTTCCTGTACCACTGCTTGAAGAAGGTGTCTTCCAGAAACTGGCAGTAGGACTGGGAGTTGAGCTTGACTCCATCCTCAACCCAAAAAGGCCCCACAAGCTCATCTTTGATGATACCAGCCCAAACCAGTACTCCACCTCCACCTTGCTGGCGTCTGAGTCGGACTGGAGCTCTCTGCCCTTTACCAATCCAGCCACGGGCCCATCCATCTGGCCCATCAAGACTCACTCTCATTTCATCAGTCCATAAAACCTTAGAAAAATGAGTCTTGAGATATTTCTTGGCCCAGTCTTGACGTTTCAGCTTGTGTGTCTTGTTCAGTGGTGGTCGTCTTTCAGCCTTTCTTACCTTGGCCATGTCTCTGAGTATTGCACACCTTGTGCTTTTGGGCACTCCAGTGATGTTGCAGCTCTGAAATATGGCCAAACTGGTGGCAAGTGGCATCTTGGCAGCTGCACGCTTGACTTTTCTCAGTTCATGGGCAGTTATTTTGCGCCTTGGTTTTTCCACACGCTTCTTGCGACCCTGTTGACTATTTTGAATGAAACGCTTGATTGTTCGATTCATACAGTATACACTCTGATTGTTCCTGTATTCACTTAACCCAACTTTGGTTGTCAGAAGTCCAAAGTTAAAGTCACCTGGTCAGCGAGCACACAACAGTGTTAATTCGCTAATGCTATCATACTAACATGCTAACCTAAGATAGTGAAAACAGTCAACATGCCTGATAACATCTCCACTGTGTTAGTCTGCAAATCTTTGCATGTATGTACAGGGAGTGCAGAATTAGTAGGCAAATGAGTATTTTGTCCACATCATGCTCTTCATGCATGTTGTCTTACTCCAAGCTGTATAGGCTCGAAAGCCTACTACCAATTAAGCATATTAGGTGATGTGCATCTCTGTAATGAGAAGGGGTGTGGTCTAATGACATCAACACCCTATATCAGGTGTGCATAATTATTAGGCAACGTCCTTTCCTTTGGCAAAATGGGTCAAAAGAAGGACTTGACAGGCTCAGAAAAGTCAAAAATAGTGAGATATCTTGCAGAGGGATGCAGCAGTCTCAAAATTGCAAAGCTTCTGAAGCGTGATCATCGAACAATCAAGCATTTCATTCAAAATAGTCAACAGGGTCGCAAGAAGCGTGTGGAAAAACCAAGGCGCAAAATAACTGCCCATGAACTGAGAAAAGTCAAGCGTGCAGCTGCCAAGATGCCACTTGCCACCAGTTTGGCCATATTTCAGAGCTGCAACATCACTGGAGTGCCCAAAAGCACAAGGTGTGCAATACTCAGAGACATGGCCAAGGTAAGAAAGGCTGAAAGACGACCACCACTGAACAAGACACACAAGCTGAAACGTCAAGACTGGGCCAAGAAATATCTCAAGACTGGTTTTTCTAAGGTTTTATGGACTGATGAAATGAGAGTGAGTCTTGATGGGCCAGATGGATGGGCCCGTGGCTGGATTGGTAAAGGGCAGAGAGCTCCAGTCCGACTCAGACGCCAGCAAGGTGGAGGTGGAGTACTGGTTTGGGCTGGTATCATCAAAGATGAGCTTGTGGGGCCTTTTCGGGTTGAGGATGGAGTCAAGCTCAACTCCCAGTCCTACTGCCAGTTTCTGGAAGACACCTTCTTCAAGCAGTGGTACAGGAAGAAGTCTGCATCCTTCAAGAAAAACATGATTTTCATGCAGGACAATGCTCCATCACACGCGTCCAAGTACTCCACAGCGTGGCTGGCAAGAAAGGGTATAAAAGAAGAAAAACTAATGACATGGCCTCCTTGTTCACCTGATCTGAACCCCATTGAGAACCTGTGGTCCATCATCAAATGTGAGATTTACAAGGAGGGAAAACAGTACACCCCTCTGAACAGTGTCTGGGAGGCTGTGGTTGCTGCTGCACGCAATGTTGATGGTGAACAGATCAAAACACTGACAGGATCCATGGATGGCAGGCTTTTGAGTGTCCTTGCAAAGAAAGGTGGCTATATTGGTCGCTGATTTGTTTTTGTTTTGTTTTTGAATGTCAGAAATGTATATTTGTGAATGTGGAGATGTTATATTGGTGTCACTGGTAAAAATAAATAATTGAAATGGGTATATATTTGTTTTTTGTTAAGTTGCCTAATAATTATGCACAGTAATAGTCACCTGCACACACAGATATCCCCCTAAAATAGCTAAAACTAAAAACAAACTAAAAACTACTTCCAAAAACATTCAGCTTTGATGTTAATGAGTTTTTTGGGTTCATTGAGAACATGGTTGTTGTTCAATAATAAAATTATTCCTCAAAAATACAACTTGCCTAATAATTCTGCACTCCCTGTAGTTCAAAACACCACCTATGTGAAAGTTTTGTGGGAAACACCTTACAACAATACACAAAACCCGTCTGTGTGTTTGTTCCTTTGTTCGAGAACGTCTCCTAGACCACTGAGTGCTAAGTACCAAAACTTGGCACACAGGTAGATGCAAGGCCCCTTAAGGATCATACTAATATCAGAGATTATGATGTCATCATGTTGACAGTATCATATCATTTATATGTTTTAAAGGCATGATATATTTTGGCCACCATTACACTGCGTAGCAGCTACCTAGTGATGAGCTAAATAATCAATTTAGCATATAAACCACATCTAAAGCACATACTTTTCAGTGCAACAAGTATAACAGTTTTCCAGCAGCATGAACAGGCCGAACATTTCGGGAATGCCTTTGTATTAATCTAGATAACTCACTCAAATTCATCTGTGTGTAAAGACTGTGGCTGCACAAACGCACCATATATTGGCAATAGGGATTGGGATAGGCTCCACCCTCCCTGCAACCCTAAGTTGGATAACCAGTAAAGAAAATCGATGAATTCGTTGTTGGATAGAAATTTTGAGTTGAAACTAAAACTTCATTAGCTGATTTCTCCCCATTATATGGTGGCTTTGCACATCAGAAGTCATTAGAGATGCATATACTGAATTACTGTTAATTATCTTGTGGGCAACGTAAAACCTAACCTGTGCAGAAGATTAAAACAGGACGCCATAAAAAGTTACAAAATGTGTTAGTAGCAACTAGAAATACAGAATGAAGAAATAAATGTAGGATTAGGGATGGGTACCGGTACCATGGCACTGGTTCTGACATAAACGGTAGTAACCAGACCGAAAAGCAGCGCACATTTCGGTGCTTTATTTCGGTGCTTTTTTTCCTGAGATGTGATGACTTTAGATTCTAGCCAACCATTTTACGTTTCCGAGGATAGTAGGCGGGTCCAGGTACGTACGTTCTTTTAGAGCAGAGCTACAGATTGAAAATGCCCAAGGCGAAGCGGACAAAAGTCTGGCTGTACTTCACAGCAAAATATGCAAACTCAGCAGCCTGCAACAAGTGCTTTAAGCTGATACTGTGATACTGTCAAAGGAGGTAACACCTCAAATCCGATGAAACACCTGGCGACGCATAGCGTTTTTTTTAAAAGCCGAAAAATGCGCCGTATTTGATAGCTTGCTGCGAGACCTCACACCGAGTGCATCTACTGCGGGTGGGTTGCCTGTTATCGGACCCGGAGTTAGCAACATCCCCCAAAAACCCGAAGAGGAGAGTCCTGGCCCCTAGCCCTGCCAGTGTAGCAGAAATGATGACGGGTGATGATGGCAGCAGCAGCCGTTCTTCTCTGCGTGAGTAGCTTAATGTTGTTCGTGTGTAATTTACGTTGAGTAGGCTAACCACGTTATTACATTAATGCAGGTAATGTGAACTAGCAAACACCGTCGTAGTTACATGCAGCTGTCTTCTTGTTTGATGGCAGATACTCCCTTCACCC
Source organism: Simochromis diagramma (assembly GCF_900408965.1). Taxonomy (NCBI): domain Eukaryota; kingdom Metazoa; phylum Chordata; class Actinopteri; order Cichliformes; family Cichlidae; genus Simochromis; species Simochromis diagramma. Next base: position 3,842,667 of record NW_024387326.1, on the reverse strand, counting down.
TGGCCAAAAAGGCTAAAATGACCAAAGAAAAAGTGGAAAACAGCTAAACATGAGAGGTTTTTGGATAAAGTTTGTGTTTTTTCCATTGTTTAAGCACTGCTTCCAGCCAAGAGTGATACCATATATGCCCTATAGCTGCAGAAAAGGCTAACATTGTTATCTTTTTACAAAAAAAACAGCTGAACATGAGAGGTTTTTGGACCAATTTTGTGTTCTCCATTCTTTAAGCACCGGTTTGAGCACCGTTTAAGCACCGGCACCGTTTCAAAAGTACCAGTTTGGCACCGGTATCGGATAAAACCTAAACGATACCCATCCCTATGTAGGACACATTTTGTTGTTATCTATATAAAACTTTAACTTTAGATTTGAATTCCACCACACAGTATTCATTTCTCCCTTCAGACCACTGACCCTCTGGTCGGGTTTCTGTCTATCTGACTGCGTGACTTTGTTTGTCAGTTTTGTGTCATTGTTTTGGCCGTTCGCTAAAGCTGTAATCTGCTGCTGCCCTGGCTTGTTAATAAGCTTATTCTGGATATTTCTCCTCTGTGAGTTGGTTGACTTTCAGCAGTGTCAGTGGACAGATCAACACAGAACTAGAATGGATAGAATAAGGCTACTGAACCTGTTCATATGTTTGTTATATGAGTTCATTTTATTAGATATATTAATTTTACACTTTAACACTTTTTTAAAAAAATATTTCTTTTAAATGAGATAAACCAAAAATACTACATGTTTCCCACAAACTCATGGCTTTTCTTCTGCTTTATCCCAGTGCTTTGCTACTGTTACCTTCAGGTTCTGGCCCTGTAACCCCCCCCCCCAACAAATTTGCTTTCAACTCCATGCAACTCAACTCCAGAACACCTGAGATCACCAGAGGGGATATCAGATCTATTTATTGAAGCTCTGTGATCATTTCTGGGTGACTTTAGAATTCAGTGAGAAAATGACGGATAACACAGCTCAGTCTGCAGACACCGAGGCTATGATTTAGAGAGCAAAAGAGCGAAGCAGGGAGAAGAATGAGATAAAGGCGAAGGGGACAGAGAAGTGACGGAAAATACCAAAAAAGAAAGAGAGGCCTTGAGGGAAGTGGGACTGCGAGCACAAAGAAGGCGGGAGATCAGAGAAGATTGGCAACTAATGAGAGGGAACTGGAAATACTGTGATAGATAAAATGATACTGCAGTGGAAGAGCAGAGCGACTGAAGCACTATTGCATTATTAGCCTGATTTAAACCTGATTTGCCCAGGAATCAGGGAGGATTTTATTTTAACAAAATAAGTCAGAGACTGATAAGTAACAGTTTTGAAACAGCCAAGAAGGGAAAATTCTTCTTCAGAAAACAGTGAAAGTCAGTGTAAAAGACATTCAAGTCAATATGTTCAATAAATTCATGAAACCACCTGCAACTTAGTAGAAAATATAACTGGGATTTTTCTTTTCAAGTACTTCATTACGGGCAGTTTTGGCAGCATCGGTATAATTTCAGCTCGAGGGGAAGATAAAGATATTTTGGCCCGAGGGGAGAGAAAATGAGGCGTTCGAAGTTTCTGTATAAGGGAAATGCAGAATCACATTCCCTAACCCTCTTTCTCTGCAGACAATAATAGATCATTGCTTTCTTCCTCTCGACCATATGAAAGTCGAGAGAAAGAAAGAAAAACTGAGTAGAATGAATAAGCTGCAAGAAGGAGGAGAAAGCAAAACTGGGAGAATGAAGATGACTAAAGAAAATAGCATATTCATATAGAGATATAGGAATAAACAGGTTTGACATGGATAATACAGCAAAAGGCTTGTGCTGTGTTCCTGCTGCAGGTTTTGGAATCAACACTTTTAATATTTACAATATTTAGTTCATTTTAATATTTGATTCCTTTCACTTTTAAAACGTGATATTCATAATTTTATCACATTATTTATCAAGTTACTTATTCATAAACTGCACAGCTGAGGATGTAAGGAATGTTTTAATTCAGATTTTGACTTGAACCTGATGCAACACAGTGCACACTCCACACAAGTGACCCAGTTCTTCACAGCATCGATTCAACAAGGTGCTGAAAACATTCCTCAGAGATTTGGTCCATTATAGCAACATGGCAGCATCATATAGTTGATCCAAAATATCATATTCTCACCACATCCCAGCGGTGATTTGAACTTCTAGACATCCACACATCCTATTTTAAGCAACCATGAGAAGTTGGGTACACTGTTGTCATAAAGGCATGGACACGGCCATCAGCAATCACATGATAGGTGTTTAAGCAATGCTCAGGTGGTGCTAAGGTGCCCACATTATTCTAGCACCACCACCTGCCTGAACTGTGGAAGGCATTATGGATCCATGTTTTTATGCTGTTTTTTATGCCAAATTCAAAGTTTTAAGGCTCATCTGACCAGGTATGTATTCAACCTTGTATTGACTGTACTATTACTTTTATGCAAATTGTAGCCTATGTTATCTGTTCTTAGCTGACGAAGATCCATTTGCTTCACTGAATGTGCGCGTGAACTTTGTGGTTCACGCGCACATCCTGTCAGGTGTTTGAACACAACGCCTGACAGGAGTTATATTTCAAACTAATTTAAAAGAAAACTCCACCTGATCTACACGGTGTACAATACACTCATGCACGAGTGCGTGTTTCTGTGATTGTATGAATATTGACTCATACAGACGCACGTACTTCTTAATATAGCCTTAATTCAGTTTTGCTGTGTTTAACCCCCCTCTCTCGTTCGTTCCGTCTCTGGTGGTGTGTTGCTGACGCTCAGCGCGGTTATAATTGGCACCGTCCCCATGTGGCACTGTAGTGACGATCCACAGAAATCAAGGGCACACACAAGTAAACAAACACCCACACAGATGCTAACACACTTCTGCAGACACACACGATCCCCCTGCCTCTATAGGATGTGTTTTCACTTAGCACCCGTCCTGCAGGCTGCAGTGATAACCATTTCCTTATTTTGATTTCAATGTCAGGCTGATCCCATCTCTCCCCCCTCCACTCTCTCTTGCTCTCCCACTCCCTCTGCATCAAAAGCACAATCCTTCTCTTCCTGCTCCATTTGTTTCTCTCAGTTTTCTCTCACTCTTCTTCTCTTCCTCTTTTCCGCCTCTCTTTCCCTCTAATGTTTTTATTTCCCTATCTATGCCTCCCCCTCCCTTTTTTTTCGGGGCCTCTCTTGAAGGCTACTGACATGCAAATTATGCCCCACAAATGCAAAACCTTACCCATGTCAGAAGAGACCTCCAGTGGAGAAGAAGAGCTTAGATATTTCCCCTTTTATAGCACAGGGAGTTTTTTTGTTACAAGGTTACCTGTGAGAACTTCTGAATAAAGAATCACATGTGTGCATTTGAATTACTGAGACGGAACAAAGCATGATTATTTAATGTGTTGTAAAAGCGTGTTGGAATATTAAGTAGAGCACAGACATATGTGGCTTTTTTTGTGTGTTTGCACAGATTCATCAGTCATCCAAAGTCTGAAATTGTAGGACATAATTATTGTAAAGCAGGTGTAACATTATAGATATGTACAATATTGTGCAAAAGTCTTGAGTCACCCCTCATTTCCTTATATTTTGCTTCCAAGGAGTCAGACTTTCTCTTCATTTATTAAAGTGGTCTTGAGCAGTAGTTCTCCAGGCTTTCTGAAGGTCCTTTAAAGTTTTCTTTCTACATCGACTATGACTCATTTTCAGTCCATTCCTTGCACCTGACTGTTTCCATTTGTTTTGTTAAACCACTTAACACTGACCTATGAATTATTCAAACATTAAAAAGGCACCAAACTCAAGGGATGAACCGGTGTTGTCTCTACACATAAGAGACGGGCATCCACGGGAGAGATCCAAGGAGAAAACCACTGATGATCAAAAACAAAACAAAGGCTCGTTTCACATTTGCCAAAACACATCTTGATGATCTCCAAGACTTCTGGGAAAATATTATGATTAGATAAAAGTTGAACTTTCTGAATGATTTGTGTCCTGTTACACTCACCTGAGGACCACTTAAAGAAACAACAAGAAAGCTGCGTAAGAGAGTTCAAACTGTGTAGAAGAATAAAGGTGGTCATACCAAATATTGACTTTCAAGCACATTAGAACTGTGCAAACTTTGTTTAGCCTTATATAAGTCTATAAATGTTTGCATGCAAGACCTTGCTAAAGACCATGTACAGTGCTGTAGCTGTAACAAATCACACGTTTCTATTATAATGGCAACAATCCATTTGTATGGGTAGGTTTCTGAAAATGCAATTCTAAGCAGAAATGATGTTCGCCTTCTTAGGCTGACATTTGCTGACTCAAATTTTGTGCCAGTCATGCTATTATTGGAAGAAATATGGGGGCTAAAAAGAGTGCTCAAAACAGTATCTGTTGCTATTATGGGCCAGTCTTTTACTTCTCATGGATAAGTTCTGTTGTTAAAGCCAGAAAATATAGTATATGCAAAATACAATAAACTCCACTCTGTAAAATTCTTAGACATGCTAGCTCTGTAAATTAAAGTCTAAATGTATAATATGTTTAAATGCTTTAGATTGAAGCTGACTGGTTCCTGCTTCATGTTGTTTTAAGTGGTGCTGAATTCAGCTGATTGCAATTTGATGAACAAAAGAAAAGAAAAGAAGCATCTCTACTTCTTTGTGCTGCAGTCACTGTTACAGTTAGGCAACATTTGCATGGCTGACAGCAGCTATAAGTGATCAGGGAGTGTACGCACATTCCCAGCTTTCCATCTTCCTTCCCTCCTTTTCTTCCCTGCCATCTGCTCCTGTCTCACTCCTCCTCCCCTGCCACACTTTCTTATTCACATTCCATCGCCTGATACCCTCTCCACTCGGGTTCTCACTCTTATATAATCGCTCACTGGCTCACTTACACGCACCTTATGTTTTCATTTTACTTTCCCCACTTTTTTTTGTCCTCTCCCTCATTTCTTCAACACTTCACTCATTATTTCTTCGCTTTCTTTTCCCAATTTGTTAACCACCGTCTTCCCTCCATGTCAGCTCATCATCTCTACACTAAATACAAAGAAAATTTCCATGAAAGTTCACACCACAGTGGGTACATCGGTATATGCTCAGTTGGCACAGACTGTACGCACGTTTGTAATGATGTGCAAAGCCATGTATGTGCTTTGCCTGTGCATGCCCTGTGTGTGTGTGTGTGTGTGTGTGTGTGTGTGTGTGTGTGTGTGCACGCAGAATAGGGTGACTGTCCTCAGGGCAGCTCTCCACACCAGAACAGAGCAGAACAGCAGTTGACCAGTTGTCCCCCTCGCAGCAGCATGTTATCTCTTCTATCTGTTCTCTCTATGTACCACTGTGTTCATCCTTCCTTCCTCTACCTTTCTTTACCTGTACCTCTCACCGTCTTATTCTTTCTAGCCTCTGCTCTCACTCTTTCACACATTGTTCTGGAAAAAAATATTGTTCTGACCCAACTGTACACTGGATACTTCCTTATTTTCCACAGAGCTGTTAGTTTCTCCACGACTTTGTTTCTCATTATCAAACACACACACACACACACACACACACACACACACACACACACACACACACACACACACACACACACACACACACACACACGGTGATGCTAACACTAATTTAGACCTCTCTTAATCTCATACAGTGATTATCTCCTGCAGTACATTCAAAAACTACACATACTAACACTAATGTAACACCCTTTCTGAATGGAGGAAATAATGATGCTTTTCGAGCTAAATACACACAACAGGTGACTGTGTTGCTTGCAGGAGTGGAAAGAGATGCTACATATTACTGGAAAAATAATATCAATTGAAAAGGCCGGTAACATTCAGATTAAGATTATTAAGATCTAAGTTTCACTTCTGCTGACTGTAATTGGTGTGATCTGTGCAAGCAGCTTGCAGAGCATGTCTAAATGTTGTAAACCTTATTTTCATAAACCTGCACAGCTCTGTTTTGTGTTCAGTACGTTAATATTAAATGGGTTTGGTAAACAAACTCCCTTTGCTCCACTTGCATTGTAAATCATGATAACAGTCGCTTCTGAGCCCCCCCCCATACGCTCTGATTATATCAGACCCTGAGATTGTTTTGTGCGATATCACAATCCAAGCATGTTTTTTTTAACTGTAGCAAGGTGACTTCAATGATATTTGAAAGTTCAGGTGATTTTAAGTGGAGTTACGTGCTGTAGGTGCTTCACTGGGATTATGTTGGAGAAAAAGCAAAAAGGTAGAAAAGAAGAGAAACCAAATCCAAAGAGGGGTTTCAAGAAATTTTCACGTCAACCGTTTTTTTTCTTCTAATTTAAATCAGTTTCACATGCTTAGTCTCATTTGGTTTGGGAGGCAGCTCAGGATATTACCATTAAACGCCTACGATGATGCTTTGAGACAGGGCGTAGACTTTGTTATATTTTATTCATTACTGAAACTGTAGAGAGGAGAATCTTTAGACATTAACAGTGGACCATTACTATTAAGTACCCATTGTTATTTATAGCACATCGCTGCAGTTTTCAGATAGTTTTATTAACATTAATGTGAAGAACTCTTTCTCAGATGCAGTCTTATTGAAAACTGAAGCGTCGATGCAGAACAACTGTGGTCTATTACTGGCAAACTAAGCTTCTATACTGCACCATAATCCTGACTTTTTATTGCTGAATGCTATAATACATGTTACAATACTGTGTTTTTTTTTTATAGCACAGTGTTGCTATAATAAATTAAAGAAGGGACAGCAGTTTCTTGTTCTTTTCCCTCTGCAATATCAGCTGTCATTGGTAACCCCACAGGAACTCTTTACTCTGCACTTTCACTCATTCAATCATTGAAAACAGACCGTGATACTCCTCTCCCCCTCCCCTTCCTCTTTCCTTTCAAATATAGCAGCCTTTCACTTTACATCTTGACACTTTTATGTCTTACTTCATGACTTATATGATATTAAAACTATACTGTATTGAAAATGAGGAAGCGTAGAGGAGAAAACATGATTCAGCTGCATTAGCATTGTATTCAGGTGCACTCTGAAAGTACAGCCACAATACATCAGTGCTGAAGCTTCACCGAACAGCAGATGGATCCAGTTGAGGTCCAGATTCATCTCCGGATCAGCGTCAAGTCTTTGGAGGATTTTTTCCTTTTCCTCAATTTGTTTAAGACACGCTGCAAACCATGTCAAGAGTGATAGAAATGGGGGCACGTTGTATTATTTTACATTATTCTAATTACAAATTATTATAATAAGCTGCTTGATTTAAGTGTCTTTTTTATAACTGTATGATTCGTAGGTCAGTGTTGACTGGTTTAACAATAAAAAACAAAAATAATTTCTCATTATTGAAAACGTAACCAGTGTCCAAAGAAAACTGTCACAGTGTGTGGAAGTGGACTGTGTGGAGTGTGAACAATGGACCTAAACACAGACGCAGAACGTGGAACGTACCTCGAATTCACAGAAGCCGAGCCGTTTAATAAGGCTGATAAAAAGGTACAAACAAAGGGCAACGCACACTCATGCAAAACTAAATATTAACCTAAACTGGGTGAATTAAAATACAACATGAAGAACCCTGACATGAAAGTGAATGTGAATGTGAACAAACCTGGACATGAATACATGAGACCTGGAAACATGGTGTGAAACAACAGATGACCTGACAAGGAATGAATGAAAACACACAGACTAAATACACACAGGAGGTGATAAGGGAAAGTGGAAACACATGGGGAAACAGACTGAAATGAACATAATTACATAACAGGGGAAGCGAAACTAGACACAATGAACATGGGACAGCAGACCTCTTCAAAATAAAACAGGAAACATAATGAGAGGCAGACATGACAACACACGAAGGGCAAGGGAGACTTAAACACAGTGACTGAAAAATGAATGAAAAATAACAGCAACCTAAGCATAATAGAAATGAACTTAGAGAACCTAATGAGCCTAAACATAAACCATAAACATCAAAATATATTAAAACTCAAAACGCTGGGTCAAATGGCCCAGGATCGTGACGAAAGCCTGCAAAAGAAGTTCAGAGAGCCTGGAGAAATCACAAGAAAGTCCGAGTCCTTGGAAGCAAAATATAAAGAATTTGGGGTGGTTCGAGACTTTTTTCACAGTAGTTTATTTATTTATTTATTGTGTCAAGTTTAAATTTCTGTCAAAGTTCAAAATCTGCAGTTCCATGCAGATATAAATGTTGACGCAGGATTTTGTTAGTTGTGCAAGTTGATATGTGAGTATAGTAAACGCACTACAGCAAAGGTCACAAAAAAGGTTATAGTGGAGCCCACAGGGGACAAAATAACTGTCAAGTTATTTCACTCTGGTGCAAAGTGATAGACCCACTCAATGAATCAACATTACAGACTGCTGTCATTGCCAAAATGTTTCAATGGCTGGATACAGATGACATTCTAATGAATTTGATTAGATTTGATTACAAATAAACTCTGTTTGGGTGAGTGGTGATTGGCTCGAGTGTGAGTTTGACTCTTTATAACAGTGAAAAGGAGCAGATTGAATAATATTGGAATGAAAAGCTCTATTAATGTTCCACAAAATTCAAACCATGAAACAAAATAGCTTTATTATACATGAAAGCTCCTTTACTCAAACTTCCAGTAATTTCTTATGAATTTTCACACCTCTGTAAAGCATCCGGTCCCAGTTTCTCTCTGTCTCCTTCGTGCCCCCCCCCCCCCTCTCTCTCTGTCTTTGTCGCTGTCCCTGTCTAAGTGGCCGGGAGGATTAAAAGTGTTTAATTAAGAGGTGATTATGTGACAGCTGACCCAGCAGGATCAGGAAGGCTTTATTTTATTGTACCCCATTCTAGATGATATACACCACGTCTCCGTCTGTGCTTATTTCACACCTCTCTTTCCCTTCCCCTTGTTAGCTTGCTGTCTAATTTAAACTCTGATTCACTGGTTTGTCCTTTTTCCTACATGATTTCTCACTCCCTTAAGAGTCAACCACTCTGGGTTGATTTGAAAGTGTGTGCTTTGTTACCAGTTAGCAAAAACACTCAGAAAACAGTTAAAACCGAGACCAGTGCAATACGCGAAGTTAAACACTGGTGCTGTACATATTGTATGTGTATTTGTTATTCCTTGATAATCAAATGATGTTTTAAATGCTGCTAAAACATGTGGTGCTGTGCGTGATGTTGCACACGTGAAATATTAAAAGAGTGTGGCTAATATGAGCGGGCTAATGTCAAAATGCCTGTGTAGATGTTTGACATCCCTTCTGTCGTGTGGTTTAAAGTTGGTTTATGCTCACACCTGCACTGTGTCTTTAGGTCATTTAGTTGGTTGTATGGTTGTATTTATCTCACAGGTTACATAAAAGAAGATTGATATCAGTACAGAAGTACCTTATAAACCTGGATTGTTTTAAAAATAGCAAAAAGGGGCAAATTGTCTTGTTACTAAAAGAAATCCCACTGTAGAGTGAAGTACTGCCTACTGCTTACAGGATTTATGATCTTAGTAGATGCTGTCTTGATGCCTTTATAGTCTTGATCACTGGTTTAAGACAGCATGATGTCCACTTTTTTAAATTTGCATCTCATTTAGATTAAAATATAAATATTAGAGTCTACAAAACCAGTAGGTGTTGTCAAGGTGATCCAGTGCTTTCCTGTATTTGTGTTTGTTCATTTGCTTGTCTCTCGTTGTGTTAGAGTACAGTTACAGAAGGAGACGATGATGACAGAATAAAGCTGAGAGTTGATAAGCACAGTATGTGGTGAAAAAGATGGCTAAAACTTGTTTACATCAGTGGTGGGAAGATGAAAGTAAAGGGAGAAGTCCCACTAATTCCCCTTTGTAGCTGTGTGGATGAATATTGCCTCTATGGTTTGTGAGAGAAGCAAACAGACTTTTACTCTGAAATGCAAATAATTGATGGGAACTAGAGCAGAGAGGAACATCTGGGACATCCTATAGATGCTTTTACATCCAATGAAGCAGCCATCATTAGTGAGTTGTGTTTATTATCATCATATGGCTTCACATCTGCCTCTGGTGCAAAACTACATGATAGAGAGCCAACCTGGATATAAATACAACTGGACAAAAAGGCAACTTTTTCTCTTTGTGTTCGACAGTGAGAGCAGAACTGTGAGCCAACAGGGACCTTTGTCCTTTAAACACGCCATCAGTCTTGTCACAAATGAGCCCTCAGGAAATATGTCCACTAATTTAGGTCTCAACCCACTGAAGAAGCAGAGGGTTATATTAAGCATGTATACCGTGGGTGTGTGTGTGTGTGTGTGTGTGTGTGTGTGTGTGTGTGTGTGTGTGTGTGATCCAAGTGTCTAGAGAAGAAGGCAGACAGATGGGTCACACAGTTTTCCCTCTGTGTGTCTGGAGCTGGAACAGCTAATTAAATCTTAATTAAATATGACCTGTCTGTCCCTGCACGTCCCCGCCCATGAAAGACATGTATGTGTTTATGTGTGTGATGAAGACGCACCAGCTGAGAGTGCGAGTATAAGAGTAAAGTGTCTTTTCTTGTTCACTAGTTTGAAATTAAGAGCAGCACAGAAATATAAACGTGTGTGCGTATCTGTATACTTATGCTTCCATGAACTTTGTGCTTAAATGATGAACTTCAGTGTGTCCTGAGCTTGTTGTGTGTTTGAGGATGATGAGTGCCACAGTCAGTGTTAAACTTTGTTCAAATCCTTCCAGTTGATCCAGCCCCTTGTTTCTGAATCCCCTGGACATACTTGTAATTTAGAGGGAACTTGTCAGGCAATATACTTGAATAAGAATGATTAGCTAAAAAAAGGATAACATTTGAATAAAAAATCTGATCGATCTAGATATACTGTATGGATCTGGACACAACATAAGTCCTCCATAAAGTTTTTATTATTTTGTGCACACGATTGCATAATTGAAAAAGAAGTGCAAACATACTATGCTCATTTCCACCTCTGTATTGGTTGTAGTTAGCAGCTTTGCACTGTTCATGGTTCAGAATAATCCACATTTAGTTTATCCACTGGCTGAAACAGTTTCTGTTACCTGATTGGCTGACCCTTGCTGTTGAACAGCAGTCAGAGAAGGACTAAGCTTCCCTGAAGATTTCTGGTCTTTTTGACATTATGCAGAGCCAGAAGCACTGCTTGCCACCAGGCAAACAACTTGGGGCCCCAGGTCAATACGGGAGACCCTGAGGGCTGACAAACTTCAAACTTCAGCAAAGGCAATGTGCAAAGTTTACAATGACAGTAGAAGAGACCTGACCTCACTAAGGGGACTTTGCCTGACTCCACTCACTCTGTTTGCAAGTGGCAAGCATAGTTCAGTTTAAACAAACCTAATGACAATGATGAAAGAGTTATACTTCAGGGAGAGAGAAAAAAGTAGAAAAAGGTAAAAGAGGAGAAAAGAAATCACAGTTTTGCTATCCCGCATGATGCTGTGTGGGTTCTCTGTTATTATTTGCTATTTATTTCTTCAGTATGTTACATCATGTTTATCTTTTGTTCATTGTCTGTGTTTGTTTTAAAATGTGCATGTGAGGATGAAATAACCTTACTTGCTGTAGAAAAAAATCTACCTACAGTACAAATAAAGCAACCTAGCCTAGCCTAACCTAGCCCAAATAGTGAGTGGAGCAGATAATAATGATTAAATTAATGCTAAATACCTAAATGCTGCGAGTCTAGTCTTAACTATGGGAGAAAGACAGAATGTAATAATGCAACTTCCACTAGAATCACATTATTTCATGTAAATTATTCTGGCATTTAGCATTAGTTAAGTTAGCTAGCCAAGCAGGAAGTGTGTTCAGCTCTGCTAGCTGGAGTATGACCTAACTGAGCATGCTCATCCAGGAGTCAGAGACACGATACCGGCAATCCACTTGTTACTGTAGCTAGCTAGCTACACTTGCTGGCAAGCAGTATTAACACTTCATAACCAGTCAGTGTGGTTTAGTTATCATTACCAAAAAAACTAAGGTCTCTGCCATTTCTATTATAATGTGTTGCCTATCAACTTTTATTGTTTCTGGTGTCAGATAATTTATAACAAAGTAGTGATGACGGTGGGAAGGATTTTTGCCCAGGGCCCAACAAACCCTAGAATCACCACTGTGCAGAGCCAAATTTAGCAAAAACTGAAGTCTGAAGCCAGAATTTTTATCTTAGCTTCCAGACTTTAGCAATTACAGAAATTCTCATCTTATTATTTAATACTATGGCCATATTTATTATTTGCATCCACTATTGTAAGTGAAAAAAAAACTTTAAGTAGTTTTTGTGTTTAGTAGGTTTTTTTTAGTAGTTTTAGTAGTTAATTCTTTGGGGTCTTCATCTGGTAATGAAATCGTAACCCTAAATCAATAGTAACTTAAAGTGTGTACAAATCTTTAAAACAAAGTAAATCTAGAAATTGCAGCTAAATAGTTAAAAATTGAATTGGTGAAAATTTTAGCTAGAGCTAAGAGTTCGGTAGCGCCATGTTATCATGTTATCAGCCATGTTCTGTCAGCTCAGTTTGCTTGTATGGTAACTCATACATGCCAAAAAACAAAACTTGCCGTTGTTGGAGCGCAGCGCTCTGGCAGAGATGCCGTTTGTGCCTATAGGATGATGAACACCAGTACCATCCACTGCTCCGCCCTCCCCGGGTTGCTTCAGAAGCTCTGTCAAAGTCCTGGAGGGAAGAAGAAAAACAACATTTACACACTTTGAGCATCCTGCACACAATCTGAGACAGTAGACAAACAAATTGCCTAACGAGCTTTCACAAGTGCACTCACGCACATCCACAAAAAGGGAAGAAGAGAGGAGAAAAGTGTGATATGAGGCAAAGATAGAAGAAGGAGAGAGAGAGAGCGCTGAAACAAAGAGGACCAGAGGGAGAATGTTTGAAAGATTGCTTAGCTGGGACTGTCAGAAAGATAATAAAAATTGGAAAAAACAAAACAAAACATGGATGTGCATATAATATGAACTGCCATTTTTTTTTTTTAGCAAAACAACTTTATCTCAACAGCTTTACCTGCGGATAAAGATTATTTACATCAATAACACACAAAATGCTCTGAATTCAATTCAAGACAGTGGAAGTGAAGATAAAAAGGATGAGTCTCTGATTGTTTGCCAGCTGGGAGCGTCAATCATTTATAAGAAATAAGACAGCTTCCCCTCTTGCTGTCTTTTACTGTTTGATGCCTTTGAACAAGTTCTGATGCCGCTTGAAAACTGGAACACGGGCAGGAAAAGGCCTGCAGATTTAACTCTTTGGGAGCACGCAGAACTTCAGCTGCAAACAAAGACTTGGACTGAGAGTTATATCTGATGCACAGTATGGCGTTACTCTACTTTAAATGTTTTAAAGACACTGGATAATGGCCATGTGGGTGTACTACATCGTGGGGGTACTTCCTTTCTTGCTTCAGGATGTGCTGTATGTAAAAATTGTGGAAATGCACAGCTGATTTGGGAAAAAACATCTTTAGTCAGGTATGACAGGCAGGGCTTCGTGTATACTACTGTTTATAGGGTTTACATGCAGTATATTATATGTGAAGACTGCTCTCAGTGGTGTGCATACATTTAATTCATTAAAAATGCTAAGCCTAACCAGATTCTAAATATCCCACTTGTAACTTTAACTTAAATTAATGGACCTTATGTGATGTAATGTCTGCAAGAAGGTTTAGTCCAGAATAAGTCACATGGAACAAACAGGCTGAAAGAGCTAAGCAAAGATTTTTGGAGAAGCAATGGCAGAGAAGATGTAAAAATGACGGAGAAGATGGAAAATGTTGGTTTCAAAACTGCAATTCCTGCCCCGCTTGATCACCGTTAATTGCTAAAATCCACTATTTGCTTTTAATAAGGCCAAAGAAAAAGAAACACTCACTGAATTATACACTATGCCACTGCTGACTTAGGAGTCTATAATTGGTTCTTACAAACTTTCTAGTGTTTTGTGTACATGACACGAGAAAGCGCGCCATCAACGTGTCGTTTTTGACAAGGAAATTACTGTGACATAGTCAACAAATCAGCTGTGACCTCAGAGCTGCTTTCAAAACACCCATAAATATTTCCTCACTGTTAATCTCACTGTTGAAACCTTCACACAGCCTCCCAAAATGCATTAAAGCAATTGTCTTTTTATTAGCCTGCTGTGAAATGGTTGCCTGTGGTCATGAGAGCAGTGAGCATGAAAACATTAACATCAGCACAATATAGTGCAATCAAACACAATACACGTGCAAGAGGCAATGAACGCACCCAGCTTTGTGTGTCTTTGCAGGTCATTCAAACTCAATTCATCAAATTTAAATTCTAATAATTAAAAAAGGGAGCTCTTATGTGACAGTCACATGGAAAGATGCACTTCTTAATAGGAATTATGCAAAATTTTAATGTCTGTCATTATTTTTTTCATGCATCAGTTTTGTGGCCATTTTGAAATTCCATTATCCAGAAAATTTACTTAGTTCTATGAATCTGAATTGAGCAGTTGACACAGATTGGTGGATGCTTAAAGTCCCTGAAATACTTGTTTGATCTCTGGTAGCAGATTTGGAGGCCTGTAGAAATATTAAGTAAAGCAGTTTTACATATACAGTACACGTAATGTTCTTTAAAATCAATTCAAATGAGAAATAAAAGCTTCAATATAAACAAATTATTCTCAGGCAAATCTCAGATGGTCAGGTGGAAAGTGTCTGGTGAACCGACCTGTTGTATAAAATGCTTTTAGTGCTCAACCATAGTAGAAAAACACTATATTAGATGGAGTGATGACTATGTGTTTATGCATTTTTCCTGCTTTTTTTGTTTATCTGGTCCACCATCACTACTGTGACCTGTGTCTTATTTCTTTATAAAATGTTCATGTATATGCAGTATATCAGTCTTATAACTAGTAGCCTACACTAGTTACTTACCTGCCTATTTGAATTTAAACATTACTGTCGCTTGGGGTTGACAACTGTCCCGTTTTAGCCAGGATGTCCTCGTCTAATGAGTAAAATTGGTTCGTCCTTTACTCTAACTTAAATATTCCTTTTATATTGACTGTTACCTGGACGAGTACTTGTGTCACAGCCCTCAGTGACACCCGTCATGTGCACCAGATGTGTGAAATAATACGTCATTTGTGAAAATATGGTGCCGTTTGGTCTGCGTAGCATATCAACCAGGGTACCTGAATCCCCCATTTACAGTATTTTATTTAAACATTTTTTCTTTTTTGCTTATTTTTCAAAGGAAATGCCATATTGATTGTTTTAAATGAGGTATTGATTTAATTGAATACCAACATTTTACTGCATTTTTATTATAAAAATATGAACATAGAGTACATATTTGCATTATGCCCAGCTGGTTGTCCATTGTGCTTCTGGCACGCCACAGTGTCCTTTATTTGATAGCTAAAAAGTTGGCAACCCCACTGTCGCTGGTTGTTCTTAGCAAACCGTGCACTTACCAGCAACAACATTTGCAATGTTGGCTGTGATTGTGGTGCTAGCTACTGCATTTTAGGAACATTTGCAGCGTGTTGTGAATGTAAATTCATTTACACGAAAACCTAATTAATGCTACAGCACATAAAGTGTGTTGCTGTGCCTGCAATACCTGAAGAAAATCTGCTGTTAGCTCGCTAGCATTATCAGTGCTAACGTTCCTTCAAAGTCTTTGCTGCAATCAGAAGAGAGGGGAACTGAGGACTGAGAGCAGTAAGCATGGAGCATTCACAACTCAGCTCCACTCAGCTGTTATGAGTGCTCTTGGGCACTTGACAGAGAGAACTTATGTACTCAAAAGAGAATTTCAAAGTATAGAAGTAATAGCAAAAGTCTTCAATAACAAGCAATAGAGTTTAGTTATTCCTTTAGAATTTGTATCCTGTTTTTCCTTTCACATTTATTTTGGTTGAATGTTTTACTGATTTTTTAATTCAACCCAACTTTTTTGCCAAACTTCTGTTTGTTTAAACATCCTGACTCAGTGTCCCGACTTTGATCCTGAATCCTTTATGAGACTTAGCATAAAATTAGCTATACTGTAGCTTATTATTATCTGACACTTGACATTATGTTGTAACTGTACTGATAAAATATGTGGATCAGTAGTTTTGTTTTTTCTTTTGGAAGTTTGTGGTCTGTTGGAGTGAGTCAGCAGTCACCAGTAATGTTGATTCTGCCATGCAGTGAACATCTATAAAACTGATATTCTAGTCCTACATGTTTCCCTTGAGGAAATACATTCTTCACTTTTCTGTTTATTTATCTTAAGCAAAATCTATTTCAATCAAACAAAAATACTAACTTCACAGAAATGTGATCTAAATTGAAATCTATTCATTAGCTTTTAATATGCAAATCACCCTAAAAACTTGCTCTTCACCTTTGATGTTTCGCAGACTTTAGCCAATCACAGGACTCTCAGGACCAGACCAGATGAGACTATAGAATAATATGACAGATATGCCAGAAAAGCATTTAAAGCAGTATATTGTGGTGGCTTAACAGGTTAGATGGAGTCCTTGAGCCTTGAACAGCATCTCAAATTTTGTTTGGTGGGAGGAGCTTAGAACAAAGAGGTGAGAGCTGTCAATTTTTACATTTTGGCTTTTTTTGTGTTGTTTAAAGATGGCTGCCTACGACAGCTACTCCCAGGTGTGAATATGAAGGGAGGTGCTGCTGTAAAGCACCCAGCTCAGCAAACCTCCCCTGGATAATTTTCTAGCCGAATAACTTTTTGTTTCTTTTCTGTTTTTCTTTTTCTTTCTTTCTTTTTTTTAAATTCAACTTAGTGGAATTTCACATATGACACATGCTCTCTGGGCTGAATGTGATTAGGTTGAGCTTACTGTCAACAAAGGAAGAAATTGAGCAACTCAGCAGTTTTATTAGAAATTATTACTTAAATTGTCATCATTTATCATGACTATTAGCTTACACCTTTATCTCTAGCATTATTTGGTTGAAACTAGCATGGCTAAAAACACAAAGTTTGAAGTTAGAGAACAAGAATGCGATTTCCACAGGGATATTGTGTAACTGATGGCTTAAAGGGACATGGAAGCATAAGCAGTACCCACAGACTAGATGGTGTGTGCCACATAATGTATCCACACATGCATCTCAATTGCCCTTTGATTTTCCGCTTGCTAGCTAATACATTTTCTCATTAATACGTGTCCACTTCCAATCCATTACTCCATTTGTCTTCCTCTTTCATCCCTCCACCCCCACTCACACTGTCTCTTGATTTTCTTCAGCCTGCAGAATGCTTATGAGGGCTATTGTTGAGCACTTGTTGTTCACTGCACCCCCTATCTCCCTGGAAACATCCTCTCTTTCTTTCGCTTCTCTTCTAATTCTGTTTTATCTCCCCAACTTTCTGGGTCTGACTTTGCCCCCCCCCAACACACACACCCGTTATCTCTCCCACATCTTTATTTTCATTGCTATGAGCCTTTTATCTCTCCCTGTATCACTTCCTCAACCCATCGTCTCTGTCTTCCTTCTCCTCGCGGCCCTCTGATTCTGCCTGTCTTGCACTCTCTCACCGTTGTGTCTGCTCCGTCTCTCAGTCTCTCACCCTTTGGCCCACTTTCTTTTCCAGCCTTTTCTTTCCCTTTAGCATCCTCAGCCCTTCTTCCCTTGCTTCTCTTCCCCTCCCTGAGGAAACTGTCACAAACTATTCCAACTTGCGATATTAGCACTCTTGAAATGAGACTGAGTGATGCGAGGACATCGGAGCTGCATATTCAGATTCACAAAAGGGCTCAAACACTGATCGGACTTTGCATTAAAGGCATACGTTTAATTCCTGCTTCTGACTATCTCTACATTGCTGTATGAGGTACGTCACAGCAGCACGGCTAAAATGTAGAGGAAAAATGCTTAAATTGTGGAAAAAAAATTCAGATACCATGTAAACCTCCAATCAGAAGAGCATCCCCCCAGTCTGTACGCTGAGGGAAATCTGGCCCTTTTGTGATAAGGGGAAGAGCGGTAAGAGTTGGGTAGATGCATGTGGGTAGGCCTACACACATGACACACATTAAGTACACACTATATCCTGTGCCTGCCCAAGTTTGTAATTGAATAAGAACAATTAAGGTTATTTTTCCAAAGTGGAGGTTAACCAATATTCTCTGTGAAATGTGAGCTTTAAATTCCTTCATTCATTCATTTCCTAGAGCTATGAGTCCTTCTGGAGGCATGACGTTGGTAAATGGATTTGTGTTTATATAGTGCTCTTCTACTCTTACATACACAGCCATACAGAACTTTATGCTATCAAATATACACTCCAAATGGACTTCCTCTGCAACACATGATGTTATATAACCTGAATAATAAATAAAAGTTCATGCACATGCTATTTAAAAAATAGCAGATTGCACAAAAATATCTGCTACAGATAATACAGATTATTCCAGTGAGGTTTGGAAGAACTTCTGGAAAACTCCAAAGAAACATCTCCAGGCAGTCTGATAGGCTCAAAGCACCACATGCCCAGTTTGTTCCCTAACAGGACTTCCTGAACACTGCAGAGTAAGAAAACACAAAAGCTGCTCCTGATATCTCCCGAAATTATATTTGATAAAACATAATCAACTTTAAAAAGCTAGCAGGCGTGGATCTGTTGAGACTGATAACAGGGACAAATTAAAAGCCCTTATGAGCCCACCAACCAAGCATGAGTGTGTTTTCCAGTCAAGCAGTTTAATATGTGCGGTAATTGCTTCAAATGGAGTCAGCCATCTACCGTCGTAGAATCCTTTCAGTCGTGCGCAATTAGTGATCATTCAGACGTTTGCAGGGAAAAGGATTAGTCTCTGGAAATTGCGCTGATATTCACGCAGCATGAACCCTCTCAAGGGTGAAACATGTGGCGCTTGATTAGTCAGTGTGTTTGACAAGGTTTTTCTCTTTAATTTTACACACATGGAAGCTGAGGAGACTGACAAAGCTGCCTTTAAAAAAAATATAGAATAATGTGTACTGTGATTTTTATAGGGTATTGTTCTTTAGAATCAAAGAGACCTCACAACACCAAGGAGTGTGTGATGTGAGTAATTTCTTATAGAAAGAGATCGTTGTTTTACTGAAAGCACATGTTGGTGCGAGACACACTGACAGGCTGATAAGAGGTTTGCACTGAAAGCCACACAAGTTTATAAAAACATGTATATTTTTATTAGGTCAACACTGTTGATGTGTCACAATATTCAGTTATTAAATTAAAGCAGCACATGGGTGTGTGGGTGAAGTTTCCAAGAAAAAAACCCACTCTCAAATAGTAGCCTTATTTTACCTCAGTGGCAGAGAGAATTCATTTTCATGTCCCTGCGATATTCATTTTCACAGCTGTAATTTCATCAGGAAACAGTTATGAAAGGTGTTCCACTTTGCTTTTTACCTGAAATGGCATTAAACTACTGTTGATGGAACTCCTCTTATCCTCCAGATTTTTTAATATTTTGAGATTAACTGTCCCTCAGCCTTGCCTTTACTCTATTCACTCCTGCAGTCGGTCTTCAACTGTAAAAAAACTTAAAACCCTCAAAACATGAAGATAAACAAACCCACAGGATGTGTTGATTTGGAAACATTTGGATTTAATATAAAATGTGATTTGTGTTAAAAGGGGTTTAAAATATCAGTGTGTTTAATAATACTGTGAAACATCCTGAGCACCGCTAATTTCTTTATATAATGCCAGACTTTATTGGCACTTTTTAAAAGTGAGCGATCGTGCTCCTTGATCTCTGAAGTTCTGTCAGTTCAAAGGTTTTCTTTGAACCTTGGCTGCTTTTTCACTCGTTTTCTGTGCAGTCCTTGTACCTGACTCATTTCAGAGGAATGCTTTGAATCATTAAAGCATAAAAAAGAGACCAATTCAAGGGATTAACTAGTGTCATGTCTACAATTGTTTGCTGCCTACAAATAGACCAATTTTAAATGGAATTTTTGGTACTTGTTCCCATTTTTGTAGTCTATAAAAACACCAAAGATAACACAGTTTGATGGAAATAAAATAGCATTTTTGCACCAACACGGTGACTCTTTAAGAGATATTAACTGAAAAGTGTGCCACATCTCAGCGTGGTGTACAGTGTGCACTTAAAAAATTAAGGAAACTGGACAAGTGGAGGGCAAAAAATAAGTGTCAGTTCTAAAAAAAACCCCAACAAACGATCTACTATCTACTCAACTATTCTGTCTGATTTTTTTAAATTTAAATTTTTTGGTCAAATCTTAACCGAGGAGTTCAGCACTGAGTGCGTATAGCAACCAGTAAAACACAGTGGAGGCTCTGCCATGGTTTGAGGCTGTGTTTCAGCCAGTGGTGTTGGAGATCTTGTCAACAATGATGTAATTATGAATGCAGAAAAGTACCATCAGATATTGATCCACCATGCAACACTATGTGGAAAGCATCTTAATGGCACTGGCTTAATTTTTCAGCATTATGATCAATGATCCCAAATACACTTCTAATCCAGAAGAAAAATATACCTGGATAGAAAAACACACAGGGGAGCAGTCATGGATTGACCTCCCCAGAGCCCAGAACTCAACATTAATGTGTCGTGGTGCGACTGGTGGTCTTGCGTTTTGTTTTTTGTAGTCTCAGGTGGAAAGGACGAGTCCTTCCGCTGACTCCACCTGTGGGAAGGGCTATCCTGGAGTAACACCTTTGCACCCGTTTCTCATTCTGGAGATGTTGCAGTGGTCCCCTGTCAGATCGTCATCATCCTTAAGGTGTACTCAATTACTTTTCTGAAAGTAGCTTTGTCTCTCCTTGCTTCTGCTAGTTGACCAGTATTCCCTCTCTGTGTCCCGGCCTGCCCACTCTCACACTGGGCAACCCAGACCTTTCTCCCCACACATTTCTCTTAGGAAAGGCGACTATCATTACACTGACCACATTGTGCCTGTTTCCCTCTGATCGCCTGTTATCTCCCTGTTTCCTGTTTGACAGATTCACCTTATGTAAATCTGTAAAACTGTGGTTTCTCCGGTGCCCTCTCATTGCTGCTCTTGTTGTTTTTTTTTGTAAACTTTCCAAAACTGTCTGCTGTTCTGGTCTGCTCACTGGGTCTGTAATCAGCCTTATCATGACGCATTAAAGCAGTGTGGGATCATCTAGAGAGAGAACAGAATAAAAGGCAGCCAGCATCCAAAGAAGAGCTTTGAATTACCTCTAAGAAGCCTGGAGAACTATTCCTGAACACTATTTTGTGTGCATGTGTACATATTTTAATAAATTGCTGCATCTCTTTCCCATTTTTCCAACAAAATATGAAGAAACAATGTGCAGCTCAAGACTTTTGTACAGTTATGAAGCAGCAGAGCAGCTAAAGGGTATCTTTATAAGCTCTTATAAGCAATTATTCTCTCGCTGTTGTGTCATGACAGAAAATTCAAACGGGTGTGTTGAAGTCCAAAATGATCAAGCCACAACTGACTTGCTTGTCTCAATCACTCAGCTGCATGCACGTGGGCATTTGTAACATCAGCTTAACAAGTGGTTTGTGATGGAGTGCAATTTGCCACCTTTAAAGAAAAGAAATATTCAAGACGCACTCTTTCTGTAGGCAATTTCAGCAAAACCGCACGGCTCTCGCTTCCAGGAAAACACAGTTTTCCCTCCACCGAGAGGAAGAAGGCCAATTTTGTTTTTTCATGGTCAAATTGCATATCAAACAGGGCCATAGAGTCAAACACTGTGAAACTAATTCACTGCATCTGTACAGTTGTTTTTCACAACCCTGCCGTGGCCCAGTCTTTGTTGTATAACTAAATCCGCACTATTGTTTTCAATTGTCAAAGAGCGTTTGATGCTAAAAATAAAGTGAGAAAAATACCCCGCGGTCATGTAATAAGACATTCAGTATTGTTCCACACACACGCACGCATTTACTCCCCTGGGTCTTTACCACAGCATTTTGTGGCTGAATCACTCTTCACTGTCACAGCAGGTTAGTTTATATTACAAGGCCCCCCCTCCCCGTGGATGATTCCAGGGGCCAGTAACCTAGCATGAAACAGAGCATGGAGCTGAAGCCCTGCTGTTTCTAACGACTGTATGCTGTATAATTGTGTGTGATGGCGCTTGCCACCTACAGTTGTGCCATTTGACTAACCTACACAAACACTGATTTGTGTCCACTCGTGCACACGCAGATAGACACAAACACACACGCGCAGCTGCCAGTCTCCTACCTACAGTTGTGCCTAGGGGGAGTTAATTGATGCCACATAGAAATGTGACTCATCCCTTAATTCCCAGGGGTGGTAATTTAGTGAGGTTACAGTAGGCGGGAATTGTACAAGTGGAAGTGTGTAGTTAGCAATGATTTCACAAAAAAAAAAAAACCTGAATCTTTCAGGGGGGCAGAAAACAGATTTAAAAACTGAACAAAAGAGAGTTTACTCAGGTTTATGACCCCATAAACAGTTTTTTTTAAGTCATTATTAATTAAGACCTCAAATTAAACAAAACAAACCACTTCTCAATCATTTCCCAGCTTCATGATGAATATTACATAATGTGCTTGTGTATTTTTTGCTTGTTTTTAATAACTTCACAAGCAAATTGATTACAGTACACATGATTTCCACACTCCTGCACATTTGCTGTAGTGGTAGGTTTTTTTTAAGCAGCTGATTGTTATGTAAATAAAGTTCAGAGTTATTGTTTCTAAAGTGTTGCCTTTGAACCGGCTGTTTAAAGCAAAAAATGCAAAATGATACCTTTGAAACTAACAGGAGGAGGCAGAAATTTAGATTTACTGGAGTTCAAACCTAATTCTGTGTGTTTGTGTGTTGTGTGTGTGTGTGTGTGTGTGTGTGTGTGTGTGTGTGTGTGTGTGTGTGTGTGTGTGTGTGTGTGTGTGTGTGTGTGCGCGCTGCATGAATTTATCTGCCTCTTCATCTATCCTTCCTTCTCTTTGTCTTGGAGCATTATGAAATGACAGAGTCAACACTTGAAGTCTCTTTTCATCAGTTTTTCACAGCACTTCATCCCACTACTGCTGTCAGAGGAAGACAACACACACACACACGCACACACACGCACACACACACACACACACACACACACACACACACACACACACACACACACACACACACACACACAGGAGGACAAGATCCCCCACATAAAGGCCACTGCAGTGGGATAAGTGGTAGCATGTATCCTATCACAGGGGTGTTTGATAACCCAGTACCTTTGACACATAAACAGCCACGCATGCATGCACGTATACAGGCGCACAGCAGATATACAGGCGCACAGCAGACACACAAACATGCCGTTGCTGCCAGATAGTGCGCCGTTGTAGGCTTGGTACAGAGCCTGGATCTGTCTCCCACCCTGCTATATTCCTATTAGAGCTGACAGCTGCCAAATAATGTCCCTTGGCATGGCTGAGTGCCTGCTGTGCCAGGGCCTGTTTGCATTCATGCGCGCTCTCTCATCCGCTTACATGAGCGTGTGTGTAGATTTGGACGACCACACACTGGTCATTGGTCCACTTAGATTTTTTTTTTAAATGAGTATCATATTTTGAATAGAAACATCTATTTAATCAGGAATTTAGTTTATTGGGGGCCACAGTGCGGAGACGCACACACAAACTTGAGAATAAACTGAAAGCTTTCTGAATGAAGAGCTAAAGCGAGAGGAAAAGAGATGAGCTGAATGAAATAACTCAAAAACTTAAACTCGCATCTTAGTTAATCAACATGAGCTTCACATCTAGTTAAGTAAGCTCAGGCCTGTCTTATAGTCAGATATAGCTTCAGACTGTTAAATTTCAGGAAGAAATGGCAAAGCTGATGCTGTTACCGCAGACAGAACCCCTAACACTCTAACACCAGATGGTGTGTGTTGGTCAGAATCTGTCAGCTTCAGATTATTAGTATCATTTGTCAACTTGTGGGTCCAGCTGATAGAGTTCAGTACGAGTTCCTGAATGCTTGAAGCAGATGTGATGAGCCAGAGTGCAAAAGTGCTCTGCTGGGGTCATCCCTGTGGTGGAACGAGTAACTGCGGTAACTGCAGGGCACTAACTGTGGTAACCAAGGAAATGTTGGAGGAGCTGAATGAAATGTTTGAATTTTAAACTGCAGCAAGTAGCTTTATCTGATAGAGCTGGTAATTTATCCTCTTAATCTGAGTGGTGACCCACAAACAGTAGAGTTTGTTTTTGATTAACATCAACAGTGTGAGAACTTGAGAACAACAATTTGAAGTTCTCATGTGAGGTGCCTTTAAATACAGTTCATCATATATATAGATATTCCTGGTAGCTACATATGATTATTGAAAATTAAATTTGAATATGCTAAAGTGCTTTGATAAGGCAATAAAAAGAAACTAAGTACAAAAACTGAAAAAGGAAACAAATCCAAGCCCTCTTGCTTCAAGCTGCATGAACCAGTTGCTGGCAGCATCTCAGTGCTGAGGCTGTGGTGTTGCTAAAGATGATGTCACAGAAAAATACCATATGTCAGCCTCTGAGTCACTGCCTGCACTCATTATTTTGGGCCGTCTTTATTTTAGAAACAACAAAACGCACACACGCATGCACACACACGTACGCATACACGCATGCACACACAAAGATTCACTCTCCTCAAGGGATTTGTTCTCAAACATTCATCAGTGTGACGCACACATAACCCACGCATGAATACACCTCCACACACAGACGCGTGTTTGTCAGCAGAACACCTATCGTCCTGTGAAGCCTTAATACTTCCGACGATACGCAGGTACTTAGCGTGCTATCGACTCAGCGCCGGCCATCTTTGTGTGGACATAGACTGGATGGTATTGATCTTTTCTGCCACATTTCTGTCTAAACATCTTGAACCACTCACTGCAGGAGCTTCTAACATATGCATTCATTACTCTTTTTTTAATCTCTTATGTAATATTTAGATTTGCACGCATGGTTCAGTTATATATCTCATATGAAGAGGTTTTAATACGATTGTAAGGGTTGAATTTAACTGCACATTCAACTTGCAGTTGTGCAAAACTGCCATTTGAGTTTCCTACCCACCCTTTAAAATTGGATTGGATAAAGTCTTCCTTTATCCATTTTATGAATGCAGTGCCCCATCTGTTCATGGTATGTACTGTGAATATGACACGGCTAAGGCAGCACTGACAAATTAGAAACACCACAGCACTCCCTCGTCTGTCCACAGTGACAGGCTGTAGTAAATGCGTGTGAACCGAGGAGTTAAGCGACCTTGGATTGCAACCTCAGGCACGGACACATGGCACTGGCATGGCCAGTTTGCCCAGAGCGCTGTGTGCTCTGCTCATGAAGGTGAGATACACACAATTCAAAGAACACAACAGGACGGATGGATGAATGACAAATCTTAACTCTGCTCGTTTTGAACGCACTTTGCATGAGCAATGAGATGCAGCAGCGCCGCGCCTCCCAGATGGGCGCTATTTGTGGGTGAGGGGATGCAGCTGGTTAGCCAGCAGTGCGAGCTGTCAATGGACATGCACGTAGCACACTCTGATCTAATCGACATGCTTGATGCTTGGATCCAGATGCACAGATGCTTGTTCCAGATTCGTACCCTCTCAGAAATGCTTTTTCAATTAACAATAATTAAGAAATCTCTCAGCTAATGATAAATACAATGCTGCTGCCAAGGACAGCACAGACACATGGCAGTTTGTGAAGTAATCATAAAACTTAATAGATTGATTTGTCTTCTTGTAGAAGCACATGAACACTGCCTGCCACTCAGTTTATTGTGTAAGACTTCTATACAGTCTGTTGCAGATGTTGCTGCCAGCTGCCAGCTTTAATTTTATTTACAGTATATAACGCCAAATTGCAACAGCATTCAACCACAATAATATAGGGAAAACCTCAGCAATCAACTTCTAATATTTTACTAGTCTTTTAGTTTCCACGAACTAGCCTCTGTTTATTGGACTCGTACTCTTATTGCTTATGGACTAAGCTTTACACACCCTGGAAAACATGAACTGTGTACCAGATATCTCACTAGTAATCTTGTTATAACACCTACATGAACCACCTTCTCCTGGTTTGTTACCTTCAGTCCCCAAAGACTAAATTAACCTCGTCTGATGACTGCAGCCGGGTTGCTCACACACTGAAAAACAAACTCCGTGCTCTGTTTGATGCTGTTCAATATATTTGATGCAATGCGCTGTAATACACCAGAAATCAACAAAAAGCTTTGCAGAGCAGCACAACAGAAACAGGAGTCAGCAGTCAACCTATGTTTTGCTCATAGCGCATTCACACATGCACAGATAGTTCCTTCACAACTCAAAGTTCAGCCTTGTGCACACGCACAAACACATGCGTGGCAAGGCTATGCGCACTACGTAGTTTGTCACAGGGTTTACGGACACACCTACAAACAGTGCAAGGGCACGCTGACAGTGTTGTATAATATACTAATGGATTAGCAGCTCTCACAGCCAGTACTTGCCCCTAATTTGTCATTAATCAAACACTCACTCACACACACACACATACACGCATAGACACAAACATGTCTGTGACTATGATCTTGACTTTTCCCTTCACATGACTGAGTGCCGTCCTGCAGGGTGGGTCACATCAATGAGTCTAATCTATCAACCTGTCCAGCTTGACTGCTTTTAATTCCATCCACACACATCTCCCTTTCTTGCTTTCTCTGCGTACCTCTGTACCCAACCCGTCTTTGTCTCACAATTTCATTGAGGTGCTCCATTTCACTAAAGCTGTTTCTGCCCTTACACCTTATTTACCAATTCTCCCCTCTCTCATACTATGGAAGATAACCTGGAAGACTCTCTACCTCACTTCTCCTGGTTTTAGAAACTGATTCAAAACCCATTTTTCTAACCTTAAAACATTTTGTAACCTGCATTGCATAGTCAAAGCTCCTCTGGACTTATTTATGAGTTTCTCATTTTCTTTTTCATTTAAAAAAATGCTGATTAAAAATCACGTTAATGCTTACCATTTAATGAATCTGCTCCTACATTTACAATAGAGGAGAGGAAAGGAGGAAAACATTCAAAAGGAGAGGTAGGGAGCCAGATTAATGGAGCGAGGGGATGAAAAATTAACTCGCCCAGTTCTTTCTTTTGATGAAATGCCAATTAACCAATCTCTTTCACCAGTTAATCTCAGTTCCAGCCTTTTCCTTCCAAGTTTTCTGTTCTGCCCCAGTTCACTCTCCATCTCCCACTTCTTCGTTTTCTTTTTTTCTGGCTCTCTAACCCTGACGACTATCCCTCTGTTTCTCACACTTACTTTATTGTCATCCCTCTTTCCTCATCTCCCACACTCTCTGTCCAATTCTCCATTTATTTGCTTGTTGGACTTTCCTGCTGCCTCTCTCTCTCTGCGCTTAGCTTCACCTGTCAGCTCGGATCAAGGCTCTGGAGCAGCAACATGACAAACTGCCCTCTGATTCACTTATACAAACACACAGATGCACACACAGACACGAGCATATAAGCGCACACGCAAGCAGCGTCTTCTCAGACTCAAACTCTGACCTAACCACCTCTTGCTCCCTGCGTTTATTTGATGATGCACAGATAAACACACATACACACAATAATACAGTGACGCACAATTTCCAGCCTACTTCTAGTGGCACCTTTAGAATCTGCTTTATGAATTACTCTTGAGAAATTTGAGGTTACTGCCCCTGAAACAGTAAATTGAAAGAAGTGCTCTTGTAGTATCCTTGTACAGCTGTGTCGCTATAAGCAGACTTCATATAGTACGCTGATGTTACATATTCTTGTGTTCTGAGTGAGTGTCCTGGAGCTTGTTTGTCTGTTTTACAGCTTCACACACCATCACAACTCATTTATTAATCTTTTTTCCTCTCCTTTTAATCTCCTCTGTCTTTGTTCATATTACAAAAATCTTTCAGATCCTTTGTTCGGTCTTTGGAACGTTTTCCATTTATTTAAT
The DNA here is from genome assembly GCF_900408965.1 of Simochromis diagramma. Lineage (NCBI taxonomy): Eukaryota > Metazoa > Chordata > Actinopteri > Cichliformes > Cichlidae > Simochromis > Simochromis diagramma. Next base: position 3,814,609 of record NW_024387326.1, on the reverse strand, counting down.
CATTGTGTTCATTAAAAGAAATCATTTATTTAATTAAACAATTTATATTGAAGTGAGTCAAGTCAGCATTTCTAGGTGTATGTGGGATTGTGCTGTGCTCACCTCATTAATGGTTGCTCTTCTCTCAAAACAGCCTACATGCCGTATATGCAGGGGAAATGGATTGATTAGGAGTAGTAAAGTTCCTATAGCTGGCAGAGCAAAGGACGGATATAAATCCCCTTAATGGCTGAAGCTTTTAGCATGAGCTAACTGTCTGAAATGCTTATCTCTTATAGAGAAGTAGAGATGAGTGAAGGAAGATAGATTTGATAGACAGAGAAACGCCTTTATGAGGACACTTATTAACATAATGTGAATTTTTCCAACCCTGACATCAGCCAGCAACTGCAGTGCTGTGAACAACAATTTTTAAAGTATAAATGATGATTTGTTTTATTAGGGAAAAAAACCTCTCCAAGCCTACCTGGTCCTAAAAGTTCATTAGAGGACAATCTAAATACTGATAGTATCGATACCAATGCTGGTATTGGTATAGGATTGATAGCAGCGCAATAGGTACTTTGTTTCTAAGCTCCAAGTTTAGTATGTAGCTCGCTGAATTATGTTAAATTATTAATGTTTTATAATGAAAAAATATGCCTCAAACATGCACTATGAAAAACATCTGAACCTTTTTGCATTGACTGCCATGTCTATCATATATTTATAACCCATAACCGAAGTTGAGCTTTAAAGTCCTTTAAAGACGCAGGCACATTTACGGTCAGTATCCAAGAAAAAAAACATCAAAAGCTGGAAGTTTATTTTGTTGTGTTAGTAGTTATATTGGAAAATAAAAATCACAGTGATTTATTGTACAGAATTTTCAAATTAATGATGATTCATCTCATAAGTCATGACCCATTGCTCTCCCCATTTATAAGGACGAGAGCCTTGACAGGTTACAAGTGTTGGTATCGGTTTTGTTGTCGGTCCTGTATTTACTTGGTATCTGTTTAACCCTTCAAAGCCGGTTGGAGCGGACACGCTCCATTTTGCGTAACTATTTTTAAATCCCGGTAGCACTGCAACCACGTAAGCTAGCGCAATAATTTTTTTTGCATATGAAACCGGAGGAGTTGTACTTACATCTGATGCCATCAGCTTGTCCTAGGTCAAAGTTTCCTTCCACATATAGCTTTACAAAAACTGCATAAAAAGCACTTGCAGCAACAAAAACATAATATTCCAGAAACACGCTTTGCCGATCCGATCAGCTGTTCATAACACTTCCTATGCCATGACTTGCCCGAAACAGGAAGTGATGTCATTTTGCGGAAATGTAGTTTGTTTTTTTTTACCATCGGGGCATTATGAGCCTATACTTGTGTTTTTAAAAGTTATGTTTGACTTTATGACTTTCTGTGTCGTTTCTGGGATGCTGAGGACTCATATTGCACTGCTGGAAATAGTTTATTTTGATGCAGATGCTGTTATTTTGCAAATTTGCATTGCAATATTTATTTTCGTTTTTCCTGCAGTATATAAAAATTGGTGTATTTCAAAAATAAAACTATGAAGACACTCAAAATAAATTTCCTGAAACTAGTTTGTGCAACTTTTTTGTATTTACAATTTTGAGGGATAAGCCTCTTAAATTTGTCTAACTAGAAATATATGTTAAAAAAACAAAAACAATTTTCAATGTTTTTGTAGTTTTTTTGCACTTTTTTGCAATTTATGTAAGTACTATGCACTTAATGCATACATATTATTAAAATTTGGGCTATAACGGTTGTATTGATGTATATCAACTTGAAATGCTCCCAGAAATGGCTCCACAGCATGTAAAAATATAATATAAGCTCTGGGGGACTTGGTTCTATGGTAGGTCTTAAAGGGTTAAAACAATAATTTTCAGTACTTCAATACAGAAATGGAGAAAACGTGAGGCATTAGTGCACCTTCCCAGGATTGGCGTCCTAAAGAGCATACTAAAATGACACCAAGAGTGCATCGACAACTCATGAAGAAGGGCACAAGAAAACCCAAAACAACATGCAAAGAGCTGCAGCCATCACTTGCCTCAGTTAAGGTCAGTCCCTCAATGCTCTTCTGCATATCTTGGTTGGTTATTTGAGTTATTGACTGACTATTCCTGTCCTCTGACAGGATATCAACCAGGTATCTTAACTGAGAGAACTGCCCTTCCCTGCATAGTTTCTCTTTTTCAGACCATTTTTGTAAAGCACAGAGATGGCTGTGTGGAAAAATTCCAGTAGTCATTAAACTTTCCAAGTCACTGTAATCCCCTTTCCTCCCTGCCATGTCTACACATCTAATTGCATTGTGTTGCTGTGATCAGCTGATTCGATTTTTTGATGTTAGCAGGCAGGTGAGGGGGCGTACCCGATGTAGTGGATGTCTCCACTGAGCTAGAGGTGTAGAAAAATGTTTATAGCAATGCACAAACATACTGTAGTTAAATGTGCTTTAAAATTGCAAATCCCTGAGTAATTATGGCTTTGGACATTTGTTGTGTTTGGTTTTTTTTTCTTGCACTGACAATTTATAATGTTTTGAGTGTTGTGCATCTTGCTGGCTGGCCTGCTCTTTTCATCTCCAAGTCTTAGAAGCATTGGAGGTTTGTCAACAGGGTGGACGTGCCTTTTGAAATGGCCTCTTTTTTAAGTGTCTTGGAGATGGAAGAGGAAAAGGCAAGTCAGGGAGGCAGAGAGGTGACAGTTGCATTCAGTGAGTCATTTCAGACATTTCCCATTAACAATATTCAAGTCAAATATCAGTTTTTACATGCAGCGAGCAAGGTAAGTGACTGGGCACTTTTTTTTTAAGGAAAGGTTGTTTAACTGAAACAAAATCCACAACTCAAACACTTAAAACTAACAGCAAATACCGAAGAAAAAACATTGATTCAAGATTATTTAACCCAGTCTTGTATTTAGAGTCTCAACAGAGAGAACACTGAGAGAATATGTATGCATCCTTTGACCCAATGAAGGTTGCAGTTTTTCATTTTTGTTTCCTACGGGAAGAAAAACAAAGCTTTCTAATACCTTATTTTTTTACATATGCAGCACACATATCACTCCTCCTCTCTCTTAAGATTTATCGCATTCATTTGTCCCAAAGTGAAGAGGAGTGGGAACGTAAGTGGAATGTCAATGTCTCAACACATTTCCCACTGACAAACACGGAGTAACCGAGGGAGTGAACGGAAGATGTGCAAAAAAGGTGAGCAGAGGAGAAAAAGCTCTTAAAGAGGGGGGGGAGTAGAAAGAGTCACTTCAGGTTGCCTGTTCATTTTTATTGATGATTTTTTATGATTTTTATGATTTATAATCATTTATGATTTGAAAAAGCTTCTTATTTAACTTGTAGCATGTTGGATGATTAGTGGACTGATGCCAGAATCAGTGACCTCAAGGTCAAGGTCAGAGGTCAAGTGTCCTGACTGCAACAACTTGAGAACCAGGTTGATCTAGTTGATGCCATAAGTGGATCTACTAGGAGGCTGAGGGGTAGCATTTGCTGCTGCCAATATTTTTGTACTCTAACAGAGACCTCAAAGGACTTTTTACTACAGCCTCATTCATCCATTCATAACAATTTATTCTGTCCCTTTAAGCGCTATCATGCACACCCTCACACTCACACCCTGATGGTGCAGTTTGGGATTCAGTATCTTGCTTTCCGATTATTAGATGACTCGTTCATCTTCCTGAGCAACATGAACCCTGCGTCCACTTGCATTTTGTTGACTAACAAGCTGTGCGGGATGTACCACGCCTCTTGTCAAAAAGAGGCTGGACAGGCCATGTTTGATAGTTACAGTATAACAAAAGACACAATTTGGCAAATCAGTGGTTTTTTTGGGCAAATTTCATACACGCACTTCATCAAATGCCACTGAGCAGTCCTTATCTTTCAATATAACCTCTTGTCTTCCTCTCCTGTCTTATCTTTCTCTATCTCAGTGTGAGGTTATCTCTCTTTTTTGCAGCTGGACCTTTAGCTAGCAGACACAGTGTGTTGCAGACTGCACACAAACCATTTGTGTGTTTGACCTGCTACTTAGAAAACCTTACTCTGATAACTCTGGTGATTCAGCATTAGGACTGACTTTCATTTTTCACTGTTTAGGCTCAAATTAAGTTTGATGTTTGAACGAGCCTGTTTTGAAAATGGAAGTTGTAGAAAGTACAGGTATTTGTGTGAAATAAAAAAGGTGTTAGAAAAATAAATACGCAAGTACTACCCTGGATATCGGTAATACCAGCCCTGTATTTACTAGATATCAGATCCTTACCAAAATGGTCTCTGCCACTTCTACTAATCAGCTCGCTCGTTCCTAAATTCTCCTCCCACTGATCTCATTGCTCTGTTGCTGATCTCTCTATTCCCTATAAACCCTCCTGTTTGAGTTTTCCCCAAAGTCTCTCACTCTCTTACACCCTTGTCGGCTGTCCTGGGTTATGTAACTGTGTTTCTTCGCCTTCGTGCTCCACTTCCACCAAGATAATAAAGACCCTGTATGTTTTAACAGTGAAGCTAAATACTGGGAATGAGGGGAGGGTTTATTGGTTATGGGTCTAGCAGCTTTCTTTAGCTGTATTTATTTGTTCCCTGAAGACAAAGCAGGCTGGATGAAGTGTCTTTGTTTGCTGGAGAATTGCAGTTGCACTCAAGAGTGCTTTTCACACATTAGTTTCTGCAAAACCCAGAAGACAGTCATAACATTAAGGGCTTTTTTCGTAGATATCATACCTTTGTGGTTTTGTGTAGCGCCTGCCAAGATTCCCATCACAGTAGAGTGGTATAATAGTTGTGATGCACTGTTGGGCTTTATTTTACTCATAGTAAATGGAAAATAAAATGGAGTTCAAACTGTTAATTATTTCTCAAACACAGAGTTGTGCCAATTTTAGTATTTTTGGATCCATCATGTAGAAAATTTCATTAAAAAAATTATTATTATTATTAGAAATAGCATCCCCTATCTGGACAAATATTTTCCTCTCTGCTTGCCAATTCCTTTCAAATGGCTTAACACACAGCAGCCTGAGTATGTCCCAGACATGCTTTTTAGGAGAATGCACCTCATTCTGTCCTCCAGCGTTTTTGGATGTTACCAGAACCTGGAACAGAGAAAGCATTTCAAATCTGTGTTTCCAGCCCTCAGCAGAGCCTGCCAGAGAGCCTGCGCCCAGTAATGCTTGTTAATGATCTGGTAAAAGTGTTTTTTCTACTCAGCGGGCTCCAATTTTAGTTAGCTATATACAGCTGCAATATACACTTTTAACTGCCACTTTGTTAGGTAAGCCTGTTCAGTTGCTTGTTAACACAAACATCTAATTGGCCAACCATATGGCAGGAATGCAATACATTTAGGTATCAGCATCTCATGAGATGCTGAAGTTCAAAATGTGTGTCAGAATGGAGAAGAGAGGTAATTTAACTGTCTTTAACACGGTTGTTAGTGCCAGACAGGCTCACCTGGGTATTTTAGGAATTGCTAATCTGCTGGGATCAGCACACACGACCATCTGTAGGGTTTACAGATAGTGGTCTGCAGCAGTTCTTTAACTGACAATGACTTGTTGATTTCAGAGGATGAGAATGGTCTGACTTCTTTGAGCTGAGAGAGAGGCAGCAGTAACCAACCGAGGTATTTACAGAAGAGCATCTCTGAACAGACAGAACTTTAAACTTGAAGCAGATGGGCCACAGCAGCAGAAGACCACACCAGGTGGCACTGTTGTCAGCTAAGTACAGGAAAATGAAGCTGGTCTGATGAGCATCAATTTCTGCTTTGACCTTTTGATGGCAGGGTCAGGGCCTTTAACACTAAGTAATCATGCATTACTTCCACACATTAGTCTACCTGAGTATTGTTTCTGACCATGTCGCTCCCTTTATGATCACAGTGTAGCCATCTTCAGGTGGATGCTTCCAGCAGCATGTCACAAATCTCAGATCATCTTAAGCTAGTTTCTTGAACATGACGGTGACTTCTCTGTACTTTAATGGCCTCCACAGTCACCAGAGCTCAGTCCAATAGAGCAGCTGTGGTACAGAGACAGTCACACCATGGATGTGCATCCATAAAAATCTGCAGCCAGTGTGTGATGCTGTCGTATAAATATGGACTAAAATCTCTGAGGGATGTTTCCATCACATGCATTAAGGAGGTCCTCCACAGTACTTAGCAAGGTGTACTTAATATAACGTTGAAAGAGTGTAAATGCAAATATTGCCCTTAGTTACATTAAATTAATGCCATTCATTTAAACATTTAAACTCAGCCTGCTTAGTCTGAGTCACCTGCACTTTTGCCTGCATACTTGTTTCACCTAACAACTACTTAGGTTTTCTGAGTATGAATAAATTTGACATGAGAGAGTGCAGCGACTCATTAATGTTTAAATTCTGATTCTTGTGGATGTGCGATGTCGTCAGTGTATGGGTAAGAACAAGGCTTAGGGTTAAGGAAAAAACTCATAATTAAGTTGTCAACAGGCCACCACAACTGAGCGTCCTGTACAGATGGATGACTTTACAGTCTGCACCATGTAAATGTTAATAAGTTTAGCTCCTGTGGCTAAACTCAAGGCTAAATGTATGTGTATTAAGTGCATTTAGTTATATATTTGACTTTAGAATGTGTTGATCTGCGTATTTTTAAGTAAAGTCTGTGAAAAATCTTCTTTATTCAGGCGTCTAAGACGAAAACATGTTAAAACACACGGACACAGGATGGCCACTGACTCGGAGGCACAGCTGCAGCTGTAGATTTAAAGATTACCGATCGTCGTGCGAGTTCAATGTTGACATTTTAGCAAGTAATATAGGCTCCGACACCTGAGAGGGCCAGACAGTTTATGAGAAAGATAACAGAGGAGGCGGGGAGGAAAGGAGGGAACGAAGAAGCATAAAACGTGGAAGAAGGTGATGAATGGAAAAAGAGATGACTGGAGAAAGAGTTCAGCAGATGGATAAGGTGAATTATATTTTGACCATCAGGGCTGTCGTGTAGGGACGACAATTCTCAGTTCCCCTGTCATTTTCCATTGACTTTGTGTTATTTCACTGTTGCCCATGGGGAATATTATATTGTTTTCACTCCAGCTCAAGGGCAAGACATCATAATCTCTTTTCCTCTCTCATTCTTCCCTTGTCTATCTAAATGCCAATATGCACCTTCTCTCTCACTCTCTGTGTCTCCCACTGTACTCCACTCCCAGCTCTACCCACAGTGCCAGGTTTCCCTTGGCCGGCAGCACCAGTGTTGCGTCATGCTGACATTGAAATGTTGATACAACATCAGTATAATTAGAACACGTATATCAATCGTTTCACCGCTGCCAAATATGACTGTGTGATTGTATGCTTTTTCACATGTCTGCAGAACAGTCATATTAAGTCAACAGCAATTTTTATGCGATACTTTTCAAGGTAGTTGTTCACTTAAGGGTTAAATTTATCACACTTGTGCTTTTTGAAAGCTTGGCTATCATTAGCCTACCAAAATAGAAGTAAAGGGAGAGGGAGAGATGACAGCGTTTTAGAGAACTGGGCATGTCTCCAGTGATGATGGGAGACTTCCAAATAGCCAGGTAACATACTGAATTTAATACTTGGCTCATTAGCCGGAGCAAGAGACATGGCAGCTCCTGCTCACAGGGGCTCTTGCGGATTATGACAGTGTCGTCATGTGCTGTAACTGCAGGGCACGGTCCTGATTGATTTTCATTATAGCGCAGACACAGTGTTATTGTTCCTGAGTGCAAAAACCCATGCAGCCCCGGTCAGGGCAGGGACGCTTTCTCACACTTGTTTGTTTGTAAGGTGTTTTTGACGTCTTGTAAAAAAAGAAGCTGGCTGAAGTCTGTCTGCAGACTTTTGTACATTTTTTAATTTTTGTATGAAAATTCAGCATAAACTGAACCAGTGTTCTTCCTGGGATTTGTGCTTTGGTGCGTTTGTGTATGCATGTGTGACAGAAGTGGGGCGTGACAAACAATAAGAGGCGGGGGTAGATGTTATATCTGGGCTTTTTAAAACAAATTCGTTTTCAAGGCATTTTTAAAGGCTGAGCATACGTGTGTGTTTGTGCGTGTGTGTGTTTGTTAGAGAGGCAGAGAGAGCGAGAAAGTAAGGTTGAGTGTGTGTGCTAATCGGATACATGTTTGCTAGTTTGCAAAGGCATCAATTCCCTGGAAAACAGCTTGTATTCTTCCAGTCTGCTTTCTTTCTTTCCTTTTTTTAAGGAACAAAGTGCTTCCTTTAGTAAAACAGGAAACTTCTATTTGGAGACGGCAAGTGTGCAAATGGTAAACACAGCTCTGTGCTGTCTGTGCTACTGTAGATTGCTGCTGTTTTCTTATGAGTGTGAATGGGTGTGAGGAAGAAGGGAGAGGTTAAAGGGAGTGGAGCCAAAGACAGAAATGATATAGGAGTGGTATCGACTGTAAGCCCCGAAACTCTGCGGACTCATCGATCATACGGCATGTTGCACCTCTGATATACAGAGTAAAGCATAGAAAAATAACACGCTGTAGGAAGAAAAACCAGCCTGAACAGCTCTCACATGATTCTGATCTCACACTGTATCTCTTTTAGTTCCATTGCATCACTGAATGGCAATTTAACACACCAGTAACCTCTAGCTGAATTCTTATTAAGCTGCCTAACAGTAATTGAACAGATTCATAACCTTTGCTTGACGTAGAAGTGATTATGTGCCTGATTAATACACTGATTATTCTGTATGATGTGTATTTATGTATGTAGCTCATTTTGTATTCATACATTTTACTCTCCCTCAGCCTGAGCAGAGTCAAGCTGATCTCAACCCCCTAAGCACTCCTTTTTAAAGTAAGAATATCGGGGCGCAGGTGTTGCTGTGGCAAGGTTTAGGCTTTATTAATAGACAAAGCAGGAAGAGCTTTCCTTTAGGATCAGCACTAACAAGGCTTCCTGTTTCGGCGGAGCTGAAAATATTCTGATACATTATAAGAGCCGCAGAGGATCTCAGGGGGCAGACAGGTCACCTGCAGTTCCCTGTTTAGTTTCCTTTCTTTCAATTTTGTACCATCTCTAAGGTTTTCACAACATTTAAAGGTTTTGGTGATGTTTTTTAAAAGATATTTTAAGAAAGAGACATCACACTGGTATCTGGTGGTTCTACATCGTCTTTGTGTGACCAATTAATCTAATGGCTCTCTCCTTAACTGTTGGAATAACTGCAAAGCTCTGTTGCCAACATGGCTTCCAGGCGAAGAGACTTCTTTCTTAGAGGAGTTTGATTAACATTTTTCTCTCTTCAACCTCCTAAGATCTGAACTCTTTCATGGCATAGATTTACAATTTCTCTTTGTTATTTGGGCTAATTGGGACCTGATGGATGTGAAAACAAAGAATTACCTGTTTTTTTTTTGTTTGTTTTTTTTACCTGATTTCTGTTTCTGAGAAAAATGAGATCCACATATGAGGACATTCGTTTTAAATTTTGATAGAACAGCGGCAGTTATAATGTTCTGGTAGGTGGATACCAGGCTCCTGTAGAGCAAAAGCATGTGATGTCCACATATGTTGACGCCAGGTCCTAGGAGGTTAAAGATGATGCTGTCCTTTCTTTTATAAAGATACCCAACCATCTAGCTTTGCACAAACTCATAACGACAATCAAAAGTGCACCAGCATTTGGCATCTCGCACAAAAATGTACTTTAAAAATCAGACTGAGGCGTGTCATTATTTTCTGTGAGACACAGTCTCAGTCAGCACTTTCAGTTCATTCATTTCTGCATTCTAGGTCAGTTCTCCGTGATTTAGGCAGCCGCAGTGTTTTGTTTCTGATTACAGCAATGAAGCAGTCTGAAGCGGATATTACACAGATTTATTCATATCTTACTGATAGTTACACCATGTTTTCTTGAGCTGCAGTAAATACCAGGAAAACTGCCGCACTGGAAAAATGTAGGAACTTTCCACTTTTCCCTCCCCCTTTCTCGCACTCTCTCTCTCTTTCTCTGAATTTGAGCTTCTGTGGGAGGAAGATGGACAACCCAGCTTTTCAGTCAAAAATGTGAGAAACTACTGGATAGATTGGTCACAACATATATATAGGTGCTGGACTCTATGGTCTCTAACAAGATATTTGTGTGTTGTTGTGCAGGCAGGTGCACTTGCATAACTCATGCTGTGGGGAAATTAATCGATTTGCATGCTCACTTTGTCTGCATTTAATATATAACAACGTTATAAAGGTTAGGAATGGGTGAGTATGTAAGTGTTTGCTACTGCTGACAAGAAACAAACATGGTTACGATAAAGCACATTCATTAACTTGTGTAAAAAACACATGTATAATACAGATGGCAGCAATACAATACTGCTCTCTAAAGCAAGGCGTGCCAGTTAGATGGGACTAATTTGTGTCTTTTGATCCTGCTACAATGTTAAGAGAATCACTAGTAGATGATGATTGCATTGGTGTCTTTATTTGCAATAAGAAGAAATGGGAATGAGCGGAAGAAAAAAAGTCAAAAGTGAAAAGGATAAAGATTGAGACGAAGAGAGGACAATGGAATGAGACGAGCACACAAAAGAAAAGCAAATGGAAGCTGAACAAGAAGGGGATGAATGTAGATAGCAAAGCAAAGAAGTGAATTCCTCCCTGCTGTGTTATCCCATTCCTCCTTTTGTGGTTCCCCTCCGTGGCACTCATCTTCCTCTTTATTTCATCTCTGTTCCTGCACAATGTTGAAACTGCACAAAGATTTGAAGGAAGGTATTTTTGGGAGTATAAAGCAAACGGACAGATAGAAATGGAACAGTGGGAAGTTTATGTGGGAGAATGATGAAGGGGAAACGATAAATTTCACAGAGAACAGGTCCTTCTCGATTATTTTATCCTCTGTGATGTGTAAGCTTGATAGTGTCTGTAAGATAAGAGCTGAAAGGTGACTACTGAGAAGGACAAGGGCCATGGAAGAAATCAAAAGATGGATAAAAGAACGGGAAAAACACTTGGAACATCCCAAACACCAAATAGTGGCTGGGATCTCACAATTTATAACGGAGAAGTAAAGAAAATTAAAGTTTGTATTAGAATACAACACCTTGAATGAAATAATTGTGTAGTATAAGGTGTATATCCCTATTGCTTGTTATTAGTAACCACACAGACATGCACGTAGGATAATTAGGACAGTGATAAAAGTGTTTGAAGTTCCTGTGTTATTGATTGATGATATAGTAACAAGGTAGGGCTGTTCGATATAACGATATATATCGGATGACGATATAAAAACGTCTATCGTTTCATTTTACGCTATCGTTTGTTTCGTGGTGTTGCAAAATAAACTGTTTACAGCAATATTTTTTTCATCGTTTTGATGGTCACTGTAGTGGTTATATTAATTTCTTAAAGTTCTCTCTTTCTCTTATATTTAATATAACCACACCACCATCGCGTGTCCGCTTGTTTATTTTCCACATAAACCTTTCACAATAAAGTTCAAGATCCTGTTGAGGCTTTTCAAAATACACTGAATCACATGAAAGAGTATCCAGTGTTTACGGATGGGAAGCAAAAAAGGCCCGTCAGGTGCTAAAAATAAACCTTAGACTCAAACGTTAGAACAGGCTTTTCCCTGCAGCACGCTGTGTAATAAATACTCACAAAGAAAACGGCGGCTGTTACAACTTAAGTCTAAAAAATGTATAGTTTCATGCATCGGTTAAAACACTCGACTCCAGCTACACGATGCGCAGCTGGAAACACTTCACGCAAGTCGAGCTGCTCGAGATTCACAGAATTTACAGAAAATATTACATTTTTGTGATTTATATCGTTATCGGACGATAGATGTCTTATATCGGGATATGAGATTTTGGACATATAGCACAGCCCTATAACAAGGACATTATAATATGCTAATTAATCATCTATGCGGGCCTCATCAACTGGTAAACATTTGATGAGCTTAATTTTTCAACTCAAATTTGCTCTGTTTACAGATGGCTATGTTCACAGTAGTGAGCTAGTTGCGAATACAGAGCTCCCATGAAGAAAGCTAACTGGATGATACAGATTTTGTCCTCTAACCATTTAGAAATGAATGGCTGTTTTTTTTCTGTTAACTTAAGTGACCTAAATATCACCATACGTGGTTTAGTAGCAGTATTTATCACAAAAGATCCAGATGTCTTCCTTTCCAACTTTTCATTAAACCACCATGAACAGCTGTTTCAGTGGAAACTACCATTAACTAAATAAAAAAGAATTAACTGCATTCAGGCTGTGAAGCCTCTTCCTTCAATTTGTTAAATTGCAGGTAAATGCCTGGGCTGTGTTTTGTGACATCCTACAGTTATGAAGGCCATTGCCAGTTATTGTGCAGCTAGTATTTAAAACTGAGGTCCAAGATGCTGTAGAACTATTAGAGTTTGAAAGGGTCTGCTGCTGAGTTCAGTCGATGTAACAGAGTTGCTTCCTTCCCTTTATGGAGATTTGCCCTGCAGAAAGCTGAAAAAAGTGCATAATCGAAGCATACTGAACTCTGCTTTATAGGAATCTTTAGTAGCAGCGATATAGACGAATACTTATTTATCATTTTAAATTGACAGCATTTGGGCTTTTGCAATTGTAGACTATTTGAAACCTTAATTGTTGAAGTTAAATATCATAGCTGGCCAAGTGGAAGGAGCTTTTAATTAAGCTGTTTGTACTGTTGCATTTGTTTGAAGCAGCTGAAGAGGAAAATATGAGACTGAGGATAACACGCATATTTATTTCATTGAAAAATACATGTTGCAATATGCTTGTAAATGCCGTAGTTAGTTCGTAAATATTCTATAAACCCAGATAGACAGACAGACAGACAGACAGACCGACCGACCACAGGGTGCAGTGATAATGCTTTCTACTGTGTGCGCTTCAGCAAACAGCTACATGTAAGCAGTTGATATTCTGTCAGGTCGACTTGTAGCCAGCATCAGTCTACAGTGGGACAAGACCATTACTAGGATCACTGGAGTGAAAATAGAGCCCATGCTGGATGGCATGTTCCCAACTCCATGTAGACTGTACACAGACTTATACCCACACAAATATACACAGTCACAAAGAAGCTCAGAGACACACAATGCGACTCACACAGTCAGCGGAGTTTAACTGAAGTACTTTCAGAGAAAATATAGACGTAAGTATATCCACTTGCAATTGTGCCTTCACAAACCTCCTACAGAGCCTCCAAATTGCAAAGTCAAAAGTGACACAGATTGTTGTTAACAGCCCACAGCTAGGCTCAAAAATAAACCTCTCATTATGAAGCGATCACACTCCATTTATCTGTATTGTGGTTTCTCTTTGAACAGACAGTGAACTGTGGTGCTTTAGCTCTTTATGGTAAACGTGCTGTAAACTCTCGTAATGTTGGTGCGCTTATTTAAATGAAAATAAGTCTGTAGGATTGATGTTTTTTGATATAGGTGTTTGCTGAAACATACATAGATAAAGTGTTTTTGTTTTAATCTACCAGAAACCTTGACCAATCAGAAAGAGCAGTCTGTATACAACCTAAAACTCAACACCCAGGGAGAAGGGGCATAAATAACTGAGTGCAACAGAAATTAGTATACAAAGATTGTATCATCTTGAAACTTAAGATGCATGAAGATCAACCTAAAGTAAAATGTGGAAATTACACCTTTGAAGACGTACAGATTTTGCATATCATCTGATTATCTCACATATTTTGGTGCTAATCAATTAAACACATTTCTTAAAACTCTTTCAACAGTTTCCAGTATTTTCCAGTGTGCATAATGTACACACCAGTACTGTATATCAATTATCATGCACATTTTACTGCCCAGTTTTTGGCACAAAGAGTGTTGATGTTGTGCATGAAACATGAGAGGGGAACCAGGTAGAAGGAGGAAATACAGGAAAAAAAATGGGAAGACAAACAGGAAATTAGAAATAGTGAAAGAGAAAGGAAGGGGGACGTTTAAGATTCGGAGAAAGTCTGGCGATCGGCTGATGTGGTTCACAGCCACTGCAGCAACAGTTGAGCTTAAGAACTTCAGGGCTCTGCAGCAGTCTGTCTCACTGCTGCACTGAGGTGTGGTGTGGAGTTACAATCACAACGCAACTGATACAGCCGTCTCTAATAGGTAAAAAATTCACACCGTATAAGCGGAAATGCAAAGTATTGATAAGCATTTCCAGAAGGATGCATCAACCAAGAGTAGCAATGATGAAAGCAAAACAGTATTACAAGTAAAAGATATTCATACATAATTTTATGGAAATATAAGCACATAAAGAAGTGATATCCAGAAAACTGAATGTGTCAGTCTAGTTTCTGGATAAAACACATGGACCTGATATCCTCCAGAGCAGCATTTCAATAACTGAAACACATGAAAGAAAATTTTAAGGCTGGCACATAAAAGTCAGAGTCAGCTAAAAGCAAAATGTGTGCTTTAGTGCTTTTTATGTTTGCATATTCTCACCGCTTTTAGAGTTGAGCTGCTGGTGATAACTTTGGCATTGTTATGTGTTTTAAACTGTGGATTTAGTGGCAAAGTGAAGAACAGAAACACAAAGTGAAGTCAGTAATGGACTTTGATGGCACAAACAAGACTGAGGTAGAAAATATTCACAACCGTAAGCATCTCCTTAAAGAAGGCGATAAAACGGATAAACAATAATTCCTTGCTGATTTGAGTTAGCTGTGCACTTTGGGAAAGGCAAAGTCTATTTTTCATACCGCAGCAGCATCAAAGAATTTATTTTCAGATTAAGCTTTGAGGGAGACGTGCATTTAATGAGCTAACTCAGCCTTGCTGCGTTTTCGAGATAGAAGCCAAACCACGCTTATGTTAATGAAAGGTGAGAATAACAACAGCACTGACAACAAAGGCGATATTAGCACTGCTGCATGCTTTACATCAGTGATGAGTTACAGACACGTCAATTGGAAGGACCTGGTTTTAAGGCATTCCCTTTGTTTGTCAGGTTTCGTCACTAAACATCTTCATGGTAACTACTTTACACATTATTTTGTTATCAAGTTGTTTTTTCCTGGTGTTGTTCTGCCTGTTGCAGCAGTTTCCATTGTGGTTGTTTTATTTATAATGACTTTATCATGGAGCTTCATGAAGTGTCACAGAGCATCGTGGCGAGACATTGTCACATTCACACTTCTCAGACCACAGTGTGACCTTACATAGCTTCAGGACTTTTTTGGAAAGACAGGGATGTTAATCTAAAAAGAAATATGGAGGGATTGCAGCGGTTGTGATTGAAAAGTGGTGTTATTCCAGACATACGGTGAGTAAAATTAGTATTGAACACGTCACCAATTTTCTAAGTAAGTATATTTCTAAAGGTGCTATTGACATGACATTCTCACCAGCTCTCGGTAACAACACATCCAATCCACACATCCAAAGAAATCAAGCTATAGATGCCCATAAATAAATTCATGTACAATAATGAGAAATCACACAGGGAAACAGTATTGAACACATGAAGAAAGGGAGGTGCCTATTAGCTGGTTCAGTCCCAACTGATGGCCTATAAAAACGTGTCTTATTACCAAGGTGTCACACAAGAAACCGCTCATGACGGTTAAAACCAAGACATTCAAAACTGTAATGTTGCGAAACATACTGATGGCATTGATTAGAGAAGAATTTTAAACTACTGCAGGTTCTGGATTATGGCACTGTTGGGGTCATAACCCAGAAGTGGAAAGAACATTATTTCACTATAAATCGACCAGGTGGAATCAGTAAGTAAAAATCTTAAAAAAGTGTGTTTAAAGTTTGCTGAACAACATTTAGACAAACCTAGGAAATACTGTGAGAATATAGACTGTCAGATTAGACCAAGATTGAACTCTTTGGATGCCAGAATAGACACCATGTTTGGAGTTCAAACGGCACTGCATATCACCCCAAACACACAATACCAACAGTGAAGTTTGGAGGCAGGAACATCATGGTGCGGGGCTGTTTTTAAACATACAGCATTGGCGCGCTTCATATAATTGAATGAAGGATTAATGGAAAAATGTACCCAGACTTTCTTGATAAATATCTGCTCCCATGTACCAGGATGATGAAGATGAAACCAGGGAAGACATTTCAGCAAGACAATAATCCCAAACACAGCCAAGGAAACTCAAGTGGTTTCAGAGAAAGAAAAAGAAGCTGCTAGAGTGGCCCAGCCAATCACCTGAACTGAATCCAAGTGAAAATCTGTGGGCAGAACTAAAACTCAGAGTTGTCCCAGAAGGAACCTGCAGGATTTGAAGCCAAAATTAAACCTGAGCAATGCATGCAACTAGTTTCTCCATTCAGGAGGCATCTTTGAGTAAACACATGGTTTGGATTCCTCCATCAGCTGATGCAGCAATCATCAAACTGACTGTAGCCATGATTAGTGGCTTATCCACCTGACTACCCCCTATTCCAACAACAGTCACCCTACAATAGAAGAGCAGCCATCTGCTATGACTGGCTGTTGGTGAGGGGATGAAGACAAAGCTTCACCATCTCATACAACAAAAACTGCATTAATTTGAGATTTAAGATCCCCTTATTATATTATATTTAGGTTTGTATTCATTAATCTCTCTCTCTCTCTCTCTCTCTCTCTCTCTCTCTCTTTTTTTAACCTTTTTGAGCTTTTTTCTATGAAAGTTCATGTTTTGGCTGCTGTAACACTGTAGTGCCCTAAGTTTGGGGATAAATAAAATATATATCTTGTTATTTTAACAAATTTAAGTCTCATCATCACCCTATAGTCTAAGAAACAAACCAATTACACTAATTGCACTCCACAACCCACTAAGTGTCGTTTCATCTGGTTATTGCTTTAACTATTTCAAGAAAAGCAGAAAAACAATTGGAGCTGTGTGCACATATTTATCCAGTGGCTCTAAACACCTGTCAGGCAATGATAAAAAGTGGCACTGTGCCTGAACAATAACTGAAATTGAAAGCACTGTTGATGAAACACAATACTGTAAAGGAGGAGAATGGCCGACGGAAACGGTTGTTTAGATCCCCAGTGTGTCATTCAATCACCTGTAACCTTGAACACGCAGCCCTCCAGTGGAACAATTTCCGATAAGTGGTGCATTGTGCCCTGTGTGTGTGTATGTGTGTAAGTACATCTATCATCCTTACAAATTGGGGGCAACATGTTGCTACTTTCTACTCTGTCTCACTTCTTCTGCCATTCCCATAATTATTTTCACCAAGTTTCATGTGTGCACTTCACGTACTCTTGTGCCTGTAACTTTATAACCATATGACATGAGACACCGGTTGATTCATTTTATTTCTAATATTTACTAAAATGAACATTAAATGATATTCAGACCAGAGCCCACTTACTTAATGCAACTGCAACTTGGACTTTATAGAAAGGTTATAAGAATAGTTCTATTTTGGTTTGTTTCCAGCATTCACCGAAATTGGCACAGAAATGTTAAAAATGGTTTTTCGTTGCATCCAATCAGCACTGGCAGAAAAGCTACCGAACAGGAAGCCGGAGCATGTTTCAGTAAATCTTAATTTACTGACATCAAACGTAGTGTTTGATGTCAGTAAAAGAAAAATTGTACTACTAGACCAGTGAGGTTGTATCAATTGGCAAAAACAGTGGTGCCAGTATAAATGTCCCAGCAAACTTGATATGTATAAAAAAATATGTGAAACAGTGTTAATTGTTGAGAGAGTCTATGAGTTTGAATGCACTTTATTTGACCTGTTTTCATGCTGTGCTTATCCTGCTAACTCTGCCATTAATTCACAACATGCACTTGGATTATTAATGCTGTTGCTTGTTAAGTATTGTTTTATGATAATTGCTTAATGCGCCACTGTGTTTTGATTAATGCTGTACAAATAAACTGACTATAGTGTGCAAGGTGGGCTTACAACAAGGCATTCCCAATACAAGTGCCTTCTAATTTTTGGCATTATGAGCATGTTAGCCAATGTGCTTTCTGCATAGATTATTTGGAGACATATCTTTAGGCGTTTTTTTTTTTTTTTTGGTAATGTGATCTTGTACAGGTCCATGAATGGCCCTTGTCTACAGCAACTTGTTTTCCTCCAGCGCCTTCAGTGCCGCTGCAGTCCACAAAATCACAAGCTGAGCTCTTATTAATGTGGTATTTTAATTCCCTCAGATGAATCACGTATCAAAAGATACAATTCATTTTTAATTTTGCTTTGCAGCAGTTCCCACACAACAGGTGCAGACACAGACAGACTGACGGCAAAGCAAAAATACCAAGAACCACTGGGGAGGCGAGAAGCTATGCAATAGAGGAGGGGGAGAGGGCTCACTGTAGGGTCGTAATGAGAGGTTTGTGTGTGTGCCCAGGTGCACATGTGTGTCTTCTGCTCTATCATTGCACCACTGGCTGTTGTGATTGCTTGACCCAGGGTTTCAGCGCATTACCACCTTAACAGCTTTGTGGCTGGATTTATTCGTTGACTGCACACACACATGCACCCAAACTCACATACACGCATAGATTTGTCGCCCGCAACCAGGTGAAGGTGTCTCTCGGTCAAATGTATGCAGGCTGAATATGAATTTTCAGTTGTTGATGGACATGCAATCGATGTGATAAACAGTTTCACGGAGGCGCAGCCTTTCCTGGCAGAAAAGTGTCTCTTACAGACAAAACAGACACTACACTCACTGGCTACTTCATTGGGTACAAGTGTTCAAGTGCAATTAATGCAGATATCTAATCAGCCAATAACTATCTCTACATGCATTTAGGCTTGTAGACATGTTTGACACAACCTGAAGTTTAAATTGAGTGTAAGAATGTGGAAGAGACGTGATTTAAGTGCCTTTAAGAGTGACATTGTTGTTGATGCCAAATGGACTGGGCTGAGTATTTCAGAAACTGCTGATCTACTGGGATTTTCCTGCATGACCATCTCTAGGGTTTACAGAGAATGGCCCAGTAAGTAGTTCTAGTTTATCAGGCAGAAACACCTTGCTGATGCCCAAGGTCAGAAGCCACAGAGCTTTGTGCTAACAGACGGGCAACAGAATGGTCAACAATTGGACAATCCGATTGTTCAGTCTGACGTCACTGTCTGGACCTAAACTCCGCTGCAGGTCCATATATCAAATGATCACTATGGCATTACTGAGAGTTGAAAAACTGTCTAAAGTCTTTCATCTTTAATAAAATGATCAGCGTTCTGCTCTACCAGGTGTAACAATTGAGTTTAACATCCAGGCATCCATGAAAACGGAATTTATGACATTTAACGGAGTTAGAAGTTAGCAGGGAGTTAGCTCGCTAGCTTCTATCTAAATACAATATAGCATGTCCTGACTGCGGGGTTTTGGAAACAAATTAAAAATGTAATCGCATGGCAGGATGCTGTAAAAGGACCAAACTTCAGCCAGGAGAACAACTGAGATAATCCATCCACAATACGAGGTTAGTCATTCATATACTGCTGCATGGGCTGGGCTGTAGCTACATCCTAAGGTTTTAAAAACTGAGCTTAAATAAATTATTAGTGGTAATAAAAGCCGAGGGAGGTCAACAGTGATCACTGACTGTTTTAGGAGCTTTTTGAGATCAAATAGAAGAAAATACAAAACATTAAACATGTTAACAACACAAAAGCCATATTAAACGCAGACTACTTTAGACCCGGAAGTAGGATTCATCGCGTCATCACTGAACAACCGGATAGAAGATTGGAAAAATGTTGTATGGTCTCATGAGTCTTGATTTCTGCTACAACATTCAGATGATACGGTCAGAATCTGGCACTGTCTTGTGGCAGCGGTTTAATGCCGCAGTCTGCCTAAACATTTTTGCTGAATATGTCCATCCTTTTATGACCACAGTGTACCCATCTTCTGATGGCTGCTTCCTGCAGGATAACATGTCATGTCATAAATCTCCAATAATTTTTAAACTGGTTTCTTGAACCTGAGTTCACTGTGCTCAAATGGCCTCAGCACACTCCAATAGAGCACCTTGTGGTGGAACGGGAGATTCACATGGATGTGCAGCTAACAAACCTGCAGCAACCGTGTGATGGGATCATGTCAACACAGGCTGAAATCTCTGAGGAATGTTTCCAGCACCTTGTTGAATACGTCATTAGCTTAAAAGGCAAATGACAGTCCAACATGATGCTAGCAAGGTATACTTTATAGTGGCTACTACTGTCAGCAGGACTCATAGCCTGTTCACACTCCCAAACTATCACATACTGAACCCTGGTCAGGATCTGTTGCCTTTACATTGTAACACAATGAGTTCCCTTTCAGTGTCATTTTTCAATAGGGTTCGATAGGAGTCCCTTAACATCTGACCGCAGGGGAAAGTGGTCTGCTGGTGTCATCAATAAGGGAGCGCTAACCAAAGAGTGTCATGGTAAACAAGTTAATGTCAGAAAAGCAAACAGTGATAGAAATTATAGAACTGAAAAAGAATGGTAGGTTTGTGAAATCGTAGGAGATGCCACCTCACGCTGGACGTCGATACTAAAGAGGTACCTGTGTGTTAAAATATGGTGTTTCTCTGTGGCACATTGAGAGTGAAAATGTCTTGGAATCCCTCTGGATTAATCATTCACTCATCGGAAAAGCTTCCTTTCTCATGGCTTGTTCCTCTCATCCTTCCATCCACCCCATAATAATGCTACTACAGACTGTCCTTTCATTACTGGTCTTTGGTCACATCAGTGAAGTGGTTAGCTCATGTGTCATATCTCGGGTTCTCCTCTTTCTCCTATACCAACACACACTCACACACATACTTTGGCAGATATGAGGTAAACAGCTGTGTTTAACAATGGGATAGTAAAATGAGCGAGTCCCCGGTGTGACTTAATATCATCCCTCTGTTCCCTCTGGATATCTTCTCACTCCTGGTTTTGTCCCTCTCCTGCAGTGGTCATCACTCTGTCTCTGACCTCTTTCCCATCCTGTGAGTTAATAACAAGCTTGCTTGGAGACCTTTGCTTGAATCCATGACGTCTGCATTCATTTTGTGCTTCCATTAAAGGCAAGCATGTTCAAGGTGAATGAACAAGTGCTTCAAAAACACATGAAGACAGATTTGTTTTTACAATAGTGTGAAACTTTAAAACTATTGAATCTGTTAAAGAAAGCAAATCAAATGTTCACCTTGTGTCGCTATTATGGAAATTTTACCTCCTCGCTGACTGTCAGACTCATGTGACATTTAAACACAAGAATATCTTTTCCTGTCTTTTTCAGCTGTCTCTATGATCATTTACAACCCTTGAAAGTTTTACATTCTGAGCATAAACCAAACAACAAGCCCTCATTCCAAAATGCAAAGATGCAAGTAACATGGGCCTACAGCAAACATAACAAAAAAACAACAAAGTTTATTACAGTTACATTTAGATCTTCTTCAGTACTGTGCACACTGTCTCACTACAATAGCTTAATAGGATACTTGATTTAATTTTGTTTTCCTTGAACTTTTCTATTTCAATATAAGGATGATAAGTTTAAGTACACAGGCAAAATATTGGATAATTATTATTCAGTTCAGAAAATATATAAAATATATAAAATATATAAAATATATTTCATTTAAGAAAAAGGTATACAGTATTGTCTCTAAGATAAATAAATACATTATGTCATATAAAATATCTGATAAAAGAAGAAGATATGACATGTTCACTGACTTGCTGTGAACCGGAAACTATATATCTAATCATAGAAACAACCTGATAGCCTGACAGTACCAACAGAATCAGTATTTGCTATGATACAGCTATTAACTGTGATAAATGTGCAAAAACTACAGATCTGTTGCTTTCTGTTGCAAATCTGTGGCCATACACATAAACATAAATTCACATTAATCAGAAATAAGAGAAGATTTATTCATAACACAAGGGAAAAGACCCAGGGAAACCGAGTTAACGATAAAAACCGATAAAAACCGATAAAAACCATGAAAACCATAAATTTCACAGCCGAGCCTCAACTCTCATAACTTGGTATCAAACAACTCACGGACCAGTACCGGTTGATGGCCTGGGGGTTGGGGACCGCATAGAAACACATTGAGCTCATCCACACAGACTGACTCAGATTTATTGCACCATGTTGGCAATCGGTGTGAGAGTGATTCCAGTCACTCCAAGTCAAAACGTGATTGGTCAGACTAGACAACCTGGGCAATGGCTTTGCCTTTGCAAATGTACAATTGGTCACCATAACTACTCCAAATGGGTTGGCGAATGCAAAACAATTCACAGCAATTACCGGCAACCCTTTATTTTTGATGGTCTCAAGGAGGTTATCCTATGTTTACTCTTAAAGGGACTGAAGCATTAGAGGAGATAATGTGATGTTGCTGTAGTATCTAAAAATCTTCTGTTGGTTGTCTATGTAACAATACGTATATACTGTATGCAGTACTGGTCTTGGCTGATATTAGCTTTGTTTACTGATATCAGCCTAACAGAAAGCAGTGGATGATGTTTATCTGCTGCGTTGATTTATGTCTGGCAAAACCGTGACGAAAAGTAGAAAAACTTTAAAACAGTTAAATTACTTTTATAATGAGTATGTTTCCATCTCCTGGCATAACATAGGAAACAAAACCCTAAACTGACAAAATGAGATATTTTATTTTATAATGAGCCTACAATAATGAACAATCTAACTGGCACTTCTTTGATTTTGCTTTTTTTGGAGGGAGTAAGTGGTTTTGCTTGTTTGTTAATAAAAATGCTGAAAATGAATATTAATTATTTTAATCTGGGGTGATATTTGCTTAGACTTAGAAAATTGACTTAATTGTTTTTTTAAAATAAATTTTGCATTACATGAAAAAATTTGCACTATTACCATGAAGCTGTTTGCTTTATTATAGGATGGACAGTTAAATACCATGTGATCAACCTATGTCACTTCTATTCTGCCGATTAAAGGCATACACGTAACATTTCTGAACATTTATTTTCACATTATGACCTGAATGTGGTGAAGATTGTCAACCAGATTTCTGAAGGATTTCTCAAATAATCCTTGGACTAAAGAATTCAAATTCACGCAGTTGTTTGATTCGGGGGAATAAAATGTGCCAAGCGATGCCATCTTTCATTGTGTTATTGGTGGCATGGTGCAGTTTAACATTAACAAGTGCTGATGTCTACTGCTTCTTCCTTCTCCTCCTCCTCTTCTCCTCTTCATCATGCTTTGGGGAGGTTGAGAGGAAATGCGGCGATGACAGGATTTTAAAGAAGCTCTTACTCTTAACACCCAACAGGCTATCCGGTCAAACCAAGCACTCCCTCTCTCTCACACACCCACACATCCACGCACATACACCCACCCACACCCCCACCCGTTCTCTGTACTAGAATTAGCCACTGGCTGCATTCCAGTCAGATCCGCTCAATATTCCACCCTTCCAAAAAAAAAAAAAAAAAACCTCTCTCTTCTCATTGCTCTCTGGAGGCCACACATTGCCACAGTCATAGTTGTGTCACAGCAATCAATCACCCATCAATGTGAAACAGCTACACTGATGCAGAGAAAACACAACGCAACCTCACTGTCATTTCCTCCGAAATCATCTGTCCTTTGGAATCTCCATCCTGCTGCCTGACCTCCATCCTGTGGTCTTTCGCTCTTTCCCACCCTATCACCATATCCATTGCTCCCTCGTGGTTGCAAACTTCACACCCATTATCACCTCACTGTGATTCACTCACTTTATTCATTACCGAGCTGGTGACCTTCTCAGCCATGTGTTTTCCCATTTCACATATGTTGAGAATAAATACTTGAACATTCAGAGAATGACTTGGACACGGAGATGGGATGTTATGGCTGTGAATTGAAATGAGTTTCAAAGACATGTTTGCAAATAAGCAGGGTTATTCTCACAGAAAAGAAACTTTCTTCTTTTTCTGTGATACAACTCCATAGTTTGACATTTCTCTCTGGCTGAGAGCACAGGAACCCCACCCATCATCAAAATCTTTGTTTGCAAGAAGCAACCAATCAGGAAAAAGCTGTCTTAAAGGGAGTGCTGTCTAAAAGAGAGAGGATACTAGGTAGGGAGTTGCACAAATACCCAGTCATGCAAAGCTACGCTAGTAGATTTAGTGGATAAAATGTAGAGCTGGAAATTACCAAAATGAGTCTAATAAAATTTGGTTGCACTGCTACTTTGGTTCTGTTGGAGTTGCATGCTAGCCCTATAGTCTGCTAAAATCAGAGCCAACTTATTGTATGAATATGTAGGTGTGGCCAGTAGAAGGTTAGCTTAGCTTCACATAGAGAATACTACCCAGAAAAGCAGCTTTGTTAACTGGCTGCTAGCTTTAGCAACTTTAAAGACATTTATCTCTCATTTGGCAAAAAACTTAATTTCCTCAAAAATATTTTCACTTAACTCTTTAGTCGATGCCCAGTATCATTCATCTATTGCATATCACTCCATTCATTGTTTTACTTTTCTCAGTTCCTACCTAGAGTTGGTCATGTCGGTCTGCCCTCCTTGACTCTTCTCCAGCCCAAGTTTGGTGAAAATCCCCACCAGCACCATGATGGCCACCACTCCACAGATAATATACACAATCATGTGGGTCCGATCCCGGTCCGGTTCCTCCTGGGCTTCTGTAACAGGTGCCACCGGTCGTCCCGTGTTTGCCCACACAGGTGTGTCATAATTTGAACAGGATGTCTGATCCAAACTGTGGATTTTGAACTGGCAGCAGAAGCGGTAGAAGCAGGAACCGCAACAGAACAGGTAGATACCTGCGTTACAGTTAAAAGGTGGGTCCCACTGGCCCATCACATCATAGTAACCCCAACAGCGGTTATCCCCAGTCGGACCTGCTTGCTCCTCTGTGTCTGGTGTCGGGGTTATTAGCGCTGCTTCTGGTGACGTAGATGGTTCTGTTGTCTGGTTGTTGGAAGAGAACTGCGCCAAAGCCTGACCTGACGGCTGAAAGTTCAGACCTCCCAGAGAGATCAAACCCAGGAGGACGGCTAAAGATAAGTTCACCAAGAGTGGATGAATGATGGCAGCCATCTTGGTCTTACTCCAGTATCTTGTGATGTTAGTCCTGATGTGTAAAGAGTTAATGACAGTTCCAACTGAAAGCACCTAGGTGTTAGAAATAAAAGAAATAGAGAGTTAAATATCCTCCTTGCCCAGAGCTGTTAGTTATAGCAAATAAATTAATCTTTTTGCTGTGCAAGCAGTGCAACTTAATGAGATTCAGTATCAGTGAAACAGGAAGCTGAAGAGGAGAGATCAAGAGATTTTTCCCAGAGTGATAATCTGAAGAAGCATTTAAAAAAAGCCTTCATTAACTAGTTATTAAAATTCCGATTTACAGAAAACTAAACTGTCACTGTGGGAGCAGAACAAGTGAGGAAAAAGAATCTCCCATTTTAACATGCTCCTAGCTAAAGTAAACGTGGGCCCTTGTGAGCGGAAACTCACATGCAGAGACACACGATAGTCCTCGGCAGTTAAATGCGTGTAGGTGTGTGTGTCAAAGCGCATTCTAAAATTTCTGTCACCTTTTACAAAGCCATATGTCATCAGCAGACAGCAGAGGCGGTTGTAGACAAATCCAAAGCTGGTGGCTTGGAGGGAATCCAGTTTAGGAGGCCGCGTTACCTACGGATGAACTCGCCTCTGGCATTTCTGACAGTAAGCTCCCCCGCAGAGTGAACGAATAATCCGCAAAAAGTGGGAAGTCTGGGGTCCTGATGTTGCTAGCTGTAAAGGCAGATATCTCTGAAACCTGCAGGCAGTCATGGGTTCCCACGTGGAAAACTTTTCACTCCAAAGATGGAGTCATATTCCGGTGTGGGGAAAAAACTCTAATGCTCAGCAATGGAGCCAAATCAGTTGCGATATCATTAAAAAGAAAGAAAAGGGAATAAAAAAAAACTCTGATCAATAGTTTTTCACTTAAGTTGTCTTCGTCACCCACTACTCCCTCTTGAGATTTAACTTGCATCCATCATCCTCTTACTCTCACCGTCGGCGCTCACAGAAAGCTTTTTTATTTTTGTAGTGGGCATCTTTTTGCTGTCACCTGAGTCCACTTTGGTGGGTGTTTACTTCCTCTCCTAGAAACGCAGCTCCAGTCTTTCATCCACTGAAGTTTTTGTATTGTTAAATATTCAGCTTTTATGACTAAAGACAGTATTGGATAGTTCTTTTCTATTTCCAGTCAGAGCCAACAGGTAACAACAGCTGTTCTGTTTTTTTGGGGAAATTACTCCAGGGTCTCGTCAAGCTAAAATCCTGTGGTGATTACAGTCCAAAAGCGTCCCTCTTGCACCTGAGGCGTGTTTTCGCGTACACGTAATCTCACATTCACTTTGTGAACACATACAGCTCCAATCCCCCTGGTGATAGCACACTGTCAGTGTCAGTCTCTTTTAAGCGACCCACAAGAGTCCAGTGGTTTTTCGTGCTCTGCGGGCACCGGGCTCCTGTTGCTGCTGCTCTGTGTGTGCTCCACTGAAACCCCTCCTCTCCGTGGATCCCAGGGTCTCTAACAGACCCAGGACACCAGCTGGGTACTCTGTCTATCAGCCCGCTCAGTCCTGCCCTTCAAGTGCTTAGGCGAGGAGAGATGAGAGAGAGGGGGGGAGAAAGGGGAGGGCTGATGTTGTGATCTTAATGTCTTGGTGCTGCTGCAGCCGAGACTCTGGAGAAGCCGTGAGAAAGATAAACCTGTCGGAAATACTTGACCAGGAGTGGAGTGGTTTGTTCTTTAATGGCTGTGTCTGCTCCTGTGTTTGGCTCAGTCTTTTCTTTTCTTTCTTTACACTCTGATCTCGCTCTATCTTCTCTATTTTATAATTTTCTCTCTTTCTGTCTCTTCCACAACTTACCTTACTGTTTCCCCACAGCCTCTAAGTAGGGCTGTTTGTTGTTGCTGAGGAAATATCACTGTGAGGTCAGAGAGCCCGTGGACTGCCCTTTGCACTTTCAGCCAGCGCACTTGCACGAGCCTTGCTGGAATAAATATTCCCGCAGCCCAGCTGGATGACAAAGACAAGTGGAGATGCGACAGCCAAACAGCAGAGTGGCACCGAGGGCAGATCAAAAAATATCCTGTTTTCAAAAGAAGCCCCCTTTTGGAAATATAGAGCTGCGTGCAGCAGAAGAGCTTCGCTCTTGCTGGTTCAGCTATTCAGTTGGCAGGTTTTTCAATTTTTCCGTTAGCATCAATATATATAAATTTTTTTAATTTGTCTTTTTTCCCCACTGAGAACAAAAAAAAAGAATGAATTACAAAAAAGCTTAAAGCATTAATATGCAACAGTTTTTAAGCAAATGTTGCACATTATCCCCCAATTTTCATGCATTTTGCTGTCAATTAAGTCCTTTGTCCGGCTGCAGCTTCTTTGAAAACAGGCATAATTTGATATATATGTATAGGAATTTTATATATATATCATATGTATGTGTTTTCACTGGTGATCTGCTTGTGGGATGCTCCAAACAGAAGTGAAGAGCAAAGGAGACGCTATAAATGCTCTTTTTATTCCATGTTTCCCCGTTGTTGTTGCTCTTGTTGCTGCTGCTTCCTCATCAGTGTGTATTCCATCCTTTCCTCGTCGCCTCACTCTGCTTGCAGCGCGTGTATCCCGTCCACTGGTGATGCTCGCAGTGCTGCTGCTGCTGCTGCTCTGGCAGGACCGGATGACAATATCCCGCGCACTCTCCCTCTCACTCCTCCCTCTCCCAAGTCACTCCTCCCTCTTTCGCTCACTCCTCCCCTCCTTCTCAGCATCTTTCTCACTCTCTCTCTCTCTCTCTCTCTCTCTCTCTCATACACACACACACACACACACACACACACACACATCCATACTCACTCATATCTTTTGTGCGCAAATGAACACAGCTCCCGCTTGCTGACTCTCCCTTTCACTCTCCTCCTCCCTCCCTCATTATGTGTCACTGACACTCTCTCCCTCTCTCTTTTTCCCTCCTCCTGGTTTTTCCTGTGTTTTTGTCTCGGCCTCGTCAACACTCACTCTTTGTCCCTTTTGTTTCAGGTTACCTCTATTTCTGTCCTTTTTCATCTCCGTTTGCCTTTTGTCTTTCTAACCTTTTCAGTTTCTTTTATCTATGTCCGGTGCCCTGTGCCTGGGTTTTCTCATTCTTCCATTGTTCCTATGCTTTATCCACTCTCTTTGCCCATTTTTCCATGGTTCTCCCTCCTCTGTGCTGTTTTCCTTTTTCCAAAATGCCACAGTTCAACATATAGGAAGAATTGATGCTGACTGAGCAGCAGGTTGTAATGTGCAGGAATGCTGGTGTGTTCATCTGCAATGTGTTTGTGCCTGTGCCTCAGCGTAATTACTGCGCTAATACCTCTGCACAGTTCGTCTTTGTGTGAGCATGTTTGGACCATGCGTGGCACTGCAGTCTATTAGGGCTGATTTAGGGAAAGAGCGAGCGGTGGTTGAAGTGAGAAAGAGAAGTAAGGAAGAAAGGAAGGAAGAGGAAACAAGACTTAGATAAACAGAGAGGAAGGAGAAGGAGGAGGCAGGAAGAGAGAGAAAAGAGGGGAGGAGAGAAGAGGACAGCGGCTGCCAAAGAAAGAGGGTGGCTTGACAGAATAGAGCAGGGGGAGGGAAAGAGAAGAGGAATTATCATAGGAAAGGGAGGGGGATTAAGAAACATGGAGAAAGCTAGTGGAATAGGAACTGACAGAGGGATAGTAGGAGTGAGGGAGGGAGCGAGAGATATACATAGGAAGGGAGCAGACAGGTAGGAGGAAAACCATCTCAAGGGAAGGTGACATTGGGCGTGGAGAGAAAGAAACAGGAAAGGCAGGAGAGGAACAGGGACGGACAGTCTCCAAGAAAATTTCCAGGATGAAGCGAAGAGAGATGGCGAAGCAGACGATTATGAATTTTGAATACTTACAGATTTAATGCGGAATGTGAGCCAGATTTTTAAAGAAGCAAAAGAAGTAGTGCCTTTGGGTCTGGCTTTGAAGGGGCCAAGCATCATCATTTTTGCATAAAAGCTTTAAAGCTTTCCTATACTTTCCTTCTCACCCCCTCTCTATTTTATCTTTGTTTATCTTCTTATCATCCATTTTCTTTTCCCCTCTCTCACACATTCACTACAGACTCTTGTGTTTGAGTCACGCTATCTTTTGTTTTTTTTCTCTTTTTTTTGCCCCTGCAAGCCCAAGGCTCATGTTCTCTTGCTGTGTGTACTCTGTCCAACCCTCTCGGCCTAAATTTGCTTAAAATCTCTGGCAAAGCACGTCAGGAGTTATGTCAAAGAAACACACATGTGCATACTTCAAAGGTACACGAAAACATTCATGCCGACACGCACGCTCCGGTGACTTCACACCACCGCTATGTGGCACAAATCAGCTAATCCTCCTCCTCCGTCCTCCTGTCTGGCAGTGTCCTCAGCATATTTTCTCTCATTTAAAGAAGGTCATTAATTAAAAGGAAAGAAAAAAAATTCAAAGTCAATGTGATTGAAAGCTTGGCCTGCTTTCAGATAGGCAAGATGCTGCTTTTCAGTGGTCAGAAAGGCAGTGAGACATAGGTGCACAGCGTGTTGGCTGAAGAGCAGGACAGGAGGCAAAGAGGGATGAAAATGGATGAAGAGGTACAAAGATGGCCCCAGGGGAACGATGGCGGGCAGAGAACAGATTGAATGGGAGATCTTAAATCACTTCACTTTCTCTCTTTTTTTCTGCATGGCTATGGTCTGACAGCACGCAGACTCCCCTTTCTGCATTGCATAGTTTTGCTCTTTGGTGATGTTACCTAGGATGCATACGCATGTATTATTTTCTCCCTTAACAAGGACAGCCTTACAGTAACATTTAAGGACCTTTGATACTGAGAATGCCAGCGCACACATTTGCTACAGGACAAGAACTGTTTTTCAGAATTAAGTGCTCTACAAAAGACATTTGATTTACAGAAAGTTACATGGCACAAAAGTCAACAGCATGAATGTGTTGATTGAACAACTTGAACACATCTCTGCAGAACTGCCATGTTACAGTTTGGGTGAGTCTGCTCAGGTAACCTTGGGTTCCACTAAAGTAAATTTTGCTCTCAGATGCTGAAGATGCCAATTTTT
Organism: Simochromis diagramma; assembly: GCF_900408965.1. NCBI lineage: Eukaryota > Metazoa > Chordata > Actinopteri > Cichliformes > Cichlidae > Simochromis > Simochromis diagramma. Next base: position 3,784,416 of record NW_024387326.1, on the reverse strand, counting down.
TGTAACCGCATGGACTTTTGGGTTTAATTATCAACTACCATACAGATGTGTGTTAAGTGGACAGACCATCAGTTCAGGTCTGCGAACTAAAAATCTCCTTAGCATTAATTAGATATAACAGTGTATGTAAAATAAGTTCACCGTGCTGATTAAAAACGTTCCATTCTTTTAATGTAGCACGATGTTTTATTCTGGGAAAGTAAGCACAGTGATCTAGTCAAATAACAGCAGTTTTCATTTAATCACTTAACCTTATTCATTCATGCAAACTCACTCATTGCTCACTGCTTGAAACTTCTCTTTCCCTTCCAACCAACAGCTCTTTTTGTTTGCACTGTTTCACAGCGAACAGTAATCAGGGCAGTTTGTGTAAAACATGGAAATCAGCTTTTGATTGGAGACAGTTAGCTTAATGCTAACCTGTCAGACTTTAGGAAAATTTGCAGCCTGATTGTTTCCAATCGTACAAATAAGCTACTTAGTTCAGTTACACTAGAGTAGAACCAGGATGGCAACGTCCTTGTGATTAGTGGAAACAAAGGTTGCCCGCTGATTGTGTTGGTTTTTCTTAATTGGAAGGAGTTAAGAGAGTTTGGGACCAACTGGTTGATAGTGCAACACCCACAAGCTCAGAGCGAACACTTTCAGAGTCGCCAGCCGCGCACACATCAGCAACACCACAAGACCTTCATTCTTGTTTTAAGCCAGCGAGGCGTGATTGTGGATGCCGCTCAGGTGCGTCCACCTCCCCCGCAGCCGCGCTGCAGGACCACGCCCTCCACATTTACTAGTACCTTACTAATGCTTAAAAGTGTGACATTATTATAAAGTGCTACCAAAAAGAATTCCATGTCACCTTTACTTTGTGCTATATATTTCAGTTAAGGAATCTTAAATTCCTTAAAATAGTCTTTGCAAAATTTGTAAAATAGTCTTTGCAGACAAATAATATAAAGTCTTTCACTCATTTCATTGTGTCTGCATGATGGATGTGATTGAAACTGGAAGCAAAATAATCAACAGCTGTCGGTGCGTCTTTGTGAGCTGGATGAATACGCTGACATGCTGTACAGGCTCGCTTTCATGGGCGTCTGAGTCAATGTCACTGCAGCACACATGCAGCACTCTTTGCAGATGATTTCTTCTTAGTGAACATCATTTGTGCTAAATCAAAAGTATTTGCAGACAACAGATGATGATCCGCTTCGAGGGACAAGCGCTTCACCTTCTGTTGTGCCAGGCGTTTGATTTTTGTTGCATGTCTGCCTTTTTGCATAGTGTTACTTATCCAGAAAATTGCAGGAAACTTCAAGCTGCACAGTGCAGAGAAGAGCTGTGACCGGCACACGCAGGCATGTGGCAGGTCCCGGTTTAGGGAGCACTCGATTTGCTTTTACTTTGGGTTTTAATCAGCAGAGCACACATTTTCATTATTGCTCCAGAATGCTCATTTGTTTGTCGGTTTGTTTGTTGGTGGTCAATAAAATTAGACATGAGTGCAGTCCACAATGAAAGTTACATATTTTTGAAAGAATTCATAACATCTGGTTCAAAGTTTTTTTGTTACTGGTAGCTCCGGTTTGCATTGTATAAACAGGAACTGCTGCTATAGTGAAATGAACTTAAGTCCATCAGAAGGATCATTTTCAAAGACAGCAGAAATGTCATCTCTTCTCACTTTTCTCTTTGCCTCTATCTTTTCATCCTCCTCGCTTTTCACTCTTCCCCTCTTTTTCTCCCTTACGTTCCTCATCATTCACTTCCGTTCTTTACTTTCTCTACCTTCCCTTTTCTTCACCCTTTGGAAAATTTCATTTCAAATTTAAGGAGGATAGAAGCGTTTCCTCAAAGCTAACCTCAGTTTTCATCTCTGTCACCTGCCATCTCCGCTGCCACTTCAAACCACGTCTCCTCTACTTTGTCCTTTCCTGAGTCTGTCTCCATCTCTCACCTCACTTTCTTTCTTATCCTCTCATCAAACTGTCTCCCGTGTCTCTCAGATTCCAGTGCATGTGCAGCACCACGCCACTCCTGTCAGTTCCACTCTGTTTTTCCTTGTAATGTAGCATTCTTTCGGCACCGTGTCACTCCTCTTTTGCTTGCTATAGCTAGGCATCCTTCCTTTAGTCTCTCACTGTCACTGACTGTCACTCCCAAAGGATTATTTCAGGGCAGAGTAAATGGATGGAGATACATGACAGCAAGTCAGGCCAGGCCATGAGAGGATGCACGGAAAAACAGATACTCCAAGTTACACAAATTCAAACCACCATAAGCAGTTATTCGGCCTGAGCTAACAAACTCAGTTTACTTCAGTTTACTATTACAGCTAGTTTTCTACTTTTTGTTTTTTGTTTTTTTTCAGTTTTCAGTTTTTAATATCAAAAATAAGACATTTTAGACTGTCTCGCTGGAGGTTTAAATGTCTTTCTCTGCTCTCATCATTGCAGTTCTCTTTAAATAAAATTTTTATTTGCAGAATGCGTCTCAGATCCCTCTGGGGGTTGCATCAGGAAGGGAATCCGATGTAAAAATCTGCCAAATCAAATATACGGAATTACCCGCTGTGGCGACCCCTCGTGAATAAGAGAGCAGCCGAAAGTATTTTTTTTCCTTCTTTTCTTTTTTAGTTGAAGAATCTCCCATGTGGACCAGCTGGGTCTAATTCCCAGCTGTGGCCCCTTTGTACTGTGATCACTGTTTGTGTGGAGAGCTCGCCCTGTCTGTCTGCGCTGTAAGGAGAGCCCTGTGCTAAACTCACAGTAACAATGTGGATCAGTTTCAGTTTCACACACACACACACACACTCACACACACACACACACACACACAGACAGAGTATATGCTATATTTGATGATTTTTTTTTTTCAAGAAATGCAAAACATTTTGAACCAGCACAGAAAAGTATACACTCTGACCCAGTTTCATGTATGCATTAAGTCTTATCTTCTTCCGTATATTTACCTTTTGACGCAGTTCAGTTTTTGTATGATTTGCAGATCAACATCATCCTGTCCAGCTTCCAGCAAAAAACCACATTCATCCTTCGGGCCAACAAGGTTCTAGTTACCAGCACTTTTTTTAGAAATGGCAATAAACAGATGCTTCATCTATTAAACTATACGTTTTGTATATACTAGAGATGGCACGATACCACTTTTTTATGTCCGATACCGATACCGATATCATAAATTTGGATATTGGCCGATACCGATATGAATCCGATATAGTGTTTTTTAATCAATAAAACAGTTTTTTTAATATCTTGCTGCTTTTTGTATAAGTTCATACTCATGTTAAAAAAACCAAAAAAACCCCCACTAAAGCTATTCTGTTATACCTGCATGCAAAAATGCACTGCACCCAAAATATTTCATAGTTCAGCAATACTGATCAATCTAATAAACTTAAACCTACTCCATCCTCCCTATTCTGGTATTTTAAAGAGTAAGGAACCTAACTAATAGGGCTCTAAAATTCCCAGCAAAAAAAAACAAAAAACCCCCGAAAAAATAAGGAACCACCCCCCACCTTCCACCTCATGTTGCTTAATCGACGTAATCAACTTTAATTTGATGCAGTGTGAAACAAAATGCACAGAAATAAATTATTTTTCAAGAATAATTAAATAGATTCAACATCTTTCTTCAACAGAACTGCAGACTGCACAGATGATACCTTCCCAAAGGAAAAAGTACTATAGCTTACTAGGGTATATTAGACATAATAGTTACTATATACAGTAATGGACTTCTATTCATTTTACATCAGATTAAAACTTTGGGTGTAAGATTCAGATAATTATTTAATAAAAGCTCGACATTTTAAATGAGAATAAGAAAGAAAAGTATGTCTTTGTGCCCCCTTCTCCCTGTTCATGCCCTATCGGCCCCCCTGGCTAAACTTTGCTAGATCCGCCCCTGCACAGTTACCAGCCGTCAGCTACGGCTGGTAACTGTGCAGGGGATCCTCGTCTAGAAAGTAATATTAAATAAATTCTAACAACAGATTATCAAGCTTAAACGTGCTGCTGTTATTCAGCCGCTGGTTTCCTCTTTCTGGTGCAAAGTGGGAGATAAACAAACAAGAGAGATGGACTCGCACAGAAAAGCCGATCAGCTGATCACTGATCAGTTTCATGATTGAAGTAGCAGCAGGAGATGGAGGGGGAGGGAAGAGGCAGTTGCTCCTCCATATATCGTTTGTTAAGCTTAACGCGGAAATGCTTTACAAACATTCAGAGATGAACTTACACACTTGCTTTACTTCTCTCCTGGATAACTTCCTCGGAGATGAAATGCCGGATTGGTAGCAAGGCTACAAATACACACAGCCGCTCCATCACGTGAGCACACTGCTCCAACGTGCAACGGTTATGAGGAGAGTTACGCCGTGTCGAAAGTTTAGTGAGGTGCTTTTTTGATATTTAATGGATCGGATTACATTTTTTATTTTTCTCCGATATCCGATCCAGTAATTTACGTCAGTATTGGACCGATACCGATACGTAATATCGGATCGGTCCATCTCTAGTATATACATCATCCCACAACTATGAAAGCATTGTCTAGCAACATGCTAACTATAGAGGTATCGACACTGACTGCCTGACTATGAGGGGCCGTACAAGCCAAAATTCATTCTTTCACTCTAACACACATATATTCTTCTTTCACATACATATATTTTCACTCTCACATAGTTTTATTTTAATTTTTATATTTAGATATTTTTATTCTCATGTTTACACGTATTTAACACACACATTGCAACAATGTGCTCTCTTATACATGTATTTTAATGTACATATTTACAAATTTTCACTCTAACATACATTTTTAACATGCATTTTCATTTATGCATTCCTACATTTTGCTCTCATTTACATGCATTCAATATGCATTTAATCTCACAAATAATATATGTATGTAAGAAGAGAATCTATGTGAATGAAAGAGTATAGTGGAAACGGAAGGCTGGGTGTCTGTACCGCTGTGATTGGCTGAGAAGCACGCGTGGGTCACTTTCAAGTGTCTGACAGCATGGAGGGGGGAGAACAAACTCGAGTTCTTCAGCAAGCTGTCGGGGTGTTAAGAAATATTTTATCATCTCCTGAAACGGTCACATTGTTGTCCTCGTCACTTGATCGAGATGGGACGGGCTCAACTGCACCCAGTGTTACCCACAGCACAGTGGAAAGTGAGATGAGAGTACTTTTTAGACCAGCTAACATCCAGGTAGCTTCAACGAGCCAAGTAGCTACACGGAGTTCGACTGGAGTGGGGTGGTCTTTTATGGCGTTATTTTTGTGCCACTATTCTGAGCGCACGTAAAAAAAGTTGAGCGCACGTAACAAAAAAAAAAAATGCAGGTGTAAGTGTTGCATGTTGAGGAGAAATTTATTTTGAGCGAAGAAAAGCTAAACTTGAGTGAACAAAATTCATTGCTGCGTGCAAAAAATGTATTTCAGTGTTTGCTATTATCCACACACACACACACAATAGCAGCCCCTCTCGCTCAGTTTTTGCATTTGCGCTCGCTTCCAATGTGTTGCTCGCGGTCTCAACATTTCTGCCCGTGCGCGCTCAAATCTTTCTGTACACCGTTATATTTGTGCCACAAAACCAGCCAATCACAGACTTGGATGCAAAAACAATCTGATTGGCTGTTTTGGTCTCCAATCAGCTCGAAATGACGAAATGCAATATCCCAGGACAGAGGCGGAGCCAGACATTTGAAACACCCGGGGCTTAGCCCTAAAAATCATCATAGACCTGCACTACACTTATTTTTTAATTCTACCAAAGTCCACTATTTAGATTCAGAAAAGTTTATATAATTATTTAGCCTTGTTGTGCAAACAAGCCTGCATAACTTAATAAATGTAGAATTTGAAAAATAGCAAACCTAAAAAGAAACACTAAGTACGAGATACATGAGGACCTATGATACGGTGATACTTTTGGTAAACAACCATTTGACTAACATGTGTGTCTCACCTGCTCTTGTTCCATCTCTGTTCCTCTCTCTCCCTCTTTGTGCTGACAATCATCAAATATACAGTTGAAATCACATATTTATGTACTCTTCAGATCAAAACACAAACACTTTTTTAATTGTAACATCAAATCAGACTAAATGTTTATTTTTTTAGATTGATAAATATAAAAAACATATTTGTTAACTTTAAGAATAAAGAGAGAAACTATCTGTATTTCTTAATTGCAAATGGCACCAAATTGTATTCAAAACTGAGCCACACTTATGGAGCTCCACAGTTCTTTTCCTGGTGTTTTGGTTGACATCTCTTGATTTTCCCATGTCACAGAAACAGGCTCTGTGTTTTGCCTTATATGCATCCACAGGTGTGCCACCAATTTACTCACATGGACTCTACTGACCTATCAGAAGCTTCTTCAGCTCAGAATGGAATCGTCTGGAGTTTCTTATTAATTAACAATAAGCTTAGTGTACATGTACTCCTAAATTTGATCAAAGTGATAAAAAATAGACAGCTCTGTCTCTCTTTATTCTGACATTTAACTAATTCAAAAGATATTTCAATATTTATTTAACCAAAACAAAACAAGTTTACTCTAAATTGATGTTGTACAGTAAAAAAATGTTCTTGTGTTTTCCATAAAGTGTATGTAAATATCTGGTTTCAACTGTGAATATACTGCTGTGTAAGGAAATTCCTCTTGTTTTGCATAGAAATATACTGAACAACATACAAAGCATAATATATAAAATAACATCTACCTGAGTTTTTTCTTTGAAAGAAGCTCCTTATGTCCATTCTTGTATATCAGTACATCACTGAAACCGATTTATTTAGCCGTGGAGCGTAACAACTGAAAATATGAAATAAACACACATGTAAGCTAAGACTCTCTAAAGAAACAGCATTGTTGTTGTTCTGCTTTTCATTTCGCCATTTGTTGATTCACTTGAAGAGCAAGTAATATGGGTCAAGTGATCACTTTGATATCAATATTTCGTGATTCACCGTCATATTTACATTATTTGTACAGTACGAATGATTTGCTTTGGTACCTGGTCAAACTTAAGCTCTCCTCTGTCTGCCTCGCTGCGCTTCTCCAACAGCGCACTTGTAGGCAGCAGCTGCCCCGCCCCGCTTAGTGCCTGAGCTCGGATCATACCAATATTAAGGGGGATTCACGCACAGTCGTAAATTCCCACAGTGTGCACTATGTGCTTCGAATATTGTGTGTAGTTTTTTGTTTTACACAGTTGTCAGCCAGGCATCTAACTATGAAAAAATTACACTCCAAAAGACCCCGGGCTTCTGAAAAAACAACCCGGGCTTAAGCCCAGTAAGCCACCCACCCCCCGCTCCGCCACCGGTCCTAACAAGATTTCTTACTCTTACAGTGTTTTCACACTTGTGGTGTTTAATCCCTTTCATTCAAACTCTAATTCATTAACAGACCAAAACAGCTGCATCAAGACCTCTGAACCTGAAAGTCACTGGATGTACAATGAACAAGGCAAAAAATATTACTGGCAAATATGGAGACAACAACAAGCTCAAATAAAACATGAATGCTTGGCTGCAATGCAGTTAACTAGTAGCGTGGAGTTATGAGAACTATGGTGAACTCCATAATAAAAGATCACTTTCTGACTATTTGTGGTAGCATTAACTAAATTTGGCTGTTATAGCTGATAATCAATGATCCGGTGTTCTGCTAATCACTGAACACCACTCTACATTCACTCAAACCAGATGCAATATACAAGCTTAACTCTTGACTGAGCAGCAGCAACTTGAAATTTGCTTGTTTCTGCAATAACTACAAAAGTACTGATTGAAAGCATAAGTACTGAGCTTGCACTGGCCCTTCACAGCATCAATGCCTCGTGAGTTGGACTCTTCCAGTTGATAATGGATGACTGGACGGCTGCTCAGTGATCAATAATGAACGAACTGAGAACTCCTAATCATCCAACACGAGCACCAAGGGTCGAGAGCTAGTTGTAAAGTCAGCCAGTACAGAGAGCATTATCCTGCTGCGTCGCTACAGGAGGTCTAGGTCATTATTAGCTGTCTGCCTCTGTTTCCTCCTAATGCAGTCTGAATCCCCCGGACAGCCATCCACACACACACACACATCCACAGTGTGTGTGTGTGTTTGTGTGTGTGTTTGTGTATGTGGCAATGGGCACAAACACAGTAACTCAATCACCCAGTCAGAGATGTGATCTGTCTTCGCTTGTGCCTCAGAAAGGGGTTAGAGTAAAGAGGGGTGTTGAAAGAATCTGTGTGTGTGTGTGTGTGTGTGTGTGTGTGTGTGTGTGTGTGTGTGTGTGTGTGTGTGTGTGTGTGTGTGTGTGTGTGTGTGTGTGTGTGTAAAAGATAATAAGGTCACCTACAGATGAACAAAGACGTTAGGGAAACTAATAAGGCAGGAGAGGCTGAAATAAAGAAGAGTTGATGCACAAATGTCAGAAGAGACCCCCAACAGACTTTAAATAGTTCATTAAACTTCCATCCATCTTAATCAGGTTCAGAGTTTTTAGACTTTGAGTGAAATTGATTTCCACCTATGTGTTAATGTTATAATGTGCTTTTCTTCAAGATAATTTAGTCTCTCATTTTGTGCATGTTGTCATTTTATGTGTCTTCGTTTTCATTATGCATCTCATAAAAGACCTCCAGGGTTTGTGTGTGTGTGTGTGTGTGTGCTTTCTACGTCCACCCATGTCATTTTGCATTTCTTTGTGGTCGTTTTTCATGTCTTCGTAACGCCCTCGCATTTGAATTTTTTCGTTTTGGATGGAGCTAATGTCGACGCTCCCCGACTTGCTCTCCCTGCTCCTCGGCTCTCTGTTTCTGTTAAACTTTTGTGACACAAAGCGGATTTGTGAAATCCACTAGACTTTCATTGCAGCTTAGTGATGTGTGCACGCACACGCACATGGCTGGAGGTGTAAAGTCATTAAATTAGCATGTTTGATAAGCTATGCAGTGTCAGGACTGTAAATCACATGCATTAGCACATGTGAAAAAAAATCTCTAACGAATTTGAAAGGATCTGTGCAGGCACTCGTTTGATTTTAGAGAACGTCTGTGTTTTGTATGTGAGTGAATTTGTGGCTTTCAGTGGATTAGCCTAGTTTAGGGCTGATGTTTTCATCACCCAGGCTCCTAAACTAAAAGAACCGCTTATGACATCACCATGCATCTCACAGTGCTTCTCCTCAGAGCTGTTTATCCAACTCTATATTTATCATCTCGCCACACTTCCAGAAACGCATTCCGGCTCTTGTGCAGTCTGTTACATACATGCCATAAAGAGCACATGAGCACCTGGAAGCTTTCATGAAGGAGGGTGAACCATACCAAATCCCATATAGTGTGTAAATATGTAGCATATTGGAAAACAAATTGCCTCTGAAGGGATATTTTTCCTGATCTAATCTAAAATGTTCATGCTGAGATAGCACTATCAAAGTCAGGGCTTCCTCTTCTTTAAACTTCTTCAAAGGGAAACTAGAGTGAAGTAGGCTCATGGCAATGCCTGAGTTACTTTTTTTCCCTTCTCCGTAAGAGAGGTTAGATCAGAGGATGCTTAATGGTTGAGCTGTACACTGGAATATTCAAAATTACCCCCAAATAATTTAATGTATCCATTCAAATATTCATTCAGAGAGGTCCAACATATATAATTCAATGAGACAGACCCGATTTAGTCACGATATATATGTAATTAACAGTTCTAGGCAACATATTTTGCATACATCTGGTGTCAGTGAGCAGTAGGAGTCGAAGCATGTCTGCTTCTTATTGCTCTCAAATGATAAAGAGAAGCAAATACAGCTACTTAACCAAGAGTTTTATTCATTTCCTTAAAAAGATTTCTTTTTTTCTGTTTTTTTTGTTTTTACCAACAGTCTGGCAGCACATTGAGTGCATCAGAGCTTTCTTGGAACCATAGTTCTGATAAACCCCTGATGTTTACAACACATTTTCCCGACAGATGGAAAGCTTTGAAAACAGTTAGGCTACAGTCAAACCAGCTTGTGTCAAAGTGGATTAAAGTCCTACAAGGTGAAGTCTCCTTTTGGTGTTTCATATTGCGAACTCATTAGTCTTCAGAGCTAGAAACAGCGACAGAAAGGTTTTCTCTGTCGTCATCAAAGCCTGCTGCAGTGACCTCATTATCCCACTCAAGTTTCAAAGCTCTTCTGTAATGGGTTCATCGCAAGAACTACCTCGACCTATCATAAAAATCTGAATCAAAATTATGTCCTCATGTGTAGTGAACAGGAATATCTGAATCGCAGCTAAGGGAGAAAAAATTGCATCATTATTACATTTCAGTTTAATTCCCTGTAAATATGCTGGAATAGGTTGATACAGTTATTCCTTAAACAAGCTGAATAACTGTGAAACACTTAAAATGACCCACATGAATTTTTCCTGAGATTGCAGCTGCAAATTTCACCACAGACGCTTGCTTCAGCTATACTACTGACACTTCAGTTTAGCCCTGAGTTGGAGTCATTTATGTTAGCAGTGCACAAGTCCATTTATCTGGTAGTAGGGTGACAGCATATCAGGTTGTATTAGTCAATCCGTTTATTGTTGCAGATAGAGAATAGACAGATAAACCCAGATTTATAAAATAAAAGGTCACCAGTGATGCACAGGTTGACAAAGCGCTTCTTTTTCCTTGTTTCTTTCACACCCCAGCCCGATCAATGGACAGTCAGATGCCCGACTGTCCATTGGAATGGTTCTCAGCAAGGTTCCTTGTTATAAGGAAGTTCTTTCTTCCCACCGTTACCTAGTGCCTGTTCTCATTAATACTGTAGCATCTTTACCTGACAGTATAAAGCACCTTGGGGTGGCTGTCATTGTGATTTGGTGCTATATAAATAAAACTGAAGAAAATTTAAAGGATGTTTGTTATGAAGCACAGGAAAAGCCAGCCAAAGACACAGACCGACAATGTGCACCAAAACAGCAAAGCAATGACGCAATCAAGAATAAACAGACTTCAGTGTTGGTCCTCTTCATTTCAGTGTCTGTAAACATCTCCCATATCTCAAAAGTGTTGTTTATTGAACAGCTTCTGAGGCAACTGCAACAACAACTACTATTTTATCTCAAATCCTTATAGGCATGATAATTGAATTACGTGGGCGATCGTGGCTCAACAGTTGGCAGTTCATCTTGTAATCGGAAGGTTGCGGGTTCGAGCCCCAGCGCCGACAGTCTTGGTTGTTGTGTCCTTGGGCAAGACACTTCACCCGTTGCCTACTGGTGGTGGTCAGAGGGCCCGGTAGCGCCAGTGTCTGGCAGCCTCGCCTCTGTCAGTGCGCCCCAGGGTGGCTGTGGCTACAATGTAGCTTGCCATCACCAGTGTGTGAATGGATGTGTGAATGGGTGGATGACTGAATGTGTAAAGCGCTTTGGGGTCTTTAGGGATCAAGTAAAGCGCTATACAAATACAGGCCATTTAACATTTTACTGTATCATAGTTACTCAACAATCTTACTTTTAAATAGAAATACAACCAGAATAAAACCAGTTGAGTTGAATCCCCAGTTGCAAAGAGACATTGAGAGATTGTAACATGCTGGCAATCTGTCTGGTTGCAAGTTAGTGATTATTTGAAAACCCTCACCAATCTGTCAGAGAATTATTAAACTGAGTCCAAATGTTTAGAGACAGGTAGCCTCCCACCAGGTGACCTGTACGATTGCTTCGTAATCAGACATGGTCACCCAGAGTGAAGGTGTTGCACGCTCAATCTCTGGACAACATAGCTGCTGTAACTACTTGCAAACATTTGCCAGGCACAAATAATAAATTGAGTGCAATCACCTATTTTACTTTTACTCTAGAGTGAACGGGTCATTAGGCTCTAAAGGAACTAGGTGAGGTTTAAAGATCATAGGCTAAAATTCAAAATGTTAATTGTAAAAAGCATGTTTCAAAGAAGTATTTGATACCCTAATAAATGGTAAGTATTTGTATAGCGCTTTACTAGTCCCTAAAGACCCCAAAGCGCTTTACACAACCAGTCATCCACCCATTCACACACTGGTGATGGCAAGCTACATTGTAGCCACAGCCACCCTGGGGTGCACTGACAGAGGCGAGGCTGCCAGACACTGGCACCACCGGGCCCTCTGACCACCACCAGTAGGCAACAGGTGAAGTGTCTTGCCCAAGGACACAACGACCAAGACTGTCCAAGCAGGGGCTCGAACCGGCAACCTTCCGATTACAAGGCGAACTCCCAACCCTCGCCTAATAAGACATGTAACACAACAGGGTTTTTTCTTTTACAACATCTGGCTCAGGATGTATTTATTACTGATTACAATGGATGATTGCAGCCGACTGGTTATATCACAATCTACCCCTGACATGTATGAAACTGAGACCAAATTATGAAGAACAATTATTGTCTTATAACATCTGAACTGAGTGTGTGAAAGAAATGTTTAATAGAGATGACACTTATTTAACTTTTGAGGATATTTTTTGTGAGATTGCTAATGAGGCCTCCCCAAAGGATTGCAGTGTTTTGAAAATGAAGACAGAGAAAAATGATCCAGGCCACATCTGCGATAGAAAGGCAGATGCTTTTTTTTAATATGCAGACTTAACATCTCCCAGCGGGCTCAGTGCAGACACATCATAAAGGGCTGAATGTAACTGAACATGAAAAATAGTATTTCCTTTACAATAATATTTGCTTGACTTTATACTTGAGACATCTTTAAATAGCAATTCTCATTATTCCTATCACACATACTTCTGGTAGTTTTCACACCCAAACACAGCTTCACACAGAGACGCTTCCACCATATGTCATGTCTGTACAGTGTACAGTATGATGCTGGTGTAATGCTGTGAATGGGATGTGTCATATTTCACCAGCTTTCATTAACAGGAAGTTCAAAATGCATTAAATAAGCAGATGCATGCACAAACGAAGAGCTCGATTTGCATGCTGCGAGCCCTTAACTTATACAATCATTATTGGTCCTTAGCGGGCCATTGTTATATCTATAGTGACACTTGATGCAGAGATACAGTCAGCCAAAGCACGCATAAACTTTCTCTCATACAGAATAATGATCTGAATTTGACATCACCATAAAGGTTTATCGGAAATATAATCAATTGTGTATGAATTTCATTATCTTTGTCATTGCTAATGTAATCACACGATAGCCCGAGAGGACTATAGCACAATCCTTTATCATCATAATCATCATCGTAATTGTTATTGATGTGAGTGGATGGATATTTAAAGCACAGCGCAGCACTCGTCTTCTGGAAGATCATTTGGTGGGAGGATACGTTGTGAAAACTGTAATATTCTAATTACAGTACTGAACAGACTCTGCTGGTGTCTTATAAAAAGATTAAACCTGACATGGCTATAAGTGCTTTCTGGATTTTATGTGTGAAATAAACCTATTTCAGTAGGTTTGAACTGGACAGCTTGATTATTTAAAACTTTGGAGATTCTAAAAGAAAAAAGTTGTAAAAGAAACTTGCTGTAGAGAGACCTGTTTTATTGGAATTTAAAAAAATTTAAGGACACTGAGCACAAGCTGGACACGTGTGCCTTAAGTCAAGTGACAATTATCATCAAAGCTCATTTATGACAATTACAGGTCATCAGAGGTAACCCTCTGAGGTAACTTAGAGGTAACTCTCTGCAGCTTTCTGACAAAAGTCTGAGACTAACTATCAGCGTCCTCATCTGCCAGTGAACTTTCTAGCTCACCAAAGCCAGAGTGACTGATTTTGCTGTCCCCCATACCCAAGAGTTGACCAAGCTTGCCATTGAGCCGGATGATTTCAACAAATTACTTCCAAGAGTTAGGAATCTCGTAGCTGAGTAGCTGACCTCCAAGTATTTAGAGTCTGCCTTCCCAACCAACATCTGACCTGTTGCAGAATGCTACGACCCATCAGATGTTCAACTGCGCTGATTTTCAGCCTCCTGTGTTCCCTGTATCCTGTCCTGAATCATATTTTCACTTCACTAACCTCACAGTTGCAGACCCTGCTTGCAGTACACCTCGAAGTCTTCACTGGTGGCTTCTGTGCTTTTGCAGTAGTCTCCTGAGCTGCTAACCAGGCCACTGTGCTTGATTATATCAAAAGTTCTATAAGTGATCTCCATATAAGTACAGGGTGGGCCATTTATATGGATACACTGTAATAAAATGGGAATGGTTGGTGATATTAAAGTCCTGTTTGTGGCACATTAGTATATGTGAGGGGGCAAACTCCTCAAGATGGGTGGTGACCATGGTGGCCATTTAGAAGTCGGCCATCTTGGATACAACTTTTGTTTTTTCAATAGGAAGAGGGCCATGTGACACATCAAACTTAGTGGTAATGTCACAAGAAAAACAATGGTGTGCTTGGTTTCAACATAACTTTATTCTTTTATGAGTTATTTACAAGTTTCTCTTTGTTCACAGCCATTGACATGTCGAAGAGGTTAACACATGAGGAGTGGATCGAAATTGTGTTGATATCTGGTGAACACAGTAACCGGGTCATTGCAGCAGATTTTATGGGGTGGCTGTAGCTCAGGTGGCAGAGCAGATCAGCCACTAACCAGAAGGTTGGTGGTTCAATCCCAGGCTGCTCAAGTCTGCATGCCAAATATCCTTGGGCAAGATATTAACCCCATGTTGCTCTCCAATGCATCCATCGGAGTGTGAATGTTAGATACTTAGCACTTAAGCTTAGAAGTGCTTGTGTGAATGGATGTGATTGGGTGAATGAATTAGTTGTATAAAGCGCTTTGAGTGCTCAGACAGAGTAGAAAACCGCTATATAAGAACCAGTCCATTTACCATTTCAATGCAAGACACCCTACGAGACCACCCATCTCCAATGGTACAGTCAGCAAACTGCTTGCTAAGTTTCGTGAAACTGGTTCAGTGTTGGCTTTGCCAAAATGTGGACGCAAGAAAACTGTCACTAATAGAGAAACACCAGTGGCTGTCCTAGCTTCATTCAGCAAGAGCCCACAGCGTAACACTTGCCGCATGTCACTGGAGAGTGGCATTAGTCGAACATCCCTTCGGCGGATATTAGCTACTCACAAATGGCACCCTTACAAACTCCAGCTACTGCAGCATCTCAACGAGGATGACCCAGAAAAACAAAAATTGGAACAGGACCCTCAGTTCACGCAGAAGATTTTGTTCAGTGATGAGGCAAACTTTTATGTGAATGGTGAAGTTAACAAGCAAAACCACCGCTATTGGTCTGACACTAACCCACATTGGATGGATCCCTCCAAGACTGTTGGAACAACAAAAAGTGATGGTTTGGTGTGGTATATGGGGTACAACGATAGCGGTCCATTCTTCATCAATGGAAACCTCAAGGCCACTGGATATTTGAAATTGCTACATGATGATGTGTTTCCCCCTTTATGCACTGGCACGTTCCCTGAGTTTTTCCAGCAAGATGGTGCACCACCACATTATGGGTGCCAGGTCCGAGCATTCCTAGATGAACAGTTTCCTGGAAAGTGGATTGGTCGTCGTGGGCCAGTTGAATGGCCCCCAAGGTCTCCTGATATGACCCACTTAGACTTTTATCTTTGGGGTCATCTGAATGCAATTGTCTATGGTGTGAAGATATGAGATGTACAGCACCTGAAACTACGGATACTGGATGCCTGTGCTGGCATTTCTCCTGCGGTGTTGCTATCTGTGTGTGAAGAGTGGGAGAAGAGGGTTGCATTGACAATCCAACACAATGGGCAACACATTGAACACATTTTATAAGTGGTCAGGAACTTGTAAATAACTCATGAAAGAATAAAGTTACGTTGAAACCAAGCACACCATTGTTTTTCTTGTGACATTACCAATAAGTTTGATGTGTCACATGGCCCTCTTCCTATTGAAAAAACAAAAGTTGTATCCAAGATGGCCGACTTCTAAATGGCCACCATGGTCACCACCCATCGTGGGGAGTTTGCCCCCTCACATATACTAATGTGCCACAAACAGGACTTTAATATCACCAACCATTCCCATGTTATTATGGTGTATCCATATAAATGGCCCACCCTGTACATTCAACCCATTATTCTAAAATATTTTTGTTGTTGTAAACTAGTCGTAGTTATTTTCTACTCTACCTGAGCACTTAAAGTGCTTTAAACCACTTGCCTCTTTCACCAATTGACACAACCACCACCTTTTTGTATCCTTTTCAATGCAAGTGCTTTCTGTCCAACATTCATACTCCAATAGATGCACCATAGAGCAACTTGGGGTTAGTATCTTACTGAAGGGTATTTGGCATGCAGACTGGAGCAGCGAGGGATCAAATCACCAACCTAGGTGCCATGCTCTACCTCCTGAGTTACAGCCACCCAAATGTACAAGCACATCTTTAAAACATGGACAAGTTAAGTTTAGTTTGTCTGAGTTCATATTGAAAAAGAAAAGTTTTGCCCAGGAGAACTTCTATAGATGGGTGTAATATAGGACATGAGTCAAATTTGCATTCAGTACAAATTTGCATTCAGTACATTTCTATTCAAGTTACAGTGTGTACAGTACATTTCTTACCCTGTAACTTCTTGTCTCCCACACTGACTGTGCTCACTTTTGTTTAATGACAATGCAACTGAGCTGAGTTTTGGACACATGCTGAACTTCTATGTTAGTAAGTGCTGCTGCTTTTGCCACTATTGGCAGCTGTTAGCACAAGTTAGTATAACTTTCTTTGAAGTGGATATCATGTTGGACACACTGAAC
Organism: Simochromis diagramma; assembly: GCF_900408965.1. Lineage (NCBI taxonomy): Eukaryota > Metazoa > Chordata > Actinopteri > Cichliformes > Cichlidae > Simochromis > Simochromis diagramma. Next base: position 3,767,618 of record NW_024387326.1, on the reverse strand, counting down.
TGTCATACAATGTGATAATGTAATCAAACTGGTTATCTGAGGAACATTGGAGGGTCACATGTCTAATCTCCTGACAATATCTAATTCTGGCAATATGAATATACATGTTTGTGCATGCTTCCATGTGTTAGAGCCCTGACTTCAGTTCAGGACTTGATGCTTGGGGTGAGGAGGAGGAAGAGGATGAGCTAGAAATGAGGGAGGAGAGAGTGTAGTTTTGAAGAGGAGGAGGAGAAAGACATAATGAGAAACAGAGGATGAAAATATATAAGTAGAAATGTTCAGTAGTTATATAATGTTGGAAGGAGCCATCTGTGATCTTATAACATAGCTTATACGATTTACTATGCATGCGTCCAGTCTTTAGCCACATACATAAACCCAATTGGGCAGAATGGCAATGGCCATCTCAGATACCTTATTCAAAAGGGGGCAACATGTGGCTTCCACAAACCTATACTTGCTCTTATGTATTTTTAATGGATTAAAAGTTTATGAAATACCAGTTTGTTGGAAGATGTAGTTACTCATAAACCAATCTATATTTATGAGTACAAAGTTCTCTTTAAAAAAATAATCAAATAACAGCAAAAAACAACTGACTGTACCTTTTTAAGAGAAACTATGCAGCAGTCATGAAGCCAAAATGTGAACACACACAGAAACACAGACGATCCCCTTACATTTGTCTTCTGACTCACCAGTCAGCACTCTCACAAATCAGCAACCGTGCATCTAGGTTTTCTTGTGCAAAACTGAAGACTGCTGTTGTCAGGAGGTTTCTTTCATTCGGTGTCTGCAGTTGAATCACAGTGTGCTGCAGCTAACTACAGAGATGGTGCCCAACAAAATAATTACAGGCTCAAAAACCAAAGGTTTTCATTCCCATAAAAGTCACAAGACGTGAGAAGACATTTCTGTTAGACAGCTTTGTTTCTGGCATAGCAATTAGCAGCATTTCTCATCATTAGGGCAAAATAAGTCTTGTATAACTGCATAATTGTGAGAACCATTCCCCACATGCGTTGCTGCTGACTGTCACTGTGGGAGACAAGAGGTTGAATCCTATAAGCTGAGTGTGGTGTTGGGACTTAGAGAGTGATTGTATTTGACATCCTGCTAACAATTCCCCTGGTGGTGAAAGCATTTAAAGGTACAAATAGCAAGATGTTTCACTTTAAGCTGGGGGCATATAACACAATAATAGCATCAGCTGTCAGCCGTGAAGACACTGTGGGGGAAAGCAAGCTTTCAGCTTGGTGGAAGAGCTCTTGAATCAATGGAGGCTAAGGCACGGAGATGAGAAAACAGAAAAGAACAGAGGCGCTATGGGATGAGGAAGGACTGGGTGAAAAGAAGGTGCCTTTCAGTTTAATTAGTGTTGCCAAATTAATTAGCAGCAGGATGTGAATTAATTAGTGTTCCACTGGCAGTTTAAAGGCAGTGCCATAAGGAGCCACTGTAGAGGTCCCACAAGACTTCACAGTTTGTTGCAACCCAAACATTATCCTATTAATTAGCAATTAAATGCTTCTAGCACCCTTCGTTCCCTCAATTTCTGTCTGTGTTTTCTCTGTAATTTTTGCCTGCGCTTTGTCTTTATTGCACCTAAGAAAAAGAAATTTGATATAGATATTGATAGACATTTTGTAATTGAACTGTGTTGCCCATTTGTGCTATTAACGGATCCTGTTTTATGTCTCTTCTTTGTGCATCCACCCAAATTATCCCTAAGGACCAACAAGGCTACAAAGGTTTTTTCTAAGTATTTCTGTCTCGAGATTAAACCCGGAATGAAAAAGACGAAGAAACAGAATATTGCTTGACATCCTCATTGATTTTTAAAAGCTATCTCATTCCCCGTGCTCTCACTCTGGTACTTTCTGCTGACTGCTTTACAGCCAACATAACCAGGTTGATACAGATGAATGGGTCAGTGCACAATGAATTGGCTGGTTCAGAAAATGGTTACTGCTTTGCTTTTCTGGAAAAAAAAAGATTAAGAACCCCAGTGTCGAATGCACTGATGCTGAGGACTCAATTCAGTCATATCATTTTATGTGATTCATTGAACTGAAGGAGGATCATGGGGCTCTCCACACTGATAGGCATGTCTCATAGAAGTAGTAGAGTGGGAGTTTTGTAGGCTTTGTATCACCTATCAATTTCTTCTTCTCTCTCTTGTTTATGACATAGCATTCAATATTTAAAAGATTGCCTACATAAAAATATTTTAATACGAATATTTAAAATGGATAAAAAAAAAAAAGTCATGTCCCTCTCTCTATAATCTCTCAGCCAGGTGAATTCCAATCAAATGCACTTGATTGAGTGATCGGCAACAATCTGTAGCCTCTACAGGCCTCGGTTAGCACCATTTAAATGTTAACGTTCATGACAGCACAATTAGAAAAAGACTGAACATTGTGGCTTAATTGGAACGGTTGGATGGAGAAAGACCTTCCCTCTGTGGCTTACATGACAATATGGCCTTATCAATGGCTTAATCCCGAAAGTCGACACAATCAAGTGCTCTCATCGTCACAAATGAGCAAAAATTATCCTCACAGAGTAAGAGAGAAAAACCACCACAACCCGCTCCTGTGGACAAGATCTGCTTTCTGGTTTTGACTGTTTTGGGGAATAGACAGATCATTGCCATCTTTGCCATTATGTAATTCTTTTTTCCTATTCAAGATTATTGTCTCTGGCTAAATACCAACATGACTGTAGCAATGCTAACATGTGACGTTAATATTTAAGAAGTGTTTGTGTTATTTAAGAAAGTACAGACGATCCTGATGGGAATGCCGTTAGTTTTGCCAGGTGGCTCTGCAGAGCAAACCGCAGCTGAAGTATCTTCCATGTTTGGGTCAGTGAGCTGAATCTGTCATCTCTCTTCCTGACTCAACCTGAGGAAGCAGTGCACCCTCTGCCCTCCAGGCCAAGACGTGATTGGTGGCCTTCAGGTAACCACGGAAACCAAGACAATAGAAAAAAGAAAGAAGATGTGTTGTCCAGCTTTAGTCTTTTGTTTTTTGTAACATGCACTGATTACAAATAAAATGATACGTGAAAACTTTGACTTGCATGTTTCCCTTTATGTTATTTCCGTATAAATAGCTTCCAAAAAATATTTAAGCAAAAAGATAGAGATGGAAAAAGTATATTTATAGGAGCCACCTATTCCAAACACTCTTCAAATCATTATTGTTATTAAAAAAGAGGAAAGCAAAGCAACAGCTCCCCAACATGCAGCTCACCTGAGCCTCAGGCTACATGCCGTCTTGTTGTAGACAGCTCCAAGATGAGAGGGAAATGCTGGGAGTGAGCTAACTAAGCAGGATGTTAGGGATGCATTTCTGCCTCAAGGCATAAAGTTGCGGTATTGTTGCTTTCAAGTCTGGCAACTCACTGATCATTTGGGAGTCAAAAACAGTCGAAAGCAGGTGGCTTTTGTTAATTTTTCTCATTTGTGATACATTTGTAAAATGTCAGCAGGCTTTCTCTCATACGTTCGTCTAGCTTGTCAACAAAGCAGCTGGTTTCGCTTGCTCTGTCAAATGGAAAGATACAGCAGAGTTAATGAGACTCCGTTGGCATTAATTGGTTCGTCAACAAAATCAGACATGCTGCTTTAAGACACAACACTATTACATAAAAGCCCTCCAGTGATAACACTGAGTACTTGCTACAGCTCTGCCTGGTTGTGTAGCATCAGGCTGTGGCTGACCATTGATTCCTCTGACTGCTGTGAAGTCATTCTCACACAACTGCCACCAGGCCATTGACTACTGCAGCCGCTGATCAATGTTAATGACACTACATATGAATCATGATACAATTTTTGCACAACCACTATACAGTATCTTGTATATTTAAATGTGTTGGTGTGCAAAGGTTTTGATCCACCCCTCGTTTCTTTAAGTTTTGCCAGGAACGTAGCAACCAGGTGATTTACTGAAAAATATGGGAACATTTTATTCTTCAACACAGTCTGAAATTTCTTGGGCTAGCTTTGCTAATTTCTTTAAGTAGTCTTCAGGAATAGTTCTCCAGGCTTCATTCTAGGACATTCAAAGCTCTTCATTGGATGTTTCTGCCTTTTGTTCTGTTCTCTGTCAACATGATCCCACACTGCTTCAATAATGTTGACGTCCGGGCTCTGGGGAGGCCAATCCATGACTGACAGTGTTCCATTGTGTGCTTTTCTATCCATGTATCCATTGGCAGTGCATTTGTGGTCATTTTCATACTGAAAAATGAAGCTGTTGCCAATCAGAAGCTTTCCAGATGGTATTGCATTGCGGATCAAAATCTGATGGTATTTTTCTGCATTCCTTATTCCTAATTCTATCAATTGTCACCCAGAAGTCACTCAGAAGTTGCCAGTGGAAACTACAAATCTTGATTTAAAGGTAAACATACTCACAGTAGCATCGAGTAGATTGCTATGAGCTACGGTAGACTGAAGCAAGGCTACTGGCTTTTTCACAAGGGTTGGAAAAAAACCCCATCAGTGGTTATATCGTCCCAGCCACAGTTGTTTGTCCTGAAAATACGTGAAGTTATATAAAAAACAAACAACATATCTTCATGCAAGGGTAATATGGAGTAATATGGAAATATGGAATCCTCATTAGAAGATTTTGATGAGATGCAGAGAGGCCAGGCCACCAAATCTGTAAGATTGGAGGGGATGATAATAATACTGTACTGGAGTCAGCAATAAATCACACTCTGATAAGGTCAGCATCTGAATAATGTTCATAATAATGAGTTCCAGCCACGAGACAGAGCCCGTGGACATTTCCTTTGGAGACTAAAATTGTTGGAGTGAAGCTGTTACACAGTGCGTATGGGACATTTGTATATGTGTTGTAGGTGTTTGTATGTGTTGGATTTATATGTGAGCAACAGTGCGCTGCAAAAAGGTTTAGTGAGAAAGCTCATTTTGGCAAGGCATCTGCCTTTCCCAGCCCCCGTAGCCAGAAAACAATAGCTCCTCTGCTAAATATAGAACGTCTGCAATTTACCTCGCCCTTCTTTCTCTCTTCATCCCACCTCTCTCTAACACTCTCTTATCTCTCTAACATATAACACAATCCTTCCTCCTTGCAATCTCACATCCTTTTAGCTTTTCTGGAGGCATGGCTCCAGGGACGCTCGGTCTGAATCCAACACTTTGATCCTTTTGGATTGCTGTGAAATTTGTTTCGACTTCTGCGGTCACATGGGGATCAATCCAGATGACTGTGGTGATTCACTGACTTGTCTGCTCTCTTACATTCTACTGTAGTTCATAACTAAAACCCTCACAAAGTACTAGTTATTAAAATAATCAAGAGTCATTTATAATAGTTAATTTATAATCATATGATTGAGGACGTTTTATGAGGCCATGATAAACATTCACTGTCCTTGAATTCTCAATTACATTACATACAAATGCAACAGTTGGGGAACAGCCATAGTATAAGGAGCTTGGAAAAAAAGTAATTGGACTTCTTTAAGTTTCTGAAAGACGTCTCACCTCTCATCCAAATCATGGAGACTCCCAGGTATTTAATCCATAGCGGGAGTTGTGCCTTAAGAAGATGGCTGACCCATTTTTGATCATTTGCCTCATCACATGAGCCAAGGTGTGAAAAAGGGTGTGGGTCAATCTTCTGTGTATCATAATCCAATTTAGTGTACGCACTTGCCGAAGAAAGACCTTGCCTCACTCTATCATGTGACTTATAGAGATCAACTGATGCGAGATGTGAGTGGGCGTTAAGGCGTCTGGGAAGGGACCTCAAAACTGGATTGTAGGTGGCAGACAGTTGGTGCCGAAAACCACCCCCTCTTTTTAAAGATGGTTGTTCACAGTGAACATAGATGACTTTTTTCACTCCTCTTGTGTTTGGGAGTTTTGCCTTTGGGATGAACTGTTTTTTGTCAGAATGTGTGGCTGGGTCTGAACTGCACTGGGATGCAATACAATGCTGTTCCGATTGTCCTACTGTTACTCCCCAGTTGGTGTCTGACCTTCTTTACTAGGCATTTTTGCTGATTTGATGAAAGCCCAGTTTGGATAACCACATGTTTTAAGAGCTCTCTTTACATATGTGTGTTCCTTTTCTTTCGCTTCTGGCTTAGAGGGAATGTTTTCTGCCCGGTGTTGCAGGATCCTGATTGCTCCAAGTTTGTGTTTCAGAGGGTTGTGGGAGTCAAAGAGTACTGGTACTCATCTGTGTGTGCGTTGCTTTTCTTTTCAAGCTTCTTAGATTACTATGATGACCTGGATAACTGAGAACCTACACAGACATATAACCATAGAAGACAGACCCTTGTCACCCACTGGTTTGAGAAGTTTTTCTGAAGCCACATACTGAGTGTTTCTGCAGTTGCTAAGTTGATTGTAAAAAACTCGGATTTACAGGACGAGGCAGGAAACCGACTGTGAAACTGCATACTCACTAGCTAACAACTTGTCAGTCTCAAGTTTTTAGCCAGTGAGTGTGTGTGTTTCATACCACACACCACATCCTCTATTTTGAAACAGTATGACCAAGATTTACAAAACAAATTCCATTTTTTAATAAATATTACTCAATATAAGTGACTGGGCCCAAGACTCCTCAGGAAACTGTTTACAGCGATGAGAGAAGTATTTTTTACAACCACAGCTATCGCCCCCTGGTGGCAGTCAGATTGAATGCAAATTTAAGGCACTTCTGCGCTGGCTTCGTTTTTATAACCTGGAGTGTTTTATACTGTCTATGGGAACAAGCTGTTTCCATAACATTAGCATAAGAGCATTAGCAAACATTTGCTTGTTTTTAGGATTTAGAGAGGAATGAGTGAAATTTTAATTTAATTTTCTTTCTGCTAACATTTAAGCATTATACAGGAGATGGCTCTGTTCCCTAGCTAGCTGCTAATTGTACTAGGGGTAGTCAGACCAGCTGACCTCCCACAGCACATATTGCTGTCAAGTTGTCATACATTATCATTCAATAGATTATAGCTGCTTTATACTGTATTGTACATTTTGCCAAGTGCTTGACCTCATGCATTGACGCACGCTATAGCCATGCTAGTGTATTACAATCAAATTACTAGCACGCTAACTTCTTCTGTCTCACTGACTGTGTGTGTCCTAATATGTCCTGACCCTCTGTATACTATTGCTGAGCTGTGATCATTGTGAGCTCAGCTTTCTAATGCAATAGGGTCACACTGATGCGAACGGCTTTAATGCATGTTTTTTTGTTGCTCTATTATCGACCCCACTGCCCCCATTACCAGGCTTCCCCTCAGCACACGCTGTGTCAGCTTTTTGTGTGTGTCAGAGAAAGCACAGGTGGAAGCGTGTTGAGTTTGATTGCTTGTCGATGCAAACTGATCCAGCTGCATGTCATTTGCATTTTGCTGTGTGTGTCTGTCAAATATCTTTAAATGTTTGTCTCAGTACTGACTACGTGACATGAAGCACATGCAAAAAGCACTACCAATTTTAATTTTAATGTACACACCTATCTGTGGTGAGAGCTGATGAGCATGTTGCTGCTGCTGCAGTTTTTAATTGAAATTAATATGTTAAAGCTCTCACTTGTTTTACTTAAGGTTAGGTAATAGGATGATATTACCTGTAAGCCAGTCTAAGCAGCCTATTTACTGTCTTTTTGCATCACACCAAATGAGCTCAGACAGATGAGCTTTTATAAAAACTTGTAATTAAATGTAATACAGTGCCCTTAATATTGTAAAACTTGAAGATAAAGATGTTTTTAATATTCTTGAAGTTTTGTGCTCTTCATTTGTGAAACTCAAGTCTAGGAACCAAAATGAAAGAATTTCAAATTATAGCTTGTGACTATAAAAATATTTGTTTGTGTGAATAATTTTGTGTATTACTAAAAGTCCTTAGAGGAAAGTATAACACTTAAAAAAGTACAGCAAAGAAAATCTAAAAAATAAAACAAACAAACAAAACAGCAAAAATAAAAACCTTTTGCAACTGGTACAGAGTAAGAAGAGGAAATTACAAACAATAACCCAAGTAAATAATGCAGGAGACAATGAGGAAAATTCCTAGAAGAAGCTTTTGGTTTGACTGCACCTGTTTGCCAGTGATCGGATTTAATGCACTCGACCAGAAAATCCTGCCTTCAGTGAGGTATTCATCACGTCTCCACTGTTTCTTGAGTGTTCCTTATTTGCTGCCCTGGGATTTGCCTGGGGAGCTTAATTCAGTTTCAAAGTTTTCTGTACTTTGAGAAGTTTAGCAAGACTGAGAGGCTCACTTGACTGGCTACATTTATTTCATTTTGAGGATGAATGATCATCAAAAGATGAACCTACAGGGACAGGGCCGAGGAAGACTCGGGTGTGGTAAATAGGAACATCACTGGCATAGCCTGGTTAAGATAAAGGCCAATAAGTCCTAATTTATTATATTAAAAAAAAAACAACATGAAATCAATTAAAAAGCTTAAAAGAAAAACACATTGAGACTAGCAGTGAAAACAACCTGATTGAATAAACTGATCAGGAAGGCTTGCTCTGTGATTGGCTGCAAACTGGACTGTGAACATCATTTAAACTGCTATGACAAAAGGATTTTACAAATATGGAATTGTTTTTATCTTTATTTTTTTGAGCTGTATAAGGCCTCAGTAACAAAAACCTAGAGCCTAGCAACCACCGGGCAACCACCAGTCAAGAAAGGCAAAAAGGTTTCCACTGGTTGCAGGATGTTGCTGATAGTTTCTAGCGTGAAATTGCTCACAAAGATGTATACAGTGCTGCACCGAAAAACCTCCTTGTGATTGCTTTGGTTGCTAGCTGGTTGCTGCTGTCACCTTTTTTTTTTTGCATGGAAGATGCTGGCTTGTCTGCAACCACTCATAAACCACTTGACAAGCGGCAGTGAAGCAGTGAACATCTGATGGACACTTGAAACACAGAATGTTTGGCTTGATAGTTGAAATGTGTGACCTCCAGTATTAACAGTAGGGTATTGGATATATTGAATGCCACAAATCATTTAAAGACACGGGACAGATATGTTTCACTAAAGGGCAAAGATATATAGTGATGGTGTGGTGGACCACTAGAGGGCTCCACTCACACCCAGTGTTGAGGAAGCCTGTTGCTGAGTTTTGTGGCGCTATGTGTTCAGTTGATGTGAGGTGGAGAATAAAGCTGAAGTGAGAACTGAGAGCTCCCGTGTCGTCTGTGCTTACCTCCACAATGGAAACATAAGGCCAAGGTGTCGCTACCCATGCTGACATGCTCCTTCTGTCTTCTCCAATACATAAATGACTGGTATAGATGGGACAGGCAACTGAGGCAAATGTTAACACCAACTGGAAATCTGTATCGTCTATAGCATTGTAAGTGTGTGTGTGTGTGTGTTTTCAATATGTTACGTAGTAACATTTAGATAGATAGATTTCCTGCATGCAAGAAGCAAAAGGCTCGGGTAATGGACACATTTTATTCAAATGGATCAGAAAGAGAGTCCTAGTGCAGGTCTCGCTGTTCTCGTCTGATTGTGTTCTAGATGATATTTTTACAAAAAAGCACAATCAGCAAGCTGGTTGCTGAGATGACACGTGTTTTATTCCCGCATAAAGATAAAAGGCTCTTTGATCTCTTTTTGTACCATTTTGTTTAAAGCTCTTTATGCCGTCATGAATATTTAATTGTCATTTTACAGTGTGACAGGCAATTCAACTGGTCTCGCTTAAAGAGAGAGAGATATTACGGCTTTTTCCATCACATTAATGCTTGAAGTTGTATTCTCCCTTTATGGAACCGTTGGAATCCACACTCAGCCTTTTCTTTCATGGCCGGAGGACTTGATCTCTTTTCTTTTCCTTGAATTTTCTTTTCTTTAAAAAAAAAGAAAGAGCCCGCTGATAACTCTTCCAAGTGATGGCATACAATCATTCCTTGTGCCTGTATTTAATTATTCTTCTTATAATTTCATTTTTCTCAATGTTATCATAATCTTCTGGAGTGGCTTCAGGTTTCAGCGTGATTGTTCGGTGGGTTACTGACAATATGTGGGTCGATTAGTTCCTTTCTGAGAGGGTTTGTAAAAGAGAAAAATATCATCATGGATTGATATTGGTTATCAAGTTATCTGTATTTATCCAATTTTGTCTCATTCCTTTCTTACTGTGCTGTACAGCAGGATATTCCCAGTTACTATTTGCAATATGTTGATGCTGCGGTTATATCAGGATAACAAGAAGATGAGAGAGGAAACAGAAAGAGTGGGGAACAATCTTCTGAGGCAAAAAATGTTTGTTGCTTAAACCACTTTCCTGTTGGAAAAGCACGTTCTGTGACAGCTGATGATCATAGAAGATGGTTATTTAGAGAATAACCCTCATATTATAAAAATTCCCAAAGAAAGTGGTGACACGGGGCTCTGCATTTTTACAGAAAATACCAAAACATTGTTTACGTCCAGCATCACTGCAGCCTCTGTATTTACATGCTCTGCTGCAGTTATCTGGCAGGCCTGACACTGTGATCACAAGTTAAATAGCATGCTGCCAGACACAAATCACCCTGCCTGCTGAAGCATGTATTGGAAATCAATTCTGTGCAGGCAAGCCATGCAGCACTGGAGAGGGGCTTTCCGATGTCCCTGTTTTGCCTTATGTGCTAAAGAGGTAAATACCATTGCTATGCTAAAGAAAGCCCAGTCTAAATTCTTGTCAAAATAAATAATTAGTGAGAGTTAAATGTTTTAAATGTTGATGGAAATCAAAAATTGTTATTCCCTTTTTTTGGCATAGAATATGCAAGAAAATCAGGCAAAAATAAATGAGATCCATGAAACATGATCAGCCTAACCTGAGCCATTGTCCTGTGTACATTTGACACTATTGCCTTACTTTTGCTTGTCTGTTATGAAACTGCAGAATGCTTATTTTAGACCAAATTTGGGTTTAAAATATATTGCTTAAAAGTTTAAAGGGAATATTCAAGCTAAATGGCCCACAGTATTCATGCTGACTGTATGAATACTGTGGGCCGTTCCCTCAGTTTGATAGCTACTATTCACAGAGCCCAGCTGTACAATGGGGCAAACCAGATATTATAACTCCTTCCTCTTCTTCATGGAGCACAAATGACAGAAACTGCCCAGAAACAGGCCCAGATGCATCTACTGGAGTGTGTGAGAGTGTGTGTAAATGTTGCATGAATATGTGTGTGACTGGATGAATGAGACTTGCAGTAGAAGCTGACTAGAGAGGTGCTATTTAATTCAATTCAATTCAATTTTATTTATGTAGTGCCAAATCCAAACAACAGTCTCCTCAAGGTGCTTTATATAGGAGAGAAAACCCCAACAATCATATTGCACCCTATAAGCAGGCGCTTTGGAAACAGTGGGAAGGAAAAAGTCCCTTTTAACAGGAAGAAACCTCCAGCAGAACCAGGCTGAGGGAGGGGCATCCATCTACCGCGATCGGTTGGGGTGAGGGGTAGGTTACCAATCCATTTACCATTTATCATATATTCATGTCTTCCAGAATTGTCACCACACACCTAGAAGGAAGGTTTGGTGGCAAAAATTCATTTACAAACCCTCCATGCCTCCTGTGCTCTGTAAACCAAAAAGAAAGGCCAGACGAGGCTGTCAAATCCAAAATGTGAAAAAGCAGACAAAATTGGGTGACGAAAACTAACCAGCTGGAGCGAAGGTATCTCACAATGTGAGATGCCAATCATGCCTAATACGCCAAATGCATAAAAGCTGCAGCAGGCTTCTGCTGCTGGAAGCTGAAGGTAGCCTTTAATCACAGCACAATGAGAGATCTTAGCTTGTTTAGTAAAGCTATACTTAAATATTCTACTGCTTGGATGTTTGTTCATTTATCTGATTTTCAATTTCGGACTTCGCATATTTGTTTTTGTCTCAATTTGTGTATCTGACATCCCTCCCACTCACAGAAGTGATCATTGTGCTTCAGTTTCGTTCATTATTGCTATAATTAGCCACTTTTCTCTTTACCATTCGTTTTTCTTTTTCAAAAAAGGCCCAGTGAATTATCTGTGCACAGAGGACTGCTGATTTGCAATGATGTCTTGCTCTCTTGGTGCAGGAAAACTGCTCTCTCTCTCTCTCTCTCCCTGCAGTGTTCATGGGGTGAGCGAGCAGTGAAGATTCAGAGAGTGATGGAGAGCAGAGTTGCACAGACCTTCTGTGGCTTCTAACTCTCTCCTGCAGAAATCTCTTTACCTGCAAATGTAGCCAAAATTACAGCAAAGATATTACCTCTATTTAATGCATGCGGTGATTTAGTCAAAGGTTTAAAATGAGACACAATAACAGAGAGAGTTAGCATGCTTCTATGAGCGTTCACTGGAAAGCGCAGTGTGTCAGGATTAGGGAGAGCTGTGCTGGTGCCTGAGCCCTGCAGCAGGGGTTGAGTGACAGGCCCAAAATTTGTTAAGTTGTATCATTTAGTCCAAACCTTAGAAACTGTTGAGTTTCACAGAGTGACTTTTAAATCACCTCTTCTTTGTCTCCTCTTAAGCAGCTTGTTTATTTCCTCCCCGATAGCTATTGCTGCTATTATGTCCCCTAAAGCAGGGTTTACTTCTGAGAGGAAATGAGGTGCTCTGCCCTGGACCTGCAATTGGTAACCCATGGCAACAGTTCTCTTTGCCCAATAAGCAGGTGAACATATGAGCCACTCAGTAGGTGAACTTATAGCTGACTGACCTGCAGAAGTCTGGAGGAGGTGTAATGGAAAAGTGGCAAGCGCTGTAAACATTTTTTGTGATCACCTGGGAAATATAGGCAACCACCTGAGGCAGCAAAACTGTATTAGGGTGCACGGGGGTGATGTACATGGAACACTGAATGCCTTTTGGGACTGGATCCACTTCTACTCGGTGCCAAAGCTGCCGGAGGACTGTGTTTTCTCTCTGGGAATACTTGGGACCTTTGACCCCACCCAGGAGGCATGGCCTGACACAGGTCATCGGCCTTAAGGTCTTCAGTCATACCCTGCGGGGGTGTGATCCCATTATGACTTAGTGTAAGGATAGGTTTATTACTTACTAGCAGAACGTTAAAGAAAAACAGCACAAAAAAATCAATGACTGCTTATGTATGTACGAGATGTTTTTGGAGGCAGAGTATACCTTTATTTGTTCACCGTTATCTAATTAGATCATTCTTTTTCATTTCTCTTTCCCAACAATTGAAGATAATTTATCAGAATTTCATGGTCGGGAGCACACCTCACACACTTCCCCTCTGGTTCTGAGAGTGTATATGACTTTCTGCAGCGCAGCCTATTTGTTTTAGTTTAATCCTCAGTTGTCACACCTCTGAGGATCGGCTCAGCCCAGTCCTCACTGAGGCCTTCCCCAAACCACAGTCTCAACCCTAGATCCATTTTTTTGTTCCATCCACCATTGTCTTTCAAGAAACACTGTCTAATTTCAGGATGTGGTGCCTGTTAGTGAAAGTACATTTCCATTTTAATTCTCCCTCCTTCATAACACTGACCCTGCTTGGTTGGATTCAATAACACGTAAACCAGCTGTTTTCATCCCACCTTTTGTCTTATCTCCAACAAAAGTACTGCGTGGACTGCATGCCAAAGAGTCTGCATGGAAGAGGACATTTGATCATGCTCTGTGATCATGTACTACACCTGTACCATAGATAAGAAACAGACCAGTTATAGACTTGCATATCTAACCGCATTGCCATTTGAATTCAGTGTAAGAACACATACCTTCAGTGTCTTTGGGTTTTTCATGTGCTGACAGAGTATTCAGTGTCATTTTATGCAAAGCCATGAGTGGTTTATAAAATGCAAAGCTTTCCTATGTGTCTGTATGTGTGCGCACACACATATTTCACCTCAAATTAGAAAGATGGATCCTCAAGATGTCATTTTCTCATCACAGCAGCTTATACCCATTTCCTTATTTGTTGTATTTCACAGATACATAAAATCCCCTCATTGTATTTTTGTTTACAGTGTTAGAACTGGCAGGTGTTATCTGTGAATAAGTAAAATACAAAATGATGCTGTGTAGAGAGGGTGAAAGAAGCCACATGAGACGGTAGAGACTGGGACGGGAGGAAGAACAATATCCAGGATGGTATTTGCAAAGATAAGGTTTTTAAATTATAAAAGAAGAAAGTTATAATTGGAGGACATGGATAAAGTGTTAAAATAATTATGGAGAGGTGTCTGGATCGTTTGGTAAAAATGGGCAAAGTTAAGTATAGATTGAGTTCATGTTGTGTTCAGATAAGAGTGAAATTTGATTTGCACTAAATTTATGTAAGTCCCGTTTTAGCAAAGTGCAGCAAGAATGAACACGTCAGGATGAAAGAAAGGGAAAAATCACAGCGCTGTGGTTTTATCTTCTACTCTAGGTGGACGCAGTGAGTTTCAAGGGTTCCAGAGCTTCTTTAGCTCCAGTTGAAGTAAGTGACATAAGCACTAAACTAACACATCCATACACTGGGCTGGACTGTCTGTTCTGCGGGAAATGACGACCACGAGTTGAGAATAAAAAGAAAAGACAAAAGCTCTGCCTCTCCTGCTCTGATATCGATCCTTTTCTGTTTGTTTGTTTTTTCAGGCCATTATGGGTCTAACGACATTATCAGAGCAATGCTAATTCATGCAGACCAGTTTTAAGAGCGAGGTCAGAAATGTCTCACCCAGTATTGCATAAAATATTGGAACATCAGCGCAGCTTTATGGTGCAAAATGGACAGTGGTGCATCTCTGGCTATTTTTAGGTAGGTTAAGTAAATCCCTCCTGGTTAGAGTTTGGTACAAAGTATATATCTGTGTATAAATAACTATGTACCAGTAATTCTGTAATTATCCATTTCACTGTACAGTGTTATAGGTACTGGGTAGGTTAATTGTAGCTTAGAGCAAGTTGTGTAGTGAGGCGTGCTCTGTGGGATTGCTATTTTGTTAGTCACAGCATCTAATCTTTTAGCAGCACCTCCTCCTGTTAGAGAATCCTCTTTGGCACCTGTGTGGAAACAGGTTTAAGTCTGGACTCAGTATCAGACAGAGGAAAGAGGCGGAGGAAACTGAGGAGATGTTTGAAATTTGAGGAACGAGTGAGGAATACGAGTAAAGAGGAGAGATTATGAGAATGAGCAAAGAGCCTGAGGGTCTGATGCATAGTGTAAGTTTGACCTCAGATGGAGGAAGACATGAAATGAGGATATTTGTGGGAGTGCCGACATCAGCACATTTCTATTTGCAGTCATTCACATGTTCACCTCACTTCCTTGCAATTTAACCTTTTCCTTCCCCAGTGAGGAGGTCTGATAAATGATCAATCACAGACAAATACACACAGACATCTGTATGTGCAGTGCTTAACAAATTTATTAGACCACCAGCAAGGCCAGGGTTTATGTCACAGCTGCCCTAAATTACCAGCATATCTAATTCCCCAAATCATTTTTATGCTACTGTAATGTTAATCCAATACCTGTGAAGCCATGCATAGTATTTAAACAATATAATACTTGCACAGTTGATATTTTTGCATAAAAGAAGCAGCTGAAAATGCAAGAAACTATAATAGCTCAACAGAAAACCAGAACCAGAAACTCTGTGGCTCTGTGGTTATGACATAAAACTTTGGACATGAGGAGAAAGATGAGATCAGAAGAAAAATAATAAGATTCAAACTCCACCTTTAAGCTGTTGTCAGGGGAAATGTGAATTTGCAGAACAGGAGGAGGATAAGCTCTCTGCCTTGATCTTTACTCTTTGGGAATATCACAAACGCCTTCTAATATCCTTGACTGAGAGTACAAGGGAGCGCAACTGACTCATTGATCATGCCAGAAGGTTTTCAGAGAGCGTGACCGGGCCGGGGGTAAAGTAGAGACTCCCATCATTCTGTGGTTTTGCTTCTGTGTTCATTTAAGATGGTGCACACTGTGGAAATCTGGACAGGGAGATAATAGACTGAAATCAAGAACACGTTTATCCTGCCAACAAGCTTGTGTATCGCTTCGACCTGAATGGCTTCTTCTCTGCAGAATTTTATCATTGTCTTAAAGCAATTAAGGATAAAAAAACAAAACAGGAAAAACACATTTGGCTTGGTCAGCAAAGTCTCAGCTTGTAATTAGCTGATTCTTAGTAATTAAATATATACTTACAACAGTGGAAGGGATCTTTGGAAAAACAGTATGTGATTAGAAAGTTGCAGACTGGTGTTTAGGTAACACACGAGAGAGTAAGTATCCACAGCACTGCCCATTGTAGTAAGATGGTAGTATTTCCCCTGTTTTCTTCTGCTGTTCTCATCTTTTTTTTCTAATTGCGGGGGTGCATGTGCTCCACTTAAAGTAGGTCAGGCAACACCTGCACCACAGTCATGCATCTTGCAACTCACATGATAGATAGGGTGGAAGGAAAAGACTGCTTCTGAAAAAGATAAAAGGGTGAGATCGTTCGGCCCTCTGTTTGTCTCAGCACTGGTGATAAATGCATGTTTGACGGGCCGCGAATCAAAAACATGATGTAACATATTTTACGAGTATTGATACAACAAAGACAACTGAAAAGCACACAAGTTGGATTTTGCATTATTTGTACATTTGTAGAAATTGCTATATATATATATTTTTTTATCATTGTCTTTGTTACAAACACATTTGTAAATCATTGTTTTTATTTGAAATTAGCTGCTCTGGTCACTGCCGTTGAGAAGCACACTCATAACAAGAGGCAATCACTACCATGCTTCGCTGTATCTGTGGTTGTAGCCACATAATGAGCATTGTTCTGTGTTTGATGGGTATGACTTCTGCTCAGATATTTCAGTTTTTGACTCTTCACATTAGAGAATGCTTTCCATAGTGTCTTGAGTGCTCTTTGAATATAATATGGTAAACTTCAATGGACTTTAGCCAAAAACAATCGGGCCAAGATACACTAACATAAAGACCTGGCTGACAGTGAGAAGCTCAAATAGTCATCTTTTGACAGTTTCTTCCGTCACTGCAAAGGACTTTGCAGTCTCCCTGACCAAGGACCTACTTGCTCAAATACTCAATATTAGCTGGATGGTAAGATCTTCAAACGGTCGGCCACTTTATCATGTATGAGTGTGATGGACCGAGCAGCGAAGGAAACTTAGGCACAGGTTAAAGTCCCCCAAAAAAAAGATTTTTTATTTAACCCAAAAACACAATTGGTTAAATCATGCAAAAAGAATCAAAATCTTGGGCCCATAAAAGAGGTCAAAATAACAGCACGCTACTCAAAGTTGACAAAACTACTGATAACTAAAACAAACTGACCTAACTTAACAAGACAAAGGGGAAACTTAAATAGTGGCTGATCAGCCCACAAAAATACAAAGGGGTAAAACACACAAAACCTAACTGAAACTAACATAATGAACTCCAATTCCCCCCCATGGTCCCGAGTTATGGAATGAACCAATTTGCAGTCTTTCTTTAAAGCTCGCTCCGCCCCTTTTCCACCTCTTGACTCCTCAATCAAGGGACTGGAGCAGCTGCAACTAAGGTAACTCAGAAAACAAAAGATGAATCATACATAACAGTGTAAACTAAAATGTGCGCACCTATTTTAGAATGCAGTGTTACGTGGATATGTGAATTAATTCTGAACCAAACCAGTTATTTGTCCTGTAAATTAATTCCTATGCTTAAAGACAAATGTGAATGCAATGTTATGTAAAAGCCTCTACACTAATATGGTGATATTACCACTGTGTGGCTGTAAGTGCAGCCATCACAATGAGTTATTATCATCGAGCTTTGCAGGGGTAGTTTTGGCAGCATGGACTGGGTTTTTTAATAATTGCTTTTTAAACTGTATAAAATCCCATCAGTTTGTAATAGTAAGGCGTTTAATGTATGTTTATGTGTCAAATCTAATTCATTACTCAACTGCGTGAGTAATGAATACAAAAAGTGATGGGGATTCAACAACTGCAGGCTGTAACATGTGTGAAGGAAGTGACTCGTTATAGGCATGGCAAAAATAATGAAAGTAATATAAACTCTGTAGAACAAATCTGAGTCAAGATTTTGGGCTTTTGAGGATTGATGCCAAATACAGACATTGTCAAATCAACATGAGTGAAAATGATGAGTGAGATGAGTTAAGTTTGTGAGTAGACAGCAAAAAGTTCAGCTGCCATCTGTTAGCTGCTCACGCAGTGACCTCATAGGACAGAGAGCACAGGCTACATACTGCACATTATCATATCAGATGATTACATTAAAACAAATGCTTAAATTTATCTTCCATTAAAGTGTACTATAAACACAAACGTACATGCTATAGACTAGATGTATACTTACATACAGTAGCTACATACAAACACCAGTCATATACAGTACACAGCACACCTTATGTCTGAAGGCGCCCACTCCACAACCAGAGCAAGGAAGGACATGAAGGCTTTTGAGAGCAAACATATAAACCTGACAGAGACACTGACAAGAAAAACTGCACACTGCTGTAAACAGATGGGAGCCCTGGATGCAGAGCTACCAGGCTCTCTCTCTCTCTGCTCTCAGGCTCTGGCAAGGGTTCAGCAGTTTTATTGAGCAGAGGGGGAAAGTATGGAAGCTGTCAGTGGCCATATGATGCTGCCTCTGCAGTTTACACACAGAAACAGACCTTGAGATTGATGGCAAGGACACAGAGACATAAAAGGGTTCTCCTACAGATAAGTGAATGTGAAACACAGGGTTAAAGGTGGAGGTAAGCAACAGCTTTAAAACTAGACAATGTACTCCATCATTCCTCCACAATATAATATTATATTAAAAAAGAAAGAAACACACATACACACAAGAGAGCGTATTGAGCCTCCATGGGAGGAGCCTAAACAAGCCTGATTCATGTCCCTGTGCCAGAACCCACAGGACACCGCCAAAGGTTCATGCCCTGATGGGTCAGACGGTTTTTGGCAACATGTGAGGATTTAGATATTATTAGGTAGACAAATTAACAGTACAGTGAAAGTCTCAAATAATTGTGAGACTTGGTGGTTCATTTTCCTTTATTGTTTGCTGTGTTGTTACTTCACCTGTAGTTTTTTCCAGGTAGTGTGTGTTGTTTGTGGTAAAGGTCAGTACTGTCTCCACCAGTTGGCTGACCTAGATTTAAAAGGCCCCTTTATGTGTTCATATGATGATGCACATGCTTTGTGTGTGTGTGTGTTTGTGGGTTGGTGGGTGGCCTGTCTCTGTATAATCCCTCTGGTAGAATTTGGTTTCAAGCACAAGTCAGAGAACAGTCACAGACACAGTTTGCAATACGCCTGACCTACATCGGCTGCTTACAGTGTGCTTAAGACGACACATGAAGTCACACTTACTGTATCTCTCTGAAAAATATCTGCTTTCAAGAGCATGTTTGTGTGTGTGTGTGTGTGACTGTAGTCTGTTTAAACAGACATGCACACACTGAAGATCAACAGTTTAGTGACGACGGTAGTTTCGCAGAAATGCTGCTGTCATATTAAAGATTAGATTAAGCTTCTGTCACCAGGCAGCGTCTCGTCAGGTGGTTAACTGGAGAGGTATAATCGCCGTATGCGTACACACAAACATTCGTGTGCGCAGACACACACAGAGGCACACGCAGTAACAAAGCAGGCACTGAGACATAGAGACTTGACATGTCGTGTAAAAGCACAAAAATAGGGCGGAAACCATATTTTACATATAGATACTATGTACGCAAATATACCTACGCAAGGAGAAACACACGCACGCATTCACATACACACACTTCCCTCACTCAGTGCTATTTGCAGCAATGTGGCAGCAGTAATTAAAGGTGTGACAGCCAGACAGGTAGAGGTGATGATAATGGGCCGGAGCTATTTCTGTTCTCCTCCCTCCTGCTCCTGAGCTCTGTCTTCTCCCTCGGTCTCTCTCACTAGCTCATATCTTTTTATTTTTCACTGCCAAACACTCACCTCTGGTCCAAGTGGGACCGAAATGTTCTAGTGCACACACTCCAACACATGCATGTCTGAGTCCTTACACGCACCCTTTTCTCATCTCCCCCTTCACCTCTTCCTGGAGTCTCTCACAACATATCGCTCTTTCTCTCACCTTTCAAAACTGCACTTTCTTTGTTCCCTTTGTCTGTTTTGGCGTTGTCTCTATAGCTATAAATAGGGATTGCAACTATTTCCAACAGCAGCACTCATTTTCACAGTTTGGCAAAGGGGCAAAGATGGCAACTGAGATACACAGTGTTAAAAAAAAAAGCACTTTAGTACATGAGAGTCTATTAAAGTGATGTCATAGCCTTTAATAGGGAGCTTGCAGGCAGTTCTGTAAACTAAACTTCACCTGATTTCTTAGAATAAGTCCCACCAAAAGGAGAAAACCTATAAAAAATACATAAATATTGTACTTCATGTTAAAACTTTTGGCAAATAGATTTTTCCCTTACTCTTGCAGGGAAGTAAACAGTACATTCAGCATTTGCGTGCTGTCACCTTGCAAAGCTGATGTGGTGAATGTGTTAGTCAAGAGTTTACAGATGCAGCAGACGCAGCCCCTCTAACCACCAAACGTCCACAGACCTTTAAAAAGACATCTAAAGTTGGTTGGTAAGTAAAAAAAGGTGGAAAGTTTTGTTTTTGTTATATTTTCTCAACTTTTTGCTGGGTAAGTGAGTGACATCAGCAGCGATGCGTCTGTCCACCGAACTAAACACTCACTTAGCTGCTGTGGTCTCCTGAGGCATCTGTATCTGGCTCTTTAGCTGCTAAATGTTCCGCTGTGTTCACCAGCTGGTCTCTAAATGTGTCTGCCTGTTGTTTGGTGCGACACAGGTGCATATGATGTTATTTTAGAGCAAAGTTTGAGAAGAGAATTAATCAGTAAAGTTGTGAGCCATAAAAACTTTAAAATGTAAATGATGATGAAGTGTTGACAGGGCTGACAGGGATGAAGGTTGGTGTGAAATTCTCCAGTTGAGTTCAGCGTCATGAGAGAACACCTTCACTATGTAAAATTATTGATTGATGTTATAAAAAGGAACCAGTGAAGTTATTAAAAACTAAATGGAGTTTGCTGCGTAACGCATTTGTAGATTTCGATGATCCTTTTGTCACACAAGTTTGTGTCAATACTGAGATGTGCTGTTTTAGTTAATCAGCAAATGTATTAAATGAAGCCTAAATATGAGGGCCACTCGTTATAAACAGAATTTAATTTCAGCTTCTCATTTCTTATAGTTGTATCATTGCAGGTCTTTTAAGGTGAGATGCAACACGAGTCACTGGGCAGAAGCTAAGCACTAATAGATCGAATCAGTCATTTCTGCGTTTGCCCTTGAATGTGACTTTCATCTGATGGCGGCCACACAACTCACGACTGCCAGACCTCATTTTCTAAACCTTCACCTTAGTTCAAACAATAGTGCAATAAATACAAGAGTATGTGTGTGCTTGTACAGTCATGTGATAAAGAGTGATTTCTCAGGATTCTCTGCACTCCACTAAAAAAATTAGATACATGCTGCTTCCACAGGAATTAAGGGGTAAATAGCAGCAAGGGGCTTCTTATGGAGTGCAGTTGATTAATTGGTCATCAGTGAGTGTGAGTGTCTCTATAAAAGTGCAGGTTTTGGCAGTTAGCAAGCCTGGAGCATTCAGGTGTGTCAATTCACCCCAAGCTCAGACTGTGCAATGTTCAGAGAAACTGCAAAAAACTCAGGAGCTACATGTCAGGCTCTACAGGCCTCAGTTAGGATGGTAAATTTTAAAGCTAACAACAGCACAATTAGAAAAAGACTGAACAGTTCAGCTCATTTGGAGAAGTTCCTGAGAGAAAAGCCACTTCCCTGTATGAAGAATATAGCAGCATGGCTTAGGTTTGCAAAGTTGCATCTGAACAAAGCATAAAACTTCTGCAGCAATGTCCTTTGGACAGACGAGACCAAAGTGGAGATGTTTGGCAATAATGCATAGCATCACAGGTGGTAGACACCTAAGAAACAACCTAATGCGGCACAAACACATCATGTCAACCACACAAAATTGCAAACTGACTGAAATGCTGTGGCTGCCTTGTTCTTGCGCCCAAGCACAATTGTTCCACTTCCCCACTGGCCTGCACTCACACTGCACCAAGTACACTTCAGATTGTTTCAGCATCTTAACTCTTCTCTTTTGGACTCACACGCTCTCTTTTTCATGTCAGACATACTCACAAAAATATATATGTGTGTGTGTATATATATATATATATATATATATATATATATATATATAAGGGGTGCAACGATATTCGTATCGATATTGAACCGTTCGATACAGTGCTTTCGGTTCGGTACGCATATGTATCGAACAATACAACATTTGTAATTTATTTTATCAACTTTCCTTCTGACGATGCTGTCTGTGTTGAGCGCTCAGTGAATCGGCGTTCGACTACTCCGCCTAGGCTGCACTGTCGAGCGCAGATCCACTGAGCGCTCAACACAGACAGCATAGTCAGAAGGAAGAGCGCAGGGCAAGCTAGCAAGACAGAAGTTAAGCTCTCCTTGTAACATGGACCTCCCCCACCCTCATTCAGATCTGGCGTTTGGAATTATTTTGGTTTTCATGTGACGTATGACCCTGAAGGTAAGCGAGTCATGGACTAAAGTAAAACAGTATTGTTGGATGTGCCATGCAATGCTCAATTACATGGGTGGGAACTAGTGTGTTAGCGCAGTTAGCTCGTTAACGTGTTGGCCGTCTAGCCCCATGCACGGGGCGATCGGCGGTAGCTCGTTAACGGAGATTTGCCGTGTTGTGGCGTTAAGGTCATTTCAACGAGATTAACCTGAAAGCACTAGTGGGAACACAACGAATATGACTGCACATTTATGCCGACATCATCCTAGTGCAAAGACAAAAACAACAAGCATGCTACTAACTTTAGCCGAGTCATTTAGACAGCTGTTAGCACATGATTCTCCTTATGCTGCTGAGAATATAGCCCAGAAGAAGCGGATAGTATAGCTTTTATTTTGGAAAGAGACATTTCTCTGTAATAAACTCTCTTTTCCAAAGATGAGTGATTCCTCAATCAGATACAGGGCTCGCAATATCGCTAGCCCGACGTCCTGGAGCTAGCGATTTTTTCAGTCGGGCTACCAAAATCTATCTCTTCCCTGCCCGTCGGGCTATTGTAGGGAGGAAAAATATATGTCAATGCTTTTGCATTCTTTCAGAAATGTAGCTGGGTAATTATGTCATTGGCATCGGTGAGCCACTGTCAATATGTGACATATTGAAATCGCGTTTGAATTTGCGCTTGTTTTTTTGCTTTCACTTTGCAATCGTGCGAACTGTGTATAGAGAGCGACAGCACTGATCTGTGAGTGATGATAATTTGTGCACCAATTCCTCTGACATCGTCTTATTAATCGTTAGCTTACTATGCAAACATGACAAGTGAAATCTCCCGCAGCAAGCTTAAACATGTGAGAGGTTGATCGCGCAGAGAATCGCTGAGCTTATGTGAGTGCGTGTGTAAAAGCAGCAGGATATATATTTTAGTTCTGCTGAGCCAAATAAGACAGGTCAGGGTGAAGAAGTGACAGCCAAAGAAAAGCTTACCACAAAACGGAGAAGTTATGACAAATCAGACTATAAGGCAAAAAGAAAGTGCAGCTTTATGGTTTCATGGACAAAAGAATTTCTGTGGCTGCAATATGACGAGCTAAATAACCAGGGCTGCACATAAGTGGTCCGCAGGTGCGCATTCGCTGTCAAAATAAAAAACACGCACAAGGGTTAGGGTTAAATTTAAAAACTGTACTTTTGATTTAAAATATATATTTATAATTTTAATAAATGACAAATTAAAAAGGCATGAACATTTTTTTTGTATCGAAAAAATATCGAACCGTGACACCAAAGTATCGAACCGAACCGAACCGTGAATTTTGTGTATCGTTGCACCCCTAATATACATATATATTAGGGGTGCAACGATATTCGTATCGATATTGAACCGTTCGATACAGTGCTTTCGGTTCGGTACGCATATGTATCGAACAATACAACATTTGTAATTTATTTTATCAATTTTCCTTCTGACGATGCTGTCTGTGTTGAGCGCTCAGTGAATCTGTGTTCGACTACTCCGCCTAGGCTGCACTGTCGAGCGCAGATCCACTGAGCGCTCAACACAGACAGCATAGTCAGAAGGAACAGCGCAGGGCAAGCTAGCAAGACAGAAGTTAAGCTCTACTTGCTACATTCAGATCTGGCGTTTGGAATTATTTTGGTTTTCATGTGACGTATGACCCTGAAGGTAAGCGCGTCATGGACTAAAGTAAAACAGTATGTTGGATGTGCCATGCAATGCTCAATTACATTGGTGTGAACTAGTGTGTTAGCGCAGTTAGCTCGTTAACGTGTTTGCCGTCTAGCCCCATGCACGGAGCGATCGGCGGTAGCTCGTTAACGGAGATTTGCCGTGTTGTGGCGTTAAGGTCATTTCAACGAGATTAACCTGAAAGCACTAGTGGGAACACAACGAATATGACTGCACATTTACGCCGACATCATCCTAGTGCAAAGACAAAAATAACAAGCATGCTACTAACTTTAGCCGAGTCATTTAGACAGCTGTTAGCACATGATTCTCCTTATGCTGCTGAGAATATAGCCCAGAAGAAGCGGATAGTATAGCTTTTATTTTGGAAAGAGCCATTTCTCTGTAATAAACTCTCTTTTCCAAAGATGAGTGATTCCTCAATCAGATACAGGGCTTGCAATATCGCTAGCCCGACGTCCCGGAGCTAGCGATTTTTTCAGTCGGGCTACCAAAATCTATCTCTTCCCTGCCCGTCGGGCTATTGTAGGAAAAATATATGTCAATGCTTTTGCATTCTTTCAGAAATGTAGCTGGGTAATTATGTCATTGGCATCGGTGAGCCACTGTCAATATGTGACATATTGAAGTCGCGTTTGAATTTGCGCTTGTTTTTTTGCTTTCACTTTGCAATCGTGCGAACTGTGTATAGAGAGCGACAGCACTGATCTGTGAGTGATGATAATTTGTGCACCAATTCCTCTGACATCGTCTTATTAATCGTTAGCTTACTATGCAAACATGACAAGTGAAATCTCCCGCAGCAAGCTTAAACATGTGAGAGGTTGATCGCGCAGAGAATCGCTGAGCTTATGTGAGTGAGCGTGTAAAAGCATTTCAGTTCTGCTGAGCCAAATAAGACAGGTCAGGGTGAAGAAGTGACAGCCAAAGAAAAGCTTACCACAAAACGGAGAAGTTATGACAAATCAGACTATAAGGCAAAAAGAAAGTGCAGCTTTATGGTTTCATGGACAAAAGAATTTCTGTGGCTGCAATATGATGAGCTAAATAACCAGGGCTGCACATAAGTGGTCCGCAGGTGCGCATTCGCTGTCAAAATAAAAAACACGCACAAGGGTTAGGGTTAAATTTAAAAACTGTACTTTTGAGTTAAAATATATATTTATAATTTTAATAAATGACAAATTAAAAAGGCATGAACATTTTTTTGTATCGAAAAAATATCGAACCGTGACACCAAAGTATCGAACCGAACCGTGAATTTTGTGTATCGTTGCACCCCTAATATATATATATATATATATATATATATATATATATATATATACACACATACATATATATACATATAGACAAAAAGCTGAAGTTGATGAAATTTTACAAATCTAGTTTAGCCCAATCTGGCTTTTGCAAAGTGTTCAAAAAAGGGGTTCCAGACATTCAGAAGAGTCTTTTGAGTATTTACTGAACCTTTCCATTTGTATTATCGACATCATGTCTGTTACCCACAACTGAAAGGAAGGAGGGGTGGGGGACTTCCGTTCCCTCAGTATTAGTCTCTTGGCAACAATCCTAGTTCCAGTGGCCCCTGCAGTTTAACTGGGAGTAGCTCTGACGTCGGAGAACATCCAAAAATTACAAGTTCAGGTTCAGGCTGTAAAGGTTTCATATATGCCTTGGAGTACCAGTCAAAAAGTATTGTACCAAAAGCCTCTTAATGAGGGACAAGACCAAAAGGCATGAAACAACGTACCTTCTGCCCGTCTGCACCTGTCACACATTGGAGAGATAGAAGGATAAATCTTGTGCAGTCTGACCTTAGAATAGTGTAGCCGGTGGAGGATTTTAAATTGAATTAATTGATGTTATAGAGCAGGAATGGATTTTGGACAGACACTTACTCCACATAGATTCGGGCACCCTCATCCCCGATTCTTTCTCCCAAGCCTGCCTAATCTCAACGGTATGCACTGCAATAGAGTCGCCAAATAATTGTAAAATCTTTTTGATAAGATGTGTGGAATCAGGTTGGCTCTTGAGTATTTCATAGATCCCGTGCTCCGAATGTAAAGTTGCAAAGTCTTTAAACTTAGTTTGAATGTAATGCCTGACCTGCAAATATCTATAAAAGTGTGAATGCGGCACATTATATTTCCCTTTTAGTTGACCAAATGACGAGAATTTATTATCAATATACATATTTTTAATAGACACTAAACCCTTGTCTTTCCAGTCATGATAAGTCTTGTCTTGCCAAGGAGGCATAAAATTATGATTAAAACATATTGGCGTAGGTACAGATGTGTCTGGCAATGCCAAAAGTCTTATAATCTGATTCAAGATTCTAATGGTTTGTTTTAATACAAAACCCAGACATTTATAAGAGTCTAATTTTCCAAACTTGGAAAATAACATAGCCGACAGAGACTAATTGTTCACTGATTCAGCTTCTAACCCACAATGGGGGCGTCGATGCCTGGTTATCCGGGGAGTCCTGCTGCCAGAACACTAATGCTCTGATATTAGCAGCCCAGTAGTAATGTTTAAAAACTGGCAGACCCAGCCCTCCTTCTCTCTTGGTTTTCTTCAAATGCACTTTAGAGATTCTAGCCCTTTTACCATTCCAAATAAGGGACTGAATGACTGAGTCCAAATGTCTGAAAAAGGCTGCTGTAAGATAAGTGGGGAGATTTTGACATAGATATAAAAATTTGGGAAGAGAAATCATCTTAATTGAATTAATGCGTCCAATCATTGACAGAGGTAGTGTTTTCCAGTATTCAGTGCTTTGCTTTAGACCTGACAGATACTCAGTCAAGCCGAGATAGTTTAGATGATTCCTAACTACTTTGAATGGAACTTGCTGCAGAAATTCTGGCGAGCTGTTGTTGGAAAGAGGCATAAACTCACTCTTTGGCCAATTAATGGTATATCCTGATTATTTACCAAAAGCTGCAATCAGGCTGAGGAGCAGAGGAACAGATTGTTCAGCGTCCTGCAAGTACAGTATTACATCATCAGCATACAAGCTAATTAGTGATTCAACACCTCCAACCTGGAGCCCCTTGATATCTGGATGCACTCATATAGCCACAGCAAGAGGCTCCAAAACAATGGCAAAGAGTGCTGGGGATAGTGGACAGCCCTGCTGCACCGAGCACTGCAGAAGGAATGGGGCAGATTGGTTGCTATTTGTCAAAACAGAGCACATTGGTTCTGTGTAAATCAGTTTCACCCAAAAAATGAAAGATTCACCAAACCCAAATCTGCACAGTGACTCAAACATGTAAGGCCACTCGACCTGGTCAAAAGCTTTATGTGAATCCAAGGCCAAAACAGAGGCTCCCTTAGAATTTTTATAGTCAGAATAGATGATATTGAGTAATCGCCTAACATTAAAAAAGGAGAGTCTACCAGGGATAAACCCCGTCTGATCAGGATGAATAATGGATGCCAAGTGCTTGTTCAATCTAGTAGCCAGGATTTTTGTAACTATCTTACGGTCAGGATTTTGAAGTGCTATCGGCCTAAAATTAGTAGGGTCAGTCATATCTTTTTCCTTTTTCAAAATGAGAGTAATATTGGCTTTACATAAGGTTTTAGGCAATTTTCCTTCTTCTTTTGAGTTGCGCAGCATCCTAAGCACTAGTGGTGCAAGAATGTCGCAAAATGTCTTATAGAACTCTGGACAAAAACCATCAGGTCCCACTGTTTTGCCATTAGGGAATGATTGTATAGCCTGGATAACCTCCTGAAGAGTAAACTTGCACAAAAAGCACTCTTGCAGAGCACAATGAGGCTGATGGTTTTATGCATTTAGTGGCTTAATTGGGGCCATTTGTAAAGCAATTACACACTGTCCACTCATGTAGATCTGTTAACTGCTTGACATAGATGTCTGAGGAGGTATTTGCATTACATGCTCTCCAAACAGGGCGTGGTACTCAGCAATCAGTCTTTAACCAAGCTTTAGGGGTACAGATCAGACAGAGGGAGTAAACTCTGAAGTTGCATGGTCTTAACAACGTAAAGCCCTTAAGATGGCTGCTGATGTAAGGTGGAGCTACAAAAATAAAACTGAACTGAAGTGCATTAATTCTGTGTGTGAATGCTGGCATGTTTATATGTGTGTCCATGTACTTGCAGACATGTCTTACCCATTCACATGTGTATCTGACAGCCCGTGTCAGCATTTTTATCTACACATGCAGCTGGAGCTGAAATCTGCCACTTTAGTATAAGTGTGTCTCTTTGTATGTCACTAAACATGTCATCACTGATGGTTTCCAGACTGGTCCACATTTTGCATATTATTTTTCATCTGTCATATATTCACCCCAATCTGTTAAACCTAAATCAATTTCACTCCTTCCATCCACCACAGCGGAGTCATGGTGTTGGCTCTGAAATAACCTCACCTTTCAAAGGACTGTCAAATGTCCTCTAAAACAACAGCAGCTTGTCACGAGGTCATCACATCAGTGCTTTTGTTGTCTTAAACTGGAGACACACACACGAACTGTTAAGCCAATAGTAGTGACTCATCGCATGGAGATGGACTGAGTCTGATCCAGTTTGAGTCAGTGGGTGTTAACAGTCTGCAGATGAAATAGTGTTTGATATGCCGTCTTTGGTCTTCATGTTCACTTGCTACCAGTGATTGTCATGTTCGATGTTTGCGGCTGACATCTACACAACTAATTGCATCACTTTTGTGTTGGCTTCAACCCTATACTCATCTCCACATGTTTTTGTTTTTTTTTGTTTGTTTTTGAGGAATTTGTACGGAGCCCTGCAAGGGACATGGGAGGAAAAAAAAAATTACGATGAACTTTTGCGAGATCTCGCAAAACAAACTCGGGATCTCGCAAAACTTTTGATGAAGAAATTGATGAAGCTGGACAGGAAGAGGTTAAAGAAGAAGTGTCAGGCCTGAAAACCATCCAAGAACAAGAAAAAAATCAGACCTAAGATGCATCTGTACCTCAGTTGATCCAACTGTTCACTGAACCCTCACGAGAAATGGATCCAGTGGAAGGTTGGCAGTCAAAAAGCCATCGTTAATGAAGAGAAACAGGGACAAAAGGCTGTTGTGCCTAATTACACAAGAACTGGGCTGAAAATCAGTGGCAACGGGTCTAATGGAGTGAAGAATGCAAATGTGAAATGTCTGGTTAAGTTCGGAGGGGATCATTCAGCTAATGAAACAGGAGCAAATGATACATTTGTATGACAGGCTGCTTGTAGATACTGTGCCTAAAAATACAATTTTAAATAGGTTCTTAGCTAATGTGTCTATTGTGTCTATTAAACAACTAAAAATGGATGAAAAAGAAGCCAATGTCCAAAAAAATTCCCTTTAGAAAACCTGGAGAGCTGTTGCTCAAGAAGGATAAGGAACAGACTCTACTATCACTGTATCAGTTTCCTAGCAAAGTGTAGACCTTTGTTACCACCACAATGTTGTAATCAGACATTGCTCTGAATCTTCTCAAAATATAAGTTTGTGCTCCTTTAGGAGTGTTATAAAACAACCATTGTGTACTTGGAAGTCCACGTGTTGTAAATGTAGGTATTGTGTATATTTGTGGATGCATGTGTTGCTGTCTGTGTTTGGAAATGCTAACATACTTCCACATCACAAGCAGACCCCCTACTGTAATGCTGAGGTGCATCAAAGCATCTGCAGAATCACTTCAGGCTGTCTAATATCAAACCCCCCTGCTGTGGCTCATATGCCAAAGGTGAAGCTCTGCATTCAGGGAAAGCGAGATAATGGGACAGTTTGCCGGGATGGAAGCTTTAAGGACATCTCCACAAGTTAAGAAGTTGTCTGGTGTGACAACGCAAGCTGCTTGATTGCACTGACGTCAGTCAAGATCAAAACTTGAACCACATCTCCACTTTTCCTTAAGTGAATTTTAAAACAGTTAACAATGATATACTATAAAGAGGAGCAAATGTGAAAAACTGCCAGTGCATGTATAGTTTAAGCTACCTAGTGATAATTTGCATAATTGCTTCAGAGCTTTAACCTTTCAGCATTTTTCTCAACTACCTCAAGAGCACACCCAGCTGTAATATTTGCTTTTTTTCTAGGATGAAAAGAAGGAAAAAAGGACGAATGATGAAGGTGGAGACCAGCCACCATGTTATGGGTTTGAGTGAAAGGCAATGGACCCCCACTGTGGAGTGCCCGCTCCCCTGCATTAGACTATAGAGTATGTTATCATTTTCAAATAAACCTCCGTCTCCCTCATGGTGAGAGTCTGTGTGTATTCATCTGTGTTACGTTGCATATGTGATCTGTGTTATCAGTGATGTGACAACATATAATTCACCCCCTGTTCAAGTACTGAAATGCATTGAGGAGGCACACTAGTGTATATGTGTACTGCTTTGCATGAACACTGGATTGCATTCCTCGTTCTCCTGTAGGTCTCTATGAATTTCTATTTCTGAGATTCTATGCATCTTTGAAAATAAACAGCAAGCTTGTGGGTGTGAAGATAAGCCTGCAATTATCTTCAGTATCATCGGCTTTGCTAAATCAGAATATCAAGGAACAAACAAGCAAACCGGAACTAATCAAAGAATGAATTCACTGAAAAACTGTTTTATTCTGGCTTATAGAATCAAAGCTTCTGCTGCTGAGTGAGCGTGGGTGTGCTGTAGTGATTATCTAAAGAAGTCAATCCGTATGTGCAAGAGAACAGTTCAAGGTTTATTAAATGTACTGTAACATGTCTATTTTTACATTAATATTATTATAGCATATGTATTTTAGTGGGTACAAATATGATTATTTGATTATTTTATGAATTTCAAGATCCACATATAACAAATTATTTCCACATTGTTAAAGTTATATAAAAATAGACTCATGCTAGGTCCACAATGGCCAGTATCAGTACCATGACTGACATGTTTAAGTAAGTACCTAGTTAATTATAAGCACTGATGGGAATAACGGCGTTAAGAGTAACGGTGTTGCTAACGGCATTACTTTTGTCATTAACGACTAATCTAATTACTATTCCCATCGTTACTAACAAGAAAATGCGGTGAGGTCGCGTTACTATTTTTCAACAAACAGACAGTTGAAGCTGTGTTCAGCTTACCGCATTTTATATCAGTTGCACGGAAGTAGCTGTAAGTAATCTGGACGCTACAGCTTTAAGCAGCTGCGCGCTCCCGCGGACAGCAATCACTTTCTGGTAGACGATCACTTTTTGGCAAAACACCTGGAGCTAAGGGGGCAAAACAATCACATGAGTGCTGCTGTTTGACTTAGGAAGAGTAAAGTAGTCGTGGTAAGTCAATCACATGACCACTTCAAGACAAAGCAACAAGGTGACATATACCAGTTTATAAATTGTGTTGATAGACCACGTAAAACCAGAATCATGATAAATAATATATAAGCGTGTTTTTCCTGAATAGTTTCGCTACGTTTACTGTCTAAGGACAGCGCAGCAAGCACTCTCTGCTTATGACCAAAAAATAAAAAAACAAAACAAAAGACAGCCCGTTCGTTTTGGTGGAAAAATGTACCATGTCAACCAATCAAAAAATGATATGGAAAAATGACATTTGGTTGTTTAGGAAGAGGAGGAAGGTTTAGGAGTGACGGCGAGAGAGAGAGAGAGAGAGAGAGCAGAAAAAGAGAGAGAGCGAGTTTTGAGATGTGAGAGATTTGTGACGTTTAGCGTGTTTGGAGTGTGTAGTTAATGTGTTGTCTTGTGTAGTTAGTGTGTAGTGTTGTGGATAGTATTGTGTTGTGTGTCAGAACAATGAGGCGACTTCTGTCTCCAGGTAGAAAAAGGAGGAGTGTTATACCTGCTGCTGTCAGACCTGCAGGTATCAGGCTGTGATGTTCTCCTTTATAGTGGACAGAAATTGTTTTTTTGGAGTGGCACAAATAATTTGTGTGGCATCTTATTGAATGCAGGACAGCTGATGGTTCTGTAAATAGTTTGAAATGGTTATAAAAAAGGGTAAAAGGTAAATGGCTGCAAATAACTTTGTTTGCAAAACTTGTGCAGAGGATTTTAAAATTGACAATTTATATTTGCATTTAAAATTATGAAATATGATTCAATAAACATGTTTGTGGTTACTACAGTAAAAAAATATAACTTTCTACTCGGATTTTATGTTTTTTGTCTGATTTTAGATCAATTGTGTTAATACAGTGTGTCAAAATGAAAACGTGACTGTAAATTCAGACACGTGAGGTTGTGCTGAAAAGAATGATACCAAACACGGCAAAGTAAATAGTTTTCAAAGGTGAAATGTAGAGGAAACATCAAAAGTGGTTAAAAATGGCCAATTATACCCTGGACAGAGGGTTAAACATTTTTTTAAAGTAACGCAATAGTTACTTTTCAAGTAATTAATTACTTTTAGAATCTTGAAGCTCAGTTACTAACTCAGTTACTTTTTTGAAGAAGTAACTAGTAACTATAATTAATTACTTTTGCAAAGTAACTTGCCCAACACTGATAATAAGTAAGCTTATTTAATAAGACATAGACAGTCACACAGCACTGTACACAAAAAGAGTGCAGTGGTGATAGTTTTGAATGTCTTTGGGCAGGTTTTCAACTTTTCTTTGTGTTGTAGCTTTTGCATTCAAACACCAAACAAAGAGGGTTTTTGTTGGTGTCCTCTTTAGGATAGGGATTTGTGTCAGTGTGTGTGTGAAATTTATGGTTTTCAGGGTTTCTATCGGTTTTTATCATTATTTCTTTTTATCGTTTTTCCCATTAACTCTGTTTCCCCGGGTCTTTTTCCATGTGTTATGAATAAATCTTCCTTTTTTGTACTGGTACTGATTTTATTTAGTTGTATTTATCTGCGACACCTTAAAGGCCGGTCCGTGAAAATATTGTCAGACATAAACCGGTCCGTGGTGCAAAAAAGGTTGGGGACCGCTGGTCTAAAGGGTCTTTGCAACACCATCACCTGACTGTATGTGTGACCTTAGGACCACTGCCCACTTTCTACTCTCCTTCCATAGTAGAAACCTGAAGATTAGACGAGCTGAAACGAAGCGAGTTCTTCATCTGAAAAGAATAGTAAACAAAGAGCAACATATGAATAGTTAAAAAAGAAAAGAGTAGCCTTTGGGACTGTCCTTTCTTTGGCACTAAAATGCAATAAATATTTCTTCCACCTACAACAGAATCCCTGAAACATTTTTTTCCCACAGGGGAAACATGGTCTTATGACAGTTTCCACAACACTTATAAAATATTAGTATTGCGTAAAACAAATTCAAAATGCAGTAGCAGCTCTTTCATAGGAGCCAGAACATTACACATTTAGTACAATATAAATAGTAACGCACTGAAAAATGTAATGACATGTATATTGCATGTGCATGGTAAATTCAGCATATGTGTTCATGGATATCGTCATAGTTGTCTACATTGCCTTCAAATGTTTTGTTGTTGTTGTTATTCTCAAGACAAATTAATTTGTGATCAAACAGCACCAAGAAACCTGAATTACACAAGAAGAAAAGAAGAAAATTAGAAACAAATGTGCCTTAAAATGGAAAGTGTTCAGTGTCTGAAATGTGAAATGACAGCACTAAAAGCTCTGATACAGTACAGGACAACTAAACAAGTAAAAAACAAAATAACTGCAAAAATCCTTTAAGAATAATTGAATTCAAAAAAATTGAATCAGACATCAAGAGTTTCTCCTTTTATATCATATCTTATTCTCTTTCATCATCACGTGTGCATTGATCATTTATAACAAGAGCAAACATAAAGACGGCTGAATACAGGCAATTTCCAATCCTTTTGGGGATCACTAATATACCATAAATACCAAACAGTATATAAACAGGAAGCACTGTGAGCATATCATACCAACAGATTCACACATTAAACAGAAATATAAAATGCTCAGAGTTTTTTTAAAATAATGTTTCATGTATTTACATTTATATAATTTTGGAACTCTAAAATAAACCCAAACAAAACAGTAAAACACTGGGCATCACACTTTATATTGTCAAAAACACTGATCAGTTCAACATTTTCTTTTGAAAAAGTGCCAAATAAATTGCGGCATTGTTATTATGTTGTTTATTTCCTCATTATTTTCAAGAACCAGCAGCTCACATATCAGTTTTCACGTTCCATATACATTCAAAACTGACAAAACCAGGGATTTGTCTTTGGCATACAGTTAATCTTCTATATAATGTATATAATATTTCTTTAGGAGAAGCTGGGCTGTGAATGAAACAATCAACAATTTTCAGTAGTTTCATTCCATAACTCTCCTGTCACAATCAATTTTCTATTTTCTTTTTTTTTTTGCATAGTTTTATAAATTCAAACGCAAACAGTGCTGTGCAGTCTGGGTTTTTAAAACCAACATTTAATACAACACTGTCATTGTTTTTGTTTTCCCCACTATACTGTGGGACTTAAGCCAAATACAGCCTTTAAACTCCCTTTATTGTAACACTGTTGATTTTGATGTAATAATTCATGATTGTTCCATTTTGCATAAGCTAAATGTGAACCTAAGTTTTGATGTTGTGCTTGGATGATTTTTGTACTTAATTCTGGAGATACATGTATCCTGTACCACAACACTTATAAAATATTAGCATGAAAATGCTTGTGAAATATCAACAGTTTGATTTTTCATGGGAATGAATCCTTGAAAAATCCAGAGTTCAGTTCCAGAGCAGTAGCACATACATAATGTGTGTAAGTTTGACTAGCACTAAATACAGTAGTAACACTTTCATGGCTGTAGCCTGCAAAATATCCAAAGTTATTTCCATAACATGGAGCTACAGTCATTGTAAATCCCACTATTATTAGCCAGCATTAGATATTTGATGATCTATCGGTATCTGCATTTATTGGCTGATGACTGAAAATTTTAAAGTAAAGAAGAGAAGGGAGAAACACCCTTCAACCATGTTATGTGGGTTTGAATTTGCATAGTTTGCCCAACAAAGGGCGCTTGCAACTTCCCTTTTGGCAGTAAATGTGTTTGCAACATCAGTGTTGCATCGGTGTCCCACTAGTCCAAGCAGAGTTGGGCAGTGTACAAACAAGTAAATAAATAACTACACATAGCAACTATCGAGGAAATCTGTTTGTGTTTTGTGTGCCTGAAAGGAGAAAAAATATCAGCCGATATATCAGAATATCTCATTTTTAAATTCACCCAATATTGGTATCGATCTTAAAAGTTTCTCCTTTAACTTTGGTTATTGATTACTATTTAAATTACAAGCAAGGAGATTGCATTGTCATTAGACAAATATCAAGTAAGTTTTCATACCTCTTTACTTGAACACTGTGTCTATGGTAAGACAAGATAAGAGTAATTTATATTTTTGGGTATTATGTTGGAGTTAAAAGCACAAAAGTGTCAACAAGACCTTTGCTAAAGATGCACTAACAGATATAGGACCTGCCTAATAAGAGCATCAAAATCAGTGCAGCAAAATATAAACAAATAAATAAAGGTCAAAGCTCTTGAAGATCCAATATCCAAATGTATGAGAACATAGAGACTAAGTGCCCTAATCAAATACTGAAACCTCAGCAATCAGTTGCATGTTTTTATGTGTAAGTGACTGGATAATGAGTAACTGCACCCATCTACATAGGATATCAGTTTTCCAGTAGCTCTAGGCTATAGGGAGAATTCCGATTGTATGTGCAGGTCAGAACTATCCAGGAAGTCTGTGGAAAAGACACTAGGGGGAGTTTGGAGAGCCAGTGATGGACTTTCCTCTTCTCTATCTCTTTCTGTGGTAAGATTCAACCAGTCCATACTGTCCAACCCTTGCTCCCATGACGCCGTGTCTGAGGTATCCATGGGAGAAAGGGGGTGGTTCAGAATGCTGGAAGTGCACAGCATTTGGTTGTGAAGGTCATCAATCAAGCTAAGTAGACCTCCGGGCTCCACCCCGAGAAGAGGCCTTCCAGTGGTGCTTTCGAGGAAGTCCTCAAGGCGCCCACTTTCAGCATGACTAAGGTGTTGTTTCTGTCCTGTGGTGTCGGCCACAGTTTGAAGCTCAGGCTGCAAAGAGGGGTCAGGGTGTGGAGTGCCACAGCAAGGGGGAATGGGGGGAGACGGGGGCAGCAACATCTGGAGTGGCGAGGGAGGAAGTGAACAAGCAGAAGAGTCTTGATTAAGGCGGTTCAGAGAGAGGTCTGGTGGAGGCTTACAGGAAGTTTCTGAAAGGAAAGACAAAGATAACATTAAAACAACAAAAATAGAAAGAACTCTAAACCAAGTATTAGGGGCAAAAGAAGATTATTTACATCTCTCTCTATTTCCATCTGCAGTAATTTATATTTAGTGGCTCGCTCTGTTCTGGAGCATATCTCCAGGGAAGGCTTAAGGCAGTGAAACCAACAGCACGACCCCCACACAGAACCCAGCAGGTATTAGTGACAACAAATCAAAACACTGATTAAGTCAGAAACCTACAGAGTAACTAAATATAGCTTAGAGCTTGACCAATTAGCGGGCCAATATTACTGGCTGATATATGCTAATTGCTGATAACTACCAATCCATGATTCCATAATGGAATTGCTGAACTTTTAAATGAGATGTGATGAAAATGTGATGACAAAAAGCCAATAGGGGAAAAAAACAACAACTTTGGACCTCTTGAGCTTTTTCAGTGCCCCTGCTTCTCCAGATTGAGTTGAAAATGGTGATGAACATGTTGTTGAGGGCAAAAAACTCGAACATGATCTATCTATCTATCTATCTATCTATCTATCTATCTTGAGATCTTGAGATCTTACCTCCTTTCTGCAAGATGATGTCAATGAAATCATCTTCATGATCTGTGTCCTGATGAGAAACAACATGTTATGTTTTAAACTACATATAGTGTTACTATATGACACAAATGCCTCATGTGAAAGCCCATGATCAAAAACATAGTTTAAAAAAAGGGTACATTTTGCAACTGAAATGTCTTTTTTAATCATCATACTTTGTCATCGGGAGATGAGGCTGCTGTCTGAACAGAAGCTGGAGATACAGGACTAAACAAGTCCTCCAGATTTGGGCACACCTCCTGGTAGAGATAAGATGAAGTGAGCGAAAATGAATGAAGAACTAAAAAGTTCCAAGTCCTGTTCCAGGCCCACCATGACAAATTATTCACATCAATGCTGGATTACTTACACCCTGAGAAGGAGATGAAGGGGTGTTTTTTCCTGAGGGAGCAGGCTCTTGGTCCCTGAAGAATGGCTGTAGACTGGGAGGTGCTGACAAACACTGAGCTGTGCCCTGGTGTGGTTTCTCTACAGACACTTGAAGTACTCCATTCTGTGTTTTCAATTAAAGAACAAAATTGGAAAGGACTGTAAGCACCGTAAAAGTAATAAAAGTCAGCAGTACTGATGTAGTTACCAGTAAATTTATTCATAAGATGTAGACAAGTTCTAAATCAAGTGTCACAGAAGGCAAAACAAGACACGGAAAAATTGCTAATCAGGATACAGTGTTCCACTAAATCCTGAGGTGTTTGAGGCAGGCTTTGGCCCAGTGACCACGCGCTCCAGCACACCTGCACTCGGCAGGATATACTGTGCATCTCAATTAGCCAAAATGCAATAGAGTCTTTGTTCTTCCTCCATTAACACCGTAAATCATCGTAATGGAGGATGTCGTAGGAGTAATTAGCAAAGCAATAATAATCAGCATCGGGCTAGTGTCAGAGACTTATCAAGGACCGCTGTCATTGTCTCAAACAGCATACATCATTAATTTTCGATGCGATTGCACTCACTAGAGCAGTTCCCTCACACTCTCATGTTTCTCTATCTCTTTGTGGCGCATTAACAGACTTGTTTCAGCACTGGAGATGGCTCAGGGGGTGTGTGGTTTTCATTGAGATTAAACTGTATAACTCATCAAATATAAAAAGAAATGGTACAAATATTTAAGAAAATTACTTGAGATCTTTTATACGGAAACTTCATGGATAGCAAATAAAAAGATCCCAAGGATTTTGGTTTTTCTCCTCTCACTGTAGTCTAATAGAGATAAATGATATTTAAAAATACAATTGCTTAAAGCCTTGAAGATGATGTGCCTTTTGAGATCCTTGATATGACAGATAATCTATATACCTCAGAGTCAGCAATTTTTATTACAAAATTTTGCTACGAAAGAAATATGCTCTGAGCTAAAACCCACTCATAGTGGCATATTGACCATACTGATCTACTGTAGTGAAATGTAACACTTTAAGTTTTTCAATACAGTTACAGTGGGGTAAAAAAATAGTTGACCCCCTGTTGAAGATTCTCTAATTGTTATGGTAGTTTTGTGTTAATGGAGAGAGACAGAATATAAACTAAAAATCCAGAAATGTACATTGATTTTTATGTTAATGACCGAAATAAGTACTTGATCCCAAAGTAGAGAAACTGTTGTTGGTTAGCTCAGTAGTAAGGCATTTCTTGTAGAAGGTCACCAGGTTTGCACACATCACAGGTGACCCCCCATCTTTAAAGAAATCTTAAAATCCTTTTGGTTTCTCAAAGCTCTCTCCACAGATTTTCTATAAGACTGAAGTCGGAAGACTGCCTAGGGTACTCCATGACCTTAATGTGCGTCTTTGGTCACTCTTTTGTTGCCTTGGCGGTGTTTTGTGTCACTGTCATGCTTGAAGACCCATTCATGATCCACCTTCAGTGTCCTGGCTGACGGAAGGAGATTGTCATCCAAGATTTTACTGTACATGGCCTTGTCCATTGGCCCCTCATTGAAGTCATCATGTACCCTCAGCAGAAAAACAGCTCCAGTGCAGAATGTTTCCACCTCCATGCTTGACTGTAGCATTGGTGTTCATAATCAGCATTTCTCTTACTCCAAATATGGTGAGTTAAATTGATGCCAAATAGTTTGATTTTGGTTTCTTTTGACCACAGCACTTCCTCCCAAGCCTTAAAATTTAAGATGGGCCTGTACATGTGGCTTCTTGAGCAGGGGATCCTTTTGGGTGCTGCAAGATTTCAATCTATTACAGTGTAGCATGTTACCAATAGTGTTCTTGGTGACTGTGGTCCCAACTGCCTTTAGACCATTAACAAGCAGTAGATCAGCCCAAATCTACACAGGAGGACTGTGTAGATTTGGGCAGATCCACCACCTTTCTCATGATTATTCTCACCCCATGAGGTAAGATCTTCCATGGAGTGGCAGGCCAAGAGAGATTGATGGTCGTTTTAGATTTCTTCCATGGCGCCTCAGCAGATCCTTACCTTCTCATCAAGTCTTGTAATCGATTCCAGCCTTGTGCAGATTTACATTGTTTGACAACTCTTGGCCTATGGTGGTGGAGAGGTGGAGAGAGACAGATAGCCTCTCTACTTTTAAAGATTAGGCCTAACACTTTCTGTTTTGATAAAACATATAGTTAGGGCTGGATCAGGTGACCCTGAATTCTCCCTTAGTCATGCTCCAGTAGGTTTAGGTTGCTGGGGGGTTCCCATCATGACCTGAGTGCTTCTTCTTCTGTCACCTTTTTGACTCACTATGTGTTTATACACCTCTCTGCGTGTAATTATTAGTTACTATTAATTTCTGGCTCTCTTCCACAGTGTGTCTTTGTCCTGTCTTCATCCCTTCACCCCAACCAATTGTGGCAGATGCCTGCCCCTCCCTGAACCTGGTTCTGCTGGAGGTTTTGTCCTGTTAAAAGGGAGTTTTGTCTTCTCATTATTGTTCATAGTTTCCTCTGTTTTTTTCTGTAGTATTTTAGGGCCTTTAGCTTGGAATATAAAGTGGAAACTGTTGTTGTGATTTGGCTCTATATAAATAAAATTGTAAAAGGTTAGAATGGAAGAAAGTGATGCTGTGGACAGGTGTGTTTTATGCACACAACGAGTTGAGATCTTTGATTGATTGACCAATCGATTGACCGATTGATCAATCTTTGTTCCATGTGGGCACATAGCACATCTGTGGAAGCCAGAATTCTGGCTGATTTGTAGGGGATCAAATAATTATTTTACTCAATGAGATGCAATTCAGTTCAAAATTTTATGTAATGTGTTTTTTCTAGAGTTTTGGTTGATATTCTGTCTCTCTGTTAAAATTAAACTACCATAAAATTTTGACGCTTTCCATTTCTTTGTACACGAGCAAACTTATGAATTCAGCAGGGAATCAAAGAATCATTTCTCCCATTGTATACACTACCTAAGTTTGGGCAACAAAGTCATATCAGAAATGTCTTGTTTTAATCCTCACCTTAGTGTGCTTTTTCACAAACTTCACTTGCATGCTTTGCTGAGCTTTACTATCAGCTCTGGTCAGCTTAACAGGGTTGTGGCCTGGACGTTTGGCTGGAGTAGACTGGAGTCGCTATAGGAACAAATGAGGTAGTTATCAATGTAAGAAGTAAACGGACAGCAAAGCAATGAAACAAATTTCATGCAGTCCAGCTCAATTAACAATGATCTGCTTATCCGTTTTTGGTCTGCCTGTGTACACCACCAACGTAAAAGCTACTCGGCTTCCTGATGCTTCTACAAAAAGGCCAGCCTTAAGTGCAACATCCACCTGTAGGATCTGAATACAGCTTTGCCCTGAGTTGCTGAGTTGAGCTTGATACTTTTTTGCAGGAAATGCAGAGATCAGTGCCTGTGTGGTCAACATTAATGCTGTATAGACTATATCGCACTATATATTTATATAACAAATTAATCTATGTAAATATGACTGACAAAGC
The DNA here is from genome assembly GCF_900408965.1 of Simochromis diagramma. NCBI lineage: Eukaryota > Metazoa > Chordata > Actinopteri > Cichliformes > Cichlidae > Simochromis > Simochromis diagramma. The sequence goes on along the minus strand of NW_024387326.1, from coordinate 3,726,489 downwards.
TTTTGTGAGTCAGTCTTTCAACATTTTAACACTAATGCTATCATTGTAAAACTTAAAATGAATCTTCTTAAACCTTATGTTGAGAATTGCAGTACTGTTTGATATTCTTTACATTTAACTATAATTGTAATTCTGTAGCTCAAAAAGCAACGATTGCATGCACACTGAGTTTACGTACCTGCAGTGTAATGTGATTGGTTGCTTTTCCCTCAGCAGGGTCCTTTATTTTGTTTCCAGTAAGGTGATTGGTCAGCGCGATCAGAAAATGGTTACCGTTGGTGTCAGTGACCAGGGTTGGGGTGGAGTCAATCTTAAGGTGGTCCAGTGAGAAAGAGGCACTTGAGCCTGACTGCTGTTTCAGGTATGCTTGAGGCACCTGTTCAACAGAAAAGAGAACTTTTATGGGAAGAACCTACACAGTCTAGTATACACTTCACTGCATACCAGCATGGCAACAAATTAACTTCCGTTTTGATTCATCATACTCAGTGCTTGCTAGATATGATTGTTATAATTATTCTCTTTATTCTAAATTCTTACCAGAGCTGATTGTTCAGGATCCTTCTTAAGAGCAGAACTTTACAAGCAATGCAGTTAAATAAAACTCCAACCCCACACACTATAGATAAAAGACAGTCCTAACCTTAGATGGCTGCTGCTGCTGCTTCACCTGCTGTTTGGGCACCTGTTGCTGCTTCAGCTGTATTTTGGTCTGAATCTGGATTTGCTGTAGTTGTTTAGTCTGTTGTTTAGTCTTCATTTGCTGTGGCAACATGTGCGACTTTTGTTGCTTCAGCAGAAGCTGTTGCTTCAGCTGCATCTGTTGCACGTGTTTTGACTGCTGATGCTGCTGTTGTGACTGCAGCAGGAGCTGCTTTTGCTGGTTTTGAGATTTTTTCTTTCTCTGCTGACAAAGTTTCTGCAGGTCGTGCTGATTCTCCAGCGTCTGATTCTGGATGATGTGCTGCTGCTGCTGTAGCAGGACTTTCTGTATGGTATGTTGTTGAGCCAGCTGCTCCTCCTGTGTTTGGGTTGAGGACTGCGGCAATCCATGAGTGATTGGGGACTGGAAAGTTTTCTCAGGTTTAACTTCTTCTTCCTCGATTACTTCCTGTTTCACAATTACCTTGGTAATATCCATCTCTTGTGAAATAGGTGATTTTTGCGAGGGAAATCGATCAAAGTCCATTGAGAAGGCAACATCGGGCTCATCGAGAGGTTCTTCTTTTACCCCGAGAGGACTGATTGGCTCTGGAGCCTTTCCTCTGTCTCCATTTTCCAGCTGCATTTTTAGCACCTCCACCAATCTCTGTTTCTGCCACAACATCCTGGTCAGTGCCTCTATCTGCTTATCTTTCTCCTGCAGCAATCTGTCTTTATCAACACTCAGTACAGGAGCTGTGCTCATAGTGGCTGGGACACCTGAAGATACTGAGGAGCGGCTTTGAAGAGAGGCAGACTTTAAAGAGTATTGACAAGGAGCGGGAGTCGAGCATCGAGGCTCCTCTTTAATGTTTGTGGAGAGCTGAGCAACTGAAGATGGCTGGAGGCTCAATTGGTTGAGAGGTGAACTCATCTATTGAGAGAAGAAATAGGTAATCTATAAGTGTAAAGCAAACTGTGTGTCTGCAGTTTTAATTATATAATGGTTCACCTTACAATATACAAGGAGCTGACAAATTAAAGGAAAAACTTGAATACCTATGGTCCAGTGCCTCTGTTACAGTGTGGGATCTGAGCGATCACCTTTATTCTGTCATTAAACATTTCTGCCTAATGCATGGAGGCTCTTCCAGGCTGATAGTGTCAGAGGGGCAGCTGAACAGTTGATGAGTACAGAAATAAGAGGAATCATGTGATGTAGGATTTTTACTGAATTGAACTAATTTTGGTGACATGTCATGGTTTAACATAGCGGTCCCCGGCCACAGACCGGAGGCAAGGCTCCCATTGCAGGTCATGAACTGTTGAGGTTTTGCTGCATTTAGGCTCCCACTGCTGCCCACTTCAGCAACACAAAAATGTCCAGAAAGACTGGTATTAGACAGTTAACAGAAAGTTTATATACTCTTTCTAGGATCACCTCTATGCGTGTATTGTTACTGGTGATGATGAATGCAGCGCTCTTGGATGATTTTCCTGCTCCTTCAGCCCCTGGCCCTGTGGTACACCCTGCTGTTGGAGAGGAGGTAGTGTCACTGCCTCGGCTTAATTCCTGATATGTCCTCAGCCTCTCAATGAGGTCGTTTTTGGTGCCGGAGACGGGCAAGTTACGCAGCTTTAATTCGGACTTCAGTTCCGCAACCTGATGTAAAGACAGCATTAAAAACAGAATTGAGATAGAAGAAAGAGAGACGGGGAAAGCAAAGAGATTAGGATAAATTTGAAAGGGAAATCAAAATGGGAACAAGAAGAAGAAGTAATCCATCACTGTCTCATTGTTTAACTTCGCTGAGCTGGTTGGCTCCATCGAATGAAAGAAACCTTGAGGATTTTTTTTCCATGCATCACATCACATCTCCCATTTACTCCATCTAAAGGGTACGAATGTCAGGCCAGCTGCTCCAGCCTCCCTCTTCTCTTTACCTTAGTCTCAGTTCAGGAGTGGTTTCAGTTGTACCATTTGAATGGACCAGTCACCTTCAACTTCAACTCCACTACAACTCCAGATTGTAGAATCAGCTACTACAGCCAGTTAGTCTCATTCCAGCCTTTTGAATTAATCTGCAAACCTGCTTGTTTAACCCTGCCTCTCCTCCAGCTCCAGCCTCTCCTCCAGCCCCCCTGCCACTATATTTTTCAAGAGAAATCTCTGGATTCCCTGAACATATTGCTGCTGTGGCTCCCACCTGGCCACAGCCACCCACTTAGCCCTACCATTACTTCACACTTTTAATACATCGCTTAACTCCATCCTTTATTGATAAATCGTCCGTTCCTGCTATAAACCTAGCTTGATTCTGACAGGTCATAGCACAGACAGATATTTATTTAGACTCTTAATTCTTTACTGGATGCTTAGTATGCAGTCATGCATGTTACTCATATTATAAAAACGACACGTAAGGTAGGAAAGGTTTCTCTGGGATGTGCATGTCGCTGTGCAATTTACCTTCATTTCATCGAGGTTTGGAGGCAGAGACACTGGTTTGGTTCCACCTAGCGGGACAGAACTTAGACAGGTGTGGACGAAATGTTTAGAGAAGTCTAAAGGTGCACCAGCAGGTCGAGGTGGGGAGGAGGAGGTGTGCATAGACTTAGAGGAGGAAGATGGCTGCTGAGCTGTCTGGGATCTGCTGGGCAAAAATACAGTGACAAAAAGTAAATCTTAACAGGTGCTCTTGAGTTCTGAAAACAGAAGTTTATGTCCAATGTTCCTTCCAGCCTTTGAACGTGCAATCCTTCAGACTCCACAGAAGAGCATGCATCTGGACTTACTTAGTTGGTGCAGGGAGGATGGTGTGGTAGCGCTGCTGCTGCTGACTGAGGATCTGGAGCTGCAAGAAGAGCTGCTGCTGCTGGAGGATCTTGGCATAGGATGAATCCAGATGAGGAGGAGGCTCTTTATCTCCCTTCTGATCAGGAGGGATGTACTGATGGTACTTTAACTTTTTTATCTGGAAAGCACCCCCATTAACAGTAAGTCATTATTTCAGCACTACAGTACAGCATTTCAGACAAATATTTGCCTTCTCTTAGCTGTAGCTACACTGGGTATTTGGAATGCCAGCATTAGAATAGTTTCCTCAGAGAAGGAGAAGTTTCTACCTTTGGTTTGTCCTTGGTTTTCTTGTGTCTCAGGCCAGAGCGGTCACAGTTTGGTTTGGGTTGTGGCTAAAAAAAAAAAGAAAAAAAAAAGAGATGAGTAATTTTAATGAGAGTAAAATGAAACTTTAAACCACAATATGAGGGAAGCAAAATGAGAAACCCACAACACATGCGAGATTTCCTGTTACCACCAGAGTTCACTTCATCATCTGCAGTTCTGAACAGCTGACAATAATAATTTTAGCAATTAGCACTAACAGCTAAAATAATCATTTACGAAAGCTCATAATTTAGTCGTCATTGTGACAGGACTGAAGTGGTCCAGTCTAACGTATGCGTGTCTAACAACTAACAGAGCTGAACTGACAGATGTTACCTTGTTGGCACCTGTCCTCAGGAGAGATGACGCCCCTGTCTCATTGGTCAGCTTGAGTGAAATGGGTGACCCAGAAGGAGCTGTAGGTGGGACCTGATTGGTTGGATGGAAACACTGGTTGATCATTCATGGCTAAACTGCAAGGCATCAAAAAGAATCATCCCATTTGAAAAGGTCTTCATTTTTTTAAAGTAGTGAACATCGAAGATTGTGGTAAATGTAAAATTACATAGCAGATGCTCAATTTGTCCCCCCTCCAGATGCATGGCAAATGTCCATACGACAATCAAACTCATCTCATAGATGTCTGGAGTCGCTGCATCCACTGCTGTTACTTAGAGGCTGGTGGATCGATCCAAATATAAATACTCTCGATACCGACACTGGTATTGGATGGATATTTTGTTTCTATCCTCTAAGTTCTAACCCACTAAACTGTGTTTGCTAAATCATTATTTTTTGGAAGCTGAAAAAATAAACTTCAAACATGCACTACAACTATATGTTGACTGTCACAAGTATATTATTTATAGCTCATTTAAACAACAGAAGATCCAGAGTGCTTTAGAGGCAGGAACATTTACAATCCAGTGAGTCATTACACACCGCTCTCCCCTACGTAAGCTGCCTTTGTAAGTTGGAAGTATCTGTATCAGTCCTGGCATTAGCAACATTGTTCATGTATTTACTGCAGTATGTAACACGACTATAGCCTCTTAGCTTGGTTTGGAAGTACTGTTGTTGATGCACTTCAATGAGGGAAGAACTGGATTTTAATTTATTCAGTAAATAAATCTCCAGGTAGTTTTCACTGCTTTTTATTCAGTAATTAAATGATACAAAACAGTACTTTTCCGTGCATCAGATGGTTGATGTAGCGAAATGCTAAACTTGCTAGTGTGTGAGTGAGTGGGTGCTCAAAATGTTGTTATTTTCCCCTCACCAAAGCCTGGTTATCCCCTCTGTGACAACTGCACCCACTATAAACTCTCCCACACTGTGCTACACCACCACCAGTGGTAAATCTGATGCACGTCACATATACACAGACAAATGCACTAATTCACAGCCTCTACATTGCTTTTAAGCTGTGGATTTACAGTCTTGCATACATTCTGCACAGCATCTTAGTCCCACTCTCTGCAGTGATCCTACCTGTGTAGGAGACGGGATGCCATGGCCTGTCAGTGTTTCCTTTGGAGTGGGCAGAGGTCCCAGGCCCAACGAACAACCCTCCTCACTGACAGATGTGGACTGCTCTGGAGACAGACTGTCATTAGTGTCCTCATCAAATGAAGAGTTCTCTCCCGAGGCTCTTTGAAACTGCGTCTCTGAGAGGAGAAGCATTGTGGGGGAGACGAGGGAAGGAAATAAACATTATCTAGTTAAATTAAACCATAAAATAAATGTACTACCCAGTGATTCTACGTCCTTGCCCAAGTCTGTGTGCCTGTGTAACACTATCACTTGCATTAACAGGAGCTGAGCCACTGGACTTCTGCTTGTGACTCTAACACCTTGTGGGCACCTCCAATCCAGACAAATTATCACCGGTGCCTCCTCCACAAGTGTCGGTGACTCATCAAAGGCTTGCATTTGTTAATGTTCAATATCCTACAAAAATGCACACAAGACACTCGTCCCCAGTGTCTCGTCAACAACTGACACAGAGAGCGAGAGAGCTGTCTAAACTACTTAAACACTTTTCTGTAGTCATATCATGTCCACCAGAGCCAGTCCTAGATGCACCTGTGATGAGTCAGGTTTTTGTCAAGCATTTTGCTTTTCATTCATCTATGTTCATTTCCCACACAGCCAAACGAGGCTTTTATAACAGTTTTTATGTAACAGATGGCGTCTCTCTAAGGATGACGTTGTGCTGAGGATTCTGAAGGATCGTCTGTGTAATTTATGCGATGAATATTTGAACTGTTTATGTGACGGCTTCCCCTGTTTATGCCTGCTATACTAATAACATTCTCTTTAAAATATCTTTAAAATATGTTTCATATGCAACAGATAAATGCAGCTGAGCGTGATATAATAGTAAATCAGATACAGCAATGTAAAAAACTGCAAAGAAAATTGTCAACCACATGCCCAAAGTTTCCTTATTAGCCAGCCACAGGAAGGTTAAGACATCTTACAGCATAGCTTTAATCCAAGCCTGCCAGCTTTCCCATGCGCCATATCATATAATCATTTCATTATTATGCAGACTTATGAGTCTTCACAGGGATTTAAGGAATAAAAGTACCCGCTAGGATCCCCAGGACTGCTGTAGAGCCATTTTTTTTTAATAATAGAACTGAGTTATTAAATTACAGGAGGTGCTAACGGGCAGTAGCCCACTGCTATTTAGAACACACTGCTGTCCATTAATTTACCATCAGCAGGTAATGATGAAAAGACAACACGGGGCTGATTTAATAATGCAATGACTCGCTTACAGCTGTGCTGTGTGTGGGTGTGGGAGTGCATCATGCTTTGTATGCTCATATGTCAACCTCATCTAGCTAGTTCCTGGTGCTCCTACCAAAAGTGGCGGTAATGTAATTGTGTTTATTGTGTAGCAGTGACAGAGATGGATATTCCACTGACACAGTCTGTTATTAAATCTCGACCTTCTTCCTCTACACATCAATCAAGCAGCTGGACCCACCGATTCCTTGCTCCCACAGTACAAAGAAAAAAAAAAGTGTTCTATATACAAATCCCACTTAGACGATCCTCATCCTTAATTCAGGAAGTTTCTTTTATTCTTGGAGCTGTATGATGCCAGTGAGAGCAGACAACACATTCTCACTCCCAAAGTGTAACAATTAAGGCTAGGTGACAAATCATATTACGCTTTTGGCCACCCAACAGGTCCCCATATTACAAGTTCTGAAAAATGAGGAAACACGAGAACCGTTTGGAATAAATCTACACATGTACGTTTATTTTACTTAAATCGCTTTGAAAACACCTAGGGCTGGAATACAGGGCTGGAACACGTGTTACCACGGGAGCTTCCCTCTATTCAATTTCATCCATAATCCGCCGTGTAGCATAGGAAGGCGGAAGGTCACCATAGAACGCCTCGGGACGTGAAAAATCATCGGTATATCACGCGTCGGGAGTGAGAACGGGCTGGAGCAGATGTACTTGATATGGCCAACTCAAACACAGAATTCAAATCCACCTGCTGCGCAAATCTCTTGACTACAATGGGCAACCAAACATATAGAAAATGACCGTGGTGGGTAAAATTTCACTGCTATATGTCAGTAGACTGCAGTCAGCTGAACTCTGTTTTCTTAATTCTCCTAATTTAAGTTCATAATCCTAGCTACCGTGGCCATTGTTGGACAAACATGTTCAAGATAGCCAAGAGAGATCAAAACATTGCATTTACACCGGGCCCCATAACAGCCATAGCAAAAAAACTGGAGTCTTTGATAGCTACAGAATGCCAGATGAGAAGTGTTCATGTCTATTTACTCTGGAGGAGACTGTAAAACTTTGTGAAAGGAGTTGAACACGAGTCAATGAGTAAGTGAAAGTCACTTCTTTTGCTGAGGATATCCTTTTATGTCAGTAAGCACTGCTATTTTTGCTGCTGTTAGCCTGCACAAGTGAAACTTTTGTTGAAGTGGATCTAACATTGTTGGTCTCAAAAACTCTCATATGATGTGAGAAAGTTATCAAACTGTTTGTCAGAGGGGAAATGTGACTGTTAAGACACTCGAGTCTCACATTAGTTGACACAACATTAGCATATAACCAGCTAACTGTGTTGTTTAGTTGCCTCATTGTCAGCTGTCCAGAGATGGAAGGGTGGTATATCTGATCTGCTGACAATAAGTAATTGCAACAATATTAGAATAAAAAAGCATGTTTATGGACTTTTTCATGTGTTACAGCTCTGACTCGCATTTTTGCTTCTTTGGTAAAGTGGACCCCTTTTCAGATGATAAAATATAGCTAACATAGCTAAAGACACAAATCAAAATTTGCGTTCGTTGCTGTGTATTTTTAATGGGTTGATTCTAAGTTTATGACAATGCATCTATTTGTTGGAAGATGTAGTTGCGCACTAATCAATGTATATTTATGAATACAGCATTCTTTTTTTCTATTAAATTACCTCAAAAAATTACTGGAAAAGAGCCAAAAGCGCTCATTTCAGACTATAGATGAACGGAGGAAGCTCCATTAAGGGCCAGTGTGAAACAACTAAGGATTATTTTTTTATTGATCTATTCTGATAATATTAATATGCAATTGAATTAAGCTTAATAGGTCCCCATTATTTTAAAATGTCACCTCTTCAATTAGCAAGTGATTCTCTATTAACAGGCACTGTGATTGTTTAAAACCAACAGAGAACAGAGAAGGAAGCATCTTCGTCTCTTGTCTGTTAAAATGGGAATCAGAGGTCATGCATCATTTACAATTACCCCCCTCCAACCTTTCCAAACTCATAGAATTGATCAATTGAAGTGTTTGCCTGTCAGTGCGCTGTTTGTGAAAAATTTGTATGTTAGGTGGTTCTTGTTGACAGGTATGGATGCCTGTGTGAGTATGTGGTGAGGACAACTGAAGCATCTGGGATCTGGGAGGAAACAGTACGTTTATGATAGGTGGAGGAAGGGGCCAGGAGGGATGTCCTGTCAGGAGCCTCACAGTGTGGGTGTGTTTTGATGAAAATCTATATCACACGTCCTTCCTCCACACAGACTGTGCGCAGGAAATTATATAGCAATGGTACACCTGTTGATTGTTGAGGGGGCAGAAATAATAAAACAAAATTTGCAAAATAAGGCCTTCTAAAGTTGGCATGACTAATGTGTTATTGTGCAACAGCCCTACATATCGAGACTGTGTGAAGAAACATTGGTATTGGTTTGTGTATTGATGGCTGGAAAATAGAGACTTACAGATAAGCTCTTGAAAGGCTTACACAAGTTGTCCGCAATAACTGCATCTATCTGCTTAAGATCATTATATCTGGTCTCAACGCTTTGTTTGTGGGTTTTTTCTCTGTGGTCAGCTTATTGCAATCAACCATAAATAACTCTGCACTTATAACATTTAAGCTAATAATTTCCTCCACTCAGCAGAAGTAATCCTGAAACTGTTGCCTAAAAATAGTTCTCACTTACCTATGAAGGCTTGTTTAATACTGGAGTGAACGGGTAGAATGTTTTTATGGATCAACTCCATGGGCCCTGGCCTCTGGGCAATCTTATCATTCAAATCAACAGCGAGGCATGCTTTCTTCAGCTGCTTGACCTGAAGCAACGGCTCTGCATAGACACACAAACCAGGCATGGAAATTCTTTACGAGTGTGCATGGATCTAATGGGTCTTTTTCCGTTAGATTGACCAAAGTTCCAGAGGTATGAGGCTCTGTGTAGTGTTTACCCTCCAAGATGTGCATCCTGATCAGTTCAGATTTCTCTGGTCGACTCCTGATCTTTCTCTTGAGATAGTCTTCCGTCTGGAGAGAGACCAAGAGACAAGATGAAGAAGAAGGAGTGGAAAATCTCTCAGTTTTGCACTCACAAATCCTTTATTGTGCACTGTTAAACATTGTGGTTCCTCTCCTTCTTTAGGTGTAGTTCCACAAACCCTTCTCTTAACAATGTAGACCGTGCTTCCTAAGCTAACTAAAGGGCCTGTGTTTATCTAATCATTTTAGCTAGTTACTAATGGAGAATTACTTTAACCTACTCATCCATCTTCCCACGTACTCACTCACAACTGCTGATGATGTTGCCCTTGGGGCAAGCACTGATTTGGTGGATAGTTTCGCATTGCTCTATACAAGTCTATTTGTCTGAGCCAATGGTCTTATCCCAACTCTTTTTTTGGCTTACATTAAAGCAGGAAAAGACAAATCAGAATGCTTCTGTAATGATGCCACGTGTTTTAAAAACTCTCTGTTTTAAAAACTCTCAAAGCTTAAATTGCATCAGTTTTGACATCAGTGACTGATTTGAGGATGGCATACTCACCCGAGCCCGTTCCAAGCTCCTTCTCTGTTCATGGAAGGCAGCTGAAGTTTTCAGTGCTAAGAGGATAAAAAGAGAGAGCATAGTAAAGAAAAAAAAATCAGGCAAAAAGAGATAGGGTGGTGGTTTGTGTATTGATGCTACTGGGGGTTAGCAAAAGAGCTTTTCATGGATCTTTGCCTCTTTAGTTCAATATCAAGTCTATTGATGGTCTCAGCCAAAGCTTTTTCCTGAGTACCAGTTCAATGTAGTGCATAAAGTACAATGATGGCTGGGATACTGGTCCCCAACAACAGCTGCTGTAAAAAGCTTAAAAAAATCACAAAGTCAAAGGAGAAATGTAAAGGGATGAAGTCTGACTGCTTCGATCCAATGAGCTTCTCTACAGCAGTGGATTTCCTGGAAACTGTTCAGCATTCACAGATGACTTAAGTAGGACTTGTGCAGGTTTGTGATTATGCAAAGCCTCGGGATTAGTGGTAATGGAAACCTTCGAGGTAATCATGACACCGTGATACTGAGTTAAATGCAACAGCTCAACCATTACAATATAACTTTGCTTCTAAGCAGTCTAAGACAAAAAGAGGATCTAAATCTTGACCTAATAAATATTCTACATGTGAGAACCAAATTATTTAGCAGCAGACAAAGAATTTTGTTTAAATATTCTAATAAATGTTTCAAACCTTTAAGAACAAGCGGATTTCCAGATACATTTGGTAATGTATTTGACAATACCTGCAAAACCAGCCAACTCTAATGTGTTTCAAAAATAACCAAAATCTGACTTTGTTTTTGGAAACTGTAAAATTCCTCCAAGTGGCACAGTTATTATTTTACCTTCTCTTTAAATACAATGGTCCAGGTGTCAAATTTCCAAATTGGCCAAGTAAAGCTTATGTTAAAGCTCAACGAGGAAGAGCTGTAACCACTAATCTTCCTGTTTTCCTGGATGTTCAGGCTGCTAGTTTATGCTTTACATCACTTCCTCTTCCCCACACTATTAGACTCAACACTGACACCATTACTCTAGTTTGGTCATGTTCTTGGCAATCGGACTCTCACATTAACTGTCAGTAAATTTAGGTCTTGGTGTTTAAATTGCTGCAAAGAAAAACACCACTGTGGATGACCGAGTAGTCACATGTCTTGCACTGACTTGAAAATTTGGACTTTGATCCAAAATGTATGATTAATGATTCAGTCTGTGATCTTTCCATGTGTAGATACCATCAAGCATGGATTGGTGGGTGATGGTGTTGGGGGAGCTTCACTGCTAGTGATTGCAATTTATCCAGAATTCAATCTATCACAGTACTGTGTAGGACTACATGCCATCTTATCTGGTTCACAAAAAGATGCACTCAGTAAAATATTTCTGTTTGCTGGTGGGTTGGGTTTTTTTTTAAGTTGCAGTGTGTTTGACCTCTCAGGGCCACCATACAGGCAGCACATTTATTATATAGTGTCCCCATATCCATACTACATGTATGTGAGGACACTGGAGTTTTTTGCACTCAAAGTCTTAGACTCAACTTTAGCCCAATGTGTTTACATCACTTGTGTCTTAAACCAAGTATGAAGTTGTCAGTATCTACGATGAGGGCTGCATGTCATTTTCTAGTCACAATATAGTTTCAAATCTCATGCGGCAAAGCTAGCACAACAAAAAAAAAGTCTTACTGTACTGTACTTCACACACCCACAGTATGGCTGCATTATCAAACCCGGGGCAGAACTGCTGGTACCTAAGCCTCAGTTCACGTCACTGAGCACTGTCACACTGCCGGTACACACTCACTCTCACACACCCTGGAGAGCCCTCTTAGACCTCTCACCCATCCACAAGGAGGTTATGTGTCCACCTTGAGGGTGTATAAACCTGCATGTCAGTCAGCTACATTGAAAATGAGTGATGGGATTGAGGGAAGGATGGCTGGATGAGCACACGGGGGGAGAGGGGGGTTAAAAGTGTGAGTGAAAGTGAAGAGGATAAAATAGATTTAAGGAAGATGAAGAATCATGAAAAAGATGTAGAGAAGATGGGGAGAGATGACAAATGAGAGGAGGCAGCTGGAAGAAAAATGGAACAACAGACCAAAGGGCAAAAGACAAGGAGGAAACAGAGAGTGTTGAGATGGGGTCAGAGAGAAAAGACCCCATTATGTGCACGAGTGGTTCCTTACCACCCTGCTAGAGCTAAGCAACAATCTTTAAACATTTTAACATTGAACAACATCACTTCCTCTGACAGCAACTGTTCAGTCTCCTGCTGTCTAGCACTTCCTCTTTAATGTCTTTAGCTGTCCTGCAGGTCAGCTGTGTAAAGTGTGATACATTTGCAAATACTGCACCAAGTATACATGCAATACTCAGATATTTACAGAGCTCATAATCTGTGGAGGAGCATCTGCAAAAGTAAATATTGCAATTCCATGCAACTAGGGCAGGTTTACTAATTAATGCTTTCAGTCTCTTTCTTGTGTTTTTGCTCATTATATCGACTGCGTTAACAATTCTTTAGAAATAAAAAAGGTCCCCGTCTCCTTTGTTTAACTCAGCCTGATCACATGCAGGTTAGTGTGAACTCACAAACTATTTTTAGTGTTTTTTCTGAGAAGTGTAAAAATTACAAACTAGGTGAGGTATCACACTGAGTGCTGTGTCAAGTTTCCCCACAAGAACAACATGGCTGTAGCATGGTTTTTACCTTACTAAGGTTAGAAAGAGGCTTAAGCGAAGTGCAGTGCATACTGGGCCGAATGGTCCAGGGAGAAAGACTGGTCTGTTGTACTGGCTCTGTATATATACTCGTCTTGCGGTCATGAAGTCACTAACATGTAGGAACAATAAATGAAATATGTAACCACATCATATTAAGCAGATGCAATGCCGTTTTGCATGCTCATTATTGCAAAACATGGCTGACTTATGAGTTTCTTTTTCTCTTAAAGGTTGTTCCCAGGCACCACATAAATCTAGTCAACTAGAACATGACAACAGCAAGCACACCACAGAGTTCAGGGGTGCTGCAATACAGCTTTTACGTGACAAAACTAACTTTCAGGTGCTTTCTCAAACAAAGAACTAGTTGATTTTGTGCAGGGTTAATCAGTCTCTACCCTGGCTCAACTGCAACGTTCCTGAATACTACTGCAGAAAACTAACAAAGCTACACACCTTTTGTTAAGAAGCAAAGAGAGGCATGGGATAACTGAATTAAAACATATGCACATAACATTCATCTTTGATCTCCATGTCAGTTTTTTTTTTCAAACATTCGGCAGGAAAGTGGAAGCAGATAAGAACTGTGATGACTCCTGTGGTCACACCTAACATGACCACGACGAGCGCGGTGCGCACAAAATGCTGCCAATAAATAAAATGGAAACTTAACAGTACCAGCATGTTAACAAAGATAACGTTTACATAATTCCATTTTAGAGTTGTTGTTTGTCTGCCCACAAAGATAAGATGACATTATTGTATTATAAATGCTACCTATAGCGAGGGAAAATAGTAAATGCATATTTGTGATGGCGAATACATTCAGCAGCAGTAAAGCGCTTGCATACAGAGTCCATATGAATAGTGTTCAGGCTCCCAGTTTAAACATCTACCACATGAGCAGGTAAATATTAGAATCATTAGCAGATAAGACACACTGTCTCACACTTCCTGTGTCAGACTGCCTATAGACCTACTGTGAGAAGCATTGTCAGAGGAAGACTGAGCCTCATTTTCTGAAGAAAATAAAATGTGGGGAAAGCTAAAGTTAGCCACACTGAGCATAAAAAAACCACCATTAATAGTACCAGTTTGTAAAGCATTCAGAACTTTGTGCATTACATACTTATATTAATGCATGCACTGAACAACATATTATGCTCCCTAAAGTAGAATTAAATGGAAATTGTCCATTTAACAGGATAATTAAGACTCAAACAGAAAAAAAGTGCCTTTTTTAAAAACTGAGCCAAAAGTAGCAGCTAACTTGGATGGCAGATGGGGAACTCTCACAATCTGATAAGAAGCAGCTACGGATATGCATGATGGCAGCTGCAGTATGATCTTGAGTAACTCACTGTAAAGACTGAAAGGAGACATGACACCTTTTAACTGCAATCCAAATCTCTTTAGAATAAACCTAAAATGGCACGGCGGACTGCACTCAGATGCTTCTGTTTTCATTTCATTACTAACTTGCATCAACTAATGTAGCTGTTATGCTGAAATGCATCTTTCTCTGTTCAATGTTGCGTGTTACTTGATTTATATGTTAAATTTTCTTGTGCCGCTTTCATGTTTTTTGTATGAGCCTATATGCAATCCTCAAATGTAAGCATTTGAAAAAGAAGCAAACTGCAACACATGGCACAAGCTTTTTATAACATATGGGGGGGATGAGTCTGCCTACAGGGACAAAGTGGAGCGACTGACAGCGTGGTGCAGGGACAACAACCTGCTCCTGAACACAACCAAGACGAAGAAGACTGTTGTGGATTTTATGGACATTAAACCACTTTACGTCAATGGGGATGGGGTGGAGATGGTGTCAGACTTCCGCTTCATGGGAGTTCACATCTAGGATGACCTGTTCTGGGGTGTGAACACAGTGGAGCTGGGAAAGATGCTCAGGAGAGACTTTATTTCCTGAGAATCCTCAGGGAAAACAACATCCCTCAAAAGCTGCTCGTGTCCTTCTATCATTGTTCAATAGAGAGCATCCTATGCTACTGCCTCTGTGTGTGATTGTAAAGATGGCCCAAGGGATCACTTTCTGTTTTTTACCCCCTCTAGATGAACTGCACTGCTCTTGTTGTCTCAGGAAAGCAGGAAATATCATAAAAGACTCCCCACACCCTGCTCATAATCTCTACAAACTGCTGCCATCAGCAATAGTCACACTGTTAAAAAAAACATCTTTAAAAAACGGTAATATTCCGGCAGCTGGGGCGCCAAAATACTACCGTAACATAACAGAAAATAACTTCCTCATAAAATACGGTTATTTTCAGTAATGACAATACAGTTTGTTGCGCTAATTCTACATGGGATTCTGCCTTTTCCAAGTGCTTTTAGACATTAAATTAGGAACATTTTAACGTGATCAAACAATGAAATTACCTATAAACAAGGTCAATGAATGTGGCAATATGAATCATAATACGTAAATGTACAGAAATATACAGTTAACAGTTGGTTTAAATAATAATGGATTGCATGCCCTGGGACAGAGGCGAGGCTGCCATATTGCACCATCAGCCTCTCACCAGTAGGTGAAGAGTCTTGACCATGGACACAATACCGAGAGTGTCCGAGCCGGGGATCGAACCGGCAACCTTCTGATCACAAGGCAAACTGCCAACTCTTGAGCTACGATCGCCCTAAATAGCAATGATAATAATACTTATGTGATGTAACACAAGCTTATAGGGATCATGTTATATACTTTTCCATAGCATTACATTTGAATTCAACAGTTCAATCTTTCAAATAACGGACAGATATTTGTGAAATCATGATACATTTGTGAATGTATTTTTACAATCTAAATATGCATATGTACAAAAAAATATATTTAAAAAACAAGTAAATTGTGTTTTACTATATTTACAGTGATGTTATGTTATTTTACCTTTGACATGTAAAATCACAGTCTACTTATGTAAATTTAATGATATTCTAGAAAGACAGTACAAAACTGTAAAATATACAGTAAGATACTTTGACATTACTATTTTTGGAACAGTGCAGTTCTCCCCTATAGTTGTTAGGGCTTTGAATTACAAGTAATCACTTCCAATACAACCTGACGAATACGGTCCAATGGATGACAGCCTGTAACATCCTGTGCAATAGTGTTTATGTGCAATAAGATTCTTTCCATTATAACTGAAAGACTATTTTATTCCTCTTTTTTATACTATTCTTTTGTAATTATATTAAAACCTTTTTCTCCTGACACCACAGGGACTCCACTTAATAAAGATAATTGGATTCTGATTCATTTTGCGTCATCTTATAGACAAAACTAGTCCTTCTTTTGTAGCAAAATACACATATAATTTTCTTTATTTTTCGTGATTTGCCATTAATTAATTTTTTAACAAAAATTTAAATCCCTTTTTTTTTTAAAAATGTAATAAATGACCTTTCAGATAAAATAATATCTGCTACACGCTTAAATGTTATGTCATACCTTTAGTGAATCTAATGGACCAATGAATAAATGAGTGTAATGCCATGCAGAAGTCTTGAATCACTTCTTTATATTTTGATAGGGAAATGGCAAAGAGGCGCAGCAATTTACTGAAACATGCACACATACATGGAAATAAAGTGGGCAATAAGGTAAGATAGAGTTTGTGCAATTCTAAAAAGCTTGAAAGTCAATATTTGGTATGACCACTTTAGTCTTCAGTCTGAACTGTCTTAGGCAGCTTTCTTGTCATTTCTTTAAGTAGCCTTCAGGAATAGTTCTCCAGGCTTCAAAGCTTTGGATGTTTCTGCTGTTTGTGCTGATCTCTGTCAAGAAGACCCCACAGTGCTTCAATAATGTTGAGGTCCAGGGGAGGCCAATCCATGACTGATAGTGTTCCACTGTGTGTTTTTCACTCATATATATGTATACATACATACACACACACACATACATATATATATATATATATATATATATATATATTTTTTTTTTTTCCCTCGTTGTATATTGTTTTCTCTTCTTACTTTTGCATCTTTGTGGTCCAGCTACCCAATCTGGCTGTGCAAGAAACTGCACAATGACAATAAAAAGCTCTAAGTCTCAAAGTCTAAGTCTCTTTTTCTATCCTTTTACTGCATTGGTAGTGTGTTTGGGATCTTTTTCATCTTTTTCATCATTCCAGATGGTGTTGCATGGTCAGTCAAAATCGAATCATAATTCTGTGTACATAATTCCATCAATTTTGACAAGATCCACAACAACACTCACTAAAATGCATCCCTAAACCATGACAGAGTGTTGTACAGACGGCTGTAGATACTCATGGTTGTACTTCTCTCCTGACCTCATCAGTATGTGTTGATGACAATTTCAGAAATTTTTAAAGGTCCTGTGTTACTGGAGTTTTTCCTGTTTCTTAGGAGATGACATTCAGATACTGTTCAGACTCTGTACATCATGCTGTTATATGTCATGACAAATAACTGACAAATAACTCTTTCAGAATTGCCTTTTTGATGTGAAATTCAGTTTTATTTATATCAAAATTTGCTACGTTTGACATTTTGGATAAATTCAACTGAAAAAATGGGAACAAAATAGATGTTCTTGTGATAGGCTGCCAGTAACAAACAGTCTATTTAAGTTAAAATGACTTCTTTGATAAGTTGCCCCTTATGTGTAGACACAACTCTGGTTTATCTATTAAGTTAAGTGCTTGAATGGTTGATCGGTCAGTGTTTAGTGGCTTAACAAACAAACAAAGAAGCAAAAAGCATTCTACTGAAAATGGCGAGATACAAGGAATGGACTGAAAATCAGTGAAAAAGCAGCCAGTGTCCAAAGAAAAACTTTGAGCTTTCAAAAGGACAAATAAAAAAAATACAACAAAGTCTGGCTCTTTGGCAGCAAAATATAAAAAACCATACAGTGGGACCCAAAACTTTGGCGCAGTACTAGATGTGCCGGTTGTATCTACTAACAAGGTTATTGTAAGAGTTTACATCAGCTTCATTTTACAGTTCATATCAAAATATTTCTTAAAAGTGTTTTGTTGTAACTTACGTGGCATGATCCCCTGGCTGACGAGCTCCTCTCTGCTCCTTCTCTGTTGCAACTTCAGCTGAAGAACTGAACACCAAGATGCAAGTCAGTAGCGGCAGAATGAATGGAAAACATCAGACTGAGTGTGTATGCATGTTTATCTCAGTTCTCACCCACCGAACGCCACAAAGGTAGAGACATTACTAAGCAAATGCCCACGAGCAAAATGAAAGCAGTAGATTGAAGCAGTTATGCTGCCGTGATATATCCAAGTTACTCTATGAGGACTTTTCTGTCTACACTATTAGCTGCTACAAAAATTGTGAGCTTTTATGATCGGATGCACAAAGGTTATGTAACACACTACAAAGGGAAGTCAGACACACACATGAACACACGTACTGGCAGTTTCCTGTTTCACGTTTTTGATGAAATGGCAGCCCACAGTCACACATTCGTGACATTACAAGATCCCACAGAGTGTGAGAAAAAAAAGACAGCAGACTGCTCATTTTGAGAGCGCCTGGATTGAACTTGATGCTTGTTTGATTGTATTTTATAAATTATTGATTTGTTCACACAACTTTATTTATATCTGCAAAACATTTTGAGGGCTGAACTTCAAGATGATATGAAAATATGGACTGGCAGGAAAGGATTTTCTGTTCATCAGCACTTTGATCTGAGCAGTGAGTTGCAGTAAAATGCAGTAGCTGGAAACGTTTTGAGTGTGAAGGTCTTTTTCACGCACTCTGACTTTCTGCATCCACAGTATTAGTACACACAGTTGCCACATAGAAGTGTGGCTGAGGTGTTGCACAGCATATTATAAGTTGTGACTATCAATAAGAAATAACTTCACCTACAATCACAGGTCTTTTCAGAGCAGATCAGGCAATATGACAATGTGACGTGGTGATTGAGTGGGATTAATAAATAACTTTTGGTCTCAGCTGCAGGTTTTGGTTCCCATGTAGCAAAGCCAGACATTTATGTTTAGCTTGTTTCTTTTAACACAAATGAAGCGCGTGCATATGCTGTTGATAGTTTTTGGGGAAAATCTTATGACAAAGTGAGGAAATGCACAACAGAATAGCTGTGTTATAATATTCTTTCTTTTTGTTTTTTGCCTGGTCACATTTTGTTCTCATTTTCCTAAATAGGTTCTATTAAATGTTTAAATTTAACCTTCTACAGTAAGTACAAATCCAGTACTCAGTGCTGAGCCATAATGTCTGATCAGTGGTTTGAAAGGACATATCCATAAAGTGAAAATTTACTGCTGTACTTTCTGGGCTGAAGCTGACTGTCACCCCAGTGACATTCAAACTGTAGCTCATCTTTCCTCATCAGAGTATTCCTCCACCATGGGCTAAGACCCCATGTGGGTATGCTTGATCAGCACTTTGTCAATTTTAGACAAGTAAAAGAAATAAACTAATACAGAAATACAGTTTGGTTAAATGTAGGTGATTTTGGGCTGTCTTCGAACTGTTTTTTCCAAGGGGGGAACTGACTATGGACACGATGTTAAAAAACAAGAATTGGGTAAAAAAAGTTTGAATTTATTATGGATTTTCTCAACACGGGGTCAAAAGTATACATATAGACTCAAATGTACATACACCACCATTAATATTTGGTTAAATGTCCCTCAGCATGTACCACTTTGACCAGAACCCTATGGTAGCCATCAATAAACTCTGGGCTGGACATCGTACCACTTTTTCTTGACAAAATTGTTAGTTCATTTAAATTGGTTGGTTTCCTGGTTAAGATTTATTTTTGAATGATGGGCCACAAATTTTTAAAAGACTTAAGGTTGGAGCTTTCAGAAGCCAGTTTCAGAAGCTTAATGTTACCCTTCAGCTATTCCAAAACCAGTTTTGCTGAATCTTTGGGATTTTTATCCTGTTGGGGCATTCAACTGTGTCCCGTCTGACCATAAAGATTATTGAATAAAGCAGGCTAACATTTAGACTGACCATTCCATTTTCTGGAATAGGCTTCCGAAATCCCCAAGTTCAAACCTATTAAAATTTATGTACTATTCTTTAAAAGCCAGGTCCATGCAAAGAAACCATCCAATTTACACTAACTTCAACTACCAATTCCTTCACGAGGAATGGTCAAATATCCAGACAGTCTCAAGCCAGAAGCTTTTTGGTGGCGACCAAAAGAAGCTGGCCGAAGTGAAACTTGCCAAGGGACATTTAACCAAATAATAGTGGGGGTCACAGAAAGTTGGTTCATCTGGTCATAGTGTTTATAGAGGAAGAAACTTTTCCTTTCTCATCCAAGTAACTTCTTCAGTCTCACCTGACTGCAGGTTTCCCCCACTTTATAAACAGTACATTTGTGTAATGACCGAAAGTAGCACCAATGACTAACAAAGGGCCCATAATTTCAGAAAACTACATTCGAAACCTTAGGGGTATGAGTTAATTGCTTCCATATGATAAATAATAGACATATTATTGCCCAGTTTGTTAGAGAACTGAAATCAGGTTAACCTCTTAAGCCCCAACGCCTAACCCCAAATGCGATCTCCTGCCTTTTGCCCCCGTATCCGGGGTGTTGGGGCTTAAGAGGTTAAAATAGATGAAATGCTGCACAGAAAACACTGAAACCACTAATTGTAATACAGTACTATGCAAACATCTACCCCTCATTTCTTCCCATTTTCTAGGAAAATGGGAATTAGGTTACATAAGGCAAAAGTTTGTACAATTTTAACAAGCCAGAAAGTCAATATTTTGTAAAACCACCTTTGTTCTTCAACAATGTCTTAGGCAACTTTCTTGTCATTTCTTTAAGAATTCCTCATGAATAATTCTCCAGGCTTCTTGAAGGACATTCACAGGTCTTTGGATGTTGGCTGCCTTTGTTCCATTCTCTGTCAAAGTGATCCCACACTGCCAATGTTCAAAGAAAAACTTTGATAGACTTTCAGAAAACCTATAGAACTATTACTAAAGACCACTTGAACAATGACAAAATGACAAGAAATTCACTGGAAACAATATATAAAGAAATGAGGGGCGAGTCAAGATTTTTGCACTGTATGTACTGTAATGAACAAGATTTGGATATTATCAGATTTCAAGTCTTTTCTAAACCCGAATCCAAACTTCCACATCTATCTCTTAAATCTCCTGTCTTCCTTTTACATTTTCAGGTTTTCAGGTTCATGTCTTCTGTCTTTATACCTGTAAAAAGTCTTACTTAATAAGGACAAGCTGAATGTTTTCAGAAATTTGAGTGTGGCCTACATTTTCTTCCCTGAGTTGGAAAAAATGGGACCATGCTGTGTTACTGTGGCCCATTAGAATCTACAGATAGTCCTCATGAGCGACTACAAAAACATTCAAATCGCTTTGATTTCTGTGATGAGGACTTGGCTGACATGGATGGTGCAGTTTCTCCCCTTGGCAGCAGGAAAGATTTAACTGGCTCCTGCAGGGAAACATGGGCAGCCACACTAAGCAAACACTAACACAGATACTCATTACAAGCATGCATAATATTTGCATACGCACGCAAACATACATTGCAGTGCAGATGCACATTTTAATCTCCGCTTATGGTGGCATAGTGTAATCACACATCAACACATAAACACACACACTGACAAACACTTACATTTGCAAAGTGATGTTACTGTATGTATTGAGAAAGAATCTATGTTTGGAATGTGCACTCACTGGTCAAACGCTACTACATAAGAGGAAGTCTCGCTTTAGCCTAGTCATAAACAGTTTATGCACACAGCACTTTGACCATGCAAAAGAGCCC
This sequence comes from Simochromis diagramma, assembly GCF_900408965.1. Classification (NCBI taxonomy): domain Eukaryota; kingdom Metazoa; phylum Chordata; class Actinopteri; order Cichliformes; family Cichlidae; genus Simochromis; species Simochromis diagramma. Next base: position 3,704,804 of record NW_024387326.1, on the reverse strand, counting down.
ATTGTGCTCATTGAGTAAAATGAAACATCGGATCTATGTCAAAGGGGGTTATTTGACTGTTGAGGTTTTCTCTGTTTTATTGTAGGGTCTTTACCTTACAATACAAAGCATTCAGGCGACTGTTTTTGATTTGGTGAATTGAGTTGCATTATCGGAAACTAAAATTGTCACAAGCTGAACAGGCAATGAAGCAACAAATTGCAAAGACTGCACTGAGCCTAAGAAATTTCTTCATGACTTAAAGTTGTTTGAGCAACATAATATGAACACCAGTGTTATTTCTCTATTTCATAGCCACCCCATAAGCCAGTTACGTGGGCATATTAAAAAAACATTTTTACACAGAAGGCATCACTGCTAGAAGACGAGCCTGGTATCAAAATGTAGGTAAAACGAGACCATTCATATGCTACAACTTATTTTCATCTGTCACAAACCTCTTCTTCCAGAACAAAAAGACTGAGTGTTTATCAGAAATCAGTGAGGCTGATCTCCTGTACAGCTTACTAGGGTATCCTTGGAAAAACTCAGAAGTGGTCATGATCCTAGGTCTTTGACCCAGTATCTTCTGTGTTTGGACTTTTGAATTCTTTTTTATTGGATATACTGAGTTTGAGATTGTTATTCCAGGTTTTGGTTCTCATTATAGCTGTAATTCTTTTGTTTTTTACTATTTGTATCCTCACGTCTTCTTAGTTTTGTTATCTTGGTTCTACTTTGCTTGTATTCTATGTTTTTTCTGTAATCATACTCCTCCTGTGCTCCCCATGCATTTTTGTGAAGACAGTCTGTCTCTGTGGTTGTTTACCCTTCTGTCTTATCTGTGTTTCAGTTCCCGTGCACTGTTTCTTCCTGTTTTATTTTGGCGGTCTCACATCTCTTCTGCTTTGTATTTAGCTCTATTTCCCCTGTCTTGTAACCTGTAATTAGTTTCAGCTGTTTTCCCACCTGTTGGCTGTTCCCTCGTTATCCTCTATGTTTATATATATTGTCTCAGTATTTCCTTGACCCTTGTCACATTCTTCCTCATGGCTGTGTCCTCCCTGCCAGTGTGGTTTCTTAGAAGATTTGTAGCTTCGGTTTCCTCGTTTCTAGTCTTTGATGTTGTGTGCTTTGTTCAGGCTCAGCATTAAAGCTGCTTTTTAGTTTACTTTCTGTCCTTTGAATCCTGCATCTTGGATCCAACTCCTGCCTGACACACAGCCTCCCTGACAGAACCTGTTTAATGATGTCAATTCACATCTTAATTGATGCATGATGAGGTGTCCAAAACACTCATTAAGGACACAGAGGTACAAGTACAGGAGGTAGTCAAATATCCATCCATCCATCCATCTTCATCCGCTTTATCCGAGGCCGGGTCGCGGGGGCAGCAGCCTAAGCAGAGAGGCCCAGACCTCCCTCTCCCCAGCCACCTCCTCCAGCTTATCCGGGGGAACACCAAGGCGTTCCCAGGCCAGCCGAGAGATATAATCTCTCCAGCGTGTCCTGGGTCTGCCCCGGGGCCTCCAAATATATATAACAATAATACAATTATTTTCACATATTTGACCGCTTTGCATGTGTGACAGTGATAATGACTAGCCGATGTATCACATCTGGTTCACTTCTGTGTGAAAAGTTCACTCAGAGTGCTTTCTACATTAAATTGAATGTGCATGGATTTGTGGACCACCTCTATTTCAAAGTTGTGGAGAGACAGTCAGTTACAGTGTGTATTTATCCATCAGTCTTTTCTTGTTTCCTAAGGAGTCTTCTGTATGGTAAACACGATGTAGTGGGCAGTTCAGACTCACTTGTCTGCCCCCAACCTGTGGTCTGCCTCTGTGTCCCCCCTCTCTCCCCCGCCCCACAAGTTTTCTATTTCCGACCATGCTGTAACCACTCGAAACCCAATCCCTCTAGACCGCCCTGTGAATTAAGAGGAACATTACTGTAAACTGCCAACTCACACACAAGTACATAAAGTGTAAGGACAGCTTAAAAGGTTGTGCACACTCGGTCTGATGGGAAAACGTGAGAAGCGATGTGGTGAAAGGATGCATGGGCAGTCTCTGCTAGGCATAGCTGCGGCTGTTATTTTGCTATTTATTAGTTATTGCATATTTTTCAATAACTGAAACTGTGGCAATGCACCATAACATGCCTTTAAATTTTTAATGAAAAGAAACTAAAGCCTCTTGGAGTTTGTCCTTGTCTAAATTGGTCCACACTCCTCTCTGTCCAGATACTTTGGTTCAAGGCCCAGGGACCTCCAGCCAACAGGTTGCTCGGTTCATCTGCTCAAGGCGACGTGTGCTGTGCCCAGGCTGGCTGTGCCCCAACTGTAACCAAGGCACTAGCAGAATATTTGATCCCATTAACACCTCGGCCCAGAAAATAAACCTCTATTCTTTGATGGGAAAGCCTAAATTTTTAAAACAGTTGATGTAATATCTACAAATATTCAATGTACATTTTCACAAAATTTCTTTACTTAAAAAGAACTACTAATACAATCAAACTGAGCTACACACATTTTCAAATCCTCATGTGTTGTGTGAGTGCAGCTCTAAAAATGTTCATGTGCTGTATGTGAACTGGAAACGTGACTAGAAACAGGTATCCCACCTTGTCTGAGACTCTGACAGGCTTGGCGCTCTAACTCAAAACGCATATCTGGCTTATCCATGTTGCATCTGATTGGCTGAGGCCTGAAAGGGGCAGGGTCAATCCGGACACATGGAGGGTGCTCCAGCATGGCGAGCGTTAGCAAACTGGAAAATTACCCCTGAGTGAGTCATCCACAAAAACACCACAATAGGAACGACAGCCAATGGTGGACATCAGTTTAGTCCAGGTGCTGGATTTCTGCAGCCTTGAAATCCCCCCAAAACAAAGCAATCCGCTTAAAGAGTCAAGCTCTGGGAGACCATTGTTGTGACTGAAATGAAGGAATATCCTTCAAAGTAGAGAAAAGTGAAAGAAGAAGAAATCTGCAACATTTCTGGTGTCAGTCATGATCAAAAGAGATTTGTTCTCATCAAAACAGCCATTTCCAACCACTTCTTTTGAAGAACTCCTTGATTAGATTCAGCAAAAACAAAAGCGAGAGTGTCTAGAAGAAAATCCTTAATAGAGTTTCTTTTTAAAAAAGAGAGTAGATGAATGCAAACTATACAAACTCCAATGCTGTGCTTTAGAAGAGCGTCTCCTGGATTTGCTGTTGCTACAGGACTGACTAAGTCGTGTGTGCATGCCTTCATGTGTGTCGTATATCAGTGAAGCTGTGCTCGAGAGGTCTGTCACAGCTGTTGCTGTACTCAGTCACTCAGCCGTTGATAGACACAAGCAGGCGCATCCGAACACAAATACACGCACATGCGTTCTCCTCACCAAATTCCTCTCACTTTGCACTTCTGATCTGAGCTCAGTGTGGTGTCAGTGATACATCCAACATCTCAACAGCTGCTGCCACTCCATGTGCCCGTCATCATTTTTTGTCAGCTTTTTTTTAATTTATTTTTTTGTCTTTCTGTGCAGCTGTCTGACTTTTATTTCCTCTTTTTCTGCTCACAATGTTTGACAGAGTTTATTTGGAGTTTGGATTAGGAAAGTAACCAAAAATCGAAAAGTAATCATGGAAAGATACCAAACCCTCACCTTAGATAATGCGAATAAATTCACTTAAAAGATAATGTTTACTTTGAAAAAAACTAAACTAATGTCTAATGACTATTACATGTAATACATTTTTGAATCATAAAAATGAACTAAGCAGGGATTATGCTTTCCATGTCTATGAGTCTGCTAGGGCCCACTAAGGACCCAGTGACATAAAAATTACATTATCAGATCGTTAGCATAATGGTTCGTGCGGATGTTCGTGCACCTGCCTGTTTTTGGGCACCAACTAGACCTGGTCCCCAGACGGCAGACCTCAAGTGGATGTCAAAGAAGTATAAAAAGAATGACTATTCCACTATCAGAGGTCTATCTTTCTGTGTCTGTGTCCACAACAGAGTATAACCTAGGCTTTAAACTAAACTGCACTGAAAATGTAAAATTAAATAAAAATAAATAGAAATTAAAAAATGCAAAACTATAATAGCTATCACAAAAGGAGGAGAAGGAGAAGGAAAAGGGCAGCTTTTCATCTATAAACTGCTTTAAAATCAAGTGAGGACAAGCTGTTTATGTGGCTTTTGCTCAAGCTACAGCCAGAGCCATGGCATGTGATGACTTTTGCAGAAGAGTGGATTTGCATTTGATGTCCCATCTGTATCATCCAGGCTTTGATGATAACACATTTACTTGCAAACACTGGCTCTGTTTCTACACATTGCAAAGAATAGCAACTGATCTCAGTGCAGTGAAAGCAAAGCAAACAGTAGCTTGTCTAGTTCACTAGTGTTCTATAAATTTCCCGTCAAACACGAGAGATTTATCTGCAATGCACATGTGCAACAACCAGAAACAGCTGCTGTCCTCTCAGCTCGACAAGCTTGAACTTTCAAATTGATAAACTTGTGCGTACTTTCAACAACAAAGATCTGTATGCACTTGCCTGCCTGTATCTCAAGCTATTTGGGTTTTAGTCTATTATTTTAATCACTTCTTTCCCATGCTGTCAAAATCAATTCTTCTTCTTCAGCTCTTCCCCATCTCCACTGCGTCAATCAGAGATCAATTTTCCACTTGTTCCATTTCTACTACCACAAGCATCTAGACTGCACAGGTCTTCTCCCGTTTCCTCCTCTGCTCTGCTCTGCTACCTCAGCATAGAGTCCAGTTGCCAAATAGGATATAATTATATTAATATAATATGATAAAAGCTTTGTACTTCAATAAATCTAGTCAATGTTTTCCAATGAATTTCTCCTTATTGAAATTTCTGGTTTGGATTTCACTGGGCAAGCACTGCTTGCCCTGTTGGACCACTACCGCAAAAAGAAAATATGGAGCATCAAAGTAGGTTAAAGTACATTGTAATTGTTTCCAATATTGCTGCCAAAATATGCCAAAAAATGCTAGTTTCTAGTGGATTTTTTAACCAATTTTGTATTTCCATCTAGCGAACTGAAGGGTCTTCAGTTGTGGTTTTGACATTCAGCAGGAGAGTGTAGTGGTACACTCCTCTTGGAAAATACGTAGCTGTGTATCTCTTTCCCAAGATGATCTGTTTTCTCCCAGTGCCTAATTAAAGTGTATACAGTATACTTGCCTGCAGTCGTTCATGTTGCCTTTATCACTTTCCTTCAGCGCGACTGTCTTCTCCTCTCTGTGCCTGCGTGTCAGTATAAAACACCTGTTCCCTTCCACTGACAGTTCCATTCATCTCCATTATTAACGCCCTGTCCCAGGTGACATCAACTAATATGACATGACATTAAAAGAGAGCCCTTTCAAGGTGAAAAAAACTAAGCGCTCTATTCTCATCTGTCAGTTAGCATTACAAGGAGCCGATGGTACTTGTCATGTTTGCATTATGTAAAAAAAAAATATATATATATATATTATTGCCTGTGCTTCAAAAACAAAGAGCAAGCTGAAGATGAAAACACATGATAAAGCATGTGGATTTGTAAATGATAAGATCATAACTAGTGAGAATCTGCATATTTGTGTTAAACATGCAGGATGACTCCCAAGTGTGTTCTTGATACTGAGGGTGTTATTATGCGAGAAGTGTTGTCCCCAGGCAAAGAACTCCTCAGTGTGACAGGAGAGGGGAAAATGAATCAAGACTCTCATCCACCATTACTTCAGATAAGGCTCCAACCAAAATGCTGCCAGGGCTAATCCTGCTCTGCTGCATGTGCTCGTGTGTTTTGTGTGTGCAATTGTTTCCTGTCACAAAGAGTCTATCTACATGCACAAACTGTTTAACTCTGCTCGACACTAATGTATCTGTATCAGCAATGTAAGTGCAAGATTAAGACTTGTTATTAAGACTAAATATGTTTACATTGCTTTATATCTGAGTCAAACTTTTTAAAGTGCGTGTCCTGATATCAGTTGTAAACACTGAGATGAAAGCCAGCAAAGAGAATTGTGAATCTCCCACACAGAGGGCTATCTCTTGTTGTTCCAGATAATTGCAGATGATAATCTGTGGATTAAAAAACATAAATAAACATAACAGATCTCAGAGTAGTTCTTGAAGAAGTCATAGTTCTTGACCATTCAAACAAAGGAACAACCAGGGTGAATGTTTTAGTGACAGATTTTCAAATCACCATTGGGCCTCATAGAGGTAAGAGTGGTATTTGAGGGTGCCTGGTGCCTTGGTGAAAAGTATCAACAATTGGCCCAATTAAAGAGAATAAAGCTTCAGCAAAAAGTATAAAAGTATATAGAACAAGTTTATTGTTTGACTGACCTCAGCTTGTGGCCTCATTGGGGTTGTCATAAAGGTCGCACTTCTCCAGTTCATTCATCTATTGCCAGGGAAGCATGACTGTCTTTAAACCACATGAACATGTTATCCAATAATGTCTCATTTGTGATCAGTATGTCAGACAGCTATTATTAATCATTTAGTTTTTTCTACTCTACATTTAACCTATTTTTTTTCTGTAATAGTTTATAATGAGCTTTATGAAACCCACAAGCTGAAATGTATTAAATACATGTTAAAATTGCCACTGGCGATTGCACCTCTTTAGATTTTAGTCGATACTCCAAGAACTTTGTAGTTGAAGTTGTGCCAGAAATCTCCCAAATCTCAAAATTGATCAGACATTGATATATTGTGCTGGCGAAGATTCTCAATATGTCGTAAATGTATTGCTGTGGGGATCTGAAAGTATATTTGGTAAGTGCTGTATAACAAAACACTATTATGGAAGTCTCCATTCTGGTGCTGCTTTACAGCGTTTGACAGGAACAAAACATTAGCTCACTCAACTAAAAAGCTTTGAGCTGTTACCTTCATCCTTGTGCCAACTCAGCCAGCATAATAACATGGGAGATATCTGTCTGAAGGACTGCTGTGAAGGACAGTAATGAAACTCCATGCTGAAATACAGTTCTATGCATCACTCTTGAGTCATGTCTGATTTTTTATATTTAGCTGGGGAAATGGGAAATAGGTGAAGGTGAATTATTGAAAACTATGCAAACACATATGGAAATACAGTACACAAGGCAAAAACATTGCTGTACAATTCTAATAAGCTCTTCAACAATTGGTTTGACCACCTTTATTCTTCAGCATTGCCTGAACTCTCTTTGGCAGCTTTCTTATAATTTCTTAAAGTAGTGTTCAGGAATAGTTCCCCAGACCTGGTGAAGGACATTCAAAGCTCTTCTTTAGATGTTGGCTGCCTTTGTTCTGTTGTCTTTCAAGATGATCCCACACTGCTTCAAAAATGTTGAGGTCCGGGCACTTAGGAGGCCAGATGATGACCTCACTATTGTCATGGATGGTCAAACTTTGTGTCGAGGAACAGACAATAGTGTTCCATTGTGTGTTTTTCTATCCAGGTATCCATTCTGAGGGTGTTTGGGATCATTGTCATGAATGACGGTGTTGCCATCAGATGCTTTGAGGATAGTATTGCACGGTGAATCTAAATCAGATGGTACTTTTGGTTGAAATGCAGCCCCAAACCATGACAAAGCCTCCGCTGCCTTTTAAAGATGGCTTTCGATGCTTATTGTTTTACCTCTCTGCTGAGCTCTGTTGTAGATACTGACAAATATTTGAAACAAATATTAGAAAATTTGATTCATCACTCCATCTGACCTGTTGCCACTGATTTCCAGTTCTTCTCTAATGTGGCATGCCTCAGCCTTTCCTCTCTGCTTCCTTCCATAATAATGGCTTCTTGACAACCAACCTTCTACTGAGACCATTTCTGGTGAGGCTTTAGTGAACAATAGGTGTATCAGTAGAGCATTCAGATGCATCTGTCAGGTCCTTTGTCAGATTTTTTCCTCTTCGTGACTTTCAGATGTTGTTCATCAGCTACAGATAGTTTTCTTTTAGGGCTGCTCCTCCTTCTTTTTCCCTCCACTTGTCCAGTTTCCTCAAATTTTTTAAGGACAAACTGCGCATCATGTTGAGATGCTTATGCTTATAGCACTTTGGGAATTATCTTGTTGGTGGAAAAATAGCAACAAGGTAATTGCCTGTCAAACTGTCTTATCTTTTGCATTTTTTATAGATTAAACTAAAGAAACTGCAACAAATGATCTTCTTGTTCAACAGGCAGCTAAATACAAAGTACCTAAGGATACAATTTGAAACTGGCGCTTTGCTACATTTAAACACAACCGTGGATCATCTCTTGAGTTAGAGGCCTATTTTATGCTTCCTTGAAAATGGTCAGGCGCCAAGGCTGGCCTAAAAACGGATGAAAAAAGCAGCCAACAGAAGATCTTTAAAAAGCCCGGAGTACTATACAGAGCGCTTTGAAAAAGCACGAGAAAGTCTGGCTCCTTGGAAGCAAAATATAAAGAAATGAGGGGAGCTCATAACTTGCACACAGTACTGTGTGCATCACCTCTAAAGGCAAATGTAAAGGCATACATAAAAGGATTTTAGCTGGCACGTACAATGAAAAATACATTTCTCGTAACAAAAAGTTGAGGAAACAGTCACAACTCCACTGACCTTTAAAATCTGCAATAACTTGTTATTGGGCCCTGCACACGTGGAAGCAAACTGTGATAACCTTTTTCATTAGATGGTTCAAAGGTATAATTTAACATTGTGACATAGTCAGAAGTTAGTTCATTTTAGATACGTTTTTGGTCGCCTGGTGATATTTCCTTTCTTTCTGGCCTGTTTTTTCACCCAACCCTTCAGCTGCTCAGTGCTCTGTTATGTTTACCATAGTCTCAGATGACTGTTTCCGCATGCTGAGCAGTATTGCAGCCCCAAGGCGCTTTATGTTATAAGGTAAAGATCATAAAATAACAAAGCGGCAGTCCAAACAAGTAATAAATAAACCAAACGTTGCTTACAACCAGCGCAGTTGTAATTACTGGGTCACCTTCTCCCCTCTGCTCTCCGTCACTGTCAAACACAATGTGTTCATCAATATCTAAAATGATTCTCTGCTGTGTCACAAAGAGGAAATTATAAGACCAGGTGTCAAAAGTCATTGCCTAGAAGCGGTCGCAGTAATCTAATGAGTCATCTTGTGCGTTCATTTAGAAGCTGACTCAATACTACTGACAGACCTCGAATGAATACAGGAAATTAAAGGCTGCAGTACACAAAAGAATATGTATCCAGGTAGCTAGTCGATGGATGCTGTTTATTTATTTCAAGTCTAATATTTCATCATCATGTCACACAAACTCTTTAAATGGATTAAAAAATAAAACCAGGTCTAGTCTATTTTATCTTTGAAACCTAAACTATACTACACACATAAATCAACCTCTTCTATATTTTCATCATCCAGACTGCTGCTCTTCCCCCTGGTGGTACTGTTATGTTATTATGACTGTACCATAATCACTTCTGCCTTCTATTTATTTCTGCTTTCCAAATAAAGACTCCATTGTCTCCTGTAACAAAGTAACTGAGCAATTACAATTTTAATTAGCTGTTGACTCAGTGGTATCCATTTTTGGCACGTTTATCTGTATCTTTCTTTCTCTCCCTTTGGGCCCCCCTGAGAAATAATTGACTGCAAAACCAAAATACAGTTATTAACTATTGATTCACGTGTCAGTCAACCTGAAGTCTGCATGGAAAGCAAACAGAATGAATTAGAGACTCAGGGTTTTTTTGCAAACTATTCACAATAATGGGACCTTGCTTTGACAGCTCAGAAAGATGCACAAAGTTCTGTCACAGTGAAAACTGCACTCCGATCATTTTATGCTCACCGGTTTGCTTTCCATATTTTAGTCAGCACATAATTTTTTGTGATTTGTTTTTAAGGTTGTGTGGATGGTCTATTTCACCTAATTTCTTTCACTTTTCTCTAACATACCAGTCTAATGTATAATGCATGCAGCTATAGTGCTGTAAATACAGATCGATATAATGAAATACTCATAAAGTGATTTGCTCTTTTCTTGGCCCCTAAGTTTAACCCTTTTCCTCTGTCAACACTCAGCCCTCATATCTCCCCCACGCCTCCTCTGATATTACATCTCTCTTTCCTCTAAACTCCCTTACTCTCTGCCATGGGTTTAAATAGCAGGACCAGCTGGCCACATCAATATACGCAGGACCTCTTTATCACAGGTGCTGGGATTACAGACACACACATACATGTGCTGTTATTTAGAGCTTTAAAAATGAGACTTGATGGAGAGTAACACTTGTCTAGAGAGAACAGATAGGACTGTGTTCATTAACCAGACACCATAGATTCGTATTTCTTTCTATCTTGCAGAAATGAGAGTTGTAGTACTTCTGCTGTCCAGCGGGTGGAGACGTGCCATTTTGAAAAGGGGCCCGCAGCATACTCCTGTCTAAATAGTACAGTCATTTGAACAGCTGTGTCAGATTACTGTGAGCTCACTGTAACACCTCTGAAACACCAAAACAAGGCTAGAGAAGAAGATGATACTATGGGTTAAACATTATCCACGCTGATTCTTTTTCTTTAATCATCTCCCTCATGTTCTCCTGCCATTGAAGTATATGGTTGATCTGAAAACTGTATGCTAAAATATTTTGAAATCTGGTTGATGATAACCCTCTGATACTTTCCACTAAGTTTTATGCCCATGGCTCAAGAACTCCAGCACCACCAATGGGATAAAGTTGGAGGTGCACTTCATACAACAGTTTATTTTAAATGAATTCCACAAGAAGTTTTAGTCAAACACAGAGAAAATCTCTGCAATCATTATCTCATAGCATTCACCAATTTAATTAAAAAAAGAATGTTCACTCTTAACCCAAATAGCAGCAGCAATCGACCTTGATTTTATTTTATTTTATTTTACTTAGCATTACTAGTTGGAGAAATGGCATAATACACATTTAGTGTTAAAGTAAATTCATATTTTGTTCCTCAGTTCTACCACAACAAGATGTACATCTACCAGCCCTCAGAAGTTGCAGCAAAGGTGAAGCCATGAATCCACAGCTCTTAATAGTAAAATGCACTTATGCAAAAATACAACACAGTAACTCCAACCCTGACCACAAGACGCATCATTTCCATTACAAGAGCAGCTTTGTTTGTTTGTTTGTTTTCAAAGACTGGCCTTGAATGCCAAATCCTGCTGTACCTCCTCTTCTTTTTCTCCCTTCTTTGATTTTCATGCTTCACAGTCACACCTGAAAGTCTGGAGAGTAAGAAGAGGCTCTTACTCTCCAGAGTGGCTCTCAGACAGAGGACAGCTGTGACCTATCACTTATCTCTCTAAAGCTGAACAGTCCTTGCACACAGAAGCAGTTTAGGGTTCATTGTCTTGCTGAAGAGCAGTTCAACCAAGACAAAGCCATGCACAGAGCCTCAAGGTGAAAACATTTCAACCTGACCTTGATAATATTTGGAAAAATACTGGTCACATCACCTAACATATTATTTGAAATCATAGATTTCATAGATTTAAAATAATAGACTATACAGTGATTAAACACCACAGTATGATATGTAAGCAATAATTGATAAAAGAATAAAAAAGAAACCTGAGGTGACCCATGTGCAATTTATGTTTAATATTTATTTCTAAAATATTTCTCTATCTTGGAAAAAATTATAAGTATTAAAGTCTGTCACAAGGTGGCGACATATACATATCAAAGAAAAGGCTGTGGGGGAGGAACAATTCTTTCGGTTGCACAGAGAAAAGGGGACACACAAAAGTGACGGACCGTTATGGTGACGAAACGTTATACAAAATAAGTGAAAGATGAAATAACACGCGAGGTTTCCATGAAAGAGATTTTCTCATCCAAGAGTTTTTACATTAAATTGTAAAAACTAATTGGTCGTTTAAAAGAAACAAACAGGGGAAGTTGGCAGTAGGCTGAGCTTTTCTTAGTGAACCATCGTTAGCTCCTGGGAAGACGGTGGCTAAGTGACACCGCGGTTAATGATGTGGGGAGAGATCGACCCTCCTGTTAAAACACAGCCAAGCTTGTGTGAGACTGAAGACGAGAGGAAAATAGAAGAGATAATACTGCCACGGAGACAGAGATGTGACTCCAGCAGCTCTGAAGACACCCAGCGGGTGGTGCAGGACATCCAGGTGAAGCAAACAGCGACAACAGCGTTTGTTTGTTTTTTCTTTTCAACCACAGTGTCAGGTGCGGTCTGCCATTATGACGCCTCGCTGATTTACTCTTTCTGCTCATCATACAGAATATAAACCTGAGCGAGTCCAGCTGTGTGAATGCCATGATGGAGGCCATAGCTGTGAGCGGCGTCTTGGTGAAGAGCCAGCAGATCGGAGAGGCTGAGCTGACCGTGCAGGAGCGCAGAGAGGAGCTGCTGCATCAGTACCGCAGCAGGCCGCTGGTGTTCCTGGAGAGGTACCATGTATGTGCCCACAGTTCAACGTGTGTGTGTGTTAGTGAAGGGCAACATCGCCCAATATAGATGCTTAGAGGCAATGACATTCATAAGTAAATCAAGGCAAACTTCTTTCCCAGTGACGTGCTGCCATTGATGGCACTCTTTATCACTTAATGTGTTACTCTGTTGGAACAAGGTGCCAGCATTGTAGTACAATAGTAGTGACAGAGCATGAATCAAATTTAAGCACAAAAGTAGCCCAGTTAGTGCTAGTGTCAGTAATGCCGACATCCCTTTTAGTGTTCCTGTCATATGGAGTGCAACCAGCCAGTGCTCAAATGACACAGTGGAGTCGTTTGTTGACATTTGGGTCACACATCATCAGCTGTTAGCATCTCCTCCTCCTTAGCCTGGCTGTACTTAGCTTTGTTTTTGCCTTAAGGAGTGAAAGAAGTGTGTCTTGTTTTCACTTTCAGTGGGAACAAATTCCTTGTATATTTTGCAGAGTACAGCATTGGCTGATGGTTGTTGAGCTATATATATTTTTTTAAGTACTAAATCTTCCTCTGAGCCCAACTGTAGAGGTGGGCCTATCGATCTAAATATCATTTTGATACCAGCCCTGGCATTGGTATGGGGTTGGTACTAGTGCGATACAACTGATACTTCTGTCCTCTGAGTTTAGTTTGCAGAGCACTGAATTGTGTTGAATAAACTGTTATTATTGTTTAGAAATGAAAAGATGTACTTCAAACATGCACTGAGACTGTGTGTTGACTGTTACGTCTACCTATAGCACATTAAATAACAGAAGCTGACCCAAAAGTTCTTTACAGACAGGAACATTTACATTACAGGTCTGCAAAAAATCCAGTTTCAAAATACATTGTTAACTAAATATTGTGGTGTTGGTAAAGAAGTGAAGAATTCCATTATTATATTTTGTTTTTCATCTTACAATTTCCAGGCTTGCCTGAAGCCTCAGCATCTGTCAGCATTTGCACATGTCAGCTCAGACCCACGAGCACAGCACTACAGCAAGGTGATACAGAGACGGGCTGCAGGACGCACCGACAGGACCAGAGTCAGGAATCAGCGCTATGCTGCCCTCAGGGCTCTGCAGAAGGGTAGGGGCAGCAGCAGTTAATGATACAGTGGACCCATGCAGTATTTGTGCAGATAGCTTTAGTCTTTGATAGTGTCAACTGAGATACTTGTAGCCAACCCACCAACTTCTGTTTTTCTCTCTAACTCGCCATCGGCCTGGTTTTATTTTTTGTTTCTTTTTGTGCCATGCCTCCTCTTCTAGACGGCCAGTACTTCAGTGAAGAACAGATGCGAATGAGGGAGCCGCTGCTGTACGAACAGTATATCGGCCAGTACCTGACAGATGAAGAGGTGAGTTCTGTTTATCTTGCGTTTTATATGTGATTATGTTTTTGTATATTTCAGAGTATTTTTCTAATTACCTTCATGAATGCTGCAGGTGCTACAGCGCTCCCAGGAGGCCATGCTGGATGGTGCACAGGGGGGACCCGGGGAGCCGGGGCAAGGTACAGGAGGACTCGCCAATCTGCTCCTCAACTCCTACCAGGAACGACTCATCCAAAATCGTCTGCAGGAGGAGCAGGAGAAGGAAGACGGCGCACTGGAGGAAGAAGAGGAGGACGACGACTACGGTCAGTCAGAGTTCGGGTTGAAGAAAAAACTTCACACTGAAGTTAAGCAAAGAAGAAAATTTAGGCTTTTTTTCTTTTCTTCTTCTTTTCCCTCCATCTTTTCTTATTCTGCTCTGTGTTTCATGCTGTAGATGACAGAGACCAGCAGAAGGAATGGGAGCCGACGCCGGAGGAGAAGGCTCTTCTCAGAGAGGAGTTCATCAGTCAGATGCACCAGCGTTTTCTGGATGGCAAAGACAAGGATTTCAACTATAGGTCAGTCACACAGCACACAGGAGCAGTTCAAAGACTTCTTCATCGCGTTGTAGCCAACCTAAAGCTGCCTTTGACAGATCGAGTTCCTCAGACTATTAGGCTACGTTCACACTGCAGGTCTCAATGCTCAATTCCGATTTTTTTGATCAAAGCCAATTTTTTTGTCTGCTTGTTCACACTACAAATAAAATGCGACAGCAAATGCGCTCTAGTGAAAACCCTCAAAGCGGCCCGCATACGCAAAAGAAGACGTCACACACAACGCGCTCTGTTTAGACCCAGAGCAAACAGTATTGTTTGACTGATGGCCGTTAATATAAAGACTTCGGGCTTTACGTTTCCCAATTTTTGCTTTAAGTTATTTTGTTATTTACATAATAATGTAAATAACAAAATAATTATCCTTATTGCTGTTTTAGAGGAGCGGTGCTTCAAAGGATAGTTGCAGATTTCTGTCAGAATCTGCAGATTATACAGTACAAATAAAATGTTCACGTTTCTCCAACGTTGTCTTCCCAACAGTTTCGCTAACATCTACACTGGATGGCCAGGAAGCGTTCACGATGTGTTCTCGGGCGCTTCTCCGGAGCTGATAATTGGCGTCTGTCTTGTGTCAGTGACCGTTCAAACAGCAGTCGCTTTCTAAAACATCAGATATGTATCGGATTCAGTACCACATACGAAAGTGACCCAGATCGGATTTGAAAATATCGGATTTTTGACGTTCACACTGTCATACCATGATCGGATATGGGTTGCATAGGGTCAAAAAAATCGGATTTGATGCGCTTTCGCCTGCAGTGTGAACGTAGCCTTAGTGTATGTTTGTAGGTGTTTGTAATGTAAGATTTTCAAATTAGTAAGCAGGCTTTTTGAGAATGTTGCTGAAAAAAATAACTAGTTTTGTTATTAAAGCTTTGAGATGATCATTCCTCATAGATTAATCAGTTCACAGAATAACAGAACTCCGTAATCTGCCAAAGTTATTTTTGCTAAAGCTCAGCGCAGTTTAAAGGCAGTTCATGAGGTACAGACGACCTGTATTTTATTTATTTGTGTCCTGGATCACGATTTTTCATCTGTCCGGACACATATACACAGATTTTTCTTTCCACAGTACTTTCCACATGTAAAATCATTTTATCAATACCAAATGCATTACATGGTTATGTGCAGGCACTAAAAACAACTTGGTTGGTGTTAGGAATTAAAAGCTGCAGGTTTAAGTTTAGAAAACGATCACGGTTTGGCCTAAAATTCAACGCTTACTAATTCTTTTGAATCTGTAGCTTTATGTCTGTGAAGGTTCTCAGTCATCCAGGTCATTGTAGTCAAAGGAGCTTGCAAAGAAAAGCGTCTGGACTTCTTTAAGTTACTTGAAGACGTTTCACCTCTCATCCGAGAAGCTTCTTCAGTTCTAAGGTCAAATGGTGGAGAGTCCCAGATATAAACCTAGTGGGAGTAACCCCCCACAGAGGGACAAAAGGACCCCCTGATGATCCTCTAATCGCCTGAGCCAAGGTGTGAAACTGGGTGTGGGTCCCAATCAGCCAGAGTTTCGGGTGTGTTCATTGTGAAACCTGGCCCCACCTTATTAAGAACGCCTCTTTGCGTTCTTAAAGTCAGCAAAGAGGCACAGAAAAGAAGACCAGACACCAGCGAGGGAGGATAAGAAGGACAGACGCAACAACATTGTCATCCCCTATGTAGCCGGTGTATCAGAAAAACTCAGGAGAGTTTTCTCCAAGCATGACATCCCGGTGCATTTCAGACCCAGCAACACGCTCAGACAAAAACTGGTTCACCCGAAAGACAAAACGCCAAAACACAGACTTAACAATGTGGTGTATGCTGTACAGTGCAGTGAGGAATGCCCAGACCTCTACATTGGAGAGACCAAACAGCCACTTCACAAGCGCATGGCACAACACAGAAGAGCCACCTCCACAGGACAAGACTCAGCTGTCCATCTGCATCTTAAGGATAAAGGACACTCTTTCGAGGATGCCAATGTTCACATTTTGGACAGAGAGTACAGATGGTTTGAAAGAGGAGTGAAAGAAGCCATCTATGTCCACTGTGAGCGACCATCTTTGAACAGAGGCGGTGGTTTACGACACCAACTGTCTGCCATCTATAATCCAGTTTTGAGATCCCTTCCCAGACGCCTTAACGCCCACTCACATCCTGGGCCATCTGACCTCAGGAATTCGCATGATAAGGCGGGGCCAGGTTTCACAATGAACACACCCGAAACTCTGGCTGATTGGGGCCCACACCCAGTTTCACACCTTGGCTCAGGCGATTAGAGGATCATCAGTGGGTCCTTTTGTCCCTCTGTGGGGGGTTACTCCCACTAGGTTTATATCTGGGACTCCCCACCATTTGACCTTAGAACTGAAGAAGCTTCTCGGATGAGAGGTGAAACGTCTTCAAGCAACTTAAAGAAGTCCAGACGCTTTTCTTTGCAAGCTCCTTTGACCTGTAGCTTTATGGTTACCATAGTGACATGTTTGCCACTTTGTCTGGGCATGTTGCGTGACACATGCTCAAAGTATGCTCCATACTGAAAATACATTACTAACAACTGAACTTTTTCACAACAGTTTTGTTTCATATTGACGCTGTTGTGAAATCACACATGTTAATACAAGTTAGTAAAGAGACTCCAGAGGAGGGGAAAAGTTACAAACGGAAGTTCAGTGGAAAATGACAAAAATCCTACACTGTGGGCTTTGAAAGTGACTTAAGGTGTTTATGTGTTTGTGTTACAGGGAGGTGGATGAGAATCCAGACTATGACAACTTGGACATTGTCAACAGAGATGCAGAGGATAAATATTTTGATGACGATGATGACGAAGAAGAGGAAGAGGAGGAAGAAAATATGACAGAATAGTACCCGTGTTATTAATAAATGAATGAACTGTAAATATAAATGTACAAAAAGAGTTTCCATTCTATTTTTTAGTTTGACATCTGAACACAAACAAAAGATGTAATAAACATGTTTTTGGGGTCTTTTGAAAATTTGTATAAATATGATTTTCTTGTTCAAAACTCAACAGAAACAAACAAGGCATTTTGCTGTGTTACTAATTATGACATCATTTCAGCATTAAATTTGTCTCAAAGCCCCACACGGGAGGTGATCTGTGCGTATCAGGTGATTTGTCCACATGGATTTTAGGCTTTGTGAGTGAGCGAGAGAGCGATGGTACATGTAGTTTTAGACATTTGCACGCATAGTCGTGAAGCTGAACCTAATAAATTGTGCGTAAATAATCAGTATTTATTTAGGTTTAGATGTACGCGTGTCAGATTGCTTTGTATTGTGTGGATTGAAACATGAGTGAGTCTTCAAAAGTTACAAATCATCGTACACATTTAAAAATCAGGACTGAAAATGAGTGACAAAGCAGCCAATGATGGCTGGAGAACGTTTGCTCAAGGCCACTTCAAAAAATTCAAGGAATGTATTCTTCTAATTACAATGCTGTTCCCTACAATGATTATTACAGGTTGGGCAAAGTCCAAAGAAAACACATTTTGATAACATCTGCACAATTTACCGATAAAAAGCATCAATGTTGTTTATTCAGAATTTCAAGAAGAAAATATCAGCTGTATGTGGAATTATTAAAACAAAGTTGTTAGAGGGAAAATGATTCTATGTAACTTTACCTTCTTTTAAATGTACAAGCTGTGTTTAAGATAAGTAGTTTAGAAGTGTCTTTCAGATTTTCCCAGCAAGGACATATTGTTTCAGATTGTTTTATCTTTCTCCCAGCTCTCTGCTGATGAGACTAGCGCCACATATGGAGTTGTTTATTTTATCTGTTTATTATTTTCTTATCCTGTTCTCACTGTCTCTGTGCTCTGTGCCTATAAAAATGCCAAGCCTCTGTTCATGGTTGTGAGTTGTTCTCAGCAGCTCACCCGTGTACACGTTAAAGCATAAAAAGTAACCTTGTCTCATTGTGTCTTTATTTCTCCTGGGTTTTTTACAGAGTTTTCCCCCAACAAAAGTAAAACACGGTGATCAGCAGTGTGAAAGGAAAACTGAGACAAAGTACAGTTTTATGATTTTGTTGCTTTTCTCAAAAGTAACAATTAACCAAAGAAACCTCCAAATAACGCATGTCATTTGTGGACATACTGCAGCAATTTTTCAAATTCAGCTTTACAGAAGCATTAATCTTCATTTTTTAAGTTCTTTTATTATCAAAGTGTAACACTCTTCTTGTAATTTTAAGACCTTTAGTTGCATTTTTAGTTTCTCCCTCTTCAGTTGATCAAGATCCGTTGTATTCAAACCAGAGCTGACTGAGGGCCCAGGCGACAGAGCCTCTGACATGTGAGAGAAATTAATGCCGACAGAGGTTTGACTTGCTGGAGATGAGCTGTGGAAAAAAGTTAACTTTTTAGATTGTTTGACTAAATTAAAAATCTTTACCTAAATGATAGGACAGCTACATCTTACTTCCTTTCTGGCCTCGTGGATTGTAATGCAGCTACATTGTGGCCAGAGCAGTGGACATCTTTATGTTCACACTCATCTGACGCAGCCAGAGGTTCACAGGAAGGACCTGTACATTTAGAAAACATATTGGGGAAAAAAAGACCAGAAAAGATTAAAAATAATAATAAAAAATAAAATAAATACATGAATTTTTTTTCTCTTAAAAAAAGCTGAAAGAAATCATGCTAGTGATTTCAGTTTTTGAACAACTCACTCATTTCCTCTTCTGTTTTATCCTCCACATTCTGCTGTTTGATTGGTGTGTTTCTTTCCACGTCTCTGGTTTTTACAGTGACTTCAGATTTTGGCATGTTAGGAGGATCGTCTCCTTCTTTCTCATTCCCACAGTTTGCTGACTGTGCATCTCCTCTCTCTGCTGAGCCTTCAGTACAAAAGACAAAATGTTACCAAAAAGTGAAATTAATACACACATAAATAAAGTATTTACTATTTTCCATTAGGAGAATTGTGGGAAATATCACCTTTAATAACACACTTGTCAGTGTGGTTAGAGGCAACAGCAGGTACAGCTTCAGATTCCATTCCTCCCGTTTCCATTTCATCTTCCTCTTCTTCATTCCCAGCATCTTCTGAGTTTACAACCTCGTTTTCATGTCCAGACCCGACCTTCTCTTCAGCTCTCTGCTCTGTTTTCACTGCCAGCTGCCCTCTGCTTAGAAACTGGTCCTTATCTTCAACAATATCTCCCCCAGCTTCTTCTGCAGGCTGTATTTTTGCTTCTTGATAGGGATAACAATGCATTAGATTTATGCATGTACACTTTATAATTATTTGTAATTACTATTAGTAGAATCAAATAATTTCTCAAAATAGTTTTCAAGTTAGCAGCACTCAAACTGTGTGGTCTTCTGCTGTTGTAGTTCATTTGTTTCACTGTTTGGTGTTCAGAGATGCTCTTGTGCATACCCTGATTGCAATTAGTCATTATTTGAGTTACTGTTACTGTCTTTCTATCAGCACAAAGCAATCTGGTCATTTTTCTTTGACCTCATTTTACACCAGAGAACTGCTGCTCACTTGATATTTTCTCTTTTTAGGACCATTGCCTGTAAACTCTACAGATGATTGTTTGGAAAAACCCGAGTAGCAGATTCTGAAATATTCAGACCGGTGTAACTGACACCCACAGCCATGCCATGTTCAAAGTCACTTCCAGTTGTGGTCATGCATTGATTATGGCCATGAATGTACGGAAGAGGATTAGGACCACCGGAGGGAAAAAAAAGCGGGCACGTCTTCTTTTCCAGAATTCTGAGAAAAAGTCAGAATTCTGACTTTTTTCTCAGAAGAGATAGTAGGAATCTCTTCTAGAAAAACACTGACAAAATAAGAAAGCCAAAACACATGCAACTGTTTTTGGGTTTTGAAGAACTCACTCAGTAGCACTTTTGGCACAGTTTGTATTGCCACATCTCTGGTATTTCCACTAACTTCAGATCTGGACATATCAAGAGGATCTTCTCTATTTTGTTCTTTGTCATTCCCACAGTGCACTAAATGGCCGTCTTCTCTGTCGTCCATCCTTGCATCTTTGCAAAAGTCAACATGTCAATTAATCAAATATATGAAAAAAATGCACATTGGCTATTAAATATTCATTTGATGTTAAACAGTTTTAATACCAGAGTTTAAGACACTGGATTCAGTTTTATTCACTATTTCCAAAGATGTGGAAGCTTCCTGTTCTTTTCTTTCACTGCTTTGTGGTAACTGTTCTTCACTGGCTTCCCCATCACTCCCATTGATGGATAGGTCATGTATGTGTGAGGGAGCAATGAGTGTCGCTGCTGCAGTGGGTGTGTTAACTTTTGCTGAGCTGCTGCACTCTCCTGGACGGGCCATCCACTTGGAGTGACAAGCACCTGTTCCCTGAGGCAAAATTAAACATTTAAATTAGATTTACATTTACAACACCAGATATTCATTTTTAAATTACACAGGTCTACAACCAAAAAACTGCATAAGATTTCAGATTTGTTCATTTTTCATCATGCTAAATAAGTTCCGGATTTTCTCTGCTGTATAAGCCACACTCAGTTTACATCCTGCATTCAATCTGGACCATGCACATGTTTTAGTTCTGTATTATGGCTCCAAGAGGTTGTGTAATTTCTCCAGACAACTTTTGTTTTATTTGTGGTGAATAAACTGTTAACAAAGGAACACAAGTGATTTTGTGAAGAAAGTTTATTTTGCTTACTTCAAGTTGAAACTTGGGAATCAAGACAAACCATGGGCTCCTCACAAGGTGTGTAGAAGATGTAGGGAAGATATGTTTTGGTGGTTTAAGAGTAAGAAAAACTCATTTCCTTTTGGCGTGAACTGCAAAACCACACTACTGATTGCTATTTCTGTTCGGTAGATTTAAGAGGCTTTAATACTAGAAATAAAAAGAACATATCTTACTCAAATTTTAGTTCAGCTATCAGTGCCTCATACCTCAGAAATACCAGTTCTACACCCACCTTCAAGTTAGATGATATCAGGAGTGATTCTGAGGACGGAGACACATTACCTCACCAGGATGAATCTACCTCAGATTTTTCTGTTGATGAGGGACCCCAGCCATTTTTTCAGAGCGAGCTTATTGATCTAGCCAGAGATTTAGGCCCTTCCAAAGATGGAGCTGAATTGTTGGGTCAAGACTTTTTATGTTTTGTAAAAAAAACTGTATGTAATGGAGGAAAATTGAGATCATTTTGGATTCAGCACCCCAAAAAACCCACCAGTGTTTAAGATTAAACAATGGAAAACTCGCATTTGCTGTTTTCAGTGTTTCTTTTAATTGCTGTATGATCTTGTATGATGGTAAAAGACTGTGAAATACTGAAAACTAGAATTTTGAGTGGTATAGAGTGGCACTGGTCCCAAGTTATATATTACTCTTCTGTTTTAAAGAAATCCAAAACAGTTTGAAAAGGATCTGTTTGGCAAAGGGGTCATTTTCCAGCATGACAATGATCCCAAACACACTGCCAGGGCAGTAAAAGCATGCCTGAATAGAAATGGACGGATTGGCCTCAAGACACCCCGGACATCAACATTATTGAATCAGGACATCTTGAGAGAGAACTGAAGAAAAAGCAGCCATCATCCAAAGAAAAGCTTTGACTGTCCTTCAAGAAGCCTGGAGAACTATTCCTGAAGATGACTTAAAGAAATGACAAGAAAGCTGCCTAAGAGTTGAATTGTGTTGAAGGATAAAGGTGGGCCATACCAAATACTTTACACTGTATTTTCATGTATTTTTTCATGTATTTTTTGCACACATATATATATAAGCTTTCTTGTCATTTCTTTAAGTCATCTTCAGGAATAGTTCTCCAGGCTTCTTGAATATATATATAGATATATATATATATATATATATAGATATATATATATATATATAGATAGATACTTTTGTGTCACGTTAATCGTGATGATCCATGTTAACACTGACAGCCATAATTTTAGATAAAATTTCCAAGTTTCAGCAATTAATGCATTATTTTTTTATAGCTGTATTGGTGATATCAAGTTTAAATGATAGGCAAAAAGGAAATGAAACTTTGATGGAATTAAAATAGTTACTAGTAGAGTAACCAGTGATTTGTAGTATTACGTTTTACATTGAAATTCTGACCTGATGATATGGCCTGATTAAAAAATAAGGGTAATCTTATGTCATTAACATTCACACGAGGACCAAAAATACCAGACAGTAAAGTGTATTAAAATTAAAAAAAAAAAAAAAAGATATATATATTTACCTGTCTTCCATCAAAACATCTCTTGAGAATAATTCTTAGTTCTTTCCCCCTGAATGGATGTTTCGCTGCTGTTGAAATTGTATGTTTTGTTGTCCTCTCTGAAAAGAGAAGAGTGATTTTCATACACAGACACTTTTTGTTAGGATAGTTACATGCCAATAGGAAATAACATCATTTAATTAATAACACTTTTGTCAGTATGGGGCAACAGCAGATACAGTCTCATCTTCTATTTCTCCCTCTGCCTGTTTCTCTTCATCTTCTTCACTCCCAGCATTTTCAGCTTCTACTCTCTCTGCTCTGTTTCCACGAGCATTTCCTCACTGTTTGAAAGCTGGTCTTTACCTTCAGCATTATCATCTTCAGTTTCTTCAGAGCCGGATGATTGTATTTCCTTTTGATTCAAGGTTCAGGAAAAATGACCTTTAATTATCATTCTCAGTGTTGTTTTAATTCATTTTTGAAAATCAGAATTACAGTGCTCTCATGCTCAGATACCTTTCTAGTCTTGGATCTTCCTTTTCTGTATCCCTCGGTTTTTAGGTAATCTTTCTGTGAAAAGTTAGTTTGACAGTTTATTTTGTGAAATCTGATTTTCTTTGATTAATAGAAATGCAAAGAAAAAAAAGTACCTTAATCCAATACTCCAGAGGTTGATCATCATAGAAAATAGTTGCTTTCCATTTTTTACACAATCCTTTCTCTGCAAGTATCTCAAATCTAGGGGGCTTATACCATTTGCCTTCATACTTAATACACGCCTTACCTAAATTGATCATCCAAACACACAGGAAAATTGAAATGACAGTAGAAAAGAACACTTAAAAAAATAAAGCTAACTTTTGACAAGTTAACATTTGATCCTCTTTAAAACAGTGCACATTGTTTAAAATTGTATATTTGAACCACAAAAGGAAAATGCTTTCTCTTTATTTTTTTCTTAATTCTTAAAGATGTTCAAAACACTCACACCTGATCTGCAATCCAATCCAAGGTTTAGAGATTTTTCTTTTTTAATGTAGGTTTGTATTTACTTTTCCCAAATGATTGATGGAGAGCAATAATGTTTCCCAGCTTTCATGAGATGGGGGGAAGGCAATTCAGAATCACCAATGCATAATCTATCATGCATTCATTCAGCTGGAGAGAAACTGATGACTACAGATCATTGAAGTCAAGTTCCATTTTTTATATACATGATTTTTATTTGTGGGCACAGTTTCAAAGAGTATAAAGTGTTTTCTTGTTTAATGGTTTCCATGAAATGTGCTTATGCTTCTCAGATGATTGTATTTGCTTACTTTGTTCCAGCTTCTCACAATCAAGGATGCCCTCTGTGGTTCCACAGATTACAGGCAAAAACTCTAAATTACAACAACAACAACAACAATAATAATAATTTCCCTATAATAAAATAATATGAATGTATTTTCATGCCATAAAATTAGAGAAACATATTCAAAAATCTAAAAAGATGTTCAGTGCTGGGTGACTAAGGACTTACGTTTTCCTTCTGTCTTCCAGGTTTTATGATCCTCCTCCTCCTTCTTGTCTTCATCATCAGAAGGTTCATCATATTCAGCCTTCCATCTTTTCCTTAATCTACAGTCTTCTTGGTCTTCCTCTTCCACAGATCTTTTCCTCTCCATTTATTTTTCAAAACTGAAAATATAGTCTTCCTAAACAGATTTCAGGGTAATCATTGATTTGTGTCAAAAGGTCTTCCCACCCGAAACAACATGTGTGAGCCCTTACCCGAGCGACATGATCATAAAAAGAAATAGCACAACTCAATGTTGAATTCTTTGTTCGTCTTTTGTTGTGCGAGAGACGAAAAATGTTTGCTGACCACCGCACAGATCTCGAGTTCAGCTCATACCGATACTAATAGTTTGGTCCTGAAAACAGTTCTCAGTATTAACATTTTGAGGATTTGTCATTGTGGTCTGACGACACAGTTTTCATGTCTTGTTTTATTTCAGTTTAGACTTCATTTGACCAAACTCATTGCAACTTTCAAATCAGTCAATTAATCAGATAGATGACAGATAGATATGTCTTCTGTTTTTCAAAAAGATGCACAACACCATTGACTTTTTAAAATATTTTGTAAATTTTATATATATTAAAATGTAATCTTCCATTACTTTTTAACATATCGGACTATATTTGAATTCCTTAGTGCAATATAATTGCGAATTAACTTAAAGAACACATCAGCTTGGATTAGCTGCTTTCTCAGTTGTTTTCAGTGCCGTCCTTGTGCCTGAATATTTCAGAGGGATGTTTCTTTTAGATTGTTAGGCCCCTTAACACTGACCTATGAATCATTCAAGCATTAAAAACACACCTAACTCGAGGGACTTATATATACAGTGTTGTCTAAATAACACTGTATATATAACAAATAACTTAGCAAGGAACCAGTATTAAATTGTATCTTTAGGTACTTTGTTACTAGCAGCCTGTCACAAAAACATACGATTTCTTCCAATTTCTTTAGTGGAATCTCTGAAAAATGCCACAGATAACACAGTTTGACAGGAATTTTCTTTTTTTATTGTAAACCAACTGATGTCCAAAGAGCTATTAGCTGAAAACTTGACATATCTCCGCATGACGTGTCCTGGCTCAAGACTTTTGCACAACACTGTAACTCTCTTTTATTTATTTCACATTTTGTCAATATGGCTGGACAAATTTGTATGAAAATGTTGTTTTTGTTTTGTCTAACTTCTTTAGAACAGTTATATCCATCTGTCACAGACATAATTGATATATTACTCGCTATGCTTCAAAGTCAAAGCACACATCTTGTTTTTCTCTTGCAAATTTAAATCTGAAGACCTGACACGAACTGCTGTCAACACACTAAACACTTTACATCTACTTTAATGTAAATACAATAAAAGTAAAAAGTGAAATACACTATAGGGACAAAAGTTCTGGTCCACCTACTCATTATTCCTACAGGAGCTGCTCATGACATAGAAACCCACGTCAACAGTTTTATCAAGATGTTAATACCAGAGGATGCTTACTCTATTACTGATAAGCAAAATTTGGCCACTTTTATGAACCTCGGCGACTCCACTCCGTGCGACACCTTGTGGCCAAGGCGAGAAAAAGTGACTTCTTAGTGACTGCTTCACAGTGGCATACATACATATCTATCTATCTACACACACACACACACACACACACACACACACACACACACACACACACACACACACACACACACACAGAGCGGTATGTGAATGTGTGTGTAGACCGAACAAATTCTATGAGGTCTATCAGCAAACACATCAGCAACCACAGGAGAGCAAATAGAAAGCACATCTGCACATCAGTGCTAACAATCACATATCCATTATCCATGTATAAAAAACCCACTTGTTTTAAAAAAAGAGATGTGAAACTCCAGAATAGGGACTTACCTCTGTTGCCGACTAGACAGCAAACGATGTCCCACACAGGAAAGTAAAACTTTACTTTTCAGTTACACTGAAAAAAAACCCCACCCCCCAGTTATTAAAGTGTGCGCCCAAACACTGACTTCCGGCAATGACGGCAGGTTTTACAGGTAAGACGATTTAGACTGACATTTACAGTCGCTATTTATATATGGAGAGAAACCTCGAAACGGTTGCAAGTGCACGTACGATATGATTTACAAATGTGTATAATTTTGAGACGCATTTCACACTGCCCGCTTCACAGATATCCGCAAACTTAAGATGCGTTCATGTCCCAGTGTTAAACTGGGACATCTGACTTTCCTCGGTATACCTGCATTTTATCTATAAATTTATTCAAATAAAGTGGTCGCTTTTTCTAAATATAGCAGAAAATGTGATTTACCAATTAGAGGCAGTACACAGTAGCCCATAAAGGTTAATATATGGTTTAAATAATCTGATGCTACATGCTGGAGGATCTTCTGCTGGGAAAAGTCAGTCAGTGCTCAGCCGCATATGGGGAACACAATGGCTGTACATTAGTGATGGGATTTCCGGCTCTTTTTAGAGATCCGGCTCTTTCGGTTCGGCTCACTAAAAAGAGCCGGCTCTTTCGGCTCCGAACCGGCTCTTCAGGTTGTTTTGTTGCTTTAATTAATTTATTATTAACAATAACATAAAATTATGCACAAAAGGAATTACTAACGTAAAAAAAAGTGGTTCTACTTATATATGTTTATATATAAATATATGCGGTGGCCCCTAGAGACAAAACACGTACAAACTCCAAAACACATTTCTAGCATGAACTGAACTTCCAAAGCAGAGCTACTAGATCACTTAAATTACACAATTGAAAGCATGTGTGTATTGTTTGTGTATTTATACACAGGCACTCATATATATTCAAATAATTTTTAAAAAAGTTCATTTACCTGTTACTACCACACACCAAATCCGGTCGTTGGTACTTGCTGGCTTGTGTAGCCACAAGATAACAAAGGCTCAACACTGCGCCCAGCATCCTGGAGCACTTCTGTTGTCTTTTGTACTTGTTTTGAGTTTTTATATGCTTCTGAGTTTTTACGTGCTTCGGAGTTTGTACGTGTTTTGGAGTTTGTACATGCTTCAGAGTTCATACGTGATTTGAAGTTTGTATGTGCTTTGTCTCTAGGGGCCACCGTAAATATACTTTTATTTATTCACTCCACATAAAATGTAATAAATAAATCATATAATACAAAAATCAACTATTCACATTTCAACTTTTAACTATTTAAATTTTCAGCTTTTTCCTTTTACAAATTTAAAGTGAAAAGAACACAAAACACTGCAAACCACAACACAATTAAATATAAATTATAATATGAAAACAAACAGAAGATGCATATTCTCTGTCATATGGACCTGCATGAATAAACTTTCTGAATCCTTTATCATCTGCAACCGAAAATAGTTGTGGATGATTACTATACCTTTCTAATGTTGTTGTCCCTGCCTCTCTTTCTCTCTCTCTGGCTCTGTTCCTGTGCTACTGAGTGTAATTACCGCCCCTCCCCCCTCTGCCCAGCGTAAAGCACAAGGCTCGCGTGCTGAGTGAAGCGGAAAAAAAGTGGGAGAGAGAGGCTGAGAGAAAGAAAAAAAAAAAAAACCCCACGTGACGGCTCGCGATAAGGAGCCGGCTCGCGTCGTTCACGTCAAAGAGCCGGCTCTAAGAGCCATTTCGTTCGCGAACGACCCATCACTACTGTACATCACTTTGGATCAACTTCTGGAGTAAACATATGCTTGTCTTGGACAATCATTGTATATTTTTTAATATAAATATAATCCAGGTAATATGGAATTGACAATTCTCTAATTGGTAAATCTACATTTTCTAGTAAAGTGGTCAAGAGCTATTTAGAAAAAAAACTTCCAATTTATTTAAGAAAAACAAAACAAAAAGTCGGTGATGTCAAGAGAAATACAAATAGAAAAAGCAAGGAGTGCGATGTCGTGATGTCCCAGTTTTACGCTGGATCTTAATACAGCTTACTACACAGTAGTTTATGCATATTTCTCTCCATATCCATGTAACAAGATACATCCACATTAAAGGAGTATGTATAGGTTTCAAATAAACTGAGGGAAAGTTTTTTTCATCTGAACAACCGTTGAACCACAATAGTTTACTACGATTTAAATTTTAATGTAAAATGAACTGATGTGAATGTCCTATGATAACTTCACAAATGTTACCTTTGAGTTTTTTTGTTTTTAGAAGGGAAATACATTTAGTTAGTTATTTATCAAAATATTTATTTTTGAAGTGATTGAAACAACACAATTTTCTTTGTTTATTTAGTTGAGCCTTAATTTGCAAAAATCATTGGGATTTTCCAACAGTGGCCAATCTACAAAATTTTACATGGGATGCAAAGGAGGGGCAAGTTGTCTAGGCAGGGTGGCACATACATCTTCAGTGAAGTGAAATCCCCCTGTTTAAATGGAGTCAACAATACAGCCACAAAAACTCTTTAAAACTATTTATTGTATCATTGTCTCTAAGAAAACAAAGAAAAGGTGATTTTTTTTTTTTTACAAGTTTTAAAGTAGAAAAACTTAGTGTAATAAAATCATTTGAATGTAATTATGTATGCCTTTATTTGAAGGGACAATAAGAAAGACAGTTTCATTTAGGCAGTCTTGGCTTGTGAAGAATGAATTTACACATGCTGATATATATTTGCATTTGCACAAGTAGGACAATAAGAATAGGGAATACCCTCAAAACAGTTATGTCACATTATTGATTTCAGAAGAAAACAGAAGATAAAGGGAATAACCCCATATCCCTTCTTCACCTAACTTTGACCCCCTTCTATTTCTGGACATCACATCTTTTGAGACATATGAATTTTCATTCATATGAGTACAAGTACACTTAATTTCATGTCTTATTCAGGTTTAGCTATTTTCTCTTCAGTTAGGTTTACGATTAGCCAATTTTTACACAAACATCCATTCTTACATGATATGTTTTACAGATAAAAATCATGTTTATTCACATTCTACAGAAGAAAATATCAGCTATTTGTTTAATTCTAAAAGCAAAGTAAAACATGGTAATCAACAATGCTAAAGGAAAACTGAGTATAGCAAAGAAAAAGTATGGTGTATAAATGCAGCACACTTCTATGATTTTGTAGCTTTTGTCAAAAGTAATGTTCCACCAAATAAACTTCCAACTAACGTGTCAGTTTGTGGATATAAACACAGCAATCGTTTAATTTACTGTCTGCAATGTCAGCTTTACAGAACCATTAATCCTCATTTTTTAAGTTCATTTACTTTCAAAGTGTAATAGTTCTCTTGTAATTTTAAAATTTTCAGTTGCATTTTTATTTTTTCCCCCTTCAGTTGATCAAGATCCATCGTATTCAAACCAGAGCTGGCTGAGGGCCCAGGCGACGGGGCCTCCGTTATGTCCGCACTGCAAGTAAAAACACTCTTGTTTATGGAATTCTTTTTTTAAATATATTTTTTATACATTTTGTCTAGAAAGAAAACATATTCTTAACAAGCAATTTTTGCACAAGAAAATTAAGCTCATTCAAGAAAAATGTCTGAATGTTCTCAGTCATCCAGGTCATTGTAGTCTAAGGAGCTTTGAAAGAAAAGTGTCTGGACTTCTTTAAATAGCTTGAAGACGTTTCACCTCTCATCCGAGAAGTTTCTTCAGTTCAGAACTGAAGATTCTGGTTCTGATTCTTGAAATAAGAAAGATAATCTTATTCTTCTAGAATAAGATTATCTTTCTTATTTCAGGAGTAAGGCCACTTTAACGACTTTTCAATTTAAGAAATGCATAAAGGCAGCCAGCCCAGGTGTCACTGTCGGAGAAAGAAGACCCAGTCGCACACAGATAACAATTGATCACTTATCTGGCAGGTAATACTTAAATACGCAAACGGTCCAAGAATACTACCAGGCTTAGTGCAATACTTCAGCACTGACTGTCATTCAGCCACACCAATAAATAGTCCTGCCTAAGAGAGCGGCAGCACTAGGTAAACAATCGCCACAAAGCCGGAGAGAAAAAGGAAAGAAAAACAAGAACAAACAAACACAGGCAGGTCGACCAGTTGGGGAACCGTCCGGTCGATCAGGCTTGAGTCTGACCCATGGCCTTTTGTTGCATGTCTTCCCCTCTCTCTCCCTCTACTTTCCTGTCAGTTCTTCACTGTCTCTATCAATAAAGGCCAAAAATAAAATATAAAAAATTTAAATCTAGACTTACCTATAGAAAGCTTTTTTATTTATGTGAAAATCTAAATTAAACACTAAAATAACAAAATAATTCTTCAAAATAGCTTGTTCAAGAAAGCATAATACATATTATAGGTAAAAAAAAATTTAATAATCAGTGTCTTTCCTTGTAATAATTCAAATTTTCTTAAATTAATCACACATTTTAGACAGTTTTGCCTAATTTAGGCATAAAACAGATTCATTTGCTAGTTTTAAGGATTCTAGCAAAACAACTTACCCAATTGGCAGATTTTTTCTCTCAAAACTAGACAGTTTTGTCAGATTTAAGAATATTTGGCTAATTTCAAGTAGAGTTGCTTTTGCAGTGCGAGAAATAAATGCCGTCGAAAAACAACCCTTTAAGACTGTGTGAATAAATTCAAAATCTTTGCCTAAATGATATGAGAGCTTTATCTTACCCCCCTTCTGGCCTCATGGATTGTAAATCAGCTACTTTGTGGCCAGAGCAGTGAACAGCTTTATGCTCTTGCTGATCTGACACGGCCAGAGATTCACAGGAAGGACCTGTACATTTAGAAAACATGTTGGGAAAAGACCAGAAGAGATCAAAAGAAATAATAAAAAATAAAACAAATACATGAAACTGGATTTTTTTTTTCTAGAAAAAAAAAAAAAAAGCAGAAAAAAAATCATGCTAGTGATTCTGGTTTTTGAACAACTCACTCAGTTTGTCTTCAGGTTCTTTCTTAACATTTTGCTGTTGGATTGCTGTGTTCTTTACCACATCTCTGTTATTTCCACTGACTTTAGATCTTGGCATCTCAGGATGATGTCCAGTCTTCTGTTTCAAAGACAGCCAATTATATATGAGTATCCTTATTTATAATTTCGTTTGAAAATAATAAAACTATTTTGAGCAACATTTAGTTTAATCCAAGTTTTATTTATATAACACAGAAACTATAAAGAGTCAGCTCATGGTGCTTTATACTGTAAAGACCCTACAATAATACAGAGAAAATACCAACAATTAGATGACCCCCTATGAGCACGTGCTTTAGTGACAGTGGTGTTTTAATTTGTCTTTATTTTGAATGCTAAGTTTTTAATAAAATATAACAGTCTTACCTCAGGAAGGCTATTAACGACACCCTTTACTTCGATCTTCAGTGCAGGTTTCACAGGTGTCAAAATTGTGCTGGTTGTTGTCTTCTCTGAAAAAAGGATGATTAAAATATGAGCATACACACTTTGGAATTATTAGAATTAGTTTGATGTTGATGTTCAGTCTGAACTTCAGCAGATCATCTTGACCATGTCTCCATGTCTTTGAGTTGCTGTCATGTGATTGGCTGATTAGATTTTTGCATTAATGAGCAGTTGGACAGGTATACGCAATAAAATGGCAGTTTAGTGTCTTTTGGAAAGTACAACTATTCATTACAGAACACACCCGATCTGTTTTGATCACAAAGACATGCGGAAATAATATTTATTCAAGCTGCAAACAAAACTACTAGTTAGCTGTGTGCACATGTGCTAACATATCTGTAAATGCTTACATAAAATAAAAAAAGCTCCTAATTTTAGCACAAGCCTGTAGAAGGATTTCACTCATTGTTTGGAGAACTTCAATTATCATTTCAGAACTGAGCCAAATTAACTGTACACCCACACTCATCTCACATAATCAGAGGTTAAAGAAGGACGAACCTGTGAACTTAGAAAATAGATTGAAAGTGTTTTTCTTCTATTTCAACAACAAAAAAAGCAAAAAACTAAATAGAAGTTGAATACGACCTTAAAGTGCTTTTAGTATTTGAACAACTCACTCAGTTCCTCTTTGGGTTCTTGCTTAACATTCAGCTGTTTGATTGCTGTGTTTGTTGCCACATCTCTGTTATTTCCACTGACTTCAGACCTTGGCATGTCAGGACGATGTCTAGTCTTCTGTTTTAAAGACAACAAAGAATATATTTGTATTTATTTTAAATAGTCGGACTGGATGTTGTCAAAGCATACATTTGTAATTTGTCATGCTGAACCATAATATTTGCCAAATTTCTATCTTGATGACGGTGCTGGTGTAAAGCAGAGTACTCTAAGATGATTAACATACTCAAAAGTTCCAGCAATGTAAAGCACAGTGAAACATTTAAATAAAATAATCTGTCTTGCCTCAGGAGGGATGTTAATGATACACTTTACCTCTTTCATCTGTAATGCATGTTTTCCAGGTGTTGGAATTGTACTTGTTACTCTCTCTGAAAAAAAGAGGAAGAGTTATTTTCATACACAAACAAGGTCTTTGTTATCCAAACATACCAATAGGAAATATATTGGAAATGTCACCTTTGGTACTACTGCTGCCACTATTGTTAGAGGCAACAGCAGGCGCAGTCTCTTCCTCATCATTATCATCTTCTTCATCCTCATCTTCCTCAGTGCTACGCTGATCGTCACCAACATCATCTTCATCCATATCCTCATCTTCATCTTCAACAAGATCTTCCTCGCTTTCTTCTTCTTCAGAAGAGATATAAATCGGTGTAGCATCTTCATCTTCGTTTTTCTTAGTGTCAGGCTCATTATCTTCATCCATATCATCATCATCCTCTTCTCCATCATCATCTTCATCTTGATCCTTGGGTTCTTTCAAGAGATGTTTAAATGTTTAAAATATTACAACGTACATGGAGATTTTTGTGACTTTTTCTATGCAAATACTCTTTTTTTTTTCTGAAATCCTGTGGTGTATTTGTCAAAACTACTGAAGTCTTCAAACAGCTGATTAAAAACAATATAATGTTTGCATGCTTTTGATTCATATTCTCAAACATTCTCTGGTTTTGAGGCACAGATTTAAAAAAAAAAAAAAAAAAAAAAAAAAAAAAGCAGACAAACCTGTTGAGAGTTTGTGGGACTCAAGGTCTGATGATTGTGGTTTTCTTTTCTTTTGTCTATAATCTTTAGCAGTTAGATCACCTTTCTGTGATAAGTTAATTCAACAGTTTATTTAGTGAAATCTGATTTTTGTAGATTCATAAAAATGCAACAAAGTACCTTGAGCCAAAAGCGTAGAGTTTTTCCTTTGTGGTAAATAGATGACTTCCATTTTCTGCATGGCTCTTTTCCTGCAAGCTTCTCAAACTTAGATGGAGTGTAAAAGAAGCCTTTACGGTAAATACATGCCTCACCTATATTTATAAAGAAAAAAAGTAATCGTTTTTATGAAAAAGTTATTCATTGATTGATGTATTTATATATGTACAAAAGAGAAAAGGAAAGACTGGTAAGAAAACAATACTGTATGCACTTACCTTTTCTCATCTTCTCTTTATCCAGGATGCCCATTTTGGTTCCACATTTTACACGCCAGAGGTCTGTTTTTTGAATAACCAAAAAAAAAGTACTTTCTCCATAAAAATATATATTAAATGTATTTTCATGGTCAATGTACAATGTACTAATAATTTGCAATTGTAGAAGTTGTATAAAGAGAGATGCCAGTTTTGACAGTGTTTCCTACTTTCATTGTAATAGTTGTGATAATGCAAATATTTATAATTCAATTCAGTTTTATTTATATAGCACCAAATCACAACAACAGTCACTTCAATGCATTCTATTGGAAGGTACAGACCCTGCAATAATAAAGAGAAAACCCCAACAATCAGATAACCCCTTATGAGCAAGCACTTTGGTGACAGTGGCAAAGAAAAACTTTTTAACAAGAAGACTCGGGCAGAACCAGGCACAGAGAGGGTCAGCCATTCTGTCACGACCAGTTGGAGTGAGGGAGGGAGACAGGACAAAAGACATGCTGTGGAGTTGGTTCTTCAGTAGGTGATGCTGCCTAAATGAAGTGAAAATGTTGCCCGTCTTATTGTCACTTTGGATGAAAACTTGAAATACATCAGTTTGCTCCATTATCCAACACTTTTTGGGGGGTTTTCTTTCCTTAAATATTACATTTAAATAAAGCCAAAAATGTCCTCCAGTTAAGGTATAATGCGATGCTAAGATCCCTGGAGAGTGTTTCCTAAACCTATATCTGCCAAAAACTTTGCAGTCACGTAAAATAATTTTAATGTAATTATGCAGGTCTTTATCTGAAGGAACAAAAGAAAGGCAGTTTCATTTAGGCAGTCTCAACTTGTAAAGAATGAATTCACACATGCGTTTATATATTTGCATTTACACAAGTATGACAATGAAGAATATGAAATACCCTCAAAACTATCATGTCTCATTATACCCTGCAACTTCAACAGCTTCAGAGAATTATATTTCGCATGCAGAAATATATTTCAATAAACAGATCTTTAAGGTAAAATGACACAAAGGACTTACTGTTCTCATTTTTATCATCCGCAAATCTCTCTCTTTTCTTCAAGCTAATTCTTCCTTTTTTCCTTTTGGGTTTCTCATATTTTTCCCATGGAAATCCTGGAAGCAGGCTTTCAAGGGATTTATCCATTTTTTATTTTTCAATATTAGATATCTCCTTCCTAAACAGACTTTAGAGAAGAAAAGTTATTTTCAGCTAAAATAACGCTCTTGAATCACTTAAATCAATTACAGTCACAATCATTAAAAAAAAAAAAAAAAAGTGACAAGCGTCACGAAGTACAAGGTGGACTCACGCGCTGGACTCCGAGGATGATGCACACAAGTGAATTTATTAAAGAACAATATCCAATGAGTGTATATACACAGATGCGGGGCAGTGCTATGTACAAAAGGTGAGGGGGGCAGGGCTCCTGGGAAAATCCAGGGGAACACGCTCGTCTCTCTCCACACAATCCAAACACGAATCCACTCGCACACCAGGGAAACAGTCCAGGGAATCTGCACACAAAGAAACGCTTGTTAGATTCTAAACACACACTGCACGGGAAAATACTTGCTGGGCCGCTCGACTTTCACTGACGCGATTCTCACAACAATCCAGCGAAGAACAGCCGTTGCTTCCTGTCTTAAATACCATCCACACTGATGAGGCACAGGTGTTTCTTCCTCCGAGGGCGTGGGCCAAGGGCGTGAACAGGGGCGGAGCGTGGGGGTGGCTTACTGGGCTTAAGCCCGGGTTGTTTTGTCAGAAGCCCGGGGTATTTTGGAGTGTAATTTTTTCATAGTTAGATGCCTGGCTGACAACTGTATAAAACAAAAAGTACACACAATATTCGAAGCACATAGTGCACACTGTGGGAATTTACGACTGTGCGTGAATCCCCCCTGATATTGGTATGATCCGAGCTCAGGCACTAAGCGACTGAGCGAGGGGGCGGGGCAGCTGCTGCCTGTGTGCGCTGTTGGAGAGACGGAGCCAGCCATACTAAGGAGAGCTTAAGTTTGAGCAGGTACCAAAGCAAATCATTCATACTGTACAAATAATGTAAATATGACGGTGCATCACGAAAGATTGATATCAAACTGATCACTTGACCAATATTACGTTACTTGCTCTTCAAGTGAATCAACAAATGGCGAAATGAAAAGCCGAACAGATGCTATTTTTTTAGAGAGTCTTATCTTACGTGTGTTTATTTCATATTTTCAGTTCTTACCCTCCCCGACTAAATCAGTTTCAGTTATGTACTGAAATATAAGAATGGACATTAGAGGGTTCTTTCAAAGAAAAAACTCAGGTAAATGTTATTTTATATATTATGCTTTGTATGTTGTTCAGTATATTTCTATGCAAAACAAGAGGGATTTGAGTACACAGCAGGATATTCATATTTGTAACCAGATATTTACATACACTTTAGGGAGAAAACATTTTTACTGTACAACATCAATTTAGAGTAAACTTTTGTTTTAGAAAAATATTGAAATATCTTTTGAATTAGTTAAATGTCATAATAAAGAGAGACAGAGCTGTCTATTTTTTATCACTTTCATCAAATTTAGGAGTACATGTACACTAAGTTTATTGTTAATTAATAAGAAAACTCCAGACGATTCCATTCTGAGCTGAAGAAGCTTCTGATAGGTTAGTAGAGTCCATGTGAGTAAATTGGTGGCACACCTGTGGATGCATATAAGGCAAAACACAGAGCCTGTTTCTGTGACATGGGAAAATCAAGAGATGTCAACCACAACACCAGGAAAAGAACTGTGGAGCTCCATAAGTGTGGCTCAGTTTTGCATACAATTTGGTGCCATTTACAATTAAGAAATACAGATAGTTTCTCTCTTTACTCTTAAAGTTAACAAATATGTTTTTTATATTTATCAATCTAAAAAAATAAACATTTAGTCTGATTTGATGTTACAATTAAAAAAGTGTTTGTGTTTTGATCTGAAGAGTTTGTAAATATCTGTATATTTGATGATTGTCAGCACAAAGAGGGAGAGAGAGGAACAGAGAGAGAGAGAGGAACAGAGAGAGAGGAACAGAGAGGGAGAGAGAGGAACAGAGAGAGAGGAACAGAGAGAGAGAGAGGAACAGAGAGAGAGGAACAGAGAGAGAGGAACAGAGAGGGAGAGAGAGGAACAGAGAGAGAGAGAGAGAGGAACAGAGAGGGAGAGAGAGAATGAGGACAGAACAGAGATGAACAAGAGCAGGTGAGACACACATGTTAGTCAAATGGTTGTTTACCAAAAGTATCACCGTATCATAGGTCCTCATGTATCTCGTACCTAGTGTTTCTTTTTAGGTTTGCTATTTTTCAAATTCTACATTTATTAAGCTTGAACATTTATTAGGCTTGTTTGCACAACAAGGCTAAATAATTATATAAACTTTTCTCAATCTAAATAGTGGACTTTGGTAGAATTAAAAAATAAGTGTAGTGCAGGTCTATGATGATTTTTAGTGCTACTATCATCTAGTTCTGGTTCTGTCTTGGTTAAGTCCTAAGTAGTCCTGATTTTGAACTGTTGTAGTCCCGTTTTAATTCCGGATCAGTTCTGGGTCTGGTTGAATTGGGGTTTAGTCCTCGTGTCTTGATACAGCCCCGACTTTGTTCTGCCCTGCTGCTTAATTAAAAAACTAGTTTAAGGTGTCCTGCATGTGTGATATATATTTTTCCCTATATGAAGTCATTCTTTTTTGAACAAAACTCAAAACAGAGCCTATCAATCTTTCAGTCATTTCTAACCCCCCCCCCAAAAAAAAAAAACCCCCCAAAAAAACCCCCACATGCATACTATCCTTTAGGGCTAAGCCCCGGGTGTTTCAAATGTCTGGCTCCGCCTCTGGGCGTGAACCTATAATGAGTCCAATTTCATTCTTCATTTTTCTTTTTCAAAGAAACAAGTTCATCTTCGACCATAGCCTTTAATTTCTTTTCAATTGCCAGAGCCCTAATATTTCTCTGACATTTTTGTTTCATCTCCATGTTCTGGGCCTTTTGATCATCTATTACTTTGCCCATTTCATATTTCTTATCTGTTAACTCTTTCACAGTTTTATCCATTAATTCATTTTGGTCCTGTAACTTTGTATTATGTGTCAAAAGGCCCTCAATCCAATATTGCAAGGATTTATGTTCCTCCTCGCGTTCTTTAACTGCGTTGACGGTCACACTTTTACCAATTTTTAATCGATTCTCAAACTTTTCTATATGATTAGCATAAATTCCCATGACCGTTTTAAACTCTGTTTCTGCAGCATTAGCTTTGTTTTCGAGGTTTTTTGTATTTTCATCGTAAAATTGCTGCATCTGATTTTTCTCCTCTTTGTGGCGTTTCAATAATAAGTCAACAATTTGGCTGTTGTGAAATTCCTGACGTGCCACCTTTTTTTCTGTTTCCAGCAGTCCTTGCAGGACTTCGACGTCTTCCTCATGATTTTGTTTAAGTTCAGCCACAGTTTTCTCCGTCTCTGCGCGGAACTTTATGAGAGCTTCATGGTCATCTTTTATCAAGTTTCACCTGTCAGAGGTATTTGTCCTGTCTTCCACGACAGAAGACAGCATCTCATTATTCTGCCAAACTTCATTGTTTTCTTCAGTTAGATCCTCGATCCGTTTTCAAGTATTCAAGTATTCAAGCTCTATTTTAAGCTTTTCAACTTCGTTAATCATTGGACGGAGTCTTTGGTCAAACTGGCTGGCATATGTTTCTTTTTCTTTTTGGCTTTTGTCTTTTAGGCCATTAACCATTTTTTTTTTTTCAATATATTAACATCTCTGTCTTTCTTAGGTTTTGAACTAATTTCTGCTTTTTAATGCTGTATAATTTCACAACAAAACGATAGCTTAATAATCAATTCATTTTGACAGGTTTCATGGTCTATTTAAGGCTTTTTGGACATCAAAGGATCAAAGGAATGTCATTAAACGTCACCACAGACAACAGACAATTCATTCTGTTTTGCAGTGTGAGTCAGTAGTGACCGGTGACTGGCTGCTCCTGCCAATGATGCGCAGCTAATCAACATCGTTGACAGGCTATGACAGCGTCCTCATGTGCCGACACCGGTGTTTTAGCTAGCAAAGCGGCGTGGCTGATGTGGAGTGAAGCCAGTTAATGACAACGTGTACAACCATTGGAGATGTGAGCAGGACAGACGGAACGTGTGGACTTTATACCAGTTTTTAAATTGTGTTGATAGGCCACGTAAAACCAGAGTTATGATAAAAAAAAAATATATGGAATGTTTGTTGTTTTCTGAATACTGTCGTTTATATAGTATTATAAACGATTACAGGGGTAGGCAACTCCAGGCCTCGAGAGCCGCTGTCCTGCAGGTTTTAGATGCGTCCTTGATCCAACACAGCTGATTTAAATGACTAAATTACCTCAACATTTCTTGAAGTTCTCCAGAGGCCTGGTAATGAACTGATCATTTGATTCAGGGGTGTTGATCCAGAGTGTTATCTAAAGCATGTGGGACACCACATCTCGAGGCCTGGAGTTGGCCACTCTTGGCCTGTTAGATTAAATTATCAAATGCTTCAAAACCCTTTTGAATTTTTAGCAGTTAATTTTTAACAATCAATTGGTGGTAATCCATCATCAGAAATGAGGAAAGGTGGTGTTGATGGAGACTCTGGGGAAGGCCTTCGTCTGCCAGGGTGTTTTGGAGCCACTTGAATAAATTTAGTTTGCACTGGAGGTGGATGAGGTTTAATCTGTGGAAAGATCTGAGACGGAGTCGGAGTCTCCTCATAACATCTCCCCATCACGCCTCTATGGACCAACGGTGCCAGCTTTTGTCCTTTCTGTTTTTCTAATTTAAGCTGGAGTTGAACGTCTTTCACTCTAGATTTTAGATGAGCTGATGGGTTTAGATTTTGTTATTGTCATTTGTATTTAGAAACATTTAACCATATATGCTTAGAGGTGTATAATCATTTGTGGATTGAAAGAATGTCTCATCCTAGGAGGTCTGTAACAACTCTGTGTAGCATGAAGGGGGAGTGCGTTCACTCCCTCTACAGAGTGTTCCGGCGTAGATCACACCTCCTAGGAGAGGTCGTATCTTCTCTTGCTGATATATGGTATAGCAAACACACGTATATCTGTTTAAGTATAAGAGCCTTTTGTTCAGATGGACCGCTAGACTCCTGGCACCAGCTTTGGGGAGTCTTCACAGGGTCACATCTGGACCCCACACACACACACACACACACACACAGTATTCTTTGTTCACATGTATACCTATGTAAGATGTTATATGTTAATGACCCTATGCATATTCATGTAACCACAATAAAAGGAGTGCTATGGGGAGCCTGGCTGAGAGTCTGACGGTGGTCAAGTGGTGGAACGACACTCGGCCCCAGCCAGGTCTCCCTCATGCATGAGTAAACCAGAGAACTTTGGTGCCTTGTGTCTTGCTTTTTGCTGCGTAGCAGATTGTCCTTAACGTTCCAGCGAATAGGTTTATGCTACAAACCTATCATGACCTATCTCTTTTTCTTCATTGGCAGCCTTTCTGATCATCTGGTTCACTGGTCCAATGAGCTCCTGTTTTTGTCTGAATAAAGCGTCTTAGAAAGACTTTACCATATCACTGTACTGCTTTTTAAATGATTCCAGCTCCCGTGTTTTATCTAGTAAAGCTGCATCTAGATCTTTGCATCTGGTACGTAGACAGTTCAGCTGCTTTTCAAGAAACTCCTTCGTTGTTCCAACAAAGGGGATGCCTTCCACACCGTCTACGTATTTCTTTTTCAAGTTGTGGAACATATCCCTAAATTCCACCTTTTCTTTTTCTCTGAAGTGACCTGCATGTGGAAATGCCTTTTCAAAGGACAAAACGCACTGGTACAATTCCTCTTGGAAGTAGTGCTCTTTCTTCTCCAGCCAATTCACTTTGTGTATACATTTTTCCCTTTGCTTTATTTTCATTAAAGTCCAGGAATGCACATTGCATTCCTGGATGCAAAATTCCAGGAATAAAGCTGAAAAGTGAAATAAACTAGAGGGACAAACGTTCTGGTCCACCTACACATTATTCCTACAGGGACTGCTTGTGACACAGAAACCCACCTCAACCTAACTGGCCTATGATAACTTCATAAATATTGCCCTTTAGTTATTTATAAGTTAATTTATTAACTTGTTTAATAGTAATAGTAAAGGAGGGGCAAGATGTCTAGGCAGGTTGGCACACCTCTTCAGTGAAGCAGGTGAAATTCTCCTATTCCCCTAATGGAGTCAAAAAAATATCCACAAAAACACTTAAAAACTATTTATATGCATCATTGTCTCTTCTAAGAAAACAAAGAGAAGCTGATTTTTACAAGTCTTACAGTATAAAAACTGCATTTAAAAAACTGTGGCCGTATGGTATGCTGATCACAGCATGCACAAAGAAAAGCTACTGGAGCTCACATTAGAAATGATTGTGTTGTGGTTCTTTTACCTATGCTGAGATCCTATAGACTATAAGATCCCTCACCTACTGAATTTCACATTAAACCCAGACTGTACTCATTTTACTTTCACCCTCTACAATCTAGGCACCAGAAAATAGTTTTGTTTTTTTTTGTAAAATCCTTTTTCACTATGTAACGTATTCAATTGAAGCACATCCATTAGAATCAAATGTGAATATTTTTATCATCACGTACTAATAGTATTTTATTCTTATATTAAAATAACATACGAAGGTTCAGTTACCTTTGTACAAATATGATTAGTTGACTTGTGCTTTAAGGAGATTATTTTTACTTTCATACTTTGAGTACAGTTCAGAGCCTGTATTCTTTTACTTTTACAGTATGGAACGCTATCAAACATGGTTTAGTTATACATTTCAGTTCAGTTCATTTTTATTTATAAAGTGAATTGTCACAACAACAGTTGCCTCAAGGCACGTTCTATTCTATTTCTATTAATAATAAGTATACTGTCTGTGTGAACATATTTCAGTAAATATTCCTATAAAGAAGTGAGCTGTGGTTCAAGACTTTTGCAAAACACTATTTTTTATGCAGTAAATTAATACAATTTATATGTTTTACATTTACCATATTGTTATTATTATTTTTTAACTAAAATAATGTTCTTGGTCAATTACAGTCAAAATCATTAAAAAAAAAGGAGTGACAAGAGTGAATATTGAATTCTTTGTTCACTTGGTCAGCACAAGCGAAGAAATGCAAAGTCCATCCTGGAATGGACTTTACATTTCCTGGACTTTGCATACAGGAATGGACTTTGCATTCCTGTATGCAAAGTTCCAGGGATAAAACTGAAAAGTGAAATATATAGGGACAAACGTTCTGGTCCACCTAAACATTATTCCCACGGGAACTGCTTATGACATAGAAACCCACCTCAACAGTTTTCACGAAGATGTTAATAAAAGAAGAATGATGTCCCAAAACAGGAGAATGAAACTTAACTTTTCAGTTACACTGGAAAAATAAACACTCTCAGCCGTTGAGAGTTGACATACTGTTTTTTTTAAACTAAAATAACGTTCTTGGTCAATTATAGTCACAATAATTTAAAAAAGGAGTGACACGAGTAAATGTTGAATTCATTCGTATACCTGCTTTACACAGAAAACCATGTCATGAACACAATTTTTATGTTGACGTTAATACCAGAGGATGCTCGGTACTCTGCAGTTACTGATAAGCGAGACATGACTACATATTGCTGTAAAGTGATTTAACAATGGACCATATCATTTCAAAACTTGTAATAGCCTTTTATTAATCCTGCCACTATTTTTTCTTAGCATTTTTACAGTTGCTTTACCTGATTACCTAAAGAGAACCTTCAATGCTATGGAAACATTTTCTAATTATTGACTGATACATTTGAATCACATTTTTACTGCAATTTATTCTGAAATAACCGGTAACCTTCATTATCATAGATCTGAGTGATAAATGATCTATTACTGAAAAAGCTGAAAAAATATTATTTCCATTTATTATATTTTGGGCTGATAGTTTTTCCTGATGTACATTTGAGACTGAAGACCACTATATTTCACTATTCTTTGATGTGAGTGTCTTGCTTGCAGGGATATGAATACCAGTTTGCTTCATAATCAGAATCATAAGATTCTGAATTGACCTCATCTTCATCCTCCTCCTCTGTGATCAAAATTAAGCCTCCAGGCGTGTCAACTGTTTACTTCTGCTGCTCATTTTGTAAAACAGGTGAGTATATCATATGCAGCTGCAATGGGTGGCGTTGTTGTCCTTGGGAACAGAAAAGGTTCTCATCAAAGTCATACCACCTGCATTCTCACTTCATATAAGGTCAATAAGGTGTGTGTGTGTTTTGTGGTGAAGTATGTCTGTCATGGCTACTGCACAGACTCAAGTGCAGACAGAGGTCTTTGCACACAAAACACAGTTTATTTACAATATGAAACACCTCAGGGCTATATATGTACAGTGAGATAAGAGGGGGTCCATGGCTCCAGGGAGAAGGGGTAATCCACACACACGCTTCCACCACAGCTCCTCCAGGAAAGGTCCGTAATCTGGACCAGGAGGGGGATATCCACACACACAGAATACAGGAGCTAGTACCACAGACGAATACACACAGGGTGATCTTTGAAGAAAAGCACCAGGATTGCACACACAGCCTGACGTACTGCGGTCTGTCTGTGAGGTAGTCAGAGATCCAAACAACCTAAACAATCCTGTTTAGTTTCTCCTGGAGCAGACAGGGCTGGGTTGTATTGAAGGCGCTGGAAAAGTCAAGAAACAGGATCCTGACCGTGCCTTTTCCCCTTTCCAGGTGTGAGTGGGCTCTATGCAGGAGGTACAGGATGGCATCCTCCACTCCGACATCCACCTTGTAGGTGAACTGTATTGGGTCCTGGGCATGTTGTACCTGTGGTTGGAGGAGGCTGAGGAAGAGCCGCTGTAGAGTCTTCATAAGATGTGACGTCAGTGCCACCGGTCGGAAATCATTCAGCTCATTGGGCCGGTTCTTTTTGGGGACTGGGACGATGCAGGATGTCTTCCAGACGACGGGCACGCTCCCCAGTCACAGGCTGAGGTTGTAGACTCGTTGTAGCGGCTCCCCAAGTCCAGCAGCACACGCCTTTAGCATCCTAGGACACACCTTGTCTGGGCCTGCTGCCTTCCTGGGGCGAGAGGGCTCTGTAGTAAAGGTGAGGGTGGGGTGGCACTGTATGCATCTCTCAAATTAACATACAGTAGGTCAGTTGTCCTGTTGCTCCATGTGGGACAATTCACAAACTGGTGAAAGTCAGCCAGAGTAGAATCTATTCCTGAAGACTACTTAAAGAAATGAGAACAAAACTGCACAAGAGAGTTCAGACTGTGTCGAAGAATAAAGGTGGTCGTACCAAATATTGATTGTCTTTCAAACTCGTTGCCATTTTAAAACTCTGTATTGTATTTCCATGTATATTTCCACAAATCTTTACATCTACTTTTTCCTAGTAGTGTACATGAATTTATACATGAATATGATAAAAAAGTGAAGATTAATACGTTGTATGTGGTGTTAGGATACAATATATGGTTTGTTTTGTTTTTATATGCATGTTGAAATATTTTTTCTTAGCTTACTTTTTCAGAAAATAAAATTTTGTATGATTAACCAAAATGATCCAGGCATTAATGATTCTTTTACTGCAGAAATTGCTATTACTAAATTTAACCACTGATTGTATTTATGTTATACTGATATTAGTCTTCTTATTATCCATAACTTAGTTGCTTTGCGGCAACAGATTCACTACTGAGCAGAGCTCCAAGAGACAACAGGCTCCAGGTGGCCAAGCTGAGACGTGAGGGCGAAAGTCAAAGTTCATTTAGAGAATAGAAAAGAGACTCAAAAAGTGACCTAAAACTATCAA
This sequence comes from Simochromis diagramma, assembly GCF_900408965.1. NCBI lineage: Eukaryota > Metazoa > Chordata > Actinopteri > Cichliformes > Cichlidae > Simochromis > Simochromis diagramma. The sequence goes on along the minus strand of NW_024387326.1, from coordinate 3,660,173 downwards.
GGTAAATATGTTGCAAAATGTGAGAGATTGAAAAATTTTCACTTGCTTTTCTCAAATCCACACATGGTCAGATATATAGATATATAAAAGTACACTGCAAAAACGATTTTTAAAAAAGTAAAAAACAACCCTTGTTTATGGACATTTTGTCTCATTCTTTGTCTAAAAAAGAAAATATAAACAAGCAAGTTACAAAGTATGACAATGGTTTGGTTGAAATTCCAGAATACAAATAAGATTATTTTTCTCATTTCAAGAGTAAGACCACTTAAACAGCTGCTTAATTTAAGAAATGTATTTAATGACACTACTAATATTTTGTTAGCAAGTTGCACCTCAACCAGAAACTTTTGGTTGTCATCAACAAGCGTGTGACATAATTCCGGCTGAATATTTGACCGTTCTTCTTTGCAAAGCTCGTACAGTTTATTAAAATTATTTGGTTTTTTGGCAAAGAACTGGGTTTTAAGCACAGTCTTGTTGTTGGTGACTGAAAGTCTCTAAATGTGGTGAAACGTGCTCAAAGGCATTTAACCAAATATCACTGGGAGTGTATCTGTGTATACTTTTCACACAGGGCCAAATATTTAGGTATATAAGCAGGACACAGAGGCAGGCAAGCTGATGAGAAGGAGGATTTCCACCCTGATGATACAGCAGCACAAACTCAGCAGTGTGTGAGAAAGAGGAGGAGGCAGAAGAGCCAGCGCCAGCTGAGAGATGGAGAGAGGAGACAGACTGTTCTTTCTTTGTGAAAGACTGCTTGAGAAGTTGAAAATAACTAACTATCTGTTCTGAATCAATCTTATTAGGTAATGTTAAAATAATTTTATCATTAAATATTTTCACTTTAGGAGAAAGTGCTCAGGTAGTTACAGGTAAAAACTGTGAGTGACAGTAAAAGGTTCTATATTCAAAAACTTAATCAACACCAGAATATACCTGACAATAAATGTCAGTATTTTTTTCTTGACTTATATAAAACATGGTGTATCTTGGATTAATAGCACTACTGTGTTTGTTGCATATATATTTTACAGTCCCGTGGGCTCAGCCTCAGAAGAGGAAGCAACGAAGACTAGACTGTCCCATTTAACAGCCTTGCACTTCCAGCCTTCAAAGCTCCCAGCCTATGTAGACTGAAGGCTGGGAGCTTTGAAGAATGCAGGCCCTGAACTGGGACACACCTAATATGACATTTCATCTGACGTCTGACGCTGGTTTCCTGAGACCTGACATATTTTTTTCATTCTTTGTTTTTAAAAGGTAGTGATCTGGAGTGTCGTATGCCACATGATAAAATACCAAAATACAGTCTGGCTCATGTAATGTAGGCTGTGCAACACCTGTACAGTTTTAGCTATGACTTTAGCTATTCACGGATTGCTTAAGTACATAGTGTTTATCATCAATCCAAACAAAACAAACAAAAAGAATAATTACCTCAGTTATGCCCACAGGCAGCTGATGATTCCCAAAGCAGTAAAAATGAAACTAGTAACTCCCACTGCCTTACTGAGACACCCGAAGAGCTTCTGTTTTTCTACACCCACAAGCCAGAGCTTATGTTCAAACAACCACCAGGGGGGTTCTGTAGTGTCAGCCTTAGCTTCATTGACAAGGTCTGTTTATCTCACATGCGCATTAGAAAGACAGATATAGCCTCACAATCAATAACAGCTGCGTTCTGATTAAGTTAAAATAAATTATTCTCAAAATTTATTTTGTTTCTTTTATTTCTCCATATCACATTACAGCCACTGACATTTATACATGTTATTGTGAAGTCATACTACTAAGAACCTAATAAAATTACAGTTAATTTTAAAATTGCACATGTGTACAATGTGCACAATTGCAGTACTGTGCAAAAATCTTGAGTCATGTGTCATTTTTCATGTTTTGGTTCTAAGGAGGCAGATTTTCTTTTCTTTTTTTTCTTTTAAATCTTAGCCTTGAGCCTGTTCTCCGTGATTTCACTCTTATCAGTCCAGTCCTTCTGTAGCTGACCACACAGTACTGTGCAAAAGTTGCATGTCTTTTTTTCTCTGGGATTCCTTAAGGTCTTTCGAAGTCTTTTAATTTTTTTTAGATTATTAGGCCACTTATAACTGACTATGAATCATTCAAGCAAAAGAAAGAAAGAAAAAAACACATCATGCCAGTGTTGGATTCCCCTCTGTCTCCTTCTGGCCACCTGTGCCTCAATTTTATTCCACAACCTAGACATCCACATTACTCACACTCTCATAACACATACATGTAGGGCCTTGGGGGTGGGCATATTATACGCCATCCAGAGGACAGTCTGTGTATTCAACCTCACCTCTGGCGCCGGTGCCCACCTCTCAATTTTAAATACATGTAAACGTTGAGGTTTCTTGGGAAGGGCTGTGCTGACACCTGCTGCTCTCTGGCAGGAAGCACCATGCCCTCCCGTGTTTTAAATGCACTTTAGAACAGCACGTAGCAACACTACATATCAGCGGGCGGAGGAACCTGACAGGTGATCCAGGTGATTTTTTTAAGTGCACTTTCTCACTGTCCCTCTTCCCCTGTTTTTCTTTCCCTCCCTCTCTTTCTTTCCTTCTCCCTTTCCTGCCCCCCAGTCATGTCTGTCCTGTCTGTAAAAACTGAAAATAGAATAAATAAATAATAATAACAAAGGTCAGTGGCCTGTATTTGTACAGCACTTTACTTAGTCCCTAAGGACCCCAAAGCGCTTTACACTACATTCAGTCTTCCACCCATTCACACACTGGTGATGGCAAGCTACATTGTAGCCACAGCTGCCCTGGGGCGTACTGACAGAGGCGAGGCTGCCGGACACTGGCGCCACTGGGTCCTCTGACCACCACCAGTAGGCAACGGGTGAAGTGTCTTGCCCAAGGACACAACAACCGAGACTGTCCGAGCCGGGGCTCGAACCGGCAACCTTCCGATTACAGGACGAACTGCCAACTCTTGAGGATTGCCCCTTGAATGGACCAATATAGCAAGGCTGTGATGATCCACTTGGTAAAGTAAATCCGTTGGGCATCTTTCTTGGCCTTCAGACAATAATTCTGATGGCTAAAGAACCAGACGGGACAGGCAACAAAAAAAGAAAAAAAAAAAAAGATATTGGAACATTTGTATCGCTACATAAATAAATGAGATAAAACTCAGTACTTACTTTTAAAGTTTACTCTTCAAAAGACATGAGAGATTTTTTTAAGTTTACCTTTTTCCCCCAAGAAAAAAAAAAACCTTCTTGGTGTTTGTCCGTGGTTGTCAAAAAGCTAGTTGGTTCATTAATGCCACCAACTGGCATGGAGTGTGGACCTGAATGTCAATTAAGAATTAGAGCCTATAGGATAATTAAATATAGCCTGATAACTTTTTCTTCTTGAGTTATTTCACATAAATCAATTGAATCTAGTCTATATGTACCTAACCTAACTAGGTTTTGAATAAAAAAAGAAAAGAAAAATGCCAAAGATAACACCACAGCACTGAAACCCTCCTTTTTTCATTTTGTATTTTCTCATTATGGTTGAACAAATTTCCATGAAAATATTTTTGTCTAATCTATTGCTTTTGTCTTACAAATTTCTAAAATCTCTTGCTCCTTATGCAAAATATAAAAAAATGAGCAGTGGTTCAAGACATTGCATGATGCTGTTTACAGGCTATGTCTTACAATGATTACTGCAGCTTGGGCAAAGTCTAAAGGAAACACAGTTTCATAACATTTAGCGCAATTTACAGATAAAAAGCATCAATATTGTTTATTCACATTTTACAGAAGAAAATACCATCTATCTATTCCATCACAGAAACAAAGTAAAACACTGTAATCAACAATACTAAAGGAAACCTGGGTATAGCAAAGAAAAAGTACGGTGTATAAATTATAAATTATAAATTATAAATTCACTTGTATTTTTAATACTTGAAATGTGCAATTCACTTGTATTTTTATTTTTTATTCCTATTTATCCCCTTCGTATATTTTATTTATATTTGTCTCTGTATTTATATATGTGTGTGTGTGTGTGTGTGTGTGTGTGTGTGTGTGTGTGTGTGTGTGTGTGTGTGTGTGTGTGTGTATATATATATATATAATATTCTGTAACTGTAACTTCTGTCGGTGCTGTGCTTTTTGGAAATCGAATTTCCCAGAGGAACCCACCCGAGGGATTAATAAAGTTCTATCTTATCTTATCTTAAATGCAGCACACTTGACTTTGCAGCTTTTCTCAAAAGCAACATTCCACCCAAGAAACCTCCAGATAATGTGTGTCAGTTTGTGGATGTAAACACAGCGATCGTTTAATTTATTCTCTGCAATGTCAGCTTTACAGAAGCATTAATCCTCATTTTTTAAGTTCTTTTATTTTCAAAGTATAATAGTATTCTTTTAATTTTAAAACCTTTAGTTCCATTTTTACTTTTTCCCTCTTCAGTTGATCAAGATCCAAACCAGAGCTGGCTGAGGGCCCAGATGATGGGGCCTCTGACATGTCCGCACTGCGAGTAAAAAAACGCTTGTTTATGGAATTTTTTTTCATATTTTTTGTCTTGAAAGAAAACATATTCTTAACAAGCAAGTTTTCCACAAGAAAATTAAGCTAATTCTAGGAAAATATGTCTAACTTTTTCTTAATAAAATATTTCAGCTCATCTTGAGCTTTATTTACCAGTTACAGGGTACACTGCAAAAACAGCTCTACTTAAAATAAGCCAGATTTTCTTAAATCTGACAAAATTGTCTTGTTTTGAGAAAAAAAATCTGCCAATGGCGTAAGTTAAAGTTGTTTGGCTAAGGTCATTAAAACTAGCAAATTAATCTAACCTTACTCAATTCTGATCGTGGTTCTGATTCTTGAAATAAGAAAAATAATCGTTCTTATTCTGGAAGAATAACATTATCTTTCTTATTTCAAGAGTATGGAAAGGCCTGTAATGGCCTGTAATAAATTAAACACAATTAAACACAATTAAACACTAAAGTAAGGAAATAATTTCTGAAAACAGCTTGTTGAAGAAAGCATAATACTCATTATAGGTATGTCTGTGAAGGTTCTCAGTCATCCAGGTCATCGTAGTCTAAGGAGCTTGCAAAGAAAAGCGTCTGGACTTCTTTAAGTTGCTTGAAGACGTTTCACCTCTCATCAGAGTTTCGGGTGTGTTCATTGTGAAACCTGGCCCCACCTTATCATGCGAATTCCTGAGGTCAGATGGCCCAGGATCCCTTGAGATCCCTTCCCAGACGCCTTAACGCCCACTCACATCCTGGGCCATCTGACCTCAGGAATTCGCATGATAAGGTGGGGCCAGGTTTCACAATGAACTCACCCGAAACTCTGGCTGATTGGGACCCACACCCAGTTTCACACCTTGGCTCAGGCGATTAGAGGATCATCAGGGGGTCCTTTTGTCCCTCTGTGGGGGGTTACTCCCACTAGGTTTATATCTGGGACTCTCCACCATTTGACCTTAGAACTGAAGAAGCTTCTCGGATGAGAGGTGAAACGTCTTCAAGCAACTTAAAGAAGTCCAGACGCTTTTCTTTGCAAGCTCCTTTGACCACTCATTATAGGTAAAGATTTTTTTTTTAATAAGGATGTCTTAATAAGGGTGTCAGGGTGTCTTTCCTTGAAATAAGTCACATTTTCTTAAATTAATCCTAAATTTTAGACAGTTTTGTCTAATTTAAAGGTATAAATCAGTTAGATGCATGATAGATAGAAAATGGCTTCAATCTTCAAACATCTGAAACAAGCCCTATAAACTGCAATATCCAACAGCTCGGCTAAAGCACCAGTATGACTCACACTGCTCTCTTTTTCTTTCTACATCTTAAACAAAGGAAGACACGTGATTAAGGATTCTAGCCAAGCAACTTTTACTTACCCTATTGGCAGATTTTTTTTCTCAAAACAAGACAGTTTTGTCACATTTAGGAATATTGGGCTTATTTCAAGTAGAGCTGTTTTTGCAGAAATAAATGCGGTTAAAAAAAACTTTTAATACAGTGAATAAATGATAAATCTTTGCCTAAATGATATGACAGCTACATCTTACCTCATCTCTGGTCTCATGGATTGTACTTCAGTTACACTGTGGCCAGAGAAGTGCACCTGTGTATGTTGATGGTCATCTGACACAGCCCGGGGTTCAGAAAACATATTGAAAAAAAAAAAAAAAGAAACACACACAGTTTTTTTTGCTTCTCTTGCTTTTTGATTACTGTGTTTGAGGTCACCACTGGTTTCCACTGACATCAGATCCTGAATTTACAATTTCTCTTTCATTTTCAGGCCCTGCCATCTCTTCATCTATCTGCTCTGTTTCCACTGCCAGTTCCTCATCTTCATCTTCATTTGTGTATACACACACACACACACACACACACACACACACACACACACACACACACACACACACACACACACACACACACACACACACGTCTGGTTTGCTATCCTCATGGGGACATCCCATTGACATAAGGCTTTCCCTAGCTGCTTACTCTAACAATCAAAAATGAATGCCTAACCCTAAACCTAACCACAACCCAATTGTAACCCTGACACTAAAACCACATTTTGAGTGTGAAAAAGGCCTTCAGCCCTGTGGGGACCAGGATTTTAGTCCCCACCAGCATAGTAAATTTCAGATTTACAGATTTTCAATTTACAGATTTCCAATTTTTAAATTGGATTTTTACCTTCTCCACTACAAAAAATTGATAAATTCATAGGCACAAAACAACAACAACAACAACAAAACACAAATGCAGAATTTTTAGTGTTTGAAGAACTCACTGAGTTCCTTGTTGGGTTCTTTCTTAACATTTTGCTGTTTGATTGCTGTGTTTTTTGCAACATCTCTGGAATTTCCATTGACTTCAGATCTTGTCGTGTCAGGATGATCTCTAGCCTTCTGTTTCAAAGACAACCAAGAATATATTAGTATCCTTATTTATTATTTCTTTTGAATGGTAAACTTGGACAGAGAAAAACAAAACAGGAAAATAATATGCAGTTTTATTATGAAAATCATTTTGAGCAAGATTCAGTTTAATCCAATTTCATTTATATAGCACCAAACTATGAAAACAGTCGGCTCAATGTGCTTTATATTGTAAAGACCCTACAATAATACACAGAAAACACCAACAATTACACAATCCCATATGAGCAAGTGATTTAATGACAGGAGTGTTTTAATTATCTTTATTTTGAATGGTAAGTTTTTAATAAAATACAGTCTTACCTCAGGAAGGCTATTAACGACACCCTTTACTTCTTTGATATCCAGTGCAGGTTTCCCAGGTGTTGAAATTGTGCTGGTTGTTGTCTTCTCTGAAAAAAGAAAAGTGATTAAAACATGAGCATCTGCACTTTGGGATTTTTAGAACATTACATGTTGATGTTCAGTCTGATCTTCAGCAGATCATCTTGTCCATGTCTCCATGTCTGTATTGAGTTGCTGTCATGTGATTGGCTGATTAGATATTTTCATTAATGAGCAGTTGGACAGGTATACCAGAAAAAATTAAAAAACATGGCTGGATAGTATCTTTTGAAAAGTACAACTATTCATTACAGAACACACCTGATCTGTTTTGAATACAAAGACATGGGGAAATAATATTTATTCAAACAGCAAACAAAACTACTATAGTAGTTAGCTGTGCGCACATAATAATAATAATAATAATAATAATAATAATAATAATAGATTGCATTTATATACCGCTTTTAGGGAACCTCAAAGCGCTTTACAATTCCACTAATCAGTCACTCTCACATTCACACACTGGTGGAGGCAGCTACAGTTGTAGCCACAGCTGCCTTGGGGGCAGACTGACAGAAGCGAGGCTGCCATATCGCGCCATCAGCCCCTCTAGCCATCACCAGTAGGCGGTAGGTGAAGTGTCATGCCCAAGGACACAACGACCAAGACTGTCTGATTACAAGACGAACTGCCAACTCTTGAGCCACGAACGCCCCAAATGTACTAAAATATTTGTAAATGCTGACATAAAGTAAGAAAAGCTCTTAAAGGACAACCTTGAAACTTGGTAGAAAATAGACTGAAACTGTTTTTGTTCTACGTCAACAAAAAATACACAAAATAGAAGCTCAACACAATATTCAAGTGCTTTTAGTGTTTGAATAACTCACTCAGTTTTTCTTCAGGTTCTTTCTTAACATTCAGCTGTTTGATTGCTGTGTTTTGTGCCACATCTCTGTTATTTCCACTGACTTCAGATCTTGGCATGTCAGGATGATGTGTACTCTTCTGTTTTAAAAACAATGAAGGATATTTTAATATTTATTGTGAATAACTGGACTGTATTGGGTAAAAGCATACATTTGTAATTTGTCATGCTGAACCATAGTATTTGCCACATTTCTAGCTTGATGACGGTGCTGGTGTAGAGTAATCTCAGATCAGTGACATATTCAAAACATCCAGCAATGTAAAGTACAGTAAAACATTAAAATAAAATAATTTATGTTGCCTCAGGAGGGATGTTAACCATACCCTTTACCTCTTTCATCTGTAATGCATGTTTTCCAGGTGTTGGAATTGCACTTCTTACTGTGTCTGAAAAAAGAGGAAGAGTTATTTTCATACACAAACAAGGTCTTTGTTATCCAAACATACCAATAGGAAATATATTGGAAATGTCACCTATGATACCATTGCTGCCAGTATGGTTAGAGGCAACAGCAGGCACAGTCTCTTCCTCATCATTATCACTTTCTTCATCCTCATCTTCCTCAGTGCTAGGCTCATCATCACCAACAACATCTTCATCCATATGCTCATCTTCTTGTTCTTCATCTTCATCTTTAACACGATCTTCCTTGTGTTCTTGTACAAAAGGGATATAAATGTTTAAAATATTACCATGTACACTGAGATTTTCATAACTAGTTCTGAGCTAATGCATACTCCTTTTTCTGAACTTCCTTGGTATATTTTTTAAAGGTTTTAAAACAACTGATTAAAAATAATACTACAATGTTTGCATGCTTTTGATTAATATTTTCCAAAGTTCTCTGGTTTTGGGGTATGATAGAAGGAACAGCAGACAAGAGAAAGAGAGAAAAGAAAATAGATTGAAACTGGATTTCTACTACTTCTACAAAAAACGCACAAAATAGAATTTCAACATTCAAGTGCTTTTAGTGTTTGAACAACTCACTCAGGTCCTCTTGGGGTTCTTTCTTAACATTCAGCTGTTTGATTGCTGTGTTTGTTGCCACATCTCTGTTATTTCCACTGACTTCAGATCTTGTCGTGTCAGGATGATGTCTAGTCTTCTGGTGCAAAGATAGTCAATTATATATTAGTACCCTTATTTATAATTTCTTTTGAATGCTAAGTTTGGATGTAGTAAAAGTAGATCAGGAAAATAATATGCAGTTTTATTATGAAAATCATTTTGAGCAAAATTCAATTTAATCAATTTCTATTCATATAGCACCAAACCATAAAAACATTCACCTCAAGTTGGACAGTTTTATTTTGAAAGCAATTTTAAACAAGATCCGTTTGAAACATATGTTCAAGTGTGAGGCATTGGTTGAAAATAAATTAGAAATGTCTTTAACACACAATGGAACACTGTCAGTCATGGATTGGCCGCCCCACAGCTTTGACCTCAACATTAGTGAAGCAGTGTGGGATCATCTTGTCAGAGAACAGAACAGAAGGCAGCCAACATCCAAAGAAGAGCTTTGAATGTCCTTCAAAAAGCCTGGAGAACTATTCCTGCTTCTCTCCACCCCAGGGAAAAAGGTAACACTACCTGGGTCTGGGCGCAGTTTCCCCCTCCAGGGGCAAGGGTGCCTAGACCCGGGGCTTAGAGTACGCTTGGGGAGTGTGATTGTGTGTAGAGTGTCTATTTATGTCTGTCTCCACGTTGGGTGAGTGCTGAGTAATTGCATATGAGAGCATGAGTGTGGGAATGGATGTTTGTATCTGTGTGTGCCTGTTTGTTTGTGTCTATATGTCAGGTTGGGTATCAGACGCCACCTCTCTAGGGACATCTCAGGCCAGTGGCAGATGCCCTCAGACATCGGTGCATTGGTGCTTCTTTGTGTCCGGGGATTGGCATCCAGGTACGCACCGGCTCACTCCTGGTGGCTGCTTGTAGGGGCCTGGAGCCTGGGGCTCACTTGGGCCCCTTCGGGGGTGGGGTGCCCTCGGCCTCTCGGCCTGGGGCTCGGTCGCTCTGGCGCAGCTGGCTGCCGGCGGAGCTCACGGGCACGTCACTGCAACCCCCCCTGGCTTCTGCGCCACGGCTGCTGAGTGACCCCTCATCTGGGGCTCTCCTCAGCTCGTTCGGGGACAGTGGCGCGGCTGCCCCTCTGTTGGTCTTCCTTGGTCTCTTGTGTTCTGGGGGCCTCTGGATGTCTGGAGTCTTGATCTCCTCCATACCTGCTTCATACCCTGGAGGACGGGGCTGTGGCTCCCCCCACACCCTCTAGCAGATCATTACATGAAGGAACCTGTTACATAGAAGCGCGCTCATGCTCACAGGTGTACACACGGGTGCTCACACACACAAACTACACCCTTTTTGGCTCCTACCCCAAAGCACACTGTGTGCTGTCGATCCTACGTGCTGCACAATAACGTTTAATATTTAGTATTTACCGTTATATTCACATAGATCATCGCGATGATGTTGTTTATTATATTGCACTTTTTTTTTTTGCTTGTTTTCTCTTTTTCCTTTCTCAACAGGTGATCCAGGTGATTGATATGTGTTTTTTGTCTGCTTATTTTGTTGGTTTTTGTTTTTTGCCCTTTATCTCTGTTCCTCTTCCCCGCTGTTTTTCTTTCCCTCTTTCTTTCTCCCCTTTCTTTTCCCCAGTCAAGTCTGTCCCGTGTTTAGCAAGTGAAAATAAAATAAAATAAACAATAAAAGCAAAGGTGAATCAAATAGACCAATACGGCAAGGCTGGGGACAGGCCAAAAAAAAAAAAGAAAAAAAAAAAAGGACGATGCTGGATTAAAAGATAAAAGTAATTTTGAATCAGCTGTATTTTCATGAGGGTGGAAACTACCAGCACTGTAACGTGCTGTAAAATATTTTGAAGAAACTTCCTCCATCTTACCTCAGGAAGGCTATTAACGATACCATAAGCTTCTTTATTCTTCAGGGCAAGTTTCCCAGGTATTGAAATTGTGCTTGTTGTTGTCTTCTCTGAAAAAAGAAAAGTAATTAAAATATGAGCATGTGCACTTTGGGATTATTAGAATTAGTTTGATGTTCAGTCTGATCTTCAGCAGATCATCTGGTCCATGTCTCCATGTCTTCATTGAGTTGCTGTCATGTGATTGGCTGATTAGATTTTTTCATTAATGAGCAACTGGACAGCTGTTGTCCTACTGGGAGACTTCAATGCTCACGTGGGCAACGACAGAGAGACCTGGAGGAGCGTGACTGGGAGGAACGGCCTCCTGGATCTGAACCCGAGTAGTGTTTTGAGGTTGGACTCCTGTGCAAACCACAGTTTGGTCATAATGAACACCATGTTCAAACATAAGAGTGTCCATAAGTATGGCACCAGGATGCTCTAAGCCGCAGGTCGATGATCGATTTTGTAATCGTATCACCAGACCTAAGGCCATATGTTCTGGACACTCGGACCTGGCACACCTAAACGTATAGTGAGGGTGTTCTGGGAACGTCTAGGAGAGGCCCAGGTCCGCGAGATCTTCAACGCACATCTCTGGCAGAGCTTCAACAGCATTCCAAGGGAGACTGGGGACATTGAGTCCGAATGGACCATGTTCAACATCTCCACAGCCAAAGCCGCTGCAGTGAGTTGTGGCCGCCATGTGGTTGGTGCCTGTTGTGGTGGTAACCCCCGAACCAAACAGTGGACAACAGAGGTGAAGGGAGCCACCAGGCTGAAGAAGGAGTCCTATCGGGCTTGGTTAGCCTGTGGGGGCTTCGGAGGCAGCTGACAGGTACCGACAGGCCAAGTGGAAGGCGGTGCAGGCAGTAGCTGAAGCAAAAACTTGGGTCTGGGAGGAGTTCGGAGAGGCCATGGAAAAAGACTTTCAGACCGCGTCGAACAGATTCTGGCAAACCATCAGGTCACTTAGGGGGGGAAAGTGGTGCTCTACCCACACTGTGTATAGTGCAGGTGGAGCACTGCTGACTTCGACTGTGAAAATTGTCGGGCGGTGGAAGGAATACTTCGAGGACTTCCTCGAAGTTGCCAATGTCCGGGGGCGAGGTCACTGAGGAAGTCAAAAAGCTCCTTGGTGGCAGAGCCTCTAGGGTGGTCGAGGTCTGCCACGCGTTCCTGAAGGCTCTGGATGTTGTAGATGACACGCCTCTACAATTTTGCGTGAAGATCAGGGGCAGTACCCCTGGACTGGCAGACCGAGTTGGTTCCCATCTTTAAGAAAGGGAACTGGAAGGTGTGCTCCAACTATAGGGGGATCACAGTCCTCAGCCTACCTGGGAAGCTCTCTGCCATGGTGCTGGAAGGAGAGTCTGTCCTTTAGTCTAACCTTGGATACAGGAGGAACAATGCTATTTTTGTTCTGGTTGTGGAACACTGGATCCGCTCTTTATCCTCTCAAGGATACTTGAGGGTGCATGGGAGTTTGCCCAACCAGTCTACATGTATTTTGTGGACTTGGAGAAGGCATTCGACCATATTCCTCTGTGTAACCTGTGGGGGGTACTCCGGGAATATGGGGTGTCTGGCCCATTGCTACCCGCCATTCAATCCTGATACAACCGTTGCAAGAGGTTTGTCCGCATAGCCGGTAATAAGTTGGACTCGTTCCTGTGGGTGATGTCACTGATTCTGTTTGTAATTTTTATGGAGAGAATTTCTAGGTACAGCCAAGTAGCAGAAGGCTACGAAAGAGAGTCTAAGAGTAGAGCAGCTGCTCCTTCACATCGAAAGGAGCCAGCTGAGGTGGTTCATGCGTCTGACAAAGATGCCTCCTAGATGGGTGAGGTGTTCCGGCCATGTTCCACCAGGAGGAGGCCCCGGGGCAGACCCAGGACACATTGGAGAGATTATATCTCTTGGCTGGCCTGGGAAAGCCTTGGTGTTCTCCCAGACAAGCTGGAGGAGGTGACAGGGGAGAGGAAGGTCTGGGCTTCTCTGCTTGGGCTGCTGCCCCTGTGACCCGGCCCCGGATAAGTGGAAGAAGATGGATGGATGGATGGATGGATGGATGGATGGAGGGATGGATGGATGGATGGGACAGGTGTACCAAATAAAATGGCTGTTTAGTGTCTTTTGGAAGACTTATAATACTTATTCAAATAATACTAATAATACTAATAATACTAAATAATACTTATTCAAACTGCAAACAAAACTACTATAGTAGTTATCTGTGTGGACACATGTGCTAAAACATTTGTAAATGTAAAAATGTAAATCAAGTGCTTTTAGTGTTTGAATAACTCACTCAGTTTCTCTTCAGGTTCTTTCTTAACATTCAGCTGTTTGATTGCTGTGTTTTGTGCCACATCTCTGTTATTTCCAATGACTTGAGATCTTGGCATGTCAGGATGATGTGTACTCTTCTGTTTTAAAAACAAATGAAGAATATTTTAGTATTTATTATGAATAATTGGACTGTATTGGGTAAAGCATACATCTGTAATTTTGTATGTCATGCTGAACCATAGTATTTGCCACATTTCTAGCTTAATGACGGTGCTGGTGTAGAGTAATCTCAGATCAGTGACATATTCAAAACTTCCAGCAATGTAAAGCACAGTGAATCATTTAAATAAAATAATCTGTCTTGCCTCAGGAGGGATGTTAACAATACCCTTTACTTCTTTCATCATAGGTGTTACACTCGCTGAAAAAAGAGGAAGAGTTATTTTCATACACAAACAAGGTCTTTGTTATCCAAACATGCCAATAGGAAATATATTAGAAATGTCACCTTTGATACCACTGCTGCCAGTATGGTTAGAGGCAACAGCAGGCACAGTCTCATCCTCATCATTATCATCTTCTTCATCCTCATCTTCCTCAGTGCTAGGCTCATCGTTACCGACATCAACTGCATCTATATCCTCATCTTCCTCTTCTCCATCGTCATCTATATCTTTAACATGATCTTCCTCACTCTCTTCTTCAGAAGAAGAGATAGAAATCTGTGTAGCTTCTTTATCTTCCCATTTATCTGCCCATACATCATCTTCATCCATATCCTCATCATCCTCTTCTCCATCCTCATCTTCTGTCGTGTCTGGGGTGGCGGACGTGTGGAGTTGAAGATGGGACCCAAAATGCAGCAGCTCTGATGCAGGTGAGTATTTATTGAACAGGAGTAGATACAAACAGAAGTGGCAGGTGAACATTAAACTGGAAAACCTAAACTGGGCAAAACTAACAAAACAAACCAGAACGAAGATGCAGGGAGGTACGGGGAAATACACAGAGAGACGGACGGCGAGACGCAGGAAGACCGAGGGGAACAACACAGACGAACCAGCAACTAACAGAGGCAGACACGAGGTTTAAATACACAGAAGGATAACGAGGGAATGAGACACAAAAGGAGGGCACAGCTGGGAGTAATCCGACCTGACAAGACAGGGGAAAAGTAACCTGAACACACTGAGATCAGACACGGACCTTCAAAGTAAAACAGGAAACACATACACGTAATGACATAACACACCAACTTAACACAGACTGGGGGACACAGAACATAGGAACATGAACCATGAAACAGAAGAGTACAAACACCCAAGGTACCCAAAACCACAGAATAATAATGAACTAAAACATAAACACAGAGTCACAGACTCCGGACCATGACACCTTCATTATGAACTTCCTTGTAATATTCTTTCAAGAAATGGAAATGTTTAAAATATAACAACGTAAACTGAGATTTTTGTAACTTTTTCTCAGTTTCAATTCAATTTTCATGCAAGTGCTGTATTGCGGGATTACAACAATAGAAGAACAAAAAAAATACAGTTATCATTACGGAATAGTTAAAGGTAAGTGGCGTGACACAAACTTGATACGGGTAGAAGTTAAAATCGAATTTGTTTCGAAGGTTAGCTTAAACAGGTGAATTTTTAAACGTGACTTGAAATATTGAATGGATTCCGATGGACGGACATCAATCGCCAGGCTATTCCAAAGTTTAGGTGGAGCAATAGCAAAAGCACAATGCCCCCTAGTCTTCCATCTGGACATTGGTTGCACTAAGAGCCACTGATTAGAGGATCTAAGTGCTCTCTTGGGGGTATATAGGTCAAGGAGGTCGATTAAGTAGCTGGGCGCCAAGTTATTTAAAATTTTAAAAGTGTACAAAAGGATTTCAAAAACAATACGGTATTTGACAGGAAGCCAGTGAAGGTTGGCTTAGACAGGTGTAATATGATCAGGTTTTCTGGTGCCACTTAAAAAACGTGCTGTAGCATTTTGGACAAGTTGCAGGGGTTGGATGAGGGAAAGTTGGAGGCCGAGATAAAGAGAATTGCAACTCTTTTTTTCTCAACTTCTGTAGGGTATTTGTCAAAACTACTGAAGTTTTGAAAGAGCTTATTAAAAATATTACAATAATGTTTGCATGCTTTTGGTTCATATTCTCAAACATTCTCTGGTTTTGAGGCACAGATAGAAGAAAGAGCAGACAAACCTGTTAAGAGGTCCTGGGACTCAAGGTCTGATGATTGTCGTTTTCTTTTTTTTTGTCTATATCCTGTAGTGGTTAGATCACCTCTCTGTGATAAGTTAATTCAACAGTTTATTTAGTGAAATCAGATTTTTGTAGATTCACAGAAATGCAAAAAAAGAAAAGAAAAGAAAAAGTACCTTGAACCAAAAGTGCAGAGGAGCTTTCTTGTGGTAAATAGATGACTTCCATTTTCTACATGAATCTTTTCCTGCAAGCTTCTCAAACTCAGGTGGACTGTAAAAGGACCCTTCAAACTCAATACAATCCTTACCTATAGTTATAAAGAAAAACTTAATCGTTTTCATGAAAAATTATTTATTTATTTATTTATATATTTCACTGTATGTACAAAAATAGAAAAGGAAAGACTGGTAAGACTGGTAAGAAAGGTAAGACTGTACTTACCTTTTCTCAACTTCTCTACATCCATCCAACCCTTTTTGTCTCCACATTTTACACGCCAGAGGTCTGTTTTTTGCAACACCAAAAAAAAGGAAGAAGTAATTTCTCCAATAAAAAAATAATGTAAATGTATTTTCATGGTCAATTTACAATGTACTAATAATTTGCAATTGTAGAGGTTGTATAAAGAGAGATGCCAGTTGTGGGAGTATTTCCTACTTTCATTGTAATAGTTGTGATAATGCAAATATTTATAATTCAATTCAGTTTTATTTATATAGCACCAAATCACAACAACAGTCACTTCAAAGCATTCTATTGGAAGGTACAGACCCTGCAATAATACAGAGAAAACCCCAAAAATCAGATAACCCCTTATGAGCAAGCACTTTGGTGACAGCGGCAAAGAAAAACTTTTTAACAAGAAGACTCGGGCAGAACCAGGCACAGAGAGGGTCAGCCATTCTGCCATATCTGCCAAAATCATGCAATCACGTAAAATAATTTTAATGTAATTATGCATGTCTTTATCTGAAGGAACAAAAGAAAGGCAGTTTCATTTAGGCATATATATCATATATATGCATTTAACAACTAGGAGGACAATAGAAAACTGCCATGTCTCATTATAGCCTGCAACTTCAACAGCTTCAGAAAAATTCTACTGCGTACACAGAAATATATTTTAAATAAATAGATCTTCAGGGTAAAATGACCCGAAGGACTTACTCTTGTCATCTTTATCATCCGTGACTCTCTTTCTTTTCTTCGGGCTAGTTCTTCCTTCTTCCATTTTGTAATTTTAATCTATCAACACAGATAAATAAAAAAGTTTTTTTTTTTTTTCAAATATATGCACCACACTATATGTGGCATTTTTTATATGAGATAAATCTTGCATTTTCTATTAGCTTTTAACATTTTAATCTAATTGTAAGTAATTCTGTTGTTCCTCTGTGGGTGACAGGAAGGAAGGAAAAACTGCCTGTCTAGGCAATGAGACTGAAAACATCTGAATACAAAGATGAAGACTCTTACCACGTACTTTTACCCATATTATCCATATAGCTTAGCCGTTTAGACTTCACTGCTATCACTATCCAAATCAACAAATCTACTGTATACACAAATGCCCCTTATATAGATATGTGTGTGTGTCTGTGTGTGTGTCTGTGTGTGTGCATGTATATGTATAAACAAAGTTACATTCTGTAATTACAGTAACACTAAGGTCTATAACATCAGAAACCACAGGAGAGCAAATAGACAGCACATCTGTGCATAAGTTCTAGCAATCATACATCCGTTATCCATGCATAAAAACACTATAGGTATATAACTTTAAAAAAAAAAAAGAACAGAGAGGCGAAACACCAGAATAGGGACTTACCTCTGTCGCCGACTAGATAGCAGATGATGTTCCAGAACAGGAAAATGAAACTTAACTTTTCAGTTACACTGGAAAAAATAAACACGCCCAGTCGTTAAGGTGTGTACATTGACTTCCGGTAAAGACGGCAAGTTTTACAGGTAAGACGATTTAAACTGACATTTACAGTCGCTATTTATATATGAGAGAAACCTAAAAAAGGGCAAGTGCACGTACGGTATGATTTACAAATGTGTATAATGTGTATAATTTTGAGACAAACTTCACACTGCCAGCTTCGCCGAGATCCGCAAACTTGAGCTGTGTTCATGTCCTAGTGTAAAACTGGGACATTTGAGGTCCCTCCGTATACCTGCATTTTGTTTATTTATTTATTCAAATAAAGTGGTCGTCCCTTTTTCTAAATACAGCAGAAAATATAATTGACCAATTACCGACAGTACACAGTTGCCTATATAATAATCTACTGCTGCATGCTGGACGATCTTCCGCTGGGAAAAGTCAGTCAATGCGCGGTTGCAGAACACAATGGATGCACATCACTGTGGTTCATCCTCTGGAGTAAACATATGCTAACTAATCTCTTTATATTTCTGAATATAAATATAATCCAGGTAACGTGGAAAAACACTGATGTTAATTGACCTTTCTCTACTTAAAGCAGGCTAACATTAATGTTAGCATAATAAATAACCAAGGACATTTGAGTGTGTAACAGGTTAGTGTCTGTAATTGGTAAATCTATGTTTTCTAGTAAAGTGGCCAAGAGCTATTCTGTTTATTTAGAAAAGAAACGTCTGGAAGCTTGTATGTCTCAGTTTTACACGTTACGTTTGTGCCTCGACTACACAGTAGCCTATGGATATTTCTCTCCATATCCATGTAACAAGATACATCCACATTAAAGGAGTATGTATAGGTTTCAAATAAACTGAGCGAAAGTTTCTTCATCTGAGCAACCGCTGAACTATAATGTGTTTAGTCCGGTTTCATTTATTTTTTTTTTTATGTAAAATGAACTGTTGTGACCGGTCGGAATTAGCCCATGATAACTTCATAAATCTTGCCTTTTAGTTATTTAGGAGTTAATTTATTTAATAGTAATAGTAAAGGAGGGGCAAGATGTCTAGGCAGGGTGGCACACTTCTTCAGTGAAGTAGGTGAAATTCTCCTATATGTAAATGGAATTAACAAAATATCCACAAAAACACTTAAAAACTATTTATATGCATCATTGCCTCTTCTAAGAAAACAAAGAGAAGCTGAGTTTTACAAGTTTTATAGTAGAAAAACTATTAAAAAACTGTGGCAGTACAGTGTGCTGATTAGAAATGATTGTGTGGTTCTTTCACCTATGCTGAGCCACTACACAGACTCACCTACTGAGTTTCACTTTAAACCCTGACTGTACTCATTTTACTTTCACCCACAATCACAACAGAAAATAGTTATTTTTTAAAATTCTTTTTCACTGCATTTAAAGCACATCCATTAGAATTAAATCCGAAAATGTTTTATTATCATGTACTAACCGTATTTTATTCTTATATTAATATAATATACCATGGTTCAGTTACCTTTGTACAAATGTGATTAGTTGAATTGTGCTTTAAGGAGATTATTTTTACTTTCATACTTTGAGTACATTTCAGAGCCTGTACGTTTTCACTTTTACATTATGGAACGCTATCACGTTAATACCAGAGGATGCTCGGTACTAGAGTTGGATGTCTCGAGACCGGTCTTGGTCTCTAGACCACGTGGTCTTGGTCTTGTCTTGTCTCGACGGACTTTGGTCTTGGTCTTGTCTTGGGCTAGGATCCCTCGGTCTTGTCTTGGTCTCGCTGTCTCGGTCTTGCTGTCTCAGCTCGACATAGTGGTCGAGAGAATTGGAGTCAACAGTATCCATGACACATAACATAACGTTCGATAATGTGTCATGCACAAAAGCATCACCTCTAAGAGCCGTGCTTACAGAGTGCTTTGTAGTGAATCAGAAGAGTCGACTCCTATTGAGCGAGAGCCGGCTCCTCACTTAATTTCCTTTCGCTGCTCAGCTCTCACACAGTGGCTCAGCTATGCTCCAAGCAAAATATATATATATATTTTTTCAGCTCCAAGCTGGACACACGACCTGAGAGATCTACTGTTCACTGAAACCACATCAGGAATGGTCTCGGTGGAAAAGATGGCTGTCAAGATGTCATTTTTAAAGAAGGAAAAAAAATCTAAAAAAGAATAAGGTATGCCAAATTACACAAGAACTGGACAAATGGAAAATCAGTGGCAACTGGTCATATGAATGAATCCAAAAGTGAAACTCCTGAGTTAAATCATTTGAAATTTGAACACAGAAAAGTACCATCAGATTTGATCCGTCATGTGTCAATGTGTCAATCAGTGCTTCATTTTATGACACGACAATGATCCCAAACACACTGTTATTCCAGAAAAAGCATACCCGGATAGAAAAACACAATAAAACATTATCAGTCATGGACCGAGCTCCCCAGAGTCTGGACCTCAACTTCATTGAAGCAGTGTGAGATCATCTTCACGAAGAGCAGAACAAAAAGCGGTCAGCATCCAAAGACAGCTTTAAACATTCTTCAAGAAGCCTGCAGAACTATTCCTGAAGACTACTTAAAGAAATGAGAACAAAGCTGCATAAGAGAGTTCAGACTGTGTCGAAGAAAAAAGGTGGTCGTACCAAATATTGACTTTCAAACTCTGTATTGTATTTCCATGTATATGTCCGCATATCCTTGCATTTACTTTTTTTCTTAGTAAAATATAAAGAAAAAGTGGTGGGCCGAGACTTTTGTGTAGTACTTTAAATATTGTTTTCATTAGCATTTTTACAGTTCTGTTATCTGATTAAATATGAGATTAATGAGATGATATCAGATGACTATATTTTCTAACTATGGACAGACAAATATGTATGAAAATTATTTTTGTTAATTAAATCAGTTCGATATATCATCTGTCACACATTTGAATGATAAATCACTGACACAGTAAAACCACATCTATTTCTTTTTCTTAGAAAGACCTGGTATTTTTCCTGGAATAATTGGAAATGTCTTAAAAGACACCACAATCAAAATGATTCCTATAACAAAAAGCCATTCAGCTGCTACCCCAAGATAGCAACATAACAGTAGACACAATACAGCCAGTAACAGGATGCTCAGGATGCTCAGGATGAGGTAGGACTTGCTGCACAACTCCCCCTCTGCATCTTTTCTTGCCTTTTCCTCCTCTTTTCTCCACAGCTTTGTCTTCATCTTTTTTAGCTCTTCACCCTTGTAATGCTCCCTCAGATTTCCCTCCTTTTTGCTGATTTCTTCATCTCTCTCTGCAAGGATGATTTCCTGTCTTTTTCTGATTTCCCTCTCCTTCTCAGGATACAGCTCTGTCTTGTAGTAACTACCTCCATTCAGGGCCACCAGGGTCTCGATCTTCTCCATAAAAGTTGTGACCTGCTTCTGGTCCTCCGGGGTTTTGTTGTTGAAGACGTGGAAGCCACCGCTACACTTGCGTATGAAGTTGCGGAGGTTCTCGTCACTCTCAGTAATGATGTTGTTTATTGTTTTGTCTTCCAGGCGATCCCCGTGGGTGAACAGCACGATGGTGTAGTCCCACACTCTTGGGCCAAACTTTGCTTCAATCAGCGTGTGGGTGTCTTGGTCTTCCTGAGTCAGCCTTCCTAAAGGAATAACATATGCAAAGACGTGCGGTCCTGGTTCCTGGAGTTTCAGGCGTTGAAGAATCTCTCGGATGATGTCCTCCTTGTTGCTTCCCTTCTCGAAAAGCCCAGGTGTGTCAATCACATCGACAGGTACATCTCCAACCACCGCGGACTCTTTTTCACAGTGAACAGTGATGCTGCCCAGCTTCATCTCTGACCTGAACACCATTTTATTGAGGATGGTGTTCCCACTCGAGCTCTTGCCTGCACCACATTTTCCAAGAAGCATGATCCTCAACGGCTCTGTCAACCCAACAAAAAAGCATTTTTAAACACTATTCAGAGTTCATGAAAGTTGTTGTGCCCTTCATTCTGACTTCTGATATTATTATTGTTTATTTGTAGAAATTCATAGCTTTCATGTATTAGCCCAGACTGTTGCATCCCAGGGCACAAACAGTATGAACTTTTTTATTATGTTGTCACATTGTGGCAAATGCAAAGCATTTTGGATAGCATTTGTTGATGAATATAACAAAAAGAAAAGTAAAGTAATACACTGTATGTTGTCTCATGTTACCATTTGTGGCTTGTTTTGTTTTTATATGCCTTTTGAAATATTTTTTCTTATCTTACTTTTTCAGAAAATAGATGCCTACTAATCTTTTGTTAACAAGTTGCACCTCAACCAGAAACTTCTGGTAGTCATCAACAAGTGTGTGGCATAATGTTTAACCGCTCTTCTTTGCATAACTGGTACAGTTTATCAAAATTATTTGCTTTGTTGGCAAAGAACCGGGTTTTAAGCTTAGTCCTGTTGTTGGAGACTGAAAGTCTATGATTGAGATGCAACTTGCTCAAAAACGCCCATCCTACCTTCTTCAAATGCAACAAGAGTGGTGTCAAGCGTTTGCGCTGCAAAAATTTTCTTTTGTGCCACTATCATTTTAAATATATTAATAAAGGTTTCTAGAGGTCATCAGAGGTCAACCATTCATGTGATGAAAATTTCCAAAACATTGGAAATGTTTCTATGCAGGCCCTTAATGAAGGTCTTAAGGTCTGTTGCATCATCTTGTGTGGGTTAAAGGTATTCTGTTTATAAATAGCCTATAATTAAATGAAGTGTTTTTAGCTCAAATGAAAAGGCTGCGGATCACTATCATGTTTCATAACATTATATTACTCCAGCAAATAATTTTTTTCTCTGACAGAATGCATACTTTATTTTAACTAATATGTGTTAACCTAGTTTTTTACTTTTAAGAGTGTGATAATGATAAACAATATCCAATACTGATATTATGTTTCACAACCTTTTCACAGGTTAGACCACCAATAAAGAAAGGGGCTGAATGACCTTAGGTGACCTCTACAAAAGTGGGAATAAGGAGCACGAGAATGAGATGGAGACATTAAATGAACATTAGAGGCTAACAGTACTGTAGCTTAATTACACATCTCAAAATCACTGTTGGCTAACTTGGCGTAGGTGTGTTAATTAAACACACACACACACTTACAGGAAGAAAGCAGATAAAAAGAGTCACTGCCATTTTGGAATTTTATTTTTATTAAAGTACTGTAAAAAAATTAACATATCATATTAATTATATTATCTGGTTTTGTTTTCTCCCCATTGTAATGTCATATTGTATATATTGGCTTCCATCTTCAAACATCTGAAACAAGCCCTATAAACTGCAGTAGCCAACAGCTCAGCTAAAGCACCAGTATGACTCACACTGCTCTCTTTTTCTTTCTACATGTGTCAGCTGAACAAGGGTAGACACGTGCTTAAGAACATGCTGCGTTAGTAACTACACCAACTACACCCACAGGGGAAAAATACATACAGACATACAAAAAATAGAATAAAAACATTAAACTACAAACTTTTAACTCAGCAGCATTTCCATATTTCATACTGACCCTGCTCCTGCTCACTTTCTGCTGGACAAGGTATGCTGTCAGCGGCCTGAGTGCTCATGGTGGACGAAGATAGAAGTATCACCAAAACTGTAGACGTCGGTTAACTTGTCCTCGCTGGCCTTACAGTCCTGATTGAATCTCAAAGCAAGTCTGTTCGGTGAAACTTTTTTTTTTTTTTTTTTACCACAGATTCCTCGGTGCTTTCTGTTTTAAAATGAGGGTGGGGCTCTACAGTCACGTGACCTGCTGGGTGCCCCGCATCCACCAAGTTAAAGTCCTGTCCACATACGCTGAATAATTAGGTCAGCAGCGACAATCGGCCGCAGTCCTATGTCCATAGGTGTTATTTTTCTACCTGTTTCGAGCCAAGAGTATTTCCACCCAACCTGTTTTAAATAAACCTCTGAACTTGGCACTCTACCCGCGTCTTATAGAGAGTCACTGGATGGGACACACTTTTATTGTGCAAGGGATCAAAGATCTGATGACTTCTTGCATAAGAGCTTAATGTGGAATAAAGTTATGATTTCAAATAGAATATCATTACTTTCATTTTGACTGAGAAGTAGACTTTGATTCGTTGGTATTTTATGGTGAGGCTGAGAAGCAATGCAACGAGGAAACAATTAAACTATTACATTTAAGGATACTGTGATTTTTATATCACTAAAACACACGTGTGTTAACACACGAACCGCCTAAAGTGTGTTAAGACAATTGTGCTTTAAAGATTTAAGAATACAATGAACGGTCTCAGCGCGCCATCTAGTGGTCAGTATACTTTAATGCTTCATAAAACGTCCTGATCAGGGATAAAGCTTCGATAAATTCACCCCTTTAACAAAATGTAAAATGAAAGTATTTTAAAATGTGCGTATTTACTTTCAGCAATGAAAAGTAATCAACTACACTTACACCGGACCTATGTAGTATTTTGAGAGAACATCAAGTAAATGGTTCATTTTTCAGCTACATTTCAATGAGATATTGTATTTTTAACTGCAACATTTGTCTGAAAGGTATAATCATTATCCAAAGATCAAATGATGCCTTGGTGGCAGTCATTTTTTCATTCATTAATGAATAAATAAAGCACCTTGAGGCGACTGTTGCTGTGATTTGGCATTATATAAATAAAATTGAATTGAATTGAATAAATGAATTTTGTCTCCAAATCCTCAACAAACATTAACAGGATGCAACTAATCTTATTGGCTTGTACTTTATTTTAGGGTTGACTCTGTGATCATAACATTTGCTTTTAAGACACATACAGTTAATATCCTACAAGCCTACATGGAACCTGAGATTATCTGTTAGGTCACTCATGAGGATTTCCTGTTAAAACCTAAAAATGAAAAGTAACAGGGATGATTCAGAGCCCTGCTTATGAAGATAAAACCTTGTTGTCATTTAAGATTCTTTATTAAATAAATTTTGGGGGATTTTCTTAGCCTTGATAATATTTTAATGGTTGATTTGATTGCATGCAAAGTTTATTGCAACTTTTTAGTAGTTAATCAGTGTTTTATTCTTGCAATCTGGGGACAAAGTGTTCAAATGACCACAGCTTTATGGTGCATATCCAAAGAATCTTTTTATTTGATGTTAGTGAAGCAAACTAACATATTTACAAAGCACAACAATTTAAAGGCACGGAACAATGACTCACCTTTGCGCTTGTCTGTTATTTAGTTAAGAGTTCGTCAAATTCACATTTATATTAAACTATGCTCATTAAAGTAGCGTTATAGTGCAGAGAGCTTCATAAGGAGGATCTCAGGTGGGGAAAAAACAAGGTCAGGAGATTCTACTTTCCAGGCTTTCACCGTAGATTATTTCCGATCAGCCAGCCTCTGTAGGAGGGCGATGACTGTGTCCTGTTTGGAGGAGAGCAGCTCCAGGGCCGTGGCTATCCTTCCTAGGGACTCGGACATTCGCACCCTAGACAAAGAGGTGGCAGCAGAGGAAGTGAGGCAGGAGGACGTGAGGGGGAATGAAGAGGAGAGGCCGAGGAGATTCTGGCTTTGGGTGAGCGATGTTGTACTCAGGCGAAAAGGGATGACACCTGATGAGATGGATGGAGCTTTGCGGCTCGTGTAGCCCAGTGTGTTGAGGTCTGTGTTACTGGCGGAGATGAGGGAAGGGGATGTGGTGGCTGTTTCTGTAAAACAAGGCGAGGTGATAAAAGAAGGAGCCGGCACAATGGTGGCTGGGTGAATACTAGTAGTAACAATGTCACCATTGAGGACGATCAGGGGCTTGAGGTCTGGAGCATTAGCTGAGCTAATGGTCGCTGCAGTCACCGATGTACTGGCAGCGCTGCCAGCACTGGAGCCCAGACCTACTGAGTCCACACCACCACTACCACCACCAGCAACAGCAGCAAAGTCACTGCTAGGACGGATGATGGTGGACGTCGGCTGTGGGAGCTGCAGGGGCTTTGCAGCGATCTTAGCCAAAGGAGCAGGCAGTGTAGAAACCGTGCTGCCGCCTTTGTTTCGTTTGTTGTTGACGATCTGAGTGCCAATGGTGTCTCAGAGGGTGGCGTCCATCAACTAGAGTGGAACAAGACACACACAAAGATATGGAGAAAGTACACCAATGAATACATCAAACAGCATTGTAATCCATGACTTACAAATACCAGTTAACAATGTAACCGTATGCTGTCTTAGGCTGACATTAAACCTTGTTACTTTATGTTATAATCCTAGTTATTTCTGCTGTACTTCCTCACAGTTGTTCAGATTAAACATCCCTGTACAAGAACTATTCATCATTTAACCCTGCGAGGTCCTTAAAGTCTTTCCATCTCTATATTGACTCAGTTCTCTTATGGCATTAAAAACTGTATAAATTCAGAACCATTTGCCATTTGTCACTTCCTGTTTGCCATTTGTTTGAAAGTTGTGTTTTGATCGTGTCCTGTGGATTTTTGAAATTTGGCCATCAATTTCTGGAGCAAAGACTACTCAAATTGTTGGAACTTTTGGTACAACCCTGTCTGGATTACGACTTTGATACAGGATATTGGACTGGACTAACAGAATTAACGAGGTAATTGCAGACTAGCCAACACGTTACCAGGCTAACAGCTGACTGAGGAATCAGCTGACTGAACCTGCTACCAGGGTAACCAGATAAAATGGGGCCGAAGAGGACACCGACAGCTGAGGAAGTCGAGGACATTATAAAGTCTCTTGACTTCATAATGGAGGAAATTTCTACTATCAGGTTGCAGCAGAAAAATATCATTGAAATTGTGGAGGAGGTATATGGTAAAGCTCCTCCGCATCCAAAATGCCGAAAAAGATAAAAAGATTGCATACCTGGAAAGTAAGGTCGCTGACCTGGAACAATACTCCAGGATAAACGACGTCATCATCACTGGGCTCTATATTAAACCCCGGTCATACGCTCAGGCGGTGACCGCTGATAGCAATGAGGAACCTGGAGAGCTTGACATTAGCTCCATGGAACAACAGGTGGCTGCTTTCCTGCGGTCCAAAGGGATTGCCCTGGACTGTAATTATTTCGAAGCATGCCACCCTCTTCCCAGGAGGAACGGCAACATACCGGCTATTATATTAAGGTTTGTAAATCGAAAGCACAAGATTACGCTGGTGAAACAAGGAAGAAAATTAAAAGGATCTAATGTCTTTATCAATGAACATCTAACCAAACTCAACGAAAGCCAAAGCGCGACACCTTAAGAAGCTGGGAAAATCCAAAGCACTTGGACGACGAACTGCAAAGTATTCATTAAACTAAACGGATCACCAGAGGAAGCCAAAGTTCTGACCATTAAAAATATGGCGGATCTCGAAAAATATCAGTGAGCAACACGATCTGGACGGCAAACAAGGTAACAGACAACCACACACTGGAAGGAAGAACTCAGATACATCTGGAAGAAACACCATACATCAGTCAGACAGTTGCAGAATATGATCAATTGGAACTGAAAACATTTAACTATATGGATCACAATACACAGGACTTGGAATATGAAATAGATCCAGACAACAACTTCTTCTCATCTAACAATAACAATTGCTGCTACTATACAAATAAAGACTACAATCAGAGGATTAAAACTGAGAATAAATGATCAATTATCCACTTTAACTGTAGAAGTCTCTATGCTAATTTTAGTCATATCAAAGAATATCTTAACCAGTTTTAGTGTCATTGCCTTATCAGAAACTTGGATCAATATGGAAAAAGGAACAGACTTTGAACTGGGGGGTTATGAATTCACATTTATAACTAGGCAAAACAAAGGAGGAGGAGTGGCCTTGTATGTGGACAAATCCTTGAAATTTAATGTGGTGGAAAAGATGACGATGGTGATTGATAATGTACTGGAATGTATTACAGTTGAAATTTGTAAAGAAAAAAGTAAAAATGTAATCATTAGCTGTATATACAGAGCTCCAGGTAGTAGTATTGAGACATTTAAAGACTGGATAGAAGAAACATTTATTGAAATAGCTCACAAAAAAGTTTTCATTTGTGGAGACTTCAATATTGATTTGCTAAACCCAAATAAACATATAACCACTGAGGAATTTATCAACACAATGCACTGTATGAACCTATTCCCTAAAATTACTAGACCTACCAGGATTACATCACATTGTGCAACTCTCATAGACAACATTTTTACAAATGACATTGAAAATAAGACCGTAAGTGGACTCCTGATTAACGACATAAGTGACCATCTTCCAATTTTTACAATCTATGATAGGAATTACAAGATCAATGAAATGGACAGTAAAAAAGAGTACAGACGAGTAAGAACAGAAGAAAGAACGAATGCATTTAAAAAAGATTTATTGAAAGAAAACTGGGGTGAAGTATATCAGGAACAGGACGTTAATAGTGCTTATAATGAATTCCTTAGAATATTTACATTACTGTACAATACCAACTGTCCAATAAAGCAATATAGTAGGAAACAGAAATATATGGACTGTCCATGGATAACAAAAGGTCTGCAAAATGCATGTATAAAGAAAAATGCTCTATACAGAGAGTTCTTAAGAACGAGAACTAAAGATGCTGAAATCAGATACAAAAGATATAAAAATAGGTTAACTAATATACTTAGATATAGTAAAAAGGAATACTATAAGAAGCAATTAGATATAAATAGAAATAATAATAAAAGATTATGGGAAATCCTGAACAGTGTTATAAAATGTGGGACTGGACAAAAGAACTATCCCAAGTATTTCATTTGTAATGACCATGAAGAATACAATATGGATGTTGTGGCAAATAGTCTCAATGAATTCTTTGTAACTGCTGGACCAAATTTAGCAAGAACAATCACTCATCCTGGGAAAGCACAGGAAAAACCCGATACACTGATTGACAGAAATCCATATTCTATGTTTCTCACAGCCGTTGATGAAAATGAAGTTTTTGAAATTGTCAAAAAATGTAAAAATCAGAAATCTTTGGATTGTAATGATATTGATATGATAGTGATTAAAAGAGTCATTGAGGCTATTATAAAACCATTTACATACATCTGTAATTTATCATTTCAAACTGGTCGATTTCCAGACAGAATGAAAATAGCAAAAGTTATACCTCTATACAAATCTGGAAGCAAACACCATTTCACAAACTACAGGCCTGTCTCTTTACTACCTCAATTCTCAAAAGTTCTTGAAAAACTGTTTAAAAACCGACTGGAAAAATTTATAGATAAACATAAACTACTCACTGAGAGTCAGTACGGATTCAGATCAAGCAGATCAACATCATTGGCACTATTAGATTCAATAGAATAAATCACAAATTCCATAGACAAAAAGCAATATGTGGCTGGGTTATTCATAGACTTGACAAAGGCATCTGACACTATAGATCATGATATATTAATAAGAAAACTGGAACGTTATGGTGTCAGAGGGGTAGTTTTAGATTGGGTCCGGAGTTATTTAAGTGACAGAAAACAGTTTGTGAAAATAAATGGTGGTTGCTCCTTATGTATGGACATTGTTTGTGGTGTACCCCAAGGGTCAGTTTTGGGTCCAAAATTCTTCAACTTGTACATTAACGACATCTGTAAAGTGTCCAAAGTATTAAAAATGGTTCTCTTTGCTGACGATACAAACATTTTTTGCTCTGGTGATGATCTGCAGAATTTATTGGAGGATATGACTAATGAAATAAGTAAAGTGAAGTTCTGGCTTGATAAAAATAAATTATCATTAAATTTGAATAAATCTAAACTTATGTTATTTGGAAATAGTAGTTTAAATACGAATGCAAAGATTCAAATAAATGGTGTTGATATTGAAAGAGTCAGTGAAAATAAATTTCTGGGGGTAATAATAGATGAAAAACTTAACTGGAGAGCTCACGTAAGATGTATTCATTCCAAAGTATCACGAAGCATTGCAATACTAAACAAGGCAAAACAGGTATTCGACAGAACATCACTTCATATTCTCTACTGTTCACTGGTTTCACCATACTTAAGCTATTGTGCAGAGGTCTGGGGCAATAACTATAAAGCCACATTACATTCACTTTTTACTCTTCAAAAAAAAGCAATTCGAATCATCCACAATGCAGGTTAATACGGAGCCCCGCAGGGGACATGGGAGAAAAAAAGATTAAGACTGACTTTTGCGAGATCTCGCAAAACTATCTCGGGATCTCGCAAAAGTTTTGCGAGATCTCGCAAAACAAACTCGGGATCTCGCAAAACTTTTAGCCGCATTCTTTGGACGCCGGCTCGAAGCCGACCGGGAGGTCGAGGCACGATGTGCCGGGAAAGCAGTGTTCCTCCCGGCTGTAGTAGGTCTCGACCTCCCGTTAGCTTCGAGCTAATGGGAAGAATGCGGCTAAAACTTTTGCGAGATCTCGCAAAAGTTTTGCGAGATCCCGAGTTTGTTTTGCGAGATCTCGCAAAAGTCCGTCTTAATTTTTTTTTTTCTCCCATGTCCCCTGCGGGGCTCCGTAGGTTATAGGGAACACACAAACTCACTGTTTTTGCAGTCTGAAATATTGAAAATTGACGATATAGTGAAATTCCAAACAGCACAAATTCTATTCAAAGCAAAAAATAAAGAACTGCCAGGTAATATTCAGAGTATGGTTTTTTTTTTTTTTTTTTTTTTAAAGAAGGAAGTTATAATTTAAGGGGTTTTTTGTAACTTCAAAACAATGAAGGTACGTACTACAAGAAAAAGCTTTTGTGTTTCTGTTCATGGAGTGAAACTATGGAACAGTCTGAAGATGGAATTAAAGCAATGTCCAATCATAAAACTGTTCAAAAAGAGTTATAAAAATATGATCTTCTCGAACTATAAAGAAAAGGAAAATATTTAAATTAAGTGAATGTCTCTATTTAAAAACAAACAAACAAACAAAAAACTCATGATGTGATATTATAGTATATCAGAAATCTGTTCACTATTTTTATTACAAATTATATCAGTAAGGAAGCTGACTAAATATTAACTGATGATTTATGGCAAAGGGGTGGGATTAAATAAGTGTTTACTTCTTCCCACTCCCTTTCAACATGTAAATTAATCAGAATGGTTTTTTGTATGTAATTTGTATAGCATTTTTTTTTCTCTCTTATTTTCTTTTCTAAATGTACTTGTATATTGTTCACATGTTGAAATAAATTACCAATCAATCAAGAACCACTCTGTATGATACAGTTTTTCAAATGGGGAAGAGTAAGGATTTGGGGGGTGACAGGGTCATGGGCAGCCAAGGGGCACTGATAAGGTGGGGAACGAAAGCTGGGCCCATGTGGTCTGATCCAACAGATGAGCTACTGTAGCTCAAATTGCAAAAAAGTTAATACTAATTCTGATAGAAAGGTGTCAGAATACACAGTGCATCACAGTTTGTTGCATATGGGGCTGCGTGGCCACAGACCAGAAGGTGCCCTGGTCTGAGAGGTCTAGTGGAGCCCATGCTTCGATGGGTCAGGGATGTTTTGGCAGCAAAAGGGGAAAAACACAATATTAGGCAAGTGGTTATAATGTTATAGCTGGTGGTATATCGCCAACAGCAGAAGAATGCTTCTGATTTCTAGCCAGTAACCCTGAGTTTTGAATTTTGTAAGATAGACTAGGCCTGTACTCTACATCGACCACACCTTCCAAAATATATAAAGCAGCCGTTTCTTCTTTCTGCACAATTTTTATATATATATATATATATATGTATACACACACACACACACACACACACACATTATCCACAGATGCAGAGTGCAGCTGTTAAACTCTGACTGGATAATGATTATTGGTGGCTGCATTTGAGGTCAGTTACATTTGTCCTGAGGGGAAATTCACATTTCTACAACTGGAAATTTCAAGCGTCTCACTCTATAGTAGACTGTGTAGTGTACAAAGGCAGACTATGCTAAAGCACTTGAAAAAGGAAAAGGAGAAAAGAAAGAGGGCTAAAAAATTTCATAGCACCTATGTCCAGCTGTGAGGTTTACTTTAATGGCCTGTATTTATATAGCGCTTTACTAGTCCCTAAGGACCCCAAAGCGCTTTACATATCCAGTCATCCACCCATTCACACACACATTCACACACTGGTGATGGCAAGCTACATTGTAGCCACAGCCACCCTGGGGCACACTGACAGAGGCGAGGCTACCGGACTTAAATCAGTACTTAATGTCAGCAACTATTTTTTTATCCCCAGGTTTGTCTTCCCGTTAGACTCACATCAAAGAACTCCCAAGACGTCTTAGCATGTCCTGTCTCCCGGCTGCGGTCTTTAACCCTCTTGTATGTCACAATGAGGTTGTTCCACTTGCGACGGATTTTCTCAACAGGCAGTATGTGCCCCTTGGAGGCCATCTCCTCTTGGACACTCTGGAAGAGCTGCGAGCGTTCCTGAGTCTCATAGAGACCCCAGCGACGCCCGACGGCCTCAATCAGACACAGAACGGCTTTGGAAGAGAAATCCGAGCCAGAGCAAAGCGTCTTCTCGGAAGGAGCAGGGGGCATTACTGAAGCTGGGAGAGAAAGAAAGCCACTTGTGGTGTCACTTCATATATAAGATAAATGGGTTAAACTGGGGAAAATCTTATATGCATACAGTTGTTATCAAACGTTTAGATCCACTCATCATGGGCGTGAATATCCTGGTAATTCTGGAATTATTCTTTTTCTTTGAACTGCTCGTTTTCCAGGGTAGACTTACTGCACAAGTTCGAATTTATTTTGGATTTTATCTAAAACATCTAAAACACACAGTCAGTAGTAAACATACAGGTGCAAATATATAAATATACTCAATTAATTCTTTTAATAAGTGGAAATTCTATAAAGCTTGAGAAGGTTATTAGTGATTGACTATAACTGGTAGTTTCTCTTTGCCATCATGAAAAGGATTTGTTTGATAGCACTCACAGGTTTGAACAATACAAGACACTTATGTACAGATACCAAATACTGTGCATAAGTGTGAGTTATTTGGATGTGTCAGCACTTTGCTAAGGTCTGGAAAAAGACCCAAACTGTCAACCTCAAATGAGAGAAAAGTGGTCAGGATGTTTAGGAACAACCAAGGAACAACCAGTGTTCACACACCGGCATCACTGTCCACAGTGAAACGAGTTTCACATTGCCATGGACTGAGAGGGTGCCGACCAAGATAAAAGCATCTGGTCAAAAATCCGCACCTTCAAGCTTATCTGAAATTTGCAGCTGCCCACATGGACAATCCAAATGTCTTCTGGAGAAAAGCTTCGTTGCCAGACGAGACAAAGATTGAGCCACAGTCAGGTATGTTTGGAGGAGTAAAGGTGAGGCTTTAAAATCTAAGAGCCCTGTGCTAGCTGTCAAGCATAGTGCTGGTAGATTCTGACTCTGGGGCTGTTTTGCTACCAGGGGTAAATCAGGATTTGAGGTAAAACCTGAAAATAGAATCTCTAGTTCTGTCCAAGTTTGAACATACAGTTGAAACTTGGACCCAGTTGAATGTTCCAACTGGACAATGATCCCAGGCACACAGATAAACTGGTTTTGGAATAGATACAGTAGACAAACATTAAGCTTCTGGGATGACCTTCCCAAAGCCCCGACCTCAACCCTGCTGAACATCTGTGGACAACACTTCGAAGCTGAGTCTGTGCCACGAAACCAACCGATTTAAATGAATTCTACCAATTCTGCCAAGAAGACTGGTCAAATATCCAGCCAGGATTATGTCAGAAACTTGTTGATGGCTGGTCGAGGTGCAAGTTGCAAAGAGACATTAGTGGGGGTGTGTGTAAATATTTGAGCCCATATGTAATGTTTGATCCTGTGTAGGTTGATGAGTGGATGTAAACCTATGACCACAAGTGTATTTACAGATACAGAAAAACTGTATTTTCTGCATCTGTAATTTCTAATGAGAGATTTTCAACATTTCTGTTTTCCCTCTTGTCGTTGGTTTGACATGTGCGGGGGTTAGTTTCAACAGCCAGAGTCAGAATTTAGCAACATTTGATGAGCTATCAAACACCCCAACAGATGTCCATCAAATCTGATCAAAACACACACAATCCCAGTGATGCAGAAAGTTTATTAATTGTGAAGGATAAGAACTGAATGGCTAAGACTTGAACCCTAGTTTTTGTGGACTTTTTCAGGTGCATGAAATAGGCACAAAATACATGGTGTATCAAAAAGAATCATCTGATTTCAGAAGGCTATATGTTTTTTTAACTATTAGACATAGAAGCTTTCAGTAAATTTTAAAATGCAAATGTAAAGTCATATACACAAAATTTACAATGTTGACAAGTGCTTAATATGCCCACCTCCAGACCAGCATCCAATTTCAAAATGCTTTAATTCCACAATCATTCACCTAAAGAAACACGTAGTGGCTGCAGTGACTCCAGACATGCTCATGGGATGAGTTTGACATATGCTGTGTATCCACGGGGGGACTTATTGAGCACTTGTGCACACTGTAAGTTTATATTCAGCCATTACTTGAATAAAAGTATCGCCAGAAAAAGCATACCCGGATAGAAAAGCCCAATAAAACACTATCAGTCATGGACTCACCTCCCTAGAGTCTGGACCTCAACATTGTTGAAGCAGTGAGAGATCATCTTCACAAAGAGCAGAACAAAAAGCGGTCAACGTCCAAAGACAGCTTTAAACATTCTTCAAGAAGCCTGCAGAACTATTCCTGAAGACTACTTAAAGAAATGAGAACAAAGCTGCATAAGAGAGTTCAGACTGTGTCGAAGAAAAAAGGTGGTCGTACCAAATATTGATTTTAAAAGTCTGTATTGTATTTCCATGTATATGTCCGCATATCCTTGCATTTACTTTTTTTCCTAGTAAAATATAAAGAAAAAGTGGTCGGCCGAGACTTTTGTGTAGTACTTTAAATATTGTTTTCATTAGCATTTTTACAGTTCTGTTATCTGATTAAATATGAGATCAATGAGATGATATCAGATGACTATATTTTCTAACTATGGACAGACAAATATGTATGAAAATTATTTTTGTTAATTAAATCAGTTCGATATATCATCTGTCACACATTTGAATGATAAATCACTAACACAGTAAAAGCTCATCTATTTCTTTTTCTTAGAAAGAGCTGGTATTTTTCCTGGAATAATTGGAAATGTCTTAAAAGACACCACAATCAAAATGATTCCTATAACACAAAGCCATTTAGCTGCTACCCCAAGATTGCAACATAACAGTAGACACAATATAGCCAGTAACAGGATTCTCTTCATGAGGTAGGACTTGCTGCACAACTCCCCCTCTGCATCTTTTCTTGCCCTTTCCTCCTCTTTTCTCCACAGCTTTGTCTTCATCTTCTTTAGCTCTTCACCCTTGTAATGCTCCCTCAGATTTCCCTCCTTTTTGCTGATTTCTTCATCTCTCTCTGCAAGGATGATTTCCTGTCTTTTTCTGATTTCCCTCTCCTTCTCAGGATACAGCTCTGTCTTGTAGTAACTACCTCCATTCAGGGCCACCAGGGTCTCGATCTTCTCCATAAAAGTTGTGACCTGCTTCTGGTCCTCCGGGGTTTTGTTGTTGAAGACGTGGAAGCCACCGCTACACTTGCGTATGAAGTTGCGGAGGTTCTCGTCACTCTCAGTAATGATGTTGTTTATTGTTTTGTCTTCCAGGCGATCCCCGTGGGTGAACAGCACGATAGTGTAGTCCCACACTCTTGGGCCAAACTTTGCTTCAATCAGCGTGTGGGTGTCTTGGTCTTCCTGAGTCAGCCTTCCTAAAGGAATAACATATGCAAAGACGTGCGGTCCTGGTTCCTGGAGTTTCAGGCGTTGAAGAATCTCTCGGATGATGTCCTCCTTGTTGCTTCCCTTCTCGAAAAGCCCAGGTGTGTCAATCACATCGACAGGTGCATCTCCAACCACCGCGGACTCTTTTTCACAGTAAACAGTGATGCTGCCCAGCTTCAT
Organism: Simochromis diagramma; assembly: GCF_900408965.1. Taxonomy (NCBI): domain Eukaryota; kingdom Metazoa; phylum Chordata; class Actinopteri; order Cichliformes; family Cichlidae; genus Simochromis; species Simochromis diagramma. The sequence continues at coordinate 3,624,584 of NW_024387326.1, read as the reverse complement.
CTCTGAACAGAACACCATTTTATTGAGGATGGTGTTCCCACTCGAGCTCTTGCCTGCACCACATTTTCCAAGAAGCATGATCCTCAACGGCTCTGTCAACCCAACAAAAAGCATTTTTAAACACTATTCAGAGTTCATGAAAGTTGTTGTGCCCTTCATTCTGACTTCTGATATTATTATTGTTTATTTGTAGAAATTCGTGGCTTTCACATATTAGCCCAGACTGTTGCATCCCAGGGCACAAACAGTATGAACTTTTTTATTATGTTCTTACATTGTGGCAAATACAAAGCATTTTGGCATTTGTTGATGAATAAAATAAAAAGTAAAGATTAATACACTGTATGTTGTCTCATGTTACCATTTGTGGTTTGTTGTGTTTTTATATGCCTGTTGAAATATTTTTTCTTATCTTATGTTTTCAAAAAATAGAATTTTGTATGATTAACCAAAATGATCCAGGCATTAATGATTCTTTTACTGCAGAAATTGCTATTACGAAATTTAACTACTAATTTCAGTCATGTTATACTGATATTATTCTGGTTATTTTCCATAACTTGGTAGCTTTTTGGCAACAGATTCGCTACTGAGCAGAGATCCAAGAGACAACAGGCTCCAGGTGGCCAAGCTGAGACGTGTAAGGCGAAAGTCAAAGTTCATTTAGAGAATAGAAAAGAGACTCAAAAAGTGACCTAAAACTATCAAGGTAAATATGTTACAAAATGTGAGAGCTTGAAAATTTTTAGTTATATATAACAACCAGCTGTATGTTCGTGCCCTATCCTCTCATATAAAAGGCATAAAGAGAACTCTTATTTACAGCTGTGATTAGAAGTTTATATTCACTCATTGTGGGCATGAATATCATGGTAATTTGGGGGCATTTAACTGTTTTTTTAATTGTTCTTTCTCCAAGGCGAAATGATTGTACAGCATACATATTTAAAGTTGAATTTCTTTTGGATTTTCTTGAATCTGCACAGGGTCAAAAGTTTACATACAGGGTCAAATATAAAGGTACATGCCTGCTAATCTTTTCTTAACAAGTTGCACCTCAACCAGAAACTTTTGGTAGTCACCAACAAGTATCAATAAGTATTCTGGCTGAATGTTTGACCGCTCTTCTTTTCAGAGCTGGTTATTAAATTTATTTAGTTTGTTGGCAAAGAACTGGGTTTTAAGCACAGTCTTGTTGTTGGCGACTGAAAGTCTCTGATTGAGGTGCAACTTGCTCAAGGTCATTTAACCAAATATCACTGAGAGTGTATCTGTGTATATTTCAGTTTCTATGTATCCTTTTCACACAGGGTCAAATATTTAGGTATATAAGCAGGACGCAGATGCAGGCAAAGCAGACAAAAGTAAAAAGACGCCTTTGTTCCAAAGATATGTACACTTTTCACCCTGTGTGGATTGGAGAAAATCCCAAAGAAAATCAGACTTGTACACCTAACTCTTTGTTTGTTTTTAGGTCATTAAAGATGTACAATCATTCCACCCTTGGAAATGACGAGTCTCTTGGTTTTGTGATGTACAGTTAGATTTGCAATCAGTGATTGGTTTAGCTGTGATGTAGAGTGAGATGAGAAGAGGTAAAAGCAGTAAAAGCAGGACACAGCGGCAGACAACACAGACAAAAGTAAAGAGAAGCCTTTATTATAAAGATACAAAGACTCTAAAGAGCAGATAAGTGGGAATAAGGAGCACGAGAAACGAGATGCAGACATTAAATGAACATTACATCAACATTAGAGGCTAAAAGTGCACTTCTCATAATCACTGTTTGCTAACTCAGTGTTTGTGTGTTAGTTAAACACACACACACACACTTACAGGAAGAAGGTAGATAAAAATAGTCACTGCCATCTTGTTTTTTGTTTATGTTTTTTTTATGAAAGTACTGTAAAAAACATTATAAAAGTTCTGGTTTTGTTTCCCCACATTGGAAGCTTATATTTTAGAGAATGGCTTCAATCTTCAAACATCTGAAATAAGCCCGATAAACTGCAGCTCAGCTAAAGCACCACTATGACGCACACTGCTCTCTTTTTCTTTCTACATGTGTCAGTTGAACAAAGGAAGACACGTGATTAAGAGCATGCTGTGACAGTAAGAAGGAAACGCCGTCCAACGACACCCACAGGGGCAAAAAAACATACAAAAAACTAAACAGAAAAGCATTAAACTAAAAACTTTTAACTCAGCAGCATTTCCATATTTCATACTGACCCTGCTCCTGCTCACTTTCTGCTGGACCAGGTATGCTATCAGCGGCCTGAGTGCTCATGGTGGACGAAGATAGAAGTATCACCAAAACTCAAAACTCAAAGTCTGTTAGGTGAAGCTTCTTTCATCACAACTTCCTCGGTGCTTTCTGTTTTAAACTGAGGGTGGGGCTCTACAGCCAAGTCACATACTGGCTGCACTACGAGAATACCGCATCCACCAAGTTACAGTCAAGTCCACATACGCTGAATAATTAGGTCAGCAGCGACAATCGCCGCTCTGCAGGACATTATTATTTTTTCTACCTGTTTCGAGCCAAGACTATTTCAAATGTTTTAAATAAACCTCTGAACTTGGCACTCTACCTGCATCTTATAGAGAGTCACTGGATGGGACACACCTTTATGGTGTAAGGGGTTGATGATTTCTTGCATAACAGCTTAATGTGGAATAAAGTTATGATTTCAAATAGAATATCATTACTTTCATTTTGACTGAGAAGTAGACTTTGATTCGTTGGTATTTTATGGTGAGGCTGAGAAGCAATGCAACGAGGAAACAATTAAACTATTACATTTAAGGATACTGCGATTTTTATATCACTAAAACACACGTGTGTTAACGCACGAACCGCCTAAAGTGTGTTAAGACAATTGCGCTTTAAGTTTGAGAAGCAATACAATGAACGGTCTCAGCGCGCCATCTAGTGGTCAGTATACTTTAATGCTTCATAAAACGTCCTGATCAGGGATAAAGCTTCGATAAATTCACCCTGGATTGACAAAATGTAAAATGAAAATATTTTAAAATGAGAGCATTTACTTTCAGCAATGAAAAGTAATCAGCTACACTTACTCAAACACTGGACCTATGTAGTATTTTGAGAGTACATCAAGTAAATGGTTCATTTTTCAGCTACATTTCAATGAAATATTGTAGTTTTAACAGTAATACTTATCTGAACATTATACTCATTATCCAAAATAAACCAAAGCCTGGCTCTCAGTCATTTATTCATTCATGAAGCTAAAACCTTTTTGTGATTAAAGATTCTTTATTAAATAAATTTTGGGGGATTTTCTAGGCCTTGATAATATTTTAATGGTTGAAAGTTTATTGCAACTTTTTAGTAGTTAATCAGTGTTTTATTCTTGCAATCTGGGGACAAAGTGTTCAAATGACCACAGCTTTAAGGTGCATATCCAAAGAATCTTTTTATTTGATGTCAGTGAAGCAAACTAACATATTTACAAAGCACAACAATTTAAAAGCACAAACAAAGATTCACCTTTGCGCTTGTCTGTTATTTAGTTAAGAGTTCGTCAAATTCAGATTTATATTAAACTATGCTCATTAAAGTAGCGTTATAGTGCAGAGAGCTTCATAAGGAGGATCTCAGGTGGGGAAAAAACAAGGCCAGGAGATTCTACTTTCCAGTCTTTCACCGTAGATTATTTCCGATCAGCCAGCCTCTGTAGGAGGGCGATGACTGTGTCCTGTTTGGAGGAGAGCAGCTCCAGGGCCGTGGCTATCCTTCCTAGGGACTCGGACATTCGCACCTCCCTCCTCTCACGCCTCTTCTCTCTGGCTTCAACCCTGCGGCGAGCCACTCGATCGAGGTAGGCCTGCTCCTCCTGTCGCTTCAGAATCTCCTGGAACAAAGTGGAGCCGCCTTGCTCCGCTTTCGCCTTCTGGTTCTGTCCTTCAGTTCCAGACACAGTTGATGTAGACAAAGAGGTGGCAGCAGAGGAAGTGAGGCAGGAGGACGTGAGGGGGAATGAAGAGGAGAGGCCGAGGAGATTCTGGCTTTGGGTGAGCGATGTTGTACTCAGGCGAAAAGGGATGACACCTGATGAGATGGATGGAGCTTTGCGGCTCGTGTAGCCCAGTGTGTTGAGGTCTGTGTTGCTGGTGGAGATGAGGGAAGGGGATGTGGTGGCTGTTTCTGTAAAACAAGGCGAGGTGATAAAAGAAGGAGCCGGCACAATGGTGGCTGGGTGAATACTAGTAGTAACAATGTCACCATTGAGGACGATCAGGGGCTTGAGGTCTGGGGCATTAGCTGAGCTAATGGTCGCTGCAGTCACCGACGTACTGGCAGCGCTGCCAGCACTGGAGCCCAGACCTACTGAGTCCACACCACCACCACCACCACCACCAGCAACAGCAGCAAAGTCACTGCTAGGACGGATGATGGTGGACGTCGGCTGTGGGAGCTGCAGGGGCTTTGCAGCGATCTTAGCCAAAGGAGCAGGCAGTGTAGAAACCGTGCTGCCGCCTTTGTTTCGTTTGTTGTTGACGATCTGAGTGCCAATGGTGTCGCAGAGGGTGGCGTCCATCAACTAGAGTGGAACAAGACACACACAAAGATATGGAGAAAGAACACCAATGAATACATCAAACAGCATTGTAATCCATGACTTACAAATACCAGTTAACAATGTAACCGTATGCTGTCTTAGGCTGACATTAAACCTTGTTACTTTATGTTATAATCCTAGTTATTTCTGCTGTACTTCCTCACAGTTGTTCAGATTAAACATCCCTGTACAAGAACTATTCATCATTTAACCCTGCGAGGTCCTTAAAGTCTTTCCATCTCTATATTGACTCAGTTCTCTTATGGTATTAAAAACTGTATAAATTCAGAACCACTCTGTATGATACAGTTTTTCAAATGGGGAAGAGTAAGGATTTGGGGGGTGACAGGGTCATGGGAAGCCAAGGGGGACTGATCAGGCCGGGAACGAAAGCTGGGCCCATGTGGTCTGATCCAACAGATGAGCTACTGTAGCTCCAATTGCAAAAAAAAGTTAATACTAATTCTGATAGAAAGGTGTCAGAATACACAGTGCATCACAGTTTGTTGCATATGGGGCTGCGTGGCCACAGACCAGAAGGTGCCCTGGTCTGAGAGGTCTAGTGGAGCCCATGCTTCGATGGGTCAGGGATGTTTTGGCAGCAAAAGGGGAAAAACACAATATTAGGCAAGTGGTTATAATGTTATAGCTGGTGGTATATCGCCAACAGCAGAAGAATGCTTCTGTTTCGCCATAACCCTGAGTTTTGAATTTAAGTAGACTGGCCTGTATCACAGACCAACCTTCCAAAAATATAAGTTTTCTTCTGCACAATTTTTTATATATAATTGTTACAAACCCACCCCCCACACACACACAACACACAACACACACACACACACACCACAACCCACACACATTCACAGATGAGAGTGCAGCTGTTAAACTCTGACTGGATAATGATTATTGGTGGCTGCATTTGAGGTCAGTTACATTTGTCCTGAGGGGAAATTGCAACATTTCTACAACTGGAAATTTCAAGCGTCGCAGCTCTATAGTAGACTTTGTAGTGTACAAAAGCAGACTATGCTAAAGCACTTGAAAAAGGAAAAGGAGAAAAGAAAGAGGGCTAAAAAATTTCATAGCACCTATGTCCAGCTGTGAGGTTTACTTAAATCAGTACTTAATGTCAGCAACTATTTTTTATCCCCAGGTTTGTCTTCCCGTTAGACTCACATCAAAGAACTCCCAAGACGTCTTAGCATGTCCCGTCTCCCGGCTGCGGTCTTTAACCCTCTTGTATGTCACAATGAGGTTGTTCCACTTGCGACGGATTTTCTCAACAGGCAGCATGTGCCCCTTGGAGGCCATCTCCTCTTGGACACTCTGGAAGAGCTGCGAGCGTTCCCGAGTCTCATAGAGACCCCAGCGACGCCCGACGGCCTCAATCAGACACAGAACGGCTTTGGAAGAGAAATCCGAGCCAGAGCAAAGCGTCTTCTCGGAAGGAGCAGGGGGCATTACTGAAGCTGGGAGAGAAAGAAAGCCACTTGTGGTGTCACTTCATATGTAAGATAAATGGGTTAAACTGGGGAAAATCTTATATGCATACAGTTGTTATCAAATGTTTTGATCCACTCATCATGGGCGTGAATATCCTGGTAATTCTGGAATTTTAATGATTTCTTTGAACTGCTCGTTTTCCAGGGTAGACTTACTGCACACGTTTGAATTTATTTTGGATTTTATCTAAAACATCTAAAACACACAGTCAGTAGTAAACATACAGGTTCAAATATATAAATATACTCAATTAATTATTTTAATAAGTGGAAATTCTATAAAGCTTGAGAAGGTTATTAGTGATTGACTATAACTGGTAGTTTCTCTTTGCCATCATAAAAAGGATTTGTTTGATAGCACTCACAGGTTTGAACCATACAAGACACTTATGTACAGATACCAAATACTGTGCATAAGTGTGAGTTATTTGGATGTGTCAGCACTTTGCTAAGGTCTGGAAAAAGACCCAAACTGTCAACCTCAAATGAGAGAAAAGTGGTCAGGATGTTTAGGAACAATCCAGGAACAACCAGTGCTCACACACCGGCATCACTGTCCACAGTGAAACGAGTTTCACATTGCCATGGACTGAGAGGGTGCCGACCAAGATAAAAGCATCTGGTCAAAAATCCGCACCTTCAAGCTTATCTGAAATTTGCAGCTGCCCACATGGACAATCCAAATGTCTTCTGGAGAAAAGCTTCGTTGCTAGACGAGACAAAGATTGAGCCACAATCAGGTATGTTTGGAGGAGTAAAGGTGAGGCTTTAAAATCTAAGAGCCCTGTGCTAGCTGTCAAGCATAGTGCTGGTAGATTTGCTACCAGGGGTAAATCAGGATTTGAGGTAAAACCTGAAAATAGAATCTCTAGTTCTGTCCAAGTTTGAACATACAGTTGAAACTTGGACCCAGTTGGATGTTCCAACTGGACAATGATCCCAGGCACACAGATAAACTGGTTTTGGAATAGATACAGTAGACAAACATTAAGCTTCTGGGATGACCTTCCCAAAGCCCCGACCTCAACCCTGCTGAACATCTGTGGACAACACTTCGAAGCTGAGTCTGTGCCACGAAACCAACCGATTTAAATGAATTCTACCAATTCTGCCAAGAAGACTGGTCAAATATCAGCCAGGATTATGTCAGAAGCTTGTTGATGGCTGGTCGAGGTGCAAGTTGCAAAGAGACATTAGTGGGGGTGTGTGTAAATATTTGAGCCCATATGTAATGTTTGATCCTGTGTAGGTTGATGAGTGGATGTAAACCTATGACCACAAGTGTATTTACAGATACAGAAAACTGCATTTTCTGCATCTGTAATTTCTAATGAGAGATTTTCAACATTTCTGTTTTCCCTCTTGTCGTTGGTTTGACGTGTGCGGGGGTTAGTTTCAACAGCCAGAGTCAGAATTTAGCAACATTTGATGAGCTATCAAACACCCCAACAGATGTCCATCAAATCTGATCAAAACACACACAATCCCAGTGATGCAGAAAGTTTATTAATAGTGAAGGATAAGAACTGAATGGCTAAGACTTGAACCCTAGTTTTTGTGGACTTTTTCAGGTGCATGAAATAGGCACAAAATACATGGTGTATCAAAAAGAATCATCTGATTTCAGAAGGCTATATGTTTTTTTAACTATTAGACATAGAAGCTTCCAGTAAATTTTAAAATGCATGAGCGAATGTAAAGTTATATACACAAATTTTATAATATTGACAAGTGCTTAATATGCCCACCTCCAGACCAGCATCCAATTTCAAAATGCTTTAATTCCACAATCATTCACCTAAAGAAACACGTAGTGGCTGCAGTGACTCCAGACATGCTCATGGGATGAGTTTGGCATATGCTGTGTATCCACGGGGGGACTTATTGAGCACTTGTGCACACTGTAAGTTTATATTCAGCCATTACTTGCATAAAAGTATAGCCTTTTCTTTTCCATGCACCCTGTGTAATAGCATTTCTATGCAAATGATTAAAAAATTACATGTTTGAATTTTTAGGTTATTCAAATTCCTTTTAACAGTCATGAGATTTAATGTGTATATGTGCGGATACATCATATCATCATTTTATATGAATTATTAAAAGAGGTTAATGTACGCAAGTGTTGCCAGTTATTACTTCTGCCAGAAAGACTTCAGTCAGTCAGGTTATGTGTTTTGTTACATTCTTGCTGGTGCTCTCCTCTCACTTTGAATCTTACTTACCTGGAGCTATCTTCAGGTATGTTTTTCCATCCCCAGATGTGGTGAAGAACCGCTCTGTGCTAACAGGGTCTGATGACAGAGCAGATAAAAGCTACATAATCTACTGAAAAGCAACAGATTCTGAGTGGCCAATAAGAAAACAAAACAAAAAAGGAAGCAAATAAACGAGGCCGAATGGCCATAAATCATCTCAGGTGAGCACTCACACAGTAGTACAGGAGTAGTTGTCGTGGCAGCTTGCAGCTCTGTGTCAGCCAGCTCCTCTGCAGTCTGTTCCCCTCCTCCTCCTCTGCATGCGGTATCTCCGCAGGGCGCAGGCGACTCCTGCCTGCCCAAAAGCAGCGCAGATGCATTTTCATCCACCGCTTCAGTTTTCACATGCAGCGCTGCGACGTGGTTGCTGCCTCCTTGCAGATCTCCCTCCATGGCTGACACAGAAACAGAAAAAAAGGGAAAAGGAGCAGGAGCTGAAGGGAGAGAGCTTGTATTGTCTGCGCAGGCGTTGAATTGAGGAGAAAGTTTGGAGATCTCGGCTGTTAATCGATGCTGCAGACTTCAGCGTGAAGTCGTGCAGCCAAAGTCATGACTGATTTAGCTGTGCGCGTGATGGACAAATGCCACCCCCTGCATGTTTTTCCGTGAGGGGCACGGAAATGGCTGCGCTGACCACCTCAGCTCAGCCGACGGATGCGCAGAGCGGCTGCGCAGCTCTCAGCAAGGATTTGCTGCTGGCAACCGTGACGGTGACGTCAGCTGACCGCACGTTTGGCACATGTTTAGTAACAAAAAACCAAAAAATAATTTTCAAAATAAGAAAAAATAATCCGGATTTAGCTGTCAACGTGCCAACGTAGGGGAAAATTCTGCACGTTTTATTGCATTAATAATAATAAATATTAATAAATTAAAATAAATAATACTAAACGAGGTAAAAGAAAAATGCATTTTATTCTTTCATGTGTTATTTGTGGCGTACACAAACATTTTATTTAAAAAAAAAACCCCCACATGTTACAGATAACAGTAAAAATAAATTGAACTGTAGTGACAATAGTCCTCTTTGGACCAACACATTCAGATTTTAATGGTATATACAACATCAGTTATATGTGAAACAAAGTTAGGGCAAACAAATGAAACTGGGAGAAATATATACATATATATAATGATCATTTTAACTTGACTTTTAAATAGGACTAGAGCTGTTTTTGGTTTCAGTGCACAAAACTGGAGAAAACATTATTACAATTCCCCTTTAGACATTTGTCTTTGTTTTCAGTGTGCATTTTGTATGTAAACAACGTACACTATGGAACTACTTTATTTAATATTATACTGTAATGGGTTGTACTATGATGAGGATTATCCAATAATAGCTTTTCCATTAGTTGCCAGCACATGAACACAGAGTATACTGTATTTGACATTCATACTGTGTGCAAACACTGATATCTAGTTACATTTTGCTACAGTGCCATCGCTGTAACACCCGTTTTTGATTGTTTTCTCAGCTTTGAAGTGTTAAAAACTGTCACACTGGTTCGAAGTCACTGATCTTGGATGTTGAAAGCCTTCTTAAACTCGCTGTCAAATAACTCCCTCAGTTGGTTGCCGATGGCAAGGATTTCTGGATTTCCCTGAAAAAGAAAAACAGCGATTGTCATTATGTTATTTTCAAAACTTCTATTCTGTTTAAAAAAGTTGTGTTTGTAATCCAACAGATGTGTCAATGCACTTTTAAGAACCTACAGTAATTGAGGGGAAAAAAAACAATGAGCAAACACTTGGCGGTGGTGGGAAGGAAGAACTCCCTTTTAACAGGAAGAGACCTCCAGCAGAACTGAGAATAAAAGACAGTAAGACAAAAGTTTTCTATTTGAGATCCACTGTGAAATTGCAGGTACCCATGAAACTGGTCAGACCAGGACCCCCAGGAACCCAAATGCAGAAGAAGCACTGCATGGAAGCAAAGGTGAAATGGATGGTAGTTGTTTTGATTATGCCTTGTAAAAGCTGAACAAGGCAATTTGACTAAACTTTGAATGGCAGTCAGAAGAAAGTGAAAGCTTAAAGTCCTGAAAACATTTAACAACACAACAAACTAATATAAGTCCCAAAGGAGATACAGAATCAGATTTTTTGTCAGGATAAGGTGTAATTGAAGTTTCCAAAACTTTCAGTGAATGTAATCTAATTCTTCTTTTTTACATGCAGATGCAAACCTTTTAAAACCATATAAAAAATAAAAACAAGCACTTAATAGACTATTGAGAGCACTGAATGCCATTATCACACTTTCACTAAGAGTTTCTTACCCGGTTGAATGCCGCACAGTTGGCAAAAATAAGCTGGACATCAGAAACAAACTCGCCGACAGTTTGATACTGTTTCTGCTGGAGTTTCTCTGTTACTTTGCCCAGCCACATCGGACTCTTGATAGAAGTGCTGTAGTTTGCCAGCTGTGGGTGAAAGCAGACATCCAGAAAACCAGAGTATTCTAGTCAGAGTTTTACACATACAGTGCTGTGAAAAAGTATTCGCCCCCTTCCTGACTTCTTAGCTTTTTGCAAACTTGGTACACTTACATGTTTTACATCAAAGCTAATTTTAATTTTAGGAAAAGAAAATACAAAATGTTGTTTTTAAACGCAGAATTCAGGTTCACTACTGTTCCAAATTTTCAATTTGTGGATAATGATTCTCACAATGGTTTGCTTGAGTCCCAAAGCTTTAAAATTGCTTTGTAACACAGACTGATCAATGTCGATGACTTTGTTTCTCATCCGTTTCTTTAGATCGTAGGATGTTTTGCTTTTTGAGATCATTTTTCCTACTTTTCTCTTTCAGACAGGTTCCATGTAAGTGATTTCTTGATTCAACAGGTCTACCAGCAATTAGTCCTTGGTGCTGCCAGTGAAGCTGAACTGGCTAGTTACTGATTTAACAAGGGAGAGCGGTTACTTTTCACACAGGGCCAGGTAGGTTTGGATTGCTTGTTTGCCTTAATAAATGAAATCATCATTTAAAATCTGCATTTTGCGTTTACTGAGCTTATTGTTGTCTAATATGAAACTCTAACTGATGATCTGAAGTGTGACCAATATGCAAAGGCTAAGATAGCTCACGTTTTCAGTGCACTGCACTTTATTTTCTATGAATGTTTTAAAACTTGATTCTAATGAATAAAAATTGCTTGCTTAAAAAATACTTACATAGCCCATTGGGTCTGGAGAAAACATTTGCTCCTCGTCAGCACTGCGCAGACTCAGGAGGAGATACTGGCATTGCTGTTGATGAAACAACAGAGGGGCAGGTCACAGCAATGTCACAGGGAGACGGGTAGTTAGATGGTTACATGGACAAAGTTGTAGACAGAGAAAATTCTCACCATCATGTGTTGAGATATTTGCTGAGACATCACTGCGTTCACTTCCAGCTGGTCAAGGCAAACGTGATTGGCTCTAAAAACGCAGAATGTGCACAACCAGGGGCTGTCGTCGCTGCACACACATACACACACATACACACACAGATATATATCAGTCTTAAAAATATAAACCCTTTTGATTTTTGTTTCAATCAGCTATATCCTTTTTATTTTTATCAGCTGAATGTCTTAGCTTCATGTTATCACATAAAACAGGTACATTTTAAAAAAGCAGAACGTCTGCCAGGATCATATACAGTAGTGTGTAATTCAATACAATATACATGGATAATAGCAGCACAAATGTTGTTTTAGTAGAAACTGTCCACCTGACTTCAGCTAGTACCAGTTTTAATGTGAAGGTGAAAAACATTAAAACAAAAATCAAATGAAATGATGTTAAAATTTAACGCTGAGCAAGAATTTAGTTTACAGAACTAGAAGATCTGGAGTAACACTCCACTTATTTGGACTCATGGTACAGGTCAATTTGCAAATGTCCTGTTTTGTTATCTACCAGGTCCAGAAGGAAATATCCTTAGCTCCTTCACTCTCTTTGCCAGCTGGCACCTAACTTTGTCTTTTCATTATAAGACTGTCAGTTTGTTTGGGGAAAAGTACTTCTACTTAAACGACGGAAAAACAATTAAGCAAGTGTGCTATTTTACACTTGCTTAATTGTTAAGAAGTTCACAGACAGCACTGTGCAAAAGTCTTCAGCCACCTCTCATTTAAAAAAATTATTTTTCTGGGAAATAAAGGGAAATAGGGCACGGTGGTTAGCACTGTTGCCGCACAGCAAGAAGGTCCTGAGTTCAATTCCACCATCAGGCCGGGGTCTTTCTGTGTGGAGTTTGCATGTTCTCCCCGTGTTTGCGTGGGATCACTCCGGGTACTCCGGCTTCCTCCCACCGTCCAAAGACATGCAGCTTGTGGGGATAGGTTAATTGGATAATCCAAATTGCCACTAGGTGTGAATGTGAGTGCGAATGGTTGTCTGTCCCTGTGTGTTGGCCCTGCGACAGACTGGCGACCTGTCCAGGGTGTACCCTGCCTCTCGCCCTATGACAGCTGGGATAGGCTCCAGCACCCTCTGCGACCCTGAAAAGGATAAGCGGAAGCGAATGGATGGATGGATAAAGGGAAATAGATGCAGAGATTTGGAGACTGTCTTTAATTCGGTTTTCTGTCAAGCTGATCACACACTGCTTCACTAATGTTGAAGTCCGAGCTCTGGGGAGGCCAAGACAGTGTTCCACTGTGTGTGGTGGTTTTGTTTTATGTTTTTTATTCAGGTATGCTTTTACTGCATTGGCAGTGTGTTTGTGATCACTGTCATGCTGAAAAATGATGCTGCTCCTGATGAGATGCTTTCCAGATTCCATCTGACCGTACTTTTTTGTGTTTATAATTCCTCATTTTCACAAGATTCCCAGCACCACTGGATGAACTGCATCCCCAGAGCCTCCACCATGTTTTACATTTAGCTGTAGATGTTCAGTGTTGGACCCTCTCATCCTCCTCCATAAATAGGACAACGATTTGGACCAAAAATATCAATGACATTATTATATAAGACCTTTTGCCACTAAATTTCAATCCAGTTCTTGTGTAAATTGGCATACCTCAGCCTTTCCCCCCATTTTCCCTTTGTTTAGTGTGGATTCTTCAGTAAACCTGGAAAACTGTTGCTCCAGGCCAATTTAAAATATTACAAGAAAGTCTGGTTCATTGAAAGAAAATCATACAGAAATGAGAAGTGGCTCGAGACTTTTGCACAGAACTGTAGGGATATTCATTAGTGCTGCTTTAAAATGCTGAGTTCAGTTCAGTTGCAGGACTGTATAATGGGAGCATTTCTTTCACCCTGTTAAAGCTGATTAGGTTTCTTTCCTGCCAATGCATTCTGTGTTGATACGACAAATTCATGCAGGTTTAAAATATAAGAGACTCAAACAAAACATACAAAAGGACAAAAGAGAAACAGCTGATTTAAAAAATATTTTTTAAATGGCTGCTCTCCCAGTAAGGCTCACTTCAGAATGATGTCGTCCACATGTGGCAGGTGGCATTTCTGGTGGAAGGATCGTGGGCATTCCTCGCACACTACCAGCTCTTGGTCTTCTTCTTCGTTTTTACAGATGCAACACTCGTCATCATTTTTCTCATTCTCCTGGCAACACAGACAATAAATGACAGAAAATCTGTTTGTACACAAAACTGCTCCAAAGCGCCTTTCAGACCCAGGAGATGTAAAATTGCTGACTTCATCAAACGGTAACTTATAACTGCCATCTATAAATTAAGAACACAGCACAGCCACAGCACACATTGACAATAGGCAATCGGCCATGCATGAGGCCATGTTATTACTGTTACTTTTGAGAGGTCACATCTCACGTGTGGTTACAGTAATGCATAATCATAAACACTTTAGTAGATTTCAGCCAGTAGGTGAGATCAGACTTTTACTTATAGCTAAATGAAATAGCTTAAGTACTGTAATGGAGAGTGATGGCTTCATAACAAATTATTTTTCATCTGCGTAGTGACAGTGTAACTCCAGATCTATCTGAAGTGAAGATGAGACTCACTGTCTTTTACTTTTTTATTAATCCTGTAGAATTTAATCCACCTCTGCTGTGCCTTGTTGGTAAATGAGCTCTCTTTCTTTGGAAGCACTCATGGATTGATCTGTAGGTATATAAAAACTCAGAGGAAGGGACTACTGCAATCTGCTGCATCAAGCTTCAGCTCCTATTAAAGTTTTGTCAAAACCAGGATTAGGCTGAATCCATTATTGGTCAGACTCATTAATCTGACCTGTCACAGATTTTTCGTTTAATGCGGTAAAGGCTTTGCCACGTAAAGTCCATTTTTAAGGCCCTTCAGTCTCTGATGGATGTGAAATTGCACAGCAGAGTGAATAATGAAAAACCCAAAGGTATTTTGGAGATGTCCGCGTGCTCCTCTGTTCAGCGTTGGTGCGGAAATGTAGAAAGGTCTTAATTTTTAGACTTTAATCCATTTGCAAGCATTTTTTTACAAAGTTGTGCTCTGTTAAAAGCAACAAGTAAATGTCTGGTCTGACCCACTGAATGTACAGTAAAGTGACCGAGGGCAGAGAATATCCATTGCTGTCAGAAAGAGAAGGAGTCCCACTCCTGTATGTGATGTTAGGCTACAAATACAACTAAACTCTAAATTTGGGTTGGAATCGCATATTTCTGCACCGGAACAAGATAACTGAGAGAGGAAAAAAGTTTCTTGTTTGAGGAATTATACTACAGATTTAGAGAGACAGATTTTGTACTATTTAGAAAAAACAGCATTGTGCAAGAAAGTATTTTTCAAACCAGTGTAGCATGAGGAAATGCCTCTTGTCTGAAACTTACCAGGTCTTCAGGATCTGGTTTACACAGAGGGCAAGCACACAGAAGGGAATGAATCTTCAAGATCTCTGCCTGAAAGAGACAAAGTAACAATGTATTCATTTTTCAATCATAAGTTCTCACTTTTGGTTTAACAAAGCTTGTAACGCTCATATTGCCTCCAGACTAAAGTTGCTCTTGGGTTTACAGGTGAGACACAGTTTCATGCAAAAAAAATTGTTAAGTCCTGTAATTTTTTGGGCACGAGTGGCAACTTCAAAATTATAATTCAAAAAGATCCTACAAAACCAAACTGGCACTGACACAATTCATTTTTCCTGAATTAGCCCCTAATTGTCTTTATATTCTTTATTATTTGTTCATTCTCTATAGCTGGTGTTAATAGTAACAGAAGAGTCTTTGGTTCTGCTGTACGGTGCTGAAACATTGATGTGCATTTGGTGTGTGCTTAGGGCTAACTGTGGTTGTTCATCAAAATGCCACCACATGTTAGCTTTCTGCATTTGGATATATATTTTTACCATATTAGCTGCTTGAAGATTGATGACCGCAAATAAATACAAGTCAAAATGTAAAGATTGTAATCTTGGAGTGTAATTTTCCTCCCTCATTCTCACAGAGTACCTCACAAAAGTACCCAAAGGCGTAGAGATAAGTTGCGGTGAACTAGGAACCTGCAGTGTAAACACACCTCCATGAGAGCACTCAGAGGTTTTCCATCCCATCTGATGTCTTTCTTCCAGGAAACATTTGTCGGACCAGATTCCTTACAAAAGTCCACTGGGGTCATCCAGCTTGTCTCAGTACGAATACTCTTGCCAAGTGTTCCTGGTGGGGGAAAAACATTTTGAGAAGAAAGTTCCTTCAGCTTAAATAAAATCTTTCCATTTAATTCAATTCAAAGTAGCAATTAGCAGCACCTGGATGCTACTTATCCTCTTAATTCCAATGGATGTAATCAGAGTGTACTTTGTTTTTTTAAAGAACTGTTTAAACTGTATCTGTATCACAGTACTTTCTTTTTTTAAAGATACCTGATGCAAAACGTTTTTTGTGTAACGTCCCAGCTAAACCACCACATGTAACTTTGAACACTTTGGTGTTGGAAAGACCAGCCTCTGGCTGCTGCACCGCCTGCTCTTCTGCCTCTTCTTCATCTAAAACAGACACGTTATGAAGATAATATGTAACACAACCATGCGTATCTAAAAGAGCTTCCATCATAAATATTACACTGTAGAAACCAGCACCTGTGGTGGGTTCATCACTTGATGAATCCTGGTCTTCCTCGTCATCTTCTTCTTTCTCCGACTCTAAAAAAAGAGGATTTTATCCATGAAAACAAGCGGGAAAGAAGCTTGCCTTGCCTGTGCATGTTTGTCTTACACATGTATATTTTAAATTCAGAGTTTTACGAATATAAATATGTGCACAATATTAATAGAATGCCAGAAAAGATTTTAGTGACAATCATTATGCTCAGAGAGAAACTAGAATCACTGCCTCGCGGCTGTATGCCTTCACCCATTAATATTCTTGTTTTTCATTTTGGATCTTAATGGTAGCTGTTCCTCATCCAAGTTGAGGGTCTAAGGAGAAACAATGTTGTTTTCTGTACAGATTGGAAGCTCCTTGAGGCAAATTTCAGTTTTCTGATATAAGGATACAAAAATAAAATTGTTTTGACTTCAGTTTGTTGGGCTTTTCCAGTTCTGCTCTATTTCTATTATACTGGAGCATAAAGGGGGGGAGGGTTATAAATGTCTGCAGTGCCTGCCTGCCTCAATTGATGCCATTAGTTTTAAATGCTTTAATATTTAATGTGAGATAACAGAAGCTCTCGTAACAGCCAGTGGGAAAGTGGGCTTATATGCTGTTAAGAACACTCACGTTTGATAAAAATCTGTGTTTTTCAGTAATAGAACAAACCTGTGGTTGCTTCTTCGAGTGAGAACAATTTTTTCTTGGCCTAGCAGCAAAAAAAGAAGAACGTGGCTTAGATTAGAAAAAAATAAAACAAACTAATTTACTTCTGAGTAAGAAATACCCTACCAGTGAAAATCTGGACACACACTTTTCATGTAATGGTTTTTCTTTACTTTTACTACTTTCTACATCATAGATACAAACTGAAGACATCAAATATATGAAGCAAGATCAATGGGATTATGTAGCAAAGAAAAAAAAGATAAATAACTCTAAATATGATTTCTATTTTAGATTCCTCAAAGTAGCCACCCTTTGCTTTGTTGACAGGATTGCAAACCTTTGACCTTCTCTCAATGAGCTTCATGATCGAGTCACCTGAAATGGTTTTCATTTCACAGGTGTGACTTGTCAGGGTTCATTTGTGGATCAGTTGTGTTGTGCAGAAGTCAGGTTGGTACACAGCTGACAGCCCTCTTTGACAACTGTTAGAATTGATATTATGGCAGTGTTCCCAAGAGCAGTCACAAAAACCATCAAGTGCTACGATGAAAGTTGCTCACATGAGGACCGCCGCAGGAAAGGATGCCGAAGAGTCACCTCTGCTGCTGAGGATAAATTCATCCGAGTCACCAGCATCACAAATTAGAGCGCAGATTAATGCCACACAGAGTTCCAGTAGCAGAGACATCTCTACATCAGCTGTTCAGAGACTGCATTAATCAGGCCTTTATGGTCAAATAGCTGCTAAGAAACCACTACTGAGGAAAATTAACAAGCAGAAGAGAATGTTTGGGCCAAGAAACACAAGGAGTGGACATTAGACCAGTGGAAATCTGTGCTTTGGTCCGATGAGTCCAATTTTGGGATCTTTGATTCCACCCGCCATGTCTTTGTGCGATGCAGAAAAGGTGAACGGATGGTCTCTACATGCATGGTTCCCACCTTGAAACATGGAGGAGGTGTGATGGTGTGGGGGGGCTTTGCTGGTGATGCTGTTGGGGATTTATTCAAAATTTAAGACACACTGAACCCGCATAGCTGCTACAGCATCATACAGTGACATGCCATCCCATCTGGTTTGCGTTTAGTTGGACCATAACTTTTTCTTTAACTGGACAATGACCCCAAACACACCTCCAGGATGTGTAAGGGCCATTTGACAAGAATGATGGAGTGCTGCACCAGATGGCCTGGTCTCCACAGTCACCTGACCTAAACCCAATCCAGATGGTTTGGGATGAGATGGAGCGCAGAGTGAAGGCAAAAGGGCCAACAAGCGCTCAGCATCTCTGGGAACTCCTTCAAGACTGTTGGAAAACCATTTCAGGTGACGACCTCATGAAGCTCATAGAGAGAATGCCAAGAGTGTGCAAAGCACAAAGATTAAAATAAATTATAAAACAAGCTTTGAGTAATTTCACACTTTTTTGTTTACTACATAATTTCACGTGTTCATTCATAGTTTTCATGCCTTCAGTGAGAATCTGCAATGTAAATAGTCATGAAAATAAAGAAAAACATTAAATGAGAACGTGTGTTCAAACTTTTGAGTGGTAGTATATACATCTGTTTTTACTTTTTTATTTCCTCCTTTGTAGGCCACTGTTTTCAGGTGACCCTCCTGTGAAAAATGACAAAAACAAAATAAGTGAAATTCACACTGGAAACTGCTGGAACATTGATCAAATAAGTTCAGATTTTCTTTTTGACAAACCTTTATAAGTTTTCCCAGCGGCGTCCCCCCACATCGAATGCTCAGCTTCCAGTTCTTGCAGCTCTGCTTTCCTGCAAACCTCTCAAACTCGCCTGGAGCAAACCACTGCTTATTAGCCAGAATGCACTTCTCTCCTAAGAGATGCAGAGGAGGAGGAATTCAAAGAAATGTTTTACACACGCAGAGTTTAAATCTCAGTCATAAACGATCTCTTGTTATCTCCCAACTGCCGCTTTTTCTAGCTTGTACATTTTTCTATTATTTCACAGCTGTTGAACAAAGAACATGCAGCTACAGTAGACTGCAATGCAACAATGAAAAGACTTTGCTTATCTGACCTTTAGCCAGTTTGTCACGTTGTAGCGTTCCCGACATCTGTCCGCACGTCACAGGCAGCTGGGACTTGTAGAGGGGCCAGGTCCAAATTTCACCCTTCTCTCCCTTCTTCATGGGAGGAGCTGAGAAATACAAAATGTTATAAATGCCGATTCAAACATGCTGCAGTGTAGTCAATATACATGTTGTGGCTTTGGAAAAGACATGACCACATTCCCTCAGACATCTTGTAGTGAACGCTGCAGGTGTAGAAGCAAGAGATGCTGTGGCTATGCTCCAGTTTTATAGAACTGAGTGAGGCCTGTATCCATCTTGGCAGGGAGTCAAACATGTTCCGGTTCATACTGACCACTTGGGAGGTACCTTTCCACGGATTCAGGAGAATGATTGGAAGAACCAGAGTTCCTTTTTAAGGGACCTCAGTTCTTTGCAGGTGAAGTTGGTCCACTGAACGTTAATGTAGAGCTTGATTAATGTGGTATTCTCCACCTGCTATAACACTATTTACTCAGATGGAGTAGAGGAGCTGTAATGGTGTAGCTTTGTACAAAACATCAGAGAAGAGACAATTCCACTTCCAACATAAAGAGAAAGTAATGAACATACGGCAAGTTTTCACACAACTCTATGCAGTCCTGTGAATAACTCGAGCCCACAGTTCATTGAGGTTTGCGGACATTTGTTTATGCACAGCTGTCTTAATTTCCCACCACACCAACATTTCAATCACGTTGAGGTCTGGACTTTGACCAGTCCGTCGCAACACCTTCATGCTCTGCTAGTTTAGCCATTCTGTTGTATATTTGCTGCTGTGGTTGGGATCATTGTCATATTGCATGACCCAGTTTCAGCCAAGCTTTAACTGTCATGGTCTCACATTTGACTCTAGGACACTTTGGTATACGAAGGAGTTCATGGTCGACTCAATAATGGCAAAGTCCACCAAATGATCATCCCTTCACCACATACCAACTGTGATTGACAGCTGAGGTGAGTTTCGGTTTTCTCTAAATGTGCATTATGGTCAAACATCTCCATTTGGTCTGATTTGTCCAAATGACATTGTTCCAGAAGTCATGTATTTGTAACCTTTCGAACCTAAGTCATGCTGCCATGTTCTTTTTCAAGAGAAGAGGCTTTGTTTTTGGTTGGGTCTACCCTGGGGTAGAACCAGGGTACTTTACCCCAGTGAGAGCTGCTAAAGGTTAGAGGATGAGAGATGTCTTTTTAACTGTATAACTCCTGTTGGCATATAGTCACGCTGAGAACAGTAAAGCATAAGTGAGGAGTAACTTACTGAAACATATTTTCTTGGACTTCTTCTGAGCCGAGGTAGACAGGCCTGATGGGCCAGGCTGCTCATCCTCCTCATCACATATGCTCTTGCTATACTTCCTCTTCTTTTTCACTGAGTTTTTTTCCCTCGCCTCTTCTTCTGAATGTTCAGTTTTTTCCTTTTCACCGTTGTCTTCCGTTTCAACTTTCTCAGGCAATTGTGTGTCAAAATGGTAAGACCCTGAAATTACATTGAAGTCCAAGAACATAATAAATATCTAATAGAGGGCAAACAACTTCTACAGGTCAATTTTAAAGTCTCAGTACATAGCACGCCCACTTGCTAACAAGGTTTTATATAATCTAAATTACAACATATTAGCTGTTACAAGATGAGTCTTCACATAGACAGAGGTTCTCTTTGACTGGTTACAAGCCTATCAAATTATTTTTAGTCCTGCAAAGGCATTAATGCCACCACAAAACTCTCATCTTAAAGTAGATGAGGTATTATTCCGTTCAGATTTCTTTGGCCAATTCTTTGTTTTATCAATTAACTTGTCAGAGACACAAACATACTTATTATAAAGTCATTAAGAGCATCATGAAATAGAAATATCTTACCGTCCATGAGGCTTTTGCGCAGCATTTGCAGTTTGGGGTTGTGGCTCAGGACAGTTTCCTTGAAGGCACACTTCCAGAACAGTTTGATGTGCTCTGACTTTTTTTTCTCGAACCAGTCCAGGATATCATAAAGGCCCTTCTCTTTTTTCTTCATTCGACTCACCTTCTGCACACACAGTATCGAGAAAATTATTATTGAGCTGTTTAGCCTAGGATTCAGTAAGTAAATACCAACATACTGTCATTTTCACAAAGTGTCTATGATAGTAGATTTAGAAAAAACTGCCCCTCTAAAACAGAAGGTATGAAAAAAGTATGATTTTTATGTTTGCCACTCCAATAATGGTGATTGGATTGATTATATGTGATTATTTAGGGGAGGGCGTTTCCTTCTCTGAATAAGCTGCTGTTTTTTGCGTCACAAGAACTCATTTTAAATTGTGCTGTGCAATATGTCCTTAAAAGATTTGACAAAACTGACCAAGTGGAAGAAAATAAAGGAAGCAGTAGGTCTAAAGAACTATCTACAGCAGATGAACCTGAAAAACTGTAGTTTGGAAAAAACATTTCAGTTAGTGGTGTTTGCAATCTTGCCAAAATTGATGGAGTTACTATGGCTTCATTTTTCAGGATGATAATGATCCCGAACACACTGTCAGTGCAGTAAAAGCGTACCTGGATAGAAAAACACACAGTGGAACACTGTTAGTCGTGGATTGGCCTCCCCAGACCCTGGACGTCAACATTATTGATCATCTTGACCGTTATACTCGGTGTATTTCCTTTTATGTTTGCACATTCAAATAAATCTACAAACTTATTTCCCATTTTCTCCGCAAAATTTGGAAAAACGACGCGTGACTTAAGACTTTTCCAGACTACAGATTTTATTTCATTTTAATCTGTTTTTAATAACTGGCTCTGGTTGTGGAAATGCCTTCTTTTTTAGTAAATAGCAGTGTGAGTTACAGGCGAATGTCAATTCGCAGTGTCTTGATGATCCGGTAAGTAAATCCCAAAAAGTTGATTCTGTTCATTCCGTGTTGCTAGTCTCAGTCAGGCAAAGGCAGGCTACTAAGGCTGAGAAAACCTGCAGTCAGCTGAGACTGAAGAAGTTCAGATAAACAGAATCGGCTTTTTGGGGTCAGTTCGCCGTATTTCCCTTGTTTGAAATCGACGCTTCATGTGTACCAACAACTCTGACGTAATCATGTATCACTTCCGCTGTTCACTTCCCGCTCTCTCATTAACGTCCTATTCAAATAGCACTCGCCTTAAATGACTGTAACGAGGTTGATAACAAATGCGTAACCTTTCCACTTGAGCTCCTCACCTTGAAACTGTCTTCCGAGATCAGGTTGTAATCCTTGAGCTTGCAGAGGAAGATGACCGGGTCTTCCATGCAAGAAATTTCTGTTTTATTGCAGTGTAAAAAGCGCCGCATTTCCTCCAACTCCAGGAAATCCAGCGGATCCATCGATGGTCTGTTCTCCCTACTTTTCTACAAAACTGTGCCAGTTCCCAAGAGATCGCACTCACTTATCATCCAGATGTGATATTAGAGCTGCAGCACAGAAATAAAGCGCTGCATTCGTGGACCTTGTGCCGTTTAACAGGTAACAATAAACTCCTCACAGGTCTCGTCACCCTGCTCCACCGTTTACATGCGCGCACAGTGAAACTCAATCCAAGTTTATGTAAAACAAAAAATCACAATGTTGAGTAGATGCAGACATAGGCGGAAGTTTTCCCTCTACGGGTCAAAGTGTCTGATCTGGGAAAGCCGAATACTGGTTTCTCGGTTCCTCCTCTCAGTGACGTTTGGAAAGTGAAACCTTTTTCTAGCGCTCTTCTGTCGGCTCACCAAAAACTGCAGACCGTGCGCATTGCTGAGATTTAAATTAAATTATTATTATTAAATTATAGCCATGCTTATTTTTAAAGTAGACCTGAGACTTACAGTCTGTGGGCGAAACAAATCAAACTCATTCCTGAGCGTCTGACACGAAGAGACAAAAGGGGGATTCATTAAGGTCGCCCACAGTGAGTAACAGTGCGAAATTCAACAGCCTCTTTGATAAAACAATGAGCATTCATGTCGTGGTTGTAAACAGCTCGGCCCAAATTTTTTCAGTGCTTTAATTCTGCGCTATGCGCGCTCCCGCTTGGGGCATTATTTCAGCAGGGAGACAGAAATGAGTATAACGTCATAGAGATATGTCACATTTTTTCTTTTCCAGTAACAACAACATAAAATAAATCAATAATTTCATAGTTGGTTTGTATTTGTATATGAAAATAATTCCTGCATGTATAACTTTAGTTTTTGTGATTATTGATACACAAGCACTTCAAAGAATAACGTTTTTTGTTTTGTTTTGTTTTGGTTTTTTTGTCAAACTTAAAAGAAAGTCAAGTGAGTCAACACGAGAAAACGAGTACAAGCTGGTTGAGAATCCCTTAGGAGATATAGGAACAGGTTTTCACAGTGCTTGGACAAAACTAACCACAGCATGACCACAGCACTCAGCTCCATGTGTTTATGAAGTAATTCAAGTCTTTTATTTTTGTAAATATTTCTGCCTAATAAGATAAATGCTTATGAATAGCAGGCACTGATTGAATTAATGTTTTTATTTTTTCACGGTGTGGTTGCACATACGGATACAAATATCCGTATGTGCAGGTCATTTACTTTTTATGTTTATGTCATAACAAGAAAATAGATGAGATACTAATTATGCTATAGTCTATAGTGTGTTCCTCTTGAGCGACATTGCACATGTGTCTGTAATATTCGATCTAACTCATTTGCAAAGTTGAAATAAATAATTTGATGAAAAATATGACATTAATAATCTAAACAGAGCTTTAGAGATCAGCTGTAACGTACACTCAACCATATAATACAGGCCTAATATTAATATTCGGCTATGCAAACACTTTTAACACCAAACGGTTAAAATAAAAATATAACTGACATATGCACTAAATGCACAGAGGCTAAAGGAGCGCAGTTTATTTATCTTTGAGAGTGCAGAGCAATGAAGAGATCACAGCGATGCTAGAAAATGATTTCAAAAGAAATTCCATAAAACTCCAAAGTTATTGGTTCTTATATCCAGAAAAACTTAATGGCGTGTAATAAAAATAAACAAACATTATTATTCCTCATTACTTAAGCATTGTTTTGGGAGGGGAAAACACCCCATTGGATAGAAAGTTGTACGCTGGAGAAGAAAAATGGTGTCAGACCTAAAAGAATGAATAATGTCTACAATGAGATGGTTTGAGGACTCCTTTATTTAAAATTTTGTAAAAGACATAGATATAAAAAAAAAACTTTAAGTAAACATCAAGTGTGTAGTTTGCTGCATGTTTTATTTTGTTTTTTTCATGTAAATTTGAACATTTTGATTTGTGTATTTGTATTTTTGCATATGTTTGTTGGTTTGATGTTTTGTTGTAGTTTGTCAAAAATATGAAAAAGAGTATTGGTAAGGTAACAGTGGGACAATAATCTATATGTCAGGTGTAATTGAATGTTTTTCTATATTCAGTCAGGCTGTAACAGCTGATCGTGGTCCTTGATCGTGTCCCTCTATGTCATTGTAAATGACATCATCATGCTTTTCCTGACACGTCTGCACTACTTGCAGAACTTTTGCAAGGCGCCGGTCCAACGCGGACAGATGTGGTTCTGAGAGGAGAGGGGCCACTCGCGACAAAGGATCCTGAGTCAGCGATTCCCGCATGATGTCGCTCAGTCGGAAATCAGGAAGAGACAGCAGACGCAAGCGGAGGAAGGTGGAGCGACGGATCCTGTGGAGATAAGTCGTGTAAGGGGATCGAGAAGATTTTGGAAAAGGAAAAAAGAAACTGGGAAAGAAAGATATTTGAACTAACACATGTAATTTTAAAATCTTTTAACCATATGCACGAATATCGTTTCCACCTTTGGTCGTCTTTTGATAATTTATTAATAAAAGCAGTAGTTTGATGCTATGTTGTGGGATCATGTAATATTATTTACACCTCTGCTGACTCAGGTACAAATCCTGTTCCCAAACAATATGTTGTTTTAACCTTTTAGCCGTGTTACACTGAGATTATGTAAATGTATTCTAACAAACTAGATAAAATGAACACTTGCTAATGTAATGTTAATTGCCCACTTACCATTTAATAGCTTGATTACCCATAGAGCTACAGCAGCTAACATAATTACTGTGGTCAAAGCAATCACATTAAAATTCCTTTATGAGCTTTTTGAATGTTGTTGTAGTATTTCTGTATAAAACAGCTTGGGAAATGCCATAAACAACTATGAGATTTTACCATGAATATTATATCTTAAAGGCCTTGTAGGAATTTAATACAAATATAGGGTGTACGTATGTTTGGCAACTAAAGTCACAGCCATAACAGCAGACAAAGCCTCAGAAACAGAAGCTGCTGCTTTAAGCTCGCAGCCTCTGAGTGCTGTACACCTGCTTTCATTTCAAGGTGGGTCTCCAACATTAGCAGCCCGTAGTTTCATTACGCAATACTCTTCCACTGCATGATATCTTGTGGCCAGAAAATACGTTTTAGCATAATCTCATCATGCCAAAGTGACCTTTGACCTCTGCATTGTCATCTTCTTCTGTTAAACATTCATGAGGCACATTTTGTGACGTTACAGGCTTGAAGAATTTCCTTAAGCTGAGGCGTAAAGGACATATTAGATTGATGAGAATTTGACGTATGAGAGGCTGACTCATAATAACTTTACCTTTGGGGACCAAAATCCAATCATGTCATCTTAAATTTGAAAATAGTCTCTCAAGCTGTTTCTGAGGTATCGAGATCATGAGAATGGTGTGATGTGAGGATAATATAAATCCATCAGGCAACAAGTGGCATTAGCTTAGTTGTTTTTAGATATCTTACTACAGAAATGTTACTAATTTGATGCACTTCTTCGCTAGAGTTGAGAATTTCTATCACACCTTGTGGGTTTATACACATTTGAAAACTTGACACTGACTCTTTTCTTACACCTGTCCCCCCGTCCATCATTTTTCAGCGCACAGATCAGTAAGCACGCATCTTTTGTCTTGTTTTACCTGCAACACTGCTGCAATGGAGCTAGAATGGATGGCTCATCTTGAGAGTGACGCCCAAACCTAAAAAAAAAAAGCCAGGATCAAAAACATTTAATGACGAAAAACTAACCTGACACCTGAGGAAGAAATGAAGTGTAACACGAGATAAGAAGGATCAAAGTTTTGATACTCACGCCCGTCCATTATCAAGGTGCAGAAGAAAAGTGTTGTTGCCAAATTGCTCAAACGTCTCATAGTGATGTCGGTCCATGTTGCCTTCAGATGGAAAACAATCAAGTATCATTTAAGGTTCATGACACTGTTAAAAATACTCTTTAAAAAGCTCTTAATGCAACTGTAGGGAACATCACACTGCTACTTTACTGATTCACTAATTTTATAGTTTGTTAAAATTCCTTAGGAAAAAAAGAAAATAAGGAGCGTTATACAGATGAGTGACTCCTATCAACCAACAAACAAATGGGCCTAACTGACTCATGAGGAAGTCCAGGACAGCCATATCTATGAGATCCACCAGTCTGGTTCCTTGATTGTAAGGAGGTGTCTGCTTCACTGTATCACAGTAAGCTGGGTCTTTTTCCCACCTGGGAACAAAAGAACAGAGACACTCAGACAGACAAAGGAAAACAGATCATGGCCTCCCTGTTAACAGTTTTTATTGCTTCCCTTCACATTTTTCTGCTTTTGGGGTTCGAGTTAGTGCAGTTCACCTTTGCTGTCACCTCATTTTGTAGTTTAGGTTAACTCAGATGTTTGAATTCAAAACTTTATCATTAAAAAGAATGCAGATTCTGGATATAGTGCCTATTTGTTTTAAGATTGTTTACATCTTGCAAGTCTTTACAGATACCACTAGAGGGCAGCAAACACCCACGATTCTCTAAACGCTTCAGACCAGGAACGTCAAACTCGTTTAACATCATGGGCCACATACAGCCCACTTTGATCTTAAGTAAGCTGGACCAGTGAAACTCCCCAGTGCAAAGTAGCTTAACTGCACATTTAATCCCTGAGACATCGCAATATAAGAAAAAGAAGTGCAATGTCTCAGTATTTCTACGTGATAAAGAAATGCTGCTGCTGCCGTTAATGAAAGAAACAAGTCAGCACAACTCTTTGGGCCGAAATTGTAAAAAAAAAAATGTGTAAAATTCAACAATATTCTGGTAACTAATCGGCCAGACTGTCCTGTAGTTATTAACAGAAAATGTCAATTTTTTTTTTTACTTTTATTTTTGTTTTTTAATGTGGTTACATTGTAAAAAAAAAAAAAAAATAATTCTATAGCAATAGTGAAAAAACAGTAACTTTCTTCTCATGTTTCTTAACTTTTTTATCTGTTACATTATTTTTGTAGTATGAGATGTTTATCAGCAGGACAAGCTATAAAATTTATGAAAATACCATTAAAAGTCCAAAATGTTTGCAGGGCCAGTTCTGGCCCAAGGGCCTTATGTTTCACACCCCTGGTCTAAATCTAGATCTTTATTTACACTCTATGCACACACTTATCAAAAGTTCCATCAGAGCTGCTTAATAGACAGTATTTTACTAATACCTAAAATACACGCAGGAACTGTTTCTGTTATCTTGTACTGGCTGTATTAGATTGTAAGCAGTATTACTACAAGGTTAGTAATCATCCTTCTATTGAGCTGGGGTTCAGATTGTTTAAAAGAAAGACACTGTGATCATTAGAAGTGACTCATTAACAAAGCATTCCAATATTTTTACCTTTAAAAAGAAAAACCATTAACAGACGACATCCAACGAAACTCCTAGACTCCTAAAAGTCTTGTTTCAAAACAGGCCACTCAATATAATGTCATCAGTCCAGCTATGGACAATTTACAATCACCAATTAACCTAATATCACTAAATATATAATTCCATTCAGGCATTTTCCCACTCACAGTTAGGACGTTTCTAAACATGTACTCTGTTCAGTTGTATTAAACTACATTCTGTATGTTAGTCAGACTGAGGTATGATCAGTGAACCCACTGTGCAAGCTTGGTGCGGCTGTAAGATCGCCTCCATGGGGACCTCCAGGACCTGCGAGGGGCAATGGTGAGGTCAGGCAGCATGGTAGCCAGGGAAACCTCCAGCATATGTGGCTGACCGCACACCGGGTGCTCCACTGAGCAGTAGTATTCACACTGCCCATAGAAACACACGTTCCCAGCTAGAGAGACAGCCATATATTAAAAATAAAGATTTTAGCAGAATTCAGTCCAATAGTTAGTTTTTGTTAAATAAACTGAGTGCTGGCGTGAGCCAACACTTACCCACATGCACCTGCACACATACCAGGGGAAGTGAAGAAGGTCTTAGACAGCCTGCGGTCGGTGGTAATCTCTTTGATCTCTGTGGTAACATTGATGAGCCGTCCAACCACTGGAGGGATTCTGTTAAAGCCCAGCAATCTGAGAAGGAGGAAGATACAGAGCGAGATGAAGAGAGGGAGCGAGTACAAAGAAAATACATTTAAAAAGGGAACACAATGTGTCAGCAAGAGCACAGGAAGTGTTTTCTTTTTTTAATCTTTATTTGTGTGCAGCATTAACGTCCTGTTTACTGGAACACCATCATCATATTCACGCATTGCACTGTCACACCAGAAAGCTGCCCAGTGCTACGACCCTCTGACCTCCTGGAAACTCCACATGTACACCAGGATCAAGACCTTGCTCAAGGGCACGACAGTGGGGTTAGTAACCACAGAAGAAGTGCTGCTTTTTCTCTTTACTTATCCAGCAAAGTGCAAGAATGAAACACTTGGTCAGGTTTTATTCTTCAGCTACCACTATTAAAACCTTTTCACACTTCTACACTCTGCGACATCTTCATGAACAAAATACTCAAGTGCCTGAAGTGTCACCTGTTGTGCGCCTGCCCTCAAGGACGCCTGCTACCTGCCGATCGGATGTGTAATGACGCGTACCTGTCAAGGTGAAAGGCAGCGATCTCGGCGTTGTGTCTTTCAAAGTCAGAGAAGTAAAAGAGGTTTACATCAGTCTCTGCATGTCTGGATTGCCTGTGCAACAAACAAAAGCGAGCGCATAAACATGCTGCTATAAGCGCATCTTGTCATTTACTAGTCAGCATCACAAAACACGGCAACAGGATGAATGTTTCTCAGACCGCTGCATTGCACCGGTGTCTTACTTCATGGGTTTGAGCAGAGCTTGTCCATAATTTGGGAACGATATGAGCAGTTTCAGTTGGGTGCCTCCTTTCTTTTGAACTAAAAGATACAAAGAGGGTAGATATCGGGAGCACAGCAATAATACAAAGGCAGATCATTGCTTACACAAGCACTCTTTATCATATTGATCAGCCACTGATAAGAAACGCATCACAGAG
Organism: Simochromis diagramma; assembly: GCF_900408965.1. Lineage (NCBI taxonomy): Eukaryota > Metazoa > Chordata > Actinopteri > Cichliformes > Cichlidae > Simochromis > Simochromis diagramma. The sequence goes on along the minus strand of NW_024387326.1, from coordinate 3,595,097 downwards.
ATGCATACAATTTAGATTCACTGCAGTGCATTACATCAGTTCCTCCACATGGTGGCCTGTTTTATAGTCAGAGCACCAACTGCCACCTCCATTTTGAGCATTACTCCAACAAAACATGTATAAAATCAATTTATCTTAGCGCTGAGGCCCAATATTATGCATCATTATTTTTAATACTAATGCTTATGTTATTCTTGTAAAGCCTTTGCATATTTATGATACCTTAAAATATTCCCTGCTGCTTCTAAACAAGCAGATAAGAGTATCATTTACATGCTTTGCCAGTAACGTCACCCCGTTTTACCTTCACAGAGGTCTGCATCGGACGGTTTCGATTTTTTTTTCTCCCCCATTCTTTCATCCCATCAAACCTGACCCACTTTATCCACACTTCAGACAACTGGGCAATGTGAAGCATGTGTTTATTCTCTTTCAAGTGAACTAGTTCAAATCAAGGTTTCAGAAAAAGAAACAGCTTTTATTTGCTGCAGACCACGGCTCTGTGAGCAAATCCTGTAAATGAATAGAAAGAAATTGTTAATATAAACCAAGCTGTGCCACATTTTGATCCATAATTCGCATTTCTGATTCTGAATATGTACCCAAATTTACACAAGATATAGGTACATGCAGGAATGAGAGCTAAATGTGGGGGAAAAGGGATGACACAGTGAGTAAATTAGCCTGTAGCCGAGATTAGTGCTTAATCTGCACCATATAACACAAATCTCAATGCATTATTCATTCTGCAGCATGCTGAGCATGGGTTTGCCTGTCTAAGAGAACCAACCACAAAATGAACATGTAGACATAAGCATATGTTTATGCAAAGGAAGGTGCATGAATATTTTATGCTTATGGATAGTACATGTACATCCAGTCTTTATGTAGGCACTTGTGCATAGTGGTGGGCCAGCTTGCATGTGATTTTATAGCCTTGTTCGGTTATGCACCCTTTCCATTTATCTAAGAGTTTCTCAACAGATATTAATAGTAGGTAGGATCTAAAAACATCTCTTTTAAAGTGGCACAAGTCTGAATGCCTGCAGTTACATTCATGGAGAAGCATGCGAGAGAATATAACAGTCTATGTCTCTCATGTACATGTGAGCTGCACAGTTTGCTGTTTTGTTTTTATGAATGTCTGAATATCTACATACTGGCACTTTTGTATCTCAATTCTGCTTCTCGTTTGTAATAAAATTAAGACAGTAATCCACAGTGCATTTTGCTATATGTGAGGCGGTGCATCATACAGCCACACACACACAAAGATCCGGTTGGTCCCTCCCAAGTTTAATGATGCTTGGTTTCATATTTGAACATGCTAGTCCCTTTTTAGCATCATTTTTCAGCATGCAGTGTATACCCCGCTAATGATATGATAAAGGTTTTAATCCATTATCTGTTTTAGGGTTTGATGTCTAAAGCCAATAAACAGCAAGTGAAATTGAAAAGAAAATACACGAAGCATCAACAGGGAAACCACAGTTATATCGATAAAGGATTTTCAAGACTGATACTAAGACCAATATGTGGTGTCTTATAAATCTGATATATTCAGTGATTTATTTTACTTTCAGACACACAAAACAGAAAAAAGATTTCCCTAAATTAGTTTTTGTAGTCATGTATGAGTCCTTACTAAGACAATGGCAAAGCTGTTTGGAAATTTTCCAGTTTTATCATCTCAAGAAATAGTGGATTACTTGGCTGTAAAAGAGGTGTGTTTGGAGGAGTAAATTTGAGGCTTTCAAACATAAGGCCACTGTAGCAATTATCAAGCATGGTGGTGGTAGCATCAAGCTTTGGGGCGTTTTAGTGGACAGAATCATGAAGGACTACCTCCAAAATCTTCAGGTTCAACTTAAATCAACATCTGATGGTTGAAACTTGGACACAACTGGGTGTTCCAACATGACAGTGATCCCAAACACACATGGAATGGCTTTCTTAAAGCCCTGATCTCAACTCTATTGAAAATTTGTGGACTATGTTTAAAAGCCTGGTCCATGCCAGGAAACCAACCAATTTAAATGAAACCACCTCCACCAGTCCTGCTGAGGAAGTGGTCAAATATCCAGCCAGATTTATGCCAGAAGTTTGTTGATCACTGACAAAAGCTTCTGGTTGAGGTGCAAGTCAGTAAGGGACATTTAACCAAACAATGAGGGTGTATATACAACTGCATGTATAATTTTATATTTGAAATCCTAATTAAATTCAAATTCTTGTTTTTTAAAGTTATTAAAGAAGTATGCTGTACAAATATTAGACCCTGGAAAAAGAATAGTTGAAAGAAGTCATTAGAAACCCCAAATTACCATGACGTTTATGGTCATGTTGATTGGGTATAAACTTTTGACCATAATCTGTGGTGTATAGGAAACCTATACTGACAGGTTGAGATGTCTGAATATCTGAATAACTTCTATACACTGGCCTTCTGTTTATAATTCTACTTGCATGTTATTCCATAGTTTGTTTGTTCCAGAGCATGTATGCAGTTCTTCTGGGGGCTGTAAGAAATCTATATACCTTCACACATCCACCTTCCTCATCCTCTCACTTTGTATCCACAAGGAGTTGTGAGTTATATAACAGTATACCTAATCCTCCTGGGTTTGCGCTTTCATTCTCTCTAAATGTGTTTTGTCGTTTTATTTGCATACATCAGTTTGTGCCTTTATCATCCCATATATGTGTCTTGTTTCCCCAAAGACAATGCTCACTGCTGTAAATATGAGCTTTGGCACACTTTATTCTATTCACTCAGTGAATACTCAGTCTTGCCTACGGCTCTCTTACAGATTAGCTTGTTTGTAATAACGGATCAGTTAAAATGAGAAAGCAGCAGGTTTGTGACTTTGTAGCTGCTGAGAGGAATCCAAATGAACATAAAGAAGAATTTACCACAAGTTCAAAACGCAAGGTAATGAAAAGCTCATTTTTTAAGTAAAGAAAACTTGCTGTATCAAACTATGCATTCCTTAGAAGTCCTTCTTTTGGTCACCCTAAAAGCAGTACAGATTACAGACGGATGTTTTGGCAGAATATTTATGAAGGACTATGGCCTGAGAAGGTTTCCTAATTGACTCTCCTCATCGTGGCATTGCAAAACAACCTAAGTCTCATTTCAGGATGTAGTTTGTGGGAGTAGCAAGATAAAAAGGAGGTTCATTAAGAAAATTGTACCTGCCCCCCTTCCTCTGATCTTTCTGGCACATTTCCCAGGCCCTGTTCTTTCCTTCCAGTCTCTTTGGCCTGTTAACCCTGCCTACCTCCCTTATGTGCTCACCTGCGCCAAGGATACGCTGTGTTGCCAAATAGTGAGTCAGCTGAGCTAGGTTGGGGTCTTTCCTGTTGTACAGCTCCCAGCGAGAGATGCCCAGGTGGAACCGCAGCCAGGGAGGGTGGGTCTCCACATCAGTTGTCCATGTGACTTTGTCATAGCCTTCCTCGTGACTGTTGCTTTGCCTTCAGGAGAGTATGTAGACATAATACTATAACACCTGCAGAACTGTTTAGTTATGAACAGAAATTCAGATATGAAACAAACTGCAGTTTTAAAATAAGTTAAAAGTCTAAACACACCAATTCTGTGGAAAGTTGAGCAACACAGTGATATAAAAAAAAGAGCTTCCATTGCATAATATTCATTTGGCAGCATGAAGTGACACAAGCCTCATGGCGAGGAAATAATGGGATGCTGCATTCCTTTAATAGTTATTTCTGAGCATGAAAGTGTGTTTCAAAAGTAATTTGTTGTATAGTCTATTCCAATTTAAAGACAGTCATGTTTCTGTGGCAGAGTGAAACTATATACCCACGGTATGCTAACATGCTTATAGAACAAAATCATGTGAAATAGAAAAGTACATCCTCTTTCAATTCTAAGGTTTTACATATCAGGATTTATTGAATAAACATGAATTCCTTACCAGGTTCTACAACTATTTAAACTTGACATTAACAACAACAACATGCGACACATTAAAGATTATTCATTAACAGCCTCGAGAATCACCTTCAGCTGTAATAACTTTAAGTAATTTGTGCTTGGGATCATTGTCCTGTTGCATGACCCAGTTTTAGCCAAGCTTTAGCTGTTGGACAGATAACCTGATGTTTGACTCTTGAATACTTTGGTATACAGAAGGGTTCATGATCAAAACAGACTGCAAAATAAACCCAGAATTATCACCCCTCCATCACCATGCTTGACAGTTGGTATGAGGAGTTTATGCTGATATGTTGTGTTTGGTTTTCTCCAAACATGGCGTTGTGCATTATAGCCAAACATCTCCTCCTGTGTCTGTCCAAAGGATGTTGTTCCAGAGGTCTTGCAGTTAGTTCAGCTATAACTTTGCAAACCTAAGCTGTGCTGCATGGTAATCCTTTCAAAGAAGATATTCTTGTTCACTCTTTTTCTCATCATGACCTTTAACATTTAATAGCTAACTGATGCTTGTAGAGTATTATATTGTCAAGACATTTGTCAATTAACAAGACTGTTTTGAATGTTTTCCACTTGTGAATAATCTTTCTCGCTGTAGAATAATGGACAGCAAAGTGGTTGGAAGTGGCATTACAACCTTTCCCACATTGATGTTTTGCATCAGACCTGCAAACCTCTGCATTTATAGAGGCGCCTCAACTTGCTGATGACCAGTTAATCAAATGCATTTGATTAGCGGCACCGGGCTGCTACTTACCCTCTTAATTCTTAAAGTAGCAGCAAGTGTAAATTAATTTTTTTGTTAAAAAATAATGACACGGTGTCATATGTGGCATGGTGTTTGAGGTTGTATTTACTGCATTTTAAGCCCACTAAGAACCAGATTATTTTTATGGTGTCCTGTGTGTAAAACCTTAGAACTGAAAGAAAATGTACTTTCTATTTCACATGATTTTAAAATTCTCAGGGTTAAAACATTAATTGTTTACTTCTAATCAGTTTGTATTAGCAGTTTAGTTTTGACTATCTAGCTAGAAAAACAGAATATTGTTTTTTAATTTAGTTTACAAAATTTACAGATCTACAAAAATCTAATTTACTATCAAATCGTCATTTTACACTAAAGACATGCATGGTGTCACTAGCTGATGAGCATAAAGGTCTGCTGGATGGGACTAATATTTCATAGCTACATCAGTAAAGAAAGTAAAGTAAAGTAACCTTTGAATGTTACCAAATGAAAAGCGGGCTACTGTAATTAGGGCAGCTTAAAGAAGAGCTAATCTTTTAGAAACCAGTGTTAATTATTCTAGGGGAGCTTCACAATGATGCAGAACGTAGGGCAGGTTATTTTCAAAGCCCTTCATGTTTCTATGTTATTAAAGTGTTTTTGGCATCTTTTTTACTCACCACTCACTATCATCAGGGAAGATGTCTTCGTTCTCTTCTTCCTCACTTTCTGTATCCTTTGCATCTTCTTCTGTTTTCAGCCTCATTAGCCAATCATCTTGCTGCAGCTCTGGCTGTGGCAGATTGTAAAGCGGATGCTTGAACAGTGCCCCAAGCTTAGAAGGACCATCAACTTTCTGAATTATTTTTCCAACTCCAATCAGTTTCTTTGACTTCTCAGCGACCTCATTTAATGAGCCTCGGACTTTATGGTGTAACATGTTTGCAGTCGGTTTGTGACGCACTTCATCGTGGGGGCGCCTCTGCAGTTTGTTTGAGGAGGCAGCATCAGAAGCAGGAGACTGGGAGACAGACTCGTGATGCTGAGTATCTGTTCTGGGAATGGAGGAGGAAGAGGAAGAAGTGGGAAAAACACAGGCAGTCTGGAGGACTGAAAGGCAAAAAAATGCCAGAAGGACATGGAGACTGAGGGACAGACAAGCCAGTCCCAGATAGATGGAGCGAGTGGACTGACCCAGGTTCCGTCTAACCATGCTGGAAGATAAAAGGATAAAACAGACCAAGGAGGCCTGTCAGCATTTCAAACTTGCACATGATAAAATATTTCCTACATATTGCATAATACACAGACACCCAGATAAACAGCAGCATGTATTTCATGCTTACTTGTAAAAACAGACCTGCCATATACCAGATTTCATGGTAACATGCTGTAATGCAGCTGGACTAGGCAAACTGCCAGTGCTTGCAACATCTGTGTGCTGCTTTGTTTGGTAGGTATGAGATTTACAACTCAAAACAAAATGACAGCCGTATGGTCCGTGTAGCAAGAGGGAAAGTTGGGTGATCATCATCTTCATTAAAATCTGTCATTTTGGAGCCACGAGGATGGTAAAATCCCTGCGGAATTGGGAAAATGTGATAGTTCCTCTAACCATCTGCTGTCAGTGCTTAATATGAGAGCCGCGTTAAAAGTCATTAAGCTCACTGAACGTCTGCGTGGTTGCTTCCAAATATGGCAAACTGACACCATTCAAAGTGTAGTAAATGTTTTTACAGCAGCATGATCCGATACCCTGCACATGGACATTTAAAGAAAATAAAAGAATTATAATCATAATGTCTCGAATTGTAAAAGGTTTCAACATGCTTTATTTATTACTTTTGCTTCTTTCATATTAAACATGATACTTGCTTCATTTATGGTAGATTCATATATTTATGCAGTATAAGAGTAAAGTAAAAGTAAGACAAATACACTCACTGGACACTATATTAGGTAACGGGTTGAGTCCCCTTTTGCATTCAGAACTACTTTAACTCTTCATTTCAACAAGATGCTGGAAACACTACTCAGAGATTTTGGTCCATATTAACATGGCAGAATCACAGAGATGCTGCAGATCGTAATCTCCAGTTTCACCAAATCCCAAAGGTTCTCTATTAGATTGAGATCTGGTGACTGTGGAGGCCACTTGAGTACAGTGAACTCAATGCCATGGCCAAGAAACCAGTTTGAAAGGGTATGAGATATGGTGTGTTATCCTGCTGGAAGCAGCCAACAGAAGATGAGTAAACTGTAGTTATAAAAGGATGGACATGGTCAGCAACAACACTGAGGTAGGCTGTGAGATTTAAACTATGCTCAGCTGGTGTGAAGGAGCTCTAAGTGTGCCAACAAAATGTCTTCCAAAACCATTACACCACCACCACCACCCTGAACCATTGGTAGAAGGCAGGATGGATCCATGATTTCATGTTGTTAATATCAAATTCTGACCCCACCATCCATTCAATGAATATTTTCAGTTTTTTAGACCATACTTTGTAAACACGACAGATGGTCATGTAGGTAAATCCCAGTACACAGCAGTTTCTGAAATATTCAGACCTTCCTGTCTGACACCAACAAACATGCCACGTTCAAAGTTACTTAAATGACCTTTCTCCCCCATTCTGATGCTCAGTCAGAACTCCAGCAGGTTGTCTTGACCATGTCTACATGCCTAAATGTGCTGAGTTGCTGCCATGTGATTGGTTGCATTTCCAAGCAGCTGAAAGTACAAGCAGTTAGTGATTGTAAGTCATATAAAATGTAGAAACCAAAAGTATTTACTAAGTTTGTTCTTTTTTTCTGTTCGTGTTGATACTACCAGAATAATACTGAACTTCACGAGCACAGTCACAGTCATCAAGATGCTGTTAGACATCTGCTTGGGTCTTCTAAGTTTAAACATAATTGAAATAATTGTGATATTAAGGAAAAGGGTGTGAAGCACATTTTACACACAGTAAATCTTTAAAAATCCCAGCAAACCCTAAACACAGCTTTTGTGAGGCCAGCTATTCATCCTACTTATTGTCACCAACAGTCCTTAATGCACAGCTCTTACTGCATTGTGTGATTGAAAAGGAAAACAGGTTGAGAGAGACATGCGTGCATGCGTTCACACAGCAGTAGTTAAGCATGAAGCTACCAGGCAATCATTTGCATAAAATTCTCAAAGAAAGAAAAGTTCACTAAGAAAATCAATATATTATTGATCAATTTGCTGCTTCTTTATGTGGAGCAGCAGACTGGAGACTTACATCTCTTTCCTGTCAAGACCTTTTTTCTTCCCACTCTCGCTCCGTTCCACTCCCCTGCATGTGTGGACTAGAAAGAATTTAGTAGTAATTTTCTGGTCCTGATCTTACCCAGTAAGACTGCATTTGTGTGTTTGTTTGCTGTCATGCGGTCACTGCGGCGCAAACAGAAAACTGGCGTGTTGCGGTGACCCGTGTCTCTGTGACCCAGAGTTACGATATTTTACTTTGGATCAATGCAGATTGCATAATTAAGTCAATGCTAAACACAAGTCCTGTTAGAAGTGGTTCCAAATCAGGATGTCACTATTTGTGATTGGTAGGTATCACCACGTATTCAAAAACTATGGATCCATTAGTTCTTCCATTGTAGCCCACCTTGCTTCTCTTTATATTTTCTTGTCTTCTCATAGGCCCTGACTTAAAATGAAAATCATTTTTGCCCCCTGGATTTGACTTTCAAGAGGACACTTGATGCAGTTTGTGGTTTGTGTTTGAGGAGATACATATAAATATATATGTGTGTGTTTATATACATATACTCCAAGTGATGTCCAATGCAGCAGGCTAGATCCACTTTAGATTAGATCCTGGCAGCGCAGGTGCACACACCCACATAATGAATTGGTATTCTGAAAGAGCTCAGATTAAATCAAATATTCATTTTGTCTTCTTTCAACCTGCCTCTGTCCTTTATCATAAGCCATCCATCTTGTATTTCATTCCACGGCTTTAAAATCCTTTTCTCCGACTTTCGATATTCAGTGCCTTATGGGGATTGAAAAATTGTTCTCTCCTGCAATCTAATTAGCTAACGAAATGTTCCTATTAATTAGCTCACTTTGCTCTGAGAGACAATGTATTATTTATGTTGAGGCAGGTCCCAGTAGAACAGATTGATGTTTTCCAAGCCTGCGGCAGTATGCTGTGGCATTATAAGACGGTTCCTGTTGTTTCATTACTTGCAAACAACTCTTAAACGTCGCAAATCAGGTTACAGTTAAAACACACATGCATAAACACTAGCATGAAGAAAGGGAGAGAAAGAGAATAGATGACTAGTTACAGCTCTCATGCATGACGAATTTATTCCAATTACTCATCGTGATGATAATGTCTCTGCAGTCGTAAACTGGAATAATACTTGGATGTAATGTGGACTGGAGCCATTAAAGCTTTAATGATTCATGGCCTGATGTGCTAAAGTGCTGTGATGTTTTAATGCATTTTCAATGAAGCATAAAAGTAAAAGTGTGACGAGTGCATCAGAATCTATTTGGATGCATTTTCAGTGTTTGGAGGAGGCTTGTGCCGCACGCTGTATGATGTTTTGCAGATTAGCAGGGAAACAAATGCTCTGTTTTATTTTTTGAGCTTAAAGGCTCCTCCAGTTCATCCAGAGGGAAACATTACTTATTATAATTCACGGCTTTTTTTGTAGTGCTTTTATTTATGTAGCACCAAATCACAACAACTGTCACCTCAAAATGCTTTATACTGTAAGGTAAAGACCCTACAATAATAGAGCAGAAACTCCAACAATCAAATGACCCCCTGTGAGAAAGCACTTGGCAACAGTGGGAAGGAAAAAACACCTTTTAACAGGAAGGAAGCTCCAGCAGAACCAGGAAGATGGGTTACAGCAGCAGAAGACCACACCTGCCACTCCTGTGAGCTAACAACTAAGACTACCATTCAGATGGTAGTCTTAGTTCATCATCAACAATCAGATGATGGGTTTTAGAATTGGACATAAACAACATAAAAGCATGAAACCATCCAGCCTTGTATCGATGGTCGTGTGGGGTAGGGGAAGGGAACTCCAGGCTTCAAGAGAAGGTGTCCGGTGTCCTGCAGGTTTTAGATGCGCCCTTGATCCATCACAGCTGATTTAAATGGCTAAATTACCTCCTCAACATGTCTTGAAGTTCTCCAGAGGCCTGCTAATGAACTAGTCCAGGGGTCAGCAACCTTTCACATCCAAAGAGCCATTTGGACCCAGTTTCCACGCAAACGAAAACACTGGGAACCGCAAATACTTTTTGACATCTAAAATGAAGATAACACTGTATATATTGTTTTTTACCTTTATGCTTTGTGTGAACAACTAAGGTGTGTTGCTTATGAAATCCTTGAAGTGCTACAGAGAAAATTACATTTTATTTATATAATTAACACATTTTGAACTCTTAAATAAATATAATAAAAGGAAAGACACCCAGCTGAACTAAAATGATCCATGTAGCAAACAAAAACTGTTATATCGCCTTTGGGCTTTTGGATCCTTGACCTGACCGAACTTCTGCTCCTGAACCTCTGCGCACAGCGTCTGCAAATCCGGGCTGTACGAAGTCACTTTCATCTTTACGCAGGACAGTAAGCTGTCATCTGTGAGGCGTGAGCGGTGTTTGATTTTAACATAGTTCACGGTGGAGAATAGCTGCTGACATAATGTGGATCCGAAGGTCCATAATTGGCCTACCTGGGGTTGAAAGTCTCGATAAATACACGGCGTTTCGGCGGGTACACCGGCTTCCGAGTGTGACGCTTATTTTGAGCGATGAAAAAATAATAGAATATAATTGTATTTTTATATTTCAATATCACAATAATCTTCCAATTTATAACTACAAGTTAAAAAAGAACTAACATAAATAAAATACACTTCAGCTAAATACTTCTAATTTATTTTCCCAAACCACGCGGAGCCGCGCTATAAGGACTAAAGAGCCGCAGGTTGCCGACCCCTGCACTAGTCATTTGATTCAGGTGTGCTGACCCAGGGTGATATCTAAAAGCTGCAGGACACTGGCCCTCTCTCGAGGCCTGGAGTTCCCTACCCCTGGTGTGGGGGATACTTTCTTTGCACACTGTAGGCCCCTTAATACCAACTGAACATTGTTTAACTGTATCACTGTATACCTGATTATTCTTGCTGACCAAGTCCTTTCCTTTATAACCACAGTGTACACATCTTCTGATAGCTGCTTCCAGCACGATAACACACTATGTCACGTATCTCAAAATATCCCAGCTGGATTCTAACTGTTTGATGCTATCATGTCAATATGGAGCAAAACCTGTGAAGAACTGCTTCCAGCACTTTATGTCGAATGCTTCCAACCCAGTATTAGCAGTAGCATGTAACGAGACATAGTCGTCATGCTCCAAATTATGTTAAATAGGCCATTTGTTTGAAATGACTTGTTTGAAATTATTTTCTGAATGGATGCTAATACATTAGTAAGTATTGAAAGGATAATTACAGTGTATTTCATCATGCTGCACTTCTCATTGACATAGTTAGTGTGGTTCTATTGGTCATGCCAGCTTTTTACAGGGGCCTCCTGTGTAGCAACTTGCTGACTGCCCTATTCCTCTGCAGACAATGGGGAGAGAACATTTTATAAGATTTTTAAGACTTCAAAACAAGAAAAACATACAACTTAAAAAAGCACCACTGAAGAGGTTTTTCCAAACAGCAAGAGCGCCTTTTAAAGTTTGGATGCTGAGCTGTTTCACCAAAGACATATGTGTAGTGCAGCACATTATGCCTGCGCCCCCGTGCCCTCTCGTCCCCATCAAAGGTTGCAGGGTCTGCTGCTTTTAAGGGAAGATTGCTGATGTTTTCAAAGCTGACACAATTCACTGAAATCCAGCACACTCGTTCTAACGGCGCTCTGATCACAGAACATCAGTAAATCCATTTTAACACAACATATTTTAAATTTGTGTTGCGTCCACCATTTTTTATTGCTTTTCTCTCACTCACCCTCACATAAATCATACCCAAACACTCCCATTCAAACAGTGAAAAACATCCTTCAAAGCTTTGAAGCCCCGTTTCCCTCGCAGCAGTTGCGGCTTAATGTAGGTTGCTTGGAAACAACCCAGAATTTGGCACCTAATTGGAGCGTGCGTGTGCTCCATTCAGCGGGCAGGCGGCTGGCGACTCTGTTGTGCAAACTCAGGATAATTAGACAAAGTGAATTCTAGATCACATCTGGCACAGTGGAGGGAGAATAAGCAGCAGAGGGCCTATTGGATCATGTGGAGTGTTGACCGCTGAAGGCCTCAGAGATTTAACGGCTCTGTTTTTTTGTCTATGCTTGCGTGCACTTGCAAGAGTACTTGCAATTTTATTTGCCTGTGTCCTTATTTGTGTACTAGAGATAGCACATGTGTGTAAATTAGTGTTCTGTGGAACTACTGAATGAAAAAACTGCTCGACAGGCCTTTTGAACACGCAAGGGAGCAAGAGTTTGTGCTTCTTTTTTTTTTTTTTTTGAAGTACTGAGTGCTGAATACAAAGAGGGTGATGTGTTTAATCACGTCGGTCGATGTCTGAAGTGCTGGAGGCGCTATATCTCCCTGTGGTTTTCTTTGTCTTTGTGCTTAACCTACACAATCTGTTTTTACGAGTGTGTGTCTGTGTGTGTGTGTGTGTGTGTGTGAGACAAATGCGAATGATACGTTTCATCATGTGTTTCCCGGTGTTTGATGTGGCGTAGGAGCTCCTTAGTCTTTCACTCATCATTCTACTCCCTCTCTTCCTTTCTCACTCCGCCACAGCTCATCTCTCCACTGCTCTGTCTCCCACCTGCTTTCTTTCTGCCTTCACCTCTTCTCTCTCTTCCACCCACTCCTCACTCTTCCTCCCCCACCACCTCACTTTCTTTCCTCCCCCCCCTCTCTGTAAGCTCAGAGGCCCGGAGTCTTTGAAAGCTTTGACTCCTGTGGCTCTGGCTGCTGCTGCTGCTGCTGCTGCTACACTCCCAGTATGGATGGGCATGAATATTTCATCTCTGGAGTAAAAGAAGGGAGTGAGAGGTGGTTGGGGGGCAGGGTTGGTCGGAGGCGAGGAGTGAATAACGTGTAAGATGGAGGAGAAAGGGCAGGGGGGAGGGGGGAGACGTCATAGAGAAAGACAGGTGAGTGCAGCAGGTACAAATTATTACAAAGATGAAGAAATGCAAATGCAGACGAGATGAAAAGCTGAAAACAGGAAGAGATGGGAGTAAACACATGTGGAATACCAACTTGTGTTAGAGCAGAGTCCCTCTGCTATCCAGCCGTTTTTGTATTTGTCTCGAGTAACTCTCATCATTGTCCTCGTCTACATTCCGTCGCTTCTCTTTCTTCCTTTCGGTCTCTCTTTCTCTCGCTCCACATCTTGTCATCATCCATTTCAAGGTGACAGCTTGTAGGATAATCTAATCTTGCATCTCTCCACATGGGACAATCTGTCACTGGCTCAAACAAAGCATGTAGATATGTGTTGAATATTTGTGTGCATGCTATTGTGTGTGGATGAAAGTGAGAAGAAGAAAAAAGGAAAAGACAAAAGGAATTTGACTTCACAGGAACACGATTTTTAATTTAGGGGTTTGATTGTTAATTCAATTCAATTTTATTTATGTAGCGCCAAATCACAACAACAGTTCCCCCAAGGTGCTTTATATTGCAAGGCAAAGACGGTATGATAAAAAGAAAGCAGAGAAAACCCTAATAATATGACCCTTTATGAGCGAGTGCTTTGGCGACAGTGGGAAGGAAAAACCCCGTTTAACAGGAAGAAACCTCTGGCAGAACCAGAGTAAGACAGGACAAAGACATGCTGTGGAAGAGAGTGAGAGAATAGTAATAACTAATGCTTTGAACAACACGATTCATTTATAGCTGTAAAAAAAAATTGCTCTAGGGTAGTGATGTCACATACATGACAATCTCCTGATGCAGCCGATAAATGAGAAAATAAATAAAGAGATGGAAGAAATCCCCTTCAAGCATGTTTTGTGTTGATGTTGTATAGTTTGCCTACCAGAGAAACTCTGCAACTGTGCTCTTGGCAACACATATTTGGAATGCTTTAAACACAAAAACCCGGTGAGCCGAGCAGAGAAATTCATGATTTATGACAATTAAACACGATTTTCATAACCCGTATTGTCATATTTTCTTCGACACTACACTAAACACATTTTAGGGAAATCTGTTTATGTTTTGTGGGTCTGGAAAAAAAAGAACAGATATTTCTGATTACATATCTGATTTTTAAATTGCTAAACTCTATGTTTTGTACTGTGCATTACTTGAGTTGCCATGGGATAGAGTATATTTGCGCTCAACAACAGCTTACAAGAAAGAATATTTTCTCCCAAGGAAAATATAATTACACTATTGTAACAATGAATCCCGAAACAATAAAAGCACACATTCAGGGACTCCCCTGAGAGCTGCAGTTGTTAACAGTTAAATGTTTAATCCTGGTACCGGAACACTGAGGAGCTCTAATGATCTACACCGGGAAGAATGGAAGAATATCTGATGTGGGACTAGGAGCTGTTATAATGCGGGTCATGGGACCACACTGTCTTTGATGTGATTGGTCCATCTGACAGACGTGGTGGTGGTGGGGCTTCCATAACTGGTCATGCTAACGTGATACCAAGGGAGATTTTCTTTTACTATGTTCACTACAACTACCAACAACTTTCTTTTTCTCCATAATTAAACAAACAACATAAACTAAACCATACTGGGTAATTTATTCAAAACTAAGCTCAAATCTTTTAAAGTTATTCCACACATTTGCTACATTATTTGTTTAGTTTCTTTTAATCTTGTCACTCTACTCTTGGGTTTAAGCTAACTAGACAGCATGCTAAATTTGCCGTGCTCAACAAAATAATAAATAATAAAATCTGATTACAGCTGTTCAAAGTGATGCATCACCTTCACTCTGCTCACACTGTTACCTGTCCCGAGGATTTGATATCCAGCACGTAACTCTAGTGTAAAGGCAGGATTCTTTCTACAGAGCTATGAGAGAAGTTTGAGATCTTCACACTGAGCAAACAGAGCCTCAGGTGGTCCGTGATAAAGCAATATGCCTGTCTTTGAAGTGTTGGCTATCAGCAATGTAGCACACTCAATATGAGGACAGTGACCCTAGAGTGGGCTTCACTGCACTGAGGCAATGGTTTCTTTCTACAGTGTATAAATCCCCCCCCCCCCCAAAAAAAAACAACCATATTGTAACTCATCTATCCTGCCTTCAAGTAATACAAGAGAAATGTTGTCCTCCCAAACTAAAATACAAACATTGGGGGTCTGCAAGCTAAGCTTACAATGCAAAAACAAAGTGGATAGAAGCTTGCACATAAAAATCATTGATGATGGAGGAAGAGTGTTAAAAAAGATTGCAGGGCACAGCATGTAACAGACCACATGGCTCATGAGTCAGAATGCTCCAACAGTGCCGTACTACCAATACGTGCTCGTGATCCTTAATTAATGAGTTTACATGAAGGTGAGTGTGTAGTGCTATTGGAGGATCCATTGCTAATGAAGTGGCTTATTTGTGTCCACTTCCTTGATTGTAATTTTTGAATATGGAGACAATAGCTGAGAGGACTTACAAGGAGAGAGACAGAGAGGGAGAATCAGAGAGGGTAAAAGAGGGAGTCATTTTTAATGTTCTCTGGGCACTCTTGTCAGAAAAAAGCCAAGACTGCAAATTGTGTGTTTGTGCATGCCTACCTACTGTATGATTGTGTATATCCTTCTACCCAGCACATAATTGATTTGGAGCAGATGGTAAAGCCCTCAGAGGACACGAATGCTCGCTCTGAAAATGTTTAGAGGACAAAGCAGAAAGCACAGCAATGGATTCATTTTTAAATGGGTCTCTTCAGACACACACGCAAATGCACCTTTTTTTATTATCATTATTCTAATGAACGGCATTGGAGGAAGAGGTACTCAGGCCTTTTGTGCCACAGTGTACAAATCCTCCCTCTTCAGTATTACGTGTCTCCTGCCAGTTTGCATGTCTCACCCTTCACCAGTGCTTGTACTCAGATTCCACTCATTCTCTCAGCTCTCCACTCATCTTCTGATAGTAATTTAACTTTACACCACATTTTTTTAGGAATGAGCGTGCAAGGCAGTTTCCAGAAAATTGTATTTAATAAAAAATGCAGGTGTTGATTATGCACAGACTAATGAAAGCATATCAGCTCCAAGCTTCATGTAGACCATGAGTAAGTATAACAGCACGCTATGAGGACTTACGCTACAGGTTTTAAACCAAAGGAACAGATTCTTCACAGATAATAAAGACAAGTGGATGCATGGCACACGTGATCAACTTTGAATGAAGATTTAAAAAGGAATGAATGAATGAAAGGAATGATAGTAAATCATTTAGGATTTCATGAATAAAAAAATAGAACAGAGCAAATTGTCACAGACAGCAAAGTGCGTTCGTGCATACCAAATGTTGTCAACAAAGATGAAGGCTCCCGAGTTACCTACTTCAAAAAATTATGATGCGTCTGCTCACCGCATCGCAAAGAAAACGGCAAGACAAAAAGATGGAAAAAGAAGTTACAATTTATTTATTCTTGTGTTGTGTTACTGCTCGATCGACTGCAGCTGGTCCATGCTGAGGCTCGGCTCTTTACCAGCACATGCAAACCCTGATTGGCGTTCTTACACTCTGATCTCCTCGCTGATCTTTTAACCCTGCACACTCGTGTTAGATCATTGATGTCTGCAGAGCAAATGCTCCTAACCATCCCGAGGTACAGTTTCAAACACAGAGGAGTTTGTTACTTCGCAGTAGTTCCTCCTAATTTGTGGCACAAACTGCTGCTTCACCTTTTTCTTAAAACCATTTTGAAAGACTATTTTTACTCTTTGACTTTTAAAGCAGACTTCTGATCATTTTTTTTTATTTATGTTGTTTTCTTTTTTAAATTTTTCTTGTTTCTATGTTATTTTACACTTTTATCTGTACAGCACTTCAGATCCAGAGCATTTACTTAATAAAGACGTAAAACTCAACTGCACTCATAGATCATGTCACTCATATCTATATTACTACTATATAAAATGTATTTTGTATTGTTTAAATACATGTCAGTACATTTTATATATATGGTTGTAGAGTTATGTTATTTTGTAAGATTGCATCCTATTGCTCTAATTTTGTTGTGCTTGCATAATAACAATAAAGAGTCTCGAATCTTCAGTTTTAAGCCTCAGTCTTGTGTGTAACGCTGCATCTTTTTAACAATTAACAGAAATACGTTACAACATGTGTACAGCTCAAGGATGCCGTCTTAATTACTACATTTCTCAGCAAGTTATTTTGAATATTTATGGTTGCGCAAAGCACGAGAGATCCATCTAAAGGTTTGAGCTGTTTGTGCAACTTATTAACAGAAAATGGGATTATCATGATTTATTCACGCTGCATTTATTCTACTGATGCTTGAAAACACAAAGGCATGGTTTATGAGCGTCGGGATCGCTAATAGGCTACAATTACGAGCATCTTTCATCGTCGACTCATGATCCAAAAGCTGGCACAGCACCTAAACAGAATTCATTTCTTGTGGATATTTGGTTTCTATCACCCATCTGCTCCCTCTTCCACCAAAATGTGGCCTCCAAAGGGAGCTCAGGAGACCAGAGCTCCCTTTGGAGCTCTGGTCTCCTGTCTTCTTCTTCTTTAAATGAATGCCATATGTACATGGTTTAATGACCAAAGCAATTTAAGTTCCACTGTGAGAAACCTGTTCCTACTTTCTGAAACAAGGGAAAGCAGCCATTAAGTAAGTTCTTTCCAAAGTGCTACAAAAATATTGATTGGTTGAGACAGCATGAGTTACACAATCAGGTGGGAAACCAACAAATAGTATCCAGCCCTAATGCTGTGTTCAGAGCCTGAACTAAATGAATGAAACATAAAGCAAACCAATGCCGTCTATTTAGAATCACATAAGCCATTTGGTGTGTAGATTTGTGCCAAGTGCCTCCCACACGGTGTCATGCCTGTATATATTTTTAACAAGCGGAGCCTCAGAGGAAACAAAACCAACAACTTTGGCAGTATTACAGATATATACAAAGCCGGTTGCCTGTATGTGAAAGAGTGCTGCGTTAACAAAGCTGTAAAGGATCGGCGAGGGAGGAAGATGGGTGACATAAACGGAGGAGGGGAAACGCTTGTTCCTGTCCAGATGGAGCCTCTGTGGGAGTTTGGCCTGTGTGTGTGTGTGTGTGTGTGTGTGTGTGTGTGTGTGTGTGTGTGTGTGTGTGTGTGTGTGTGTGTGTGTGTGGAGGCTGCGTAGGTGAAATACCTACTAAGTTAAATAAGAGAAACTGATGAGTACGCTGATATAAGGATTTCCATGCAAATTAATTATTGAAATGTACATATGGTATAAAAATGTTTCTGCTTAGTGTAAGTAAATATAATTAACTCTAATAATAAGTGAGTTATCAATTATTACCTACATTTTCATGAAGTCAGATTTTGCTAAAAGTGCTCAATCATTCAGGACCAGTCCAGTGACCGGAGGGCTTCCTCTAATCAAAAATATGATTATTATTTTATAATAATTCACAAAACCAGTGCTGGGATCATTACTCAAAAAAGTAATACAATACAACTTTATTTATATAGCACATTTAAAACCGAAGGTACACCAAAGTGCTTCACAACAAGGTTAAAACACAAGATATAAGATAAAAGGCTATAACAGAGTACAAAAAACCCCCAAAAGTACAGACAAAACAAAATATTAGAGCAAAGTTTAGAAGATAAAATTACTAGATATTCATAAATATAAGGTGGGGGTATTTATACAGTGGAACATTAGCAGAAGATAAATAACACAAGGGTAAAATATAGGGGATGTGCACTAACTAACTGAAAACGCTTGGTCAAACAGGTACGTTTTTAACTAAGATTTAAATGAATAGATGGAATCAGAGGCGCGAATAGCAGCAGGAAGATTGTTCCAGAGGCTCGGGACTGCCAGGGCAAAAGCATGGTCACCTCTGGTCTGATCTAGGCTGCACTAAGAGTAATTGTCCTGATGATCTTAGGGCTCTCCTAGAGGTATATGGATTAAGGAGTTCAGTGAGGTAGCACGGCACAGTATTGTTTATGATTTTAAAGGTAAGCAACAGAATTTATTACACATTACTCAATACTTTTTAAAAAAAAACATGGATTACCAGGCATAATTATTCTCCAGAGAAAGTAATTCTAACATGTCTCAAATTACATTCTCAAAAATGGCTAGTTAACAAACTAAGCCTGAGGCTACAGTCCCACACACTGACACAGATCCCCATCCTAATGAGGACACACTTTTACTTTTACTGTTTAAATGCGAAGTCTAAACCACAAAGCAAAGTTGATAACCCCCCCGAGACAGGGGCAGGTATAGAGAAATTTGTGGCAAAATCAAAACCATCTCTTTGCACATATCGAGGTGTTACCATCAGTAATATGTATTATATATGGTTAAAATACATTAAATGCAGTAAGTATACACATGTTTCATATAAACATAGTTTGTAACTTTTTTTTATCTGCTTTAGTCAAAATAATGAAACATTTTAGTTATGCAAGTTTGGATTTTAGGTACTGTATAGCCTTTATAATAAATAAGCGTGTAGCCCAATAGCTACAAAATCCAGAAAGTTACAAAACATGAGGTGAATCAGTTAGAAATACAAGTCTAACTTAAGTTTCACACTCTTTTTGTTAGAAATAATCTAACTGTCACATAAATTGACACAAAATGTCAGAAATCTGCATAGATATGAACAAATCTTTCACCAAAAATTAAAACCTAATTGTTCACGATTTACTGGGTTATAACACTCACCTTCATTCCATTTTCAGAGAGTAACAATGAACCACCTGTGTTATAATCTGACATGCCCATGGTGTTGATTCAAAATTTGCTGTGTTGTAATCATAGGTGTTGGTTGCTGCTGACAACAGGAAATGAAGCGTTTCAAAATGTGTTATAGACACGGTCAAGGCCATTTTATTTATACTGTGTCAAATCACAACAACCTTAAGGTGCTTTATACTGTAAGGTAGACCCTACAGTAATACATACCACCGGGTCCATTTCACGCTTTGCCTCTCCAAAACGTGAAGTGTACAGACATTCAGAAAATGCATTAACAGCAGGGGGAGATAATATATTTACAGCCACGAAGTCGGTAGTAAGCAAAAAAAACAAAAAAACATTAAGTATATTACAGGGTCTTTAATTATCAGAAAAGAAAAATTAAGCTAGGTGGATATATATATATATATAAATATATATATATATATATATATATATATATATATATATATATATGTGTGTGTGTGTGTGTGTGTGTGTGTGTGTGTGTGTGTGTGTGTGTGTGTGTGTGTGTGCATAATGTCTGTTTAAATGCTTTCCCGTGATTATTTTCATGTATGCTTGAAATAAAATATCTTCCTCTGCTGTTACTGCATGTGTGTACATTTCATGTTTTGGAGAAGCAAAGCATGAAATGGACACGGTGGACCGGCATGTCTATTACATGTTTTAGTTCGAATCAAACTAGTGTTGGCAAGAGATTATTTTAGGATGTCACATGCCACCCCATGCACCACAGTAGATCCGCCCCTGACCAGTGAGACTCCAAAGCCATGGCCACAGTATTGAGGGTACAATGCTACCTACCAATGCCTGACTGCTCATCACTGTGTGTGTGTGTGTGTGTGCGCCAGAAGAAAAAAAGACAAATTTTAATTCATTTTCTTTCTTTTTGCTGGTCTTTGTCAATTTAGCCAACTACATTCCACAATATAAATGCCCATGTTAAATGAGCCAGTATGGCGTCTTTCCAGTAAATTGGTGGAATTTGATACTTAATTCAAAAGCTTAAATTCAGACTGATCACTGTCTTCAACAGCCATACTGAAACGCATTTAACCACTTAATTTCAGTAGCCAATGGGACATAAAAACTTAATTTACAGAATATTATTTTAATCAAAAAATTGCCTAAAAGTAAAATTTTAAGGGCTTTTCCCCCTAGACGTTTTCTTTTTACAAGACTAAACGACATCACAATGCTGCAAATTATCCATTTTTTCATGTACTGTAATACTGAGTATAAACTTTAACTAACATAACATGGATAAGTGGAAGGAAATGGATGGATAGAATTAGTTTTCAAAAACATTTCAGAAGAACTGAAGCCGCACATTCAGCACTTAAAGACAAATTTAAGCCAATTAGGACATTACATGTATAAGCTTTAAACTTATAGTATATCAAATGTCACTTGCTGAGCAGCCCACACCTTAGAGAAGACTCTGTCATCTTCTTTCTTACATCATTCTCCATCTCTGAGAGTAAAATTATCACACATAAACGCTTTTTTTCTTCCCCTGAAAAAGTACAGTCACAATCTGTCTGTACTTTTAGCTAGCAGACAGATTGTGTGTCAAACTGCACAGAAGCTATTCGTGTGTCATATTTGTGGAGCTGTTTGAAACATTGAATTTGAAATTACCTGCCACTTCAAAACAGTTCCTCTTTTATTTATGCTCCTCTTCAGCTTGACGCTGAAGTGATCACAACTTTCTCCCATCTGAACCGTGAACACGTCGCAGGGATGAGATGGACAAAATCGTGTGTGCAGGCGGACCCACGACTCGTGGCTTACCTGCATCTGTGGTATCAGCTAAAAGAAACACCAAACTGCAACAAAGGCAAAATGAATATGCATATGAATGAATGAAAAAGGAATTTTTTAATCAAGCTGCCTATGTCCACTTTTCACCCAACATTGGCAGTAGGTTATATTTGGCAGTGTGACAAATATGATGCTTACTAAGTCAGAATCATTACATGGGTTGCTAAGGGGCTCGCAGATGCACAGAAACTGTGAACAGAGCTTGAATTTTCTGTATGTGAAATTACCACTTGGTTTTATTTTCCCCCAAAGGCCTTCAAGGACACTCTGAGAAAAATAAAGAATCTGAATTTAATGAATATGCCTGTCTATTGCTTCAACTTGATATCAGCTTATTATGTAATGAATAAAAACATCTCCTCATGCAGACTATTTCCACATGAGGAAAACCTTGTCCTAATTTACCAATATTTCCAAAAGAATGACAGGCGAGGTGATAGTTTACTTTAATGGTCCTTCACTCTTCTTATAAAAAAGGAAGTGAGTTAAATTGTGCATTGATAATTTTTATTTCTCGATACTGGTTTCTCTGTCTCTTGATCTGGTCACATGTGCCTTTCCTCCTGTGCTTGCTGTCAAAGCTCCTATTTCCATAGCCACGGTAAGACCTGCATTAATTTAATCATTTCCACTGTGTTCAAGAGGCTTCGGTGTGATTCAAAAGGATTGTGAAAGACGATTTTCAATTTACACTTCAGGTTAGCTGCAAACTCAGTGTCATTTGGAGTGAACAAAATGATGGGTTTTCATGGACACATTTTCATGTTTCTGACAGGAAATAATGTAGGCACGTAGAAGAGCAAATGATCTTGAAGAGTAAGCCTACGAGTCTTTATCCAACTTGTATTTCCAGCGTGACCTCGCCAGTTTGGCTCTTTATTTAAAATGCTGATTTGACAGCTGCCTGGTTTTTGTTATAGACTGTGTTGTTTCTATGTCTCTATGGGTATCTTAGCAGAAAGCCACAAAATATTCCATGGATGTCTTGTATTTTTATTTGCTCCTGTTTGCCTTCGTGCTATATCTCGGGAGTGTTTTACCGTGAAGTATTCAACAGCACACAGAGACAAAGCTTTAGCTTTGTGTTTTCTGTGTAGAGTCTACAGAGACCATGTGTGGGTTCCTCTCACATTGCCAACACAGGGGAGTGAGTAAACAATAGCTTGAATCACTGCCCAGTATTCTGCTGACAATATTCGCCATCATTTGAGCTTCATTTTGATCAGCACTTTATAAACTTACTTTTGGACTTTGTCTTTACATTTAAGGTGCTTTCTGTTGTAAGGACAGACCACAGCTCTGATTGGGTGATAGGCAGTGTACATTCTGGACAGGTTACTAGTCCACTGCACGGCAAAATAGTAGTGGTGTGTGATACTGCATATATTGCTATCGATCCAATACCAAGTAAATACTGGCCAGTAACACCGATACCAATACTTTTCAATAAATGCGGTGGATGCGTCATTGAATTGCTAAATCTCAATTAATTTTCATAACTTTAAGTGTTTTTTGTGATGTTTCTTTTTTATTATTAAATAGTTAAAACCCAGGACATAATTAGGACAAAGTTTATAATTAAATAGAAAATGCTTTATTATTGTGGCGGGGTGTGGTCTAATGCCGCTGCAGGTGAGATGGACTCACCTGCACGGCATGTGCTCTGCTTGTGTTGTTGTTGTTGATGTGAAGCGGGAGAGCTGCAGCCGTTGAATGTAGTGTTACAGCAACTGTAAATGGTAAATGGACTGATTCTTATATGGTCTCTAATTTACTGCGAGGAAAGCCTGAACACACTTCACCAGTTAAACTCAAGCTTAGAAAAGCCTGTGCAGTAACTTAAATGGGTGAACTAATGGGCTAGTTCACTTTGTAGCATGTCTGGCTAGAATTGGTAGCAGACAAACTCTCCATCCGTCCCATGGATTAGATTGGATTACAATCCTAGATGGAACATTATGGATTGGGTTGGGTTGGATAATCCATTGGGGAATATTAACTTCTGACAGTGGATAATATGTGTTGGACACTAAAGATGGTCAGAGTCAGAGGTTTAACAGCAACCACAAGGTCACGGGTTAAATCCTCGCCAAAGCCAAAATATCCATTCCCGTCAAAGTACCTTTTCACCTCCGCCTCGTGCTGCAGGCGTCACCGTGCTCTTTGTGCAAAGGCACCACTTTCCGAGATTGATGCCTTTGTTTGAGGTGCTAAAACAGAAAAAAAGTGACAGAGAGATTTTGAATTAATGTGAAAGGATCACACATTGAAATTGTGTCTCCGCCCACGTGTTTTTCCGTTTGCTGCCTCGGAGAAATGTTGCGAGCGCCGAGAAATAAATTAACACCAAGCAGCCTGCCAAAAGCAGTTAGAAACTGGCTGCGACAGGCAATTCTGTTAAAGCTACAGCACCACAGCAGGTGTGAGACACGTCGCTACAACAGAAATTAGCTGAGAACATTTTCATATTGCATAATATGGTTCGCTATGTCTAGTCACTGGCTGTACCACTGTAACACAGCACAGCACAGCCTGTTCAGCTGCTACAGATCCAGCAGGGATATTTAGAGTGATGCACGCTAAGAGTTTTTACTTTATCTTTTGAGTAATATTTAATTGAATATAAACATGACAGGATTAAAGTGGTTTGTGTTGGGAATATTCTGACTGTGGCAGTGGCTACTGATGGATGCCATCAGTGTTAAAATGATGTTCCAGCCCAGTACTGAGTATAAGCAGCTCCTCGTACACAGCAGCCACACAGTAACACGGTTAGAGGGGCTTTGACTTAGTTAAGATCTAACTGTGCGACATCAGACAGCTGACTGTGACTGCCAGGCACAAGCTGGAGAACCTCTGCTCGACTTTAGATGTAAGTCCACCGCTGAAAAGGAGGATTGTGTTAAAAAGCGGCGCTCATCTGTGTCGTGCTAATTAGGGATTACAGGTTTTTCTCTGTACCTCTCAGTGCCGTAAACTACCTGCACCTACAGGTATGATTGCTGCATTTTTATTAGTAGTCTCTTGACAGATTGTCAAACCGTCACAGTGGTGGTACAAGCAGGCCCGTGAAAGACTCAGAAATGTCATACCATGACTTATGCCTCGAGGCAAAGAAGCATACATAGAGTTACTTTTTGTTAAATCCCTTCTCATGGCTGTGTTTTTACAAATCTTGTACACATGCCTCCCTCATTGTTTGCAAACAAGTCTGTAAAAGTGACAGCTTTCTGACAGCAATCTTGAAAACTTGAGCCTTCATGCTGTGTAGGCTCCTCTCTCCCTCTCTCTGTTTTTTTTTTGGGGGGGGGGGTGTTTTTTACAGTAAACTTGAGGGTGACTTGGCTTAGGCGGTGGCTGACAAATGGGACACGGGGAATGTGGGGTTTGGGCAAAAAGCATGTCACAGTAAACAAGGAGAGAAGAAGGGAGTGTAAAAGAATTGAAACGTGAGAGGAGGGGAGGAGGAGTGAGAAGATGAGTGGAGGGTGAGAGTGGAGGATGGCAGAGCAGAGGAAGAGCGAACAGTGAGTGAGATATAAATTCTATTCTAATACACAGAAAAATCGGCATTGGGATTGCACAGTTACATCACACGTACAGTAAGATGCACACAGGTGGGGTTTTATCCAATCCAGCAAAAGAGAGCTGCAGTGGAAGCAATACTTTATTGGGGAAAGTTTACAGTGTTTATTTTCTTGACATTTTACCTGCTTTCTTGCTTAACGTTACATGAGAATAAACTGCTTTCATATCAGTTTAGACTGAAGTCTAAAGGGTTTGTGTCTAATTAAAGCTCACAAAATGTATTTATGTCAATCAAATAATTTAAAAACTCTGTTCATCTGCAGTGAGTGTTCCCAGAGATCACGCTGACTACGGACCAGATCCACTTGGTGTCTTTTGCTATCTGGGTCGGCTTGTCAGTGCACTGTTTACCTCAGCTGTCAATACACCAGGTGTGAAGCTTCCAAGTGTATTTACTCTGGAGGAGGCTGTAGAGCTTTGTGAAAGGAGTCTGATATGGGTTGGTGAGTCAGTGATGCTCACTTCTGTCTGATGACAGCGACACTGAGGTGAGCAACCATCGTTCCTTCACCTTGTGTCTTCACTTCAGATTGTTGTACTTGCCACGTTTTCCTGTGTCTACAGTTCTCTTCACTGCGCCATCGCTACTCGGCTGCTGTCAATATCTACGGGCTGGTCTCTTGGCAAGAATCTCCAAACAACTCCACTGTTTCATCTCTGGAATCTGAATATTCACCGTGCTCACCGGCCTGTCCTCCTGTTCACCGCCTTCTGTGGATCGTCAGGTTGGAATCGCATTCGTTCATTCACCTGTTGAACACTCACTCGGTCTTAGAGCCCTGACTTCAGTTCAGGAGATGAGGCTTGAGGTGAGGAGGAAGAGGAGCACGTTTCTGAAAAAGATACTGAAAAAGAAAAACTAACTGCATGTTTAGTATTAGTCACTACAAACTCCTTGGTTAAAATGACTACTTCAGAGTGACAGCCTCATCTCACAAATGTGACAACCCAGCATTTTAACAAAGTAGCATTTTGTTCTATTTTTCAGACCATAATTTACTAAATAAACATAATTCTGCATTAAAATGATCTCAATGCTTCAAATCAAAGATTTTTCCAGTTGAATGAGTTGCTCAGTGTTAGGAAGAAAGAACAGAAAGTAAGGCAAAGCCACACTGCCTTCAGTTTTTAAAAGTTTAATTAATTGATTCTATTTTAATGATTATCTAGTAGCTTCTGCAGTCTAGCAGCTGAGGGAACAATGACTGCTGTTATTCTCCTCCTGAAGTGAGAGAGGATTTAATCAGTTCTGTCTGTTTATCTGTCTCTGCCTGTTTGTTAGCAGTCGATCGTCCACATTTTTCAAGATATATTTAACATTTTGTGTGACGATAGATACCAAAAACAACTCCAGCTGATTTAATTTTGGTGAAAATCAGGTCGAGGTCACACCAAAAACAGTAAAACATCATCTTACCCACAATTCTTTCATCTTCAAACTTAACAATGAGCATTTGACCTTGACCTTCACTGTTAGTGCCCAAATTGACCTTCAAACAAAATTTCAAGAAACCATATTGAGTAATATATCATATGACAGAGCATGAAGAGAGCTGTACAACACAGTTTATTTTTTCAATACGGCGACCTGCGACGTCACAGTGACGTCATAATAGCCTGACACTATCGCATTGTAAGAAAAGCAGGCTGACATCAGCAGGTTGCCCTTCAGGGGGAGATGTGCTCTTTGAGTTCTCTTGTTCTTGTTAGATTTATTACTTTTGGTCAGCACTAGACTAGAAACCAGCATAAAATACAAGTACATTAAAAATCAATATAGTACTTAGTAAATATATTAAGTGACATCACAGCACTGGGGTATTTTCGCGATGTAACACTGAGAGTGCTCTAACAGCATTGGTTAAAGCGGCACCGCAGCAGCCAATGTGCTAAGTCAGTGGTAGAGGTTTTGTTTTGTTTTTTCTTCTTACAGATACAAAACACTTTCATGTTCAGGCACTGCTGTTGTTGGTCTTTCATTGTAATGAGGTCATAAACCCTTTATGTCTTTTTCCTACAGAAATATAATCTTTTCATTTTAATACTACAAAAACAAATGACTCACTGAGTCTCGCAGTTCCTCAGTTTACTCATCTAGCTACATACTCTTGCTACACTTGAGACAAAAGACTCCAGGGTTTTTTTTTCTCCTTGAACTCTCTCCTTTAATTTGCTTATAAGGCTTTTTTATGCATTAATTAACCTCGCAAGCAAAGAAGGATGTTTCTTTTTCCTTCTTTTTCCTTCTTTATGGCTGGAGAAACAGTGATTTTTCTTCTGCATTCTGCCAACCTGTCTTACTATAGAATAGTCTGCTCTCCCAGCAGGTTTTATTTCTGCTGCTTTCCAGGTCCAGGTGTGTTTGTGGGCTTGTGTGTGTGTCTGTGAACAAAATCTTCATATTTCTCATAGTTTCAATAGACATTAACTACTACACTTTTGTAGAAAGTGTTAGATGTGAAATGATGACATTAACTGCATCTGAAAATTATTACTTTAATAAAGATTTGAGTTTTGTACAGGGCACATGTGCAGAACAATACAACACCACACAAGACATGGACATACAGTATTTCAACAACATTAAATCAGACAGATACCAATGCATACAATGGAAAAGAATCAGTTCCAGTAGCTGTAAACAATATAACTCCACACTACTATCAAAAAGACCAAACAAAGCTCAGGCGGGAGCTGAACAGACACCAAGCATGACATATAATATCGCCACTGCAGACTGAGAGGCATCATCAAAGACACTATTAGCCACAGCAAGATGATTCTGACCTGATTTAGCATCAGTTTGGCGGCACCGTGCAGACGTTTCAATTAGTGACGGCGTTTTCAAATGTTTACTCAAACCTCTTACGTCTTCAAAAAAGCCCCGGGGAATTCACAGAAACACAGATGCTTAATTAGCTCAAAATATCTTGCGATGAGAATTTTACATCAGGACAATTCATTTGATGATTTGTTTACATGGGTACAAACACCCTGGCAGGCACTTTCCACTAAGGATCTTTTTTTATGCTAGGGAGAGCTAGTGTTAGAGAAATGTTGCATTCAACAGCATGTCTCATAAACCAGTCGAGAATAATGGTTAGAGGTGGATTTTTATGAAACTCACTAAGGCATATTACAAACAACAGTACAACTCATGCATGGAATGTATTACAGCTGAAATAGTTACTGACTGTATCTCATATCCCCGTGTTGTTAGCTTTGCTGCGTCATCATAATAATGTTGGTCCAAAATCAACATTGCAGCTGATCCCATCAGGATGTTATGATGTCATAGCTTTGCAATACTGTGAAAAGAAAGTTTTGTTTAACGAGGGGCATTTCGTTTTATGTTTTTTTAATTTATTAAGTCATAAAGTATTATAAATATATCATCAAGTTAGGTTTGCTATTTTCTAAAGGTTGCTCATGTTGAGTTTTTGTGGTAATTTTTAGAAGCATTAGCTAACTTCTTGGCTAATGCTAACAGTGACCTCAGACAATGTCACTGGTCTGCTGATCCTGGACCGATGTTATTGTGACGACGCAGGGAAAACACCAACGCAGAGACATCATCCGTGTTAATGTAGAATCCTTCATTTAAAGGTAAGAGTATAGCTTTTAAGCTAGCTAATCATAAGCGTTTCGGATAGCTAACCGCTAACGTTACATAAGCTATATAATAATTTTAATTTTATATGGTCATTTTGAAATTGTACTATATGTACCTTAAAAATACAATCTGTTTGCAAACTACATTTATCTTTATCTTATGTTGCACAACTCTCTAGATGTTAAGAGCATCTGCTGGACCGTTAAGCGTTTCTGAAGGAACCATAAAGCCCCTTCTCACTTCATATAAATGTATGCCATTAGTTAAAGAGCTTGGAAAGAAAGTAACTTTACTTCTTTAAATTTCGATTGCTAACTGAATGCTCAGACAACATCACTGGATCAACGTTATGATGCAGGAAGAACACCAACACAGAGATATCAGATCACCCGTGTTACTGAGTGGCTGCATGTTTAAAATCAAAGAGTATCTAAGAATGTAGATGTGCAGGGCTTTATGTACCTATCCATTTAAAGAAGATAAGGTATAGTGTGATCATGTGATCATTTGAGATTTTATTGATTGGGTGTATTTTTACCTTGATTTCTCAATTTCTCAGGTTACATAAATGGAGAAAAATGTATTCAAGAAATGAGTAAAAACATTAAAGACATTAAAAACATTCTGTTTGTACTGAGGATTTCCTTAGGGAAAAATATTTCTGTAATTTCAGGTAATTAGGGGTTAAAACAGACCCCCCTGACCTTTAAAGACAGACACAAAGACAGCCACCTTTGCATGAATGCAAACGCTTCTGTCCTCTTCTGTGAAATCGGTGAGCAACACATTGCAGTGGCAAGACAATAAAAGCATATGAATACATCATGCAGGGGTGAAAACAATGTAGCATCACTTATAACAAGTATCCGATCCATCTCTATCCCCACTTTCTCTTTTCATTCTCTTTCATCATCTACTCCTGGCTGCCACCTACTGCTTAATATTCCTACCACTTTCTCCAGCATTTTTCATCACCTTACCTTGACTTTAAACTCTAAAGCAGTCACAGCCCTTAATTAACTTCTGCCCAACCCTGCTGGGTTTCTGCTGGCTTGACACAACCTCTGGCTTTCATAGTAGAGGTCAGATCTCTGAGACTGAGATCAACTCATTATTTTTCATACAATGTGGCAGCTTAAAAATAAATGAATAAATGGAAAAGTTGCTTATAAAGTAGCACTTTATAATACAGCCTACGACTAACAGTATTCCATTTCAAATGACAATAAGGGGGTGAAGTTTTTAGAGAAAAGAATAAAGTAATAAAGTAAAGAATAAAGTACGTAATTTTAGTGGGTGGAAATTTCCATGTGTTTCGGTACAAACACAAATGATATTTCTTTAGTTTATTTTGTTAGTATGCAGTACATTTATGGATGCAGCCCATATTATAGAGTGGTTTAACCTTCCAACCTTAAATTATAAATACATGTCAGTTTTTTGGTGCGCATGATGAATTTTTGGTAATAGATGTACATATTCCTGCTTATTAAAAAAACCCTTAAGAAAACAAGCATTGGATTATAACCACCCTTTTTAGTGAATCTAAGTATTTATAGGTGTAAAAAATTACATTATAATTTTAGATAAAATACCATAAAATGGCATTTTATGGTATTTTATGGTAGAGAATTAAACTGTTAGTAACAGGCCATATTATAAAGTTCTGTTGAAAAATTCAACTTTTTTGCACAGTTCTGACTGCTAAATGACATCATAGCCACTATTTTTAGCTGATTTAAGTAAAAATTTCCACAGGTTGGAATTTTCTTTATTTGCTTTCTTGTTAAGACTTTGATACAAGGCGATTGCCAGTCTCACACAATGTATATAATTAACACTACTGCAGCAGCTGGCTAACTTAGCAAAAGTGTTCGAAATACATCATCTGCCACTCTTCAAAAGTTACAGTATCTGCCATTAAACTCATTCATATTGTATTTTGTACAAAATCTAGGGAGTAAATACATAGTTGTCTTACAGCGAAATCAACACCTTTCACAATGCTGGATAATCATCAGAAGTTTCTTGCAAATCTTGTCACATCAGATGTAATTCCTTTTTTTCTTGTTAATGAGGTCTGCATTTATATAGCACAATTCTACTTTCATTAAACTTTACAATACACCCATTCACTCTGTGTGTTCTTATAACACTTTTACTGTGCCATATATACACTAACAGAACTTTTTGGAGTTTGTTATTTTTCCCAATAAAACTTAAGAAGCTTGGATTGCCCTGAACTTCCAAATGATGACAACTTTCTCTACCTCAACAACCCACTACAGGTATTTTACAGAAACACTGAAATCCACAGAAGCTATTAGACCTTGATAACTCCGTTTTAAATAATACTCATCAGCTATTAGCCGTAAGCACTTCTAAAGTATATGTAAAACTAAAAACTGTCAGTATTGAATGTATTGGCACTAAAATGCATTTCGGTGGTAATTCATTTAATTCTGCAGCCTTCGGGATCTACGAAATTCAACTGAACTGAACAGAAGTGATTGAGGACTTTCATGTCTGATTGCTTATCTAAGTAAAGAAATTGTTTGGTACGCTAAGTTAGCTGGCTACTTTACAACATTCAAATACCTCTACTCAAAACGCCCAACAAGAAAGTATGTTTTGTAAAATGAGGAATCATTTATTTATTTAAAGATGGCAGTGTAGCATTTTAGCTAAGTAGTTATACAAGTTCTAATTAGCTATTAGCTACTGTTACTGCTAACAATAGCTATTAGCTGCTGTTTTTAAGTGAGCAAATCTACACTGTAATTTTCATTTTATATTCTAATTTAAGAAATGGACTATATGTACTTTAAAAATACAATCTGTTTGTATACTACATTTGTATTTATCTTGTATTGCACAACCTTCCAGATGATAAGAGCATCTGTTGGACTGTTAGGTGTCTCAGAAGTAACTGTAAAGCCCCTTCTCACTTCATATAAATGTATGCCATTAGTTTCTTTTTCCATGTTACACAACTGTTATCCAATGCCACACAGTTTTAGAAGTTTTTTACTGTTTAGAACGTCCCTTGTTAGTGGTAATACTGGAGATGTGGAATCTTTCCCTTCAAAACCCTCCCCTGCAGTTCACTGAGAACTCCTGCTGTGTTTACTGCAAGGCTCCCCGGGGTCTTTGGTTGCTCCACCATAAACATCAACTCCATTCTCAGCCCAGGGTACCACACTGCCCTGGGTTATTTTGCCACATCGGGCTAAGCTGGCCACCTGGTTGGACGTCAGGACGCGGTCCCAAAGACCCACCTGGGACAACTCTCCAACCAAGGCTTGGGATGAGTCAAAACCTCCACCCAGAGAATCCTGGAGAAAAAAAATACACATACCTAAAATAAATGTACTTTTATTTCTAATGCCTATGAGCACAGCTTTAGCTTTTTTGTAGCCTTTGGCAAGAGCGTGGATTTGAATTTGGGAAATGAAAAAGATGTGGTGATCAATATGAACACAAGCCAAGAAACAAAAGCAGACATGTGGGGCGGGCTCTTTTAACTACCAGATCTGTATCCATCACACATACACATCTCATTCATAGCGTCACATCTTAGCACACTATCTGAATGCAGGCAAGCAGAAAATATAATTCATGGATTTACTTACTTTCTCAAAGTCACTGATGCTTTCATTTTCTAGTTTTAATTATAGCTAACAGAGAAGCCAATAGGTGAGCAGAGGCACAGCCGCAGTGGCTAAACTTTTGACTGCAGCGCTATACTCAGGAGGACTCGCCAAACGAACTTTTTCTCTAAGCTTCTTGTCTGCTTTTAACCAGCTAAAACTTTAGTTACTTAATTATGTATTTTATTCACCTGCTCTTGCCCGAGAATGAGCACTCCATCAGGTCGAATGTGATGTCCAGCGGCTAGTCCGTGACCTTCTCCCTTCAGCCTCCCCCCTTGGTAGGCCTGCCACACTCCTCCCTTTTGTGTCCAGCTCACACAGATGTGCTGCCAGCTGCCCCTGGAGAGGTTCAGAGGCAACTGAGCCACCTAAGAGCAGGGGAACAAAAGGGCAGTCCAGATGAAGCAGATGTCATTGTGAGAGGTTTTGTGAGTGCCACAGTTCTGAAGGTAAGGCGGGTCATCAGACAGCTTGTGCTGAGATTGCATTTGCATGAAAGAAATGCAGCTCTAAAGTCATAAGAAAGCCCTTAGACACCTTTTGATGCTAAAGTTCTAAAGATGGCTCTTATACAGCTTTTTACTTGTACCAAAGACATTCTGTTACCTCCAAGGACACACAACTTTTTCTCCAGGCATCTATTACCATAATGACTTCATTGGATTGTGCCTAAAGCCACTGCACTGCGCTACACTACGCTGCAACCCAAGGTGGTATCTCAGTTTATCATTTAAACACATGAATGGGGTTATTTAGCTTGTCTAAATTGGCTGTTTCGTTTGATGTGTTCTGCTTATTTGTATGCTAATTCAAAGCACTTTTTCTTCCTCAACAGACAGTAGAAATTCAAATTTAGGCTATAATTTTTTATCGATCCATCCATCTATTCTTAACAGCTTCTCAGCTGTCACAGGGCAAGAGGTGGGGTACACACTGGGCAGGTCGTTAGTCTGTAGCAGGGCTAACACACAGAGAGGCAACCATTCACACCTATAGCTGTTTTTGAACCACCAGTTAACCTAACAAACGTGTCTTTGGACGGTGATTGGAAGAGTCCCTGAAGAACATGCAAACTCCACACAGAAAGGCTCCAGCTGACTAGTGGATTAAACCATTACCCTTTTATGGTTTTTATGTACCCCACTAGTGGCAAACATTGTACATGAGAATGAACCATCCAGAAAGCAGGAGCTGGCTTTGAGTGCCTTTAAGGTTCTAATCATCAAATAGATCATGGCTCTCTTCCACAGTGTGTCTTTTACCTTGTCTTCCTCCCATCACCCCCAAGCTGTCAAAGAATATGGCTGCTCTTCCCCTTTTCTTCCTGTTGAAAGGGAGTTTTTCCTTCCCACTGTCACCAACTGCTTTTCAAAGGTGGTTGTTTGAACCTTAAACCTTGAACCTTGATTGTTGAGGTTTTTTCTCTGTTACTGTAGGGTCTTTACAAGATAAAGCACATTTGGGTGACTGTTGTCTGATTTGGCACAATATAAATAAAACTGAATTGAACTGAAAAATCATTTGAAAAAAAGGCTGAGAAGCTCCCTTGAAAATCCAGAGGACTACAGAGAAGTTGTGAAATAGGTATTCACTCCCCACACTGTCAGACACTCTCAGTACCTTGTCATTGATGAGCAGCTCAGCAGGAGCGTGCAGGCCTTGCAGCAGCACCAGTTCATTCGGCTGTTCGGGGACAGCGTACGACACGGGGGTCCCGATGCCTCTCTCCGCGGGGCGCAGCCACAGGCAGATCGTGAAGGCCCGCAGCTTTGGCATGGAGTGCGTCACAACAGCGTACATGTAGTTTGTCCGTGTTGGGAAGGACAATCTGTATCCCTCTGGGAAAGAATGCCCTGAGAAACCTGGGGAAGTGACAGAAACCAGAAACCAGTTAAGCAGATCAAACAGTTTTCCCAGCTTTTATTATATAACTGCATTTTCGTCACAGCATCTGATGTGTTTTTTAAGCTGGGTATGAATTTTATAGTCTTTCTCATCTTTTTTTTCTTTTACACAAGTTGAACATGATTTATTCATTATAATGAAAGCCCATGGCTTGATTTGATTAAAAGCGAAAGAAAGTCGAACCTCTAGGGTTATTTTTTATGCCAGATTATTTCTCATCATTAGTAACTTAATTCATTTTGTGAGTGATTAATCAGTCACTCGTCATTTCTCTCATCATTTTAAAATTCTTTTTCATTAAGGCACATTGAAATGCGCCTGCACACAAACACGAATGTTCTGCTTTTTTCTTCCATTTTTTCCCCCTTTGCAATGATGCCGTACCTTCCTCCAGCCCTGAGATTCGGTGGTGTAGTTTATTGATGCCCCGCTCGATTTCCTGATTGTGTTTCTCCGTTTCCAGCCTCAAGGCTTTTCTCTCTTTCTCAAGAAGCTGTACCTTCTTCTCCAGCTCGACCTCTAAGTCGTCCATCCTCCAGGAGCTGTCAGAACCAGCTCTATGCCCAGGATCAGGCAACCTTTCTGGGCTGCCAGACATCCCACCTTCCTCTGGCACTCCGGAGGTGTTGCTGTCTGTCTGGTTGTGAGGAAATGGGCCAATATCTGACTGCAGAGGAGGGAGTCAGTGGAAGAAAACTTGGTCAGAATGTGGTTTATACAGTCTAAGGATGAAATAAAAGTGCACAGTCTCTATGAAAGGGGCTCTTTAGTAATTCTAGCAGTATGGGTATTATATGAAAAGAAAAGAAGCAGCAACAAGTTCTTTATCCAAACTTCATGTATACCCTAGCTCTGAACTCTAACACTAAAACTATGTTTTGGGGAAAAGGAAAAAGAACTGATTGACTGATTTAATAAGGAGTCTTTATATGCTGCGGATAGGTTTAACCTTTTTTCCACTTAAAAGAACACATCAGCATTTTGGGAAGCATGTTTTCTGAGCGTGTGTGAGTCTATTTCTATCCTGTTGCACAGTTTTCTTGGTTGGCATGCAGGCAAAAATAGTCTGGCACAAACTCCAATAAGAAGAGAACATTTTATTTTTATACTTTTGGCTTTTTATTTCATATATGTAACATACTGTATATCAATCTTAACAGACCATTTGTCCCTGCTTCACTCATATGTATATATACTGTATATCACTATCCTCACTAGTGTCTTAGCTTCAATTTTTCCAGATGCCTTTTGTTGGATAAGTGCAACTTTCTCAGTTCCCAAAAGGTTGATTCTGTTCATCTGGACGTAACATTTTGTGGGAGAAACGTTTCATCACTCATCCAAGTGACGTCTTCAGTCTCAGCTGACTGCAGGTTTCCCCAAGCTTATAAAATGTACATTTGAAGAACAATGGGCTGTGAGGTCAGTTCCTTGATCATTAACATGCAAATTGTCTCAGTTCTTTGTAAGTTTACTCCAGCTGACTAGACTCATTTTGCATCAAGGTTTATTTTGCTTTTTTCCTGGATTACCTGACTTTTTCTGCTCCTCTCCCTGCCCACTCTCTGTCTGCCACACGCCCTACTAAACTCTAACTGTGAGCCGGTCTCCAGTTCCCCAAACACCTGCTTCAGTTCAGCCTACCTGCAAACAGAGTACGCCCCCTTTTTTTCAGTCTTCAGACAGCCAGGTCAGTACAAAGCAGGCAGATAGAAGGGAGTTAGATTATATCAGCTCTTGGCAAAAATTCTAAATAAATGTATTTCTATATAATATTCCTCTAAACTGTTTTTTAAATATTCTTAATAATAGTGGATCACTGTGTTTTAGAGGCGCCACAGTATAGTGATTTACACATTTGCCTAGCAAGCAAAAGATCCTCAGTTCAAATGCAAAAGGAGACACAAATCCCTCTGGTGTTGTGTGAGAGAGGGCATCCAGAGTAAAAAGTCTGCCTGCTGTGGTGACACCTTGCGAATAAGGGAGCAACTGAAAGCAGCTTTATTGAATCTCTAAGTTCACCGCAGCTAAACATTGACTAATTTTTCTTTCATTGGCCATAATTTATCCTAAGGCTTCACTTTCCACTAAAACAACAGAAGCATGAATAAAGCAGTCTAAACTTAATAGCACTTGTTGCTCCAGAGAAAATGGCAAAAAAATGTTTATTGAGTTCCTAAATAAAGTGAGTCATCTCATGTCTAAAGAGAATTTTTTTCTTTTCAGTTAGGTATCACACACCAAACAACAGAAACTCACAATTCCATATTAACGTGATTCACTGAACACTCAAACCACAAAGGAAGCACTGAGGTAAATAAAGACTCAGCAAGTTTCCTCAAACCTGCTTGTCCAGGCTGTTCCCCGAGCACATTATTACATGGTATATGCAGTCTAAATATACAGAGATGCCTGGGAAATATACTATACTCATGAGAAACACGCTGAACATGTATATGCAGCTTTAATGCATATGCAAGGTTTTTGATGGAGCAAAGATAGATGACAGATGGAATTTCCAATGAAATGCTCACAGCATTATATTAAGATGTACTTTAGCAATCTCTCCAGCCATAAAAACACCACTTTGCAGGACTGGGTGCATTTTCTGATAAAATCAGCAATAAAACTGTCAGCAAGGCTTTTTCCAGAAAGTTGCAATATGTCATTATCGTCAAGCTAAAACAAAAAAGCTTTAATCGCTGATTCTGAAACAGATGTGTCGTCATGCTTCATTCATTGTTAATATTATGGGAAATAGTAACTGGTCTGGTTCTGGTTTATAGCACAGCTCTACTTTACTTAAGGAGCCAACAGTATTCAACATGTCTCATTCACCCATTCACAAAAACTCTTTTTTTCCTGCTTAAGTGTTTTATATCTAACATTCACACATTAGAGAACAATTTCAGGATCAGTATCTTACCCAAAGATACTTTGGCCTGCAGACTAGAGGCTGGAAAAGCGAGAAATCAAACTACCAACCACTGGCGGATCTAGAAGATTTTACATGAGGGGCCAAAGATGGGGCGAGAGGTCTAGTCAGGGTGCCAGTCGCTCCCCTTGCCTCCCTGGTGATCTGCCCCTCCCACCACCTTTAGTAGAAGACAGGGGCGGAGCGTGGGGGTGGCTTACTGGGCTTAAGCCCGGGTTGTTTTGTCAGAAGCCCGGGGTCTTTTGGAGTGTAATTTTTTCATAGTTAGATGCCTGGCTGACAACTGTATAAAACAAAAAGTACACACAATATTCGAAGCACATAGTGCACACTGTGGGAATTTACGACTGTGCGTGAATCCCCCCCTGATATTGGTATGATCCGAGCTCAGACACTAAGCGACTGAGCGAGAGGGCGGGGCAGCTGCTGCCTGTGAGTGCGCTGTTGGAGAAACGGAGCCAGCCATACTAAGGAGAGCTTAAGTTTGACCAGGTACCAAAGCGAATCATTCGTACTGTACAAATAATGTAAATATGACGGTGAATCACGAAAGATTGATATCAAACTGATCACTTGACCAATATTACGTTACTTGCTCTTCAAGTGAATCAACAAATGGCAAAATGAAAAGCCGAACAACAACAATGCTGTTTCTTTAGAGAGTCTTAGCTTACATGTGTTTATTTCATATTTTCAGTTCTTACCCTCCTCGACTAAATCGGTTTCAGTTATGTACTGAAATATAAGAATGGACATTAGAGGCTTCTTTCAAAGAAAAAACTCAGGTAAATGTTATTTTATATATTATGCTTTGTATGTTGTTCAGTATATTTCTATGCAAAACAAGAGGGATTTCAGTACACAGCAGGATATTCACATTTGTAACCAGATATTTACACTTTAGGGAGAAAACATAAAACATTTTTACTGTACAACATCAATTTAGAGTAAACTTTTGTTTTAGATAAATATTGAAATATCTTTTGAATTAGTTAAATGTCAGAATAAAGAGAGACAGAGCTGTCTATTTATTATCACTTTGATCAAATTTAGGAGTACATATACACTAAGTTTATTGTTAATTAATAAGAAACTCCAGACGATTCCATTCTGAGCTGAAGAAGCTTCTGATAGGTTAGTAGAGTCCATGTGAGTAAATTGGTGGCACAGCTGTGGATGCATATAAGGCAAAACACAGAGCCTGTTTCTTTGACATGGGAAAATCAAGAGATGTCAACCAAAACACCAGAAAAAGAACTGTGGAGCTCCATAAGTGTGGCTCAGTTTTGAATACAATTTGGTGCCATTTGCAATTAAGAAATACAGATAGTTTCTCTCTTTACTCTTAAAGTTAACAAATATGTTTTTTATATTTATCAATCTAAAAAAATAAATATTTAGTCTGATTTTATGTTACAATTAAAAAAGTGTTTGTGTTTTGATCTGAAGAGTGTGTAAATATCTGGTTTCAACTGTATATTTGATGATTGTCAGCACAAAGAGGGAGAGAGAGGAACAGAGATGAACAAGAGCAGGTGAGACACACATGTTAGTCAAATGGTTGTTTACCAAAAGTATCACTGTATCATAGGTCCTCATGTATCTCGTACCTAGTGTTTCTTTCTAGGTTTGTTATTTTTCAAATTCTACATTTATTAAGTTATGCAGGCTTGTTTGCACAACAAGGCTAAATAATTATATAAACTTTTCTCAATCTAAATAGTGGACTTTGGTAGAATTAAAAAAACAAGTGTAGTGCAGGTCTATGATGATTTTTAGTGCTACTATCATCTAGTTGTGATTCTGGTTCTGTCTTGGGCTACGTCCACACGTACACGGGTATTTTTGAAAACGCAGATTTTTCTATGCGTTTGCACCTTTCGTCCACACGTAAACGGCGTTTTCGGTCACTGAAAACAGAGATTTTTAAAAACTCCGGCCAGGGTGGAGATTTTTGAAAACTCCGTTTTTGCATTTACGTGTGGACGAGAAAAACGGAGAAAACGCAGAAAATGCAGCGTCAAAGGTGTGCGCCTTTTTTGACGTCACACTGTGCGCCACGTTATTGTTTCGGTGAAATGAATTTCTACAATACTGTTACTATTAATTTTACTCTCTGCAGTGTTTAAATTCTTACATATACACACACAGTTACTGTCCCTCCACACATACGACTCGGTTCTGCTTCTATGCCCCATCTTTGTTTACTATTTCCGACCGAGGCTTCTAGACTTCTGATTGGCCAACATTTCTACACGGTTAGGAATATATCGCCACCTGTTGCTTTGGCATGTTCATAGCAGCGTTTCCCTTCATTTCTGCCTTTACGTGTGGACGGGATTATTTTTTAAAACGAAAACTGAAAATCTCCGTTTTCAAAAATACCCGTGTACGTGTGGACGTAGCTTTGGTTAAGTCCTCAGTAGTCCTGATTTTGAACTGTTGTAGTCCTGTTTTAATTCTGGATCAGTTCTTGGTCTGGTTGAATTGGGGTTTAGTCCTCGTGTCTTGATATAGCCCCGACTTTGTTCTGCCTTGCTGCTTAATTAAAAAACTAGTTTAAGGTGTCCTGCACATGTGATTTATATTTTTCCCTATATGAAGTCATTCTTTTTTGAACAAAACTCAAAACAACTCAAACAAAAAAATCCCACATGCATACTACCCTTTAGGGCTAAGCCCCGGGTGTTTCAAATGTCTGGCTCCGCCTCTGGTAGAAGACCTGCTGTACCACCTGAGCTACCCTAAAAAAATGATGCTCACATTAGTTCTGCTTTATAAGTCTGTACTGCAGCGCCAACTGTAACTGCTAGTACATTTGTTGGCATGATCTCAGAAATGATTTGGAGAGTTTGTTTGGGGTTTTTTTGCCATATTTCTTTGTGTGCTATCTTGGCATTTCCATGGGAGTGGGTCTGTGAGGCTGTATTTAAAAGCACAACAGTGCTTTGAGCAAAATGCAGACCGAGTTTCACATGTGAGGTTTTAACCTAATGTTGGTCACAGATGAAATATCAGCAGCACATCCAAATTAGAGCTCATCCTGCAAATTTCAGGACATTCAGAAGTGGTTGAAATACGTTACTAAAAACACAAGTGAAAATAAAGCACGCACAGTGGCACTGGAGCAAAAGTCAAGTCAGCCTCTGCAGTAATTAAATATTTTTATTCATGCTCCTGGCACACTAGTTTAAGAGAAGAAATGTCTTATTTTATATGATTAGTAAAAAACTGATGCTTACTGTATAATACAGACAATAATACCCAGAACGAGAAGGCTCTTTGATTTAAATTTTCAAGCACTGTGTGGTGCTTCTGCTGTAATATATTGAAGCTAATGTGTTAATGCTAATGGGATATGTTCAATTCAGATTAATTGCTCTCCTGATATGTGAGGAGACATCATGACAGTTATTTTTCCTTTTTTTTTTTTCTGGCTGTACAAATATTTGGGCATAACTGGCTGTATTAGGAGCTGCAGCAGACTAGACATGATGCAAAACAACATCTGCAGACCACATGCAAGAAGAAAGCTAGGTTCAGGGGATTTAACCAGTGCTTTCCACCTTTGACCACCAGTTCACAAGGTCTGAAAAAAAAAATCTAAATCTGCTGTACCCGTATGTAGAAACGTGACTTGGATGGTGGAAGAAACAGTTTGGGGGGGGGGGGGGGGGGGGGTACGTGGGTGAAAGAAAAAAACAAGAGATAAAATAGCAACAGAGCAGGAATTCAACTCAGGCACAACTTAAGTTCTGTGAGAACAGGGATGAAAGTCGTCTGACAGCAGTGTAGGGTGATAAGGTTATGTGTGACAGATCACATGGATGCATCCTATAGAGGTTTTCTCTGACAGTGGCAATGCAGACACAACAGACCGAACAAAGGAAGTGACCCACCACACAAGCATGTCCTACATAAACTACATCTGAGGAGCAGAACTGCAGGGAAACACAATCAGCCTGTGTTTGGACCAAACAAACAGGAACCTCCTGAATTATTCATGTCATTTCTTTAGCCCCAAAATGAGGTTATCCTTCATCTGAATCTGGTCAAGTAAGAGCGTGTTTGATGTCACTCTGCTGTCTTCTTTCCTTCACTGCCTCCTGCTCTCCCTGCACGCATCACTCTTCACTCTTTCCATTATTTTATCATTTCAGTTCTGGAATTAGCAACAGTGCATGTGGGCTTCATTACATATGTCAGGTGTGATGACATGGAGAAAATTAGGTGTTATTAACAACTGACACAAACACTGTAGCAGATAGTTCACTGAAAAAAAGAAACCCCTTATTTTCATGGGTCATATCCATAAATCCTAAAGGGAGCTCTAGAGTGAAGAAGAAATAAACAGCTAGGTGTCTTCACAATGGCCAGCACGGAGGAGTGTGTTATAAATATTTAAAACAGCTCCCTCTCCATCAGTCTTACACTGTGGAGATTCTTCTTTGTGCCCTCGGGTGCCTGTGGTGGCTAAATACTGCTCCCTGGGATTAATTACACCTCGATCAAGTGCTGCTTGATTTGTATGCAGAGTGTGGTTTGTGTGCTTTTCTCGACACTCTACCTACCTCCAGTTTCTCTATACGGTCTTTGAGCTGAGTTATAGCCTGCTCCAGTTCATCCACAGCTCGCACTGTGAGCAGGTGGACACCGTCGGAGGTCGCAGACGGGCTGTCCCGCACCATGATCCGGTCCAGGTGCGCCTCCTGCGCCGCGCCTTTGCCTCCTCGCAGCGCCGCGGAGCTCCCACGTCTTCCCGCGCTGCTGCTGCCGCTGCTCCTACCACTTTTCCCGTCCAGCCCCTTCTCACACTCGGACAGCTTCCCCGTCAGCTCCCTTATGGTCCGCTGGTCTGTTAAGATTTGGTCTTTCTGCTGCAGAACGGTCTGCCGGAGCTCCTCCGCGGTGGTGCGGAGGTAGCCCCAGTCTTCGCCTGCGTACAACGACGGGTCGTCCGCTTGTTGCTGAAAGTTTTTCGGGTTGCACTCCCCGGCTGGGATCGGAGTGCAGATCAGCCGACTGACGGTCGGGTCATGTCCGGTGAGTCCGGTGACCCCGTCCAGCCCGCCGAGCCCGATGTTGAAGGTAGGCGCTTCTGAATCGGGCGTTTCAGAACCGTGGAGAGCACCCAGGGAGCCGGGCCGGGCCACGGAGCCCGCAGCGGCGGGTGTCTGCGCCGCGGCGTCCGGGTACAGCGAGTGGTTGTCGACTGCTGGTTGCTGTTGAGCCGCAGCAGCCTTGGAGGATCCGGTGTGGACAGCCGCGATGATGCAGATAACCGCTCCGATGAAGGCCACCATTCCGGCGGCCAATATAATAACGATGAACTTCAGGGTGGCGGCGGGGGCGATCGATTATTAGAAAAATCTAATAACAATAATAATAATAACACTCCTTATCTGCAAGAAATAAAAAAGGAATCTTGCCACCAAATAAAGCTAAATAAAGTGTGAAATGACTGAAGTTTAGTCTGTATAAATGAGAGAGAGGGACAAAAATCACTCCTCACATCCCCGCTTTAAGAGAAAAAAAAAAAAACAGGCGATGGAAAAATGAGAGTTCCGCACCATAATTGAGTGATCACGGAGTCAACAGAAAATATCAGAAGCAGATCGTGTGTTTCACCTCCTCCTCCTCCTGTTCAGCGCGCATGTCCTCGGTTTTCAGGCAAAAAATCCAGCCTGTTAATGCCGAGACGGAATCACGAGGGGGAGAGAGATGGAGGAGAGAGAGGAGAAGTTAAATGTAAAAAAAAATAAAAAATAAAAATACAGGACACACCTGTCCCCCACCTGCACTGTGTTTAACAGCACAGCTTTAACCTTTGGGCAGGGCGGTTTGGACGAGCGACCCTTTTCTCCCCCGTTTTCACAGATAAATTTTATTTTGCAGAATACATGCAAAGAAATTTTGGAGGAGAGGTGATTTTGTTCTTTCCATTTTCACTTCAGCTTCCATCAAATTCTGAGCCAGCTTTGTCCTGCATACATACATAAAAAAAACCCTCCCATTACACGAGAAAATTAGTTTTTCGGCCCTTTGGCTACAGCTATATTTTCCAGCTCAACAACACATTACAGACCGGCTATACTGTAATGTGATGTGTGCAGAGCCATAATTCACCCGGGAGGCTCCCTGTGGAACAGCGCCACAGCAGCAGAGATGACAAAATGATGACCCTAGTGTGTGTGTGTGTGTGTGTGTGTGTGTGTCGGTGTGTGTGTGTGTGTGTGTGTGTGTGTGTGTGTGATAAAGACCCGGAACTAATAAGAGGTTTCATTACACCGTGTGATGCACACTCTTAATTAAAAAAAATGTATTTATGCATGTGCTTTAGATAGAAAATGGGAGCCAGCATATAGGCTGGTGTGGGAACAATCTCTCTGTCTCCCTGGTATGAAAATGAGCATTGCAGTATGCATTCTCACACTTGTAACAAGGGGATTTACCTTAAGACTGCTCAAAGTCACAGGTATTAAAGGCTCAAACTTAAGATAGGTGAGGGAGATTGGCATCCAAGATGTCTGCTGTGGAAAAAAGCTCATGGGCTTCACTAGATCGAGAATATTAAAAAAGATTAATGAGTCCTTTAGATATGAAGAGAGGTAACTGAGAAATGTAAATAGAAGCAAGTCACATTAAGTAGCACATAGTAAGTGTCTGAGCACTGCCGCAGTAGCATGTGTTATTGTAGCTTTCTTTCCAGAACATGTGAGTGTGCAAGTACTTCAGTGGGGGAAATAATTAGTTGATACCCTGCAGAAACTGTTGCATGGCCAACACAGAAAGACAGACAACCACTCACACATAAGAACATGGAGACACCATGCAGAAAGGCTGAAAAATGAAAGATTTGAACCCAGGACCGCTCAAAAATCCTTAAAAGAA
This sequence comes from Simochromis diagramma, assembly GCF_900408965.1. Classification (NCBI taxonomy): domain Eukaryota; kingdom Metazoa; phylum Chordata; class Actinopteri; order Cichliformes; family Cichlidae; genus Simochromis; species Simochromis diagramma. Next base: position 3,551,005 of record NW_024387326.1, on the reverse strand, counting down.
TAAATATTATGTAAAAACTATCAATTATTTTGAATGTTATTTAGTGACATAAGTATTTCATCGTGAAGGGAAACGATGTAGTACTGGAGGTTGGAGAAACCCTTGTTGCCAAGTACAGCAGTAAGATGTTTCTTATAGTTGGTCATTGGGTTTGCAGAACATCTCATTTTGGCCCACTTCTCTTTACAGAAACTTTCTAAATCCTTTTGGTTTCTTTGGTGTTGCTTAGCAACTTGAAGCATCAGCTCCCTCCAGAGATATTCTATTGTACTGAGGTCTGGAGACTGGCTAGGCATGACCTGGATGTGATCCTTCTTTGAGTCACTGTCATGCTGGAAGAGCCATCCACGACCCATCTTCAGTGTTCTGGTTCAGGAAAGATCATCTAAGATTTTATGTCCATTGTCCCGTCAGCGTGGTTAGTTATCCTGTAACCAGAAACATAGCTTCAAAGCATAATGTTTCCACCTCCCTGCTTGACTGTGGGGATGGTGTTCTTTGGGTCATGCTCAGCATTTCTCTTTCTCCATGGCGGGCTGAGTTCATGGCAAACTGCTCGGTTTTGGTTTCTTCTAACCACAGCACTTCCTCCCAAACCTTCTCCGAATCAGATGTTCAGTGAAAAACAAAAGATGGGCCTTCTTGAGCAGTGGGACCTTGTGTGTGCTGTAAGTTTTCAAACCAACATGGTTACCAGTGGTGTTCTTGATGATTGTGGTCCCACTGTCTTCAGTTCATTAATAAGCTCCTTCCATGTAGTTTCTGACTTTTTTTAGTTTTATATTTCTTGAATTTCTGGATCATCAGACCAGCAGATCTCACCTTCTCACCAAGTTTCTTGTTGATGGTCTTATAGTCCACTCCAGCCTTATGCAGGTCTGCAATCACGTCCCTCACATCCTTTCACAGCTCTTTGATCTGGCCCTTGGTCGTGGGGAGGTTGGATTGGAAGAAAGTGATTCTATGGATGGACGTGTTTTATACACACATTGAGTTGAGATCAGGACTATCAGTAACTGTGGGAGCTAGAACTGTGGCTGTTTTGTAGTGGATCAAAGTGTTACTTGACTCAATGACATGTAAATTGATTTATAACTTTATGTAATGTGTGTTTTTCTAGAATTTTGGCTGATATATCTCTCTTTATTAAATTAAACTGCCATAAAAATGACAGACTGTTCATTTCTTTGTACGTGAGCAGGTTGCAAGTGAGACTAACAACAGAGCCTTCAACATACAAGCATGCACAATATATTGCACACAAAACTGTATGATGTTGCCTGCAGTAATTCTTGTGGCTGTGAATGTTTTAAATGAATATTACATTATATTTTCTTTGGTTTCTTTGGATTTTTTTTTGGAAAACAAAATAAAGGGTCAGCCCTGTAGCATGGTTTGTTTTTAGTCCATTGAGCTGTATTATAAAAGATGTGAGTGCATTAAGAAGGCCAGTCTGGGTAAAGCATGCTGGACTCTGCTGCTGCTGGCCAGTTAATGATAGAAATGCAGTCCTGATCTATTACGTCTATAAAAGCTTTTGTGAGACTCTGTGCCCAGCATGTCTGAGCTCAGTTTATTATCTCAGTCACCCTTGACCTTTGTGTTGTGTGCTACTGCGCTGTTAGAGCTTTAAAGTTTTTTTTTTCTGTGATAGAAATGTTTCATTTTGCTGTTGCACTTTTTGGACAGGGTTTTATCTGAAATCTACGAAGAGATTTCTGGGTCTGTAATTTATTATAGCTTAAAAAATTAACCAAAGGTTTCACTAAGTGTTTCTGGACTCTGTGCCTGGCTTCTTCATCAGGATAAAAAATAGAAGACAATCGATGCCCTAAAATTGACTAAAGGAATACATCATTGTCCATGCAACACCCACACCTCTTTCCTGGGAGTTCATGAGGAGTTCATTGACACTTACATGTTTAAAAAACAACCTACAGGCTGACAATAATACATCCATCTGACCTGCGAGATGAATGCAGTGTGTGTTTCAGCTTGCCAGCAGGATGGTCGCGTACCAAAATGTGATAGTTGAAGTAAAGAGAGGAGTCGATAACCTTCCTCCCACACACTTGAGATGTTGATCAAATATGGCAAACAACTCTGCGCCTGTCTTTCTGAACAATGGGTGAAAAGGTTTTCAAGTTTCTTTCCTTCCTTATGCAATGATTATGTTTTATATACTTTATACTTATATACGTCTTCCATATAGTTTCACTAGATATACCCGATCAACTGCTGATTAATGCAAATATCTAATCAGCTGATCACAGGGCAGCACCTCATTGCATTTAGGCATGTAGTCATGTAAAGATGACTCGCTGAAGTTCAAACTGACCATGGTTGTTGGTGCCAGATGGGTTCATCTTACCTGCTGGGATTTTCCTACACAATCATCTCTAGGATTCACAAAGAATGCTCCAAAAAACAGAAAATGTCCAGTGGGCAGCAGTTATCTGGGTGAAAATGGCAGAAGTCACAGGAGAACGGCCAAATAACCACTCGTTACGACCGAAGGATGCAGAAGAGTATCACACATTGAACCTTAAAGTAGATGGGCTACATTAGCAGAAGATCACATCAGGTGCCAGTGCTGTCAGCTAAGAGCAATAACCTCAGGTTGATTTTCCAATGGGCTCACTGAAATTAGAAAGTGGACGGCTGGAGAAGTGTTTTCTGATCCGAGTCTTGATTTCCGCCCTGACATTTAGATGGTAGGATCACAATTTGATGTAAACCATCTCTGCATACTTAGTACCAACTGAGCATTGTTAAAACCACATCCTACCAACTATGGTCCGTGCAGACACCAGAAGTATGTTTTTTCTCATGTCTGATGGGTGTTTTTTTTTTATTTTTTCATTTTGTAATGACTTTGCCAATCAGTTTGTTTGTGTTGATCAGTGTTTTTAAAAGCACAAATGTGTTGAGGTCCCAGGGGACCCAATCCAAAGCATCCAGTACTGCATATGGACTTTTAAAAAACTGAACAATTTGTCCTTAATTTTTGCCATGGATACTACATTAACGTATAATTATCAAGGTGGATATGAGCACTCTGTCAATCATTTTAAAAAAGAAATATTCAGTTGACATAATAATATATTTCTTTCTTTAAATGACATTAGTTGCATAGCTAATAATGCTGCTTTGAGAAGAAACAGGTTCATTCATTCATTTTCATAAACACTAAAAAAAAGAATCATCAAGAATCTTTCAACGCTTTTACAACCTACAAGGCATATACACTGCCCCCGGACCACTGCCGCTATAAAAATCAACTGGTATATGTATTAATCCAAGAAGAAAAGGAGAAAAAACTAGCGCCTGAAAAATGCTATTGTAAGAAATTGTACAATAGATAAACTATCAATACATACCTATGAGGAAACTGTTAGCCTTGATCTGGGGCAGGAAAGGAAAATCCTTGAATTCCGAGAGAAATTGTTGGATTTATTCTGTTATATTGAAAAAATATGGTTTTATGTGACAATAACAGTGTGATTTTACAGGTTATTTTAATCATTTCCAACACTTTCCGAAAGCAGATATGTACTAAAGTCTTGAATAAAACATTCACTTCAGGTAACACCCACCTGAGCACACACAAAGCATGTGTCAGTGTGTTTTATGGTTGGGCCACGTTTAATTATTTACTCCTATCTTTCTCAGGCCATACCGGTGTTGATTACCACCTCACTGAGCTGCCTTCGCTCTTCAGCTCCACACCCAATCTAACTCTCATTTCTTTCAGAGATTGTGGGACTTTTTCAGAGAGATTTAAGGCCTGCAGACCTTCTCTGGATTCAATTCACAGTTGCACTATTCTGGATATAAACATGTCGGGAATGAATAGTGATCAGCTGCATCGCTCCACCTTGGGGATTTACTCGGTAAGAAACAGATACTTTGTGTGGGCCGCGCACTTGCATTAAACAAACTTGATTTCCTCTTGAGAGATTCTTCGGGGAACTGGGGCAAATTTTGTAACATGGAAACATTTCGTGGCTACTGAGGTGGAAAACGTGATGTCATTTTCAAATTCAACGAGCATTCGCTTTCAATTGATAGCAGCAGAGATTTGAATCTTGTGTTGCAGAGGCTCCAGTGTTGAGAGAGAGAGCAGGTGTGCTCATAAATATAAATTGAGTTCAAGATTAATTGTATTGATTCCTCTTTAAGTGGGTTTGTTACATTTTTCTGGCTATCAATACTCAAAAGAAGCTGTGGTAATTGTGCATATGTGTGTGTGTGTGCTTTTGTAAACAGAGCTTGATTAATGAGTTCAACCCAGGCCTACAGAAACTGGTTTCACTGGGGAACAGTTACGTCCAAGCCTTCAAGAGTAAGTATTGAAAGAAAAGAACAAATGTATGGAAGAAAAAACAAAGAAAAAATCTGCTGCTAATTTTTTTAAATGTTATTTTGGGGAAAATTCACAAAACTATCTTTATAACTGCCATAAACTGCAGTTTGGGAGCTGCCAGGTATCTATCTGAGTGCAACTCCAAAGTTCATATGCTTTGGGAATATCCTGGTGCTATTACAGCCTTAGTTATGGGTCTGTAACCAACCAACGTTGTTATGACTACATTATCAGCAGACAAACACGCTTCCACCACTATATTTGATGTGGACATAATGGAACAATGACGCTTTTGTTCAATACAGAACTATTGGATGCTTTTTAGGTGTAGCTCTATATGTTTTCTATAAGTCTTGTAAGAAAGGGAAGAGCTGATTGCAGAGCCAGGATTAAACTCTGCCTTTCAGCTACCTACATCATATTCATCACTCATCCCACTGCTGGTGCATTAATGTGAAGATCTTTAAAATGATGAAATGTAAATGATATTCATTATATTAAGTTAAATGTGTTTGTGTAGACAGCACAATTATTGTATCAAGAATTAATCAGTAATAGCAGTGGTGCATCAACAGTCCTGCAGACGTGAGAAGTAGATTAAGATGTGTCTCTTTGTCAGCTGCAAAGGGGGCTGTAAACTTCTTGTGTGTGTTCAGGGCAGAGCCTGAAACTTATAACATGTCACCAGAGATGGGCAGTAACGCATTACAAGTAACGCGTTACAAGTAACGCGTTACTGTAATCTGATTACTTTTTTCAAGTAACGAGTAAAGTAAGGGATTATTATTGCAAAAACGATAATTAGATTACAGTTACTTTCCCGTAGGAACGCTGCGTTACTGCGTTACTAAAACCGTGATTTTTTTGCGAGAATGTCTCATGACAGTGACGTAAGCAAGTGCGATGTTCGTGACAACAGCTGTGTGCAGATCAACAGTGGATCATATATCGAGTGAGGGAGAGAGTATGAGCGTGCAGCGTTTAAAGCGTGGAAGTACTGACCTTATTTTGAGTTTGATTCCATAAAAAGTGACAAAAACATTAGCGTCCGTTGTGCGTGGGAAGAAAACTTCTTTTTACACCGAATCCCCCCCCCCCCCACAAACAAGCTCCAAGTGCGCAACGACGTAATGGGAAATTCACAGAGAAACTCGCGGATTCTTCAACTGCCCGCTGCGGCTCACATGCACCAGGGTAAACCTTCGCCTACGCCACTCCTGCTATACAGGTGAAAATAGAGCAGCAGGACCGCTAGTCTTTGATTTTATTTATTTTCTGCTGTGTTTTACTTGCATCTATTTGAAAGACTGAGTGTAAACACAAAAAATATTTTATTTCATGTGCTGGAATGTGCAGAAAATAGATTTAAATGTTAAACTAATTTCTTCCAGTCAGAGAATGGTGCATATAATTAAATTTTTGCTTGATGCATAAAGTTAAAAGATTAAAACTAATAAAACAAGTTTTAAAAGGAGACTTTTCCATTTGATTACATTTTGTATGATGGATTATGCAGGAAAAGTAGAATTGGGCTGAAAGATCTATCACTTTATCACCTATTCAGGTTGTAAATCATGTTTTTAAAAAGTAATTAAGTAACTAAGTAATTAATTACTTTTGAAAATAAGTAATCAGTAAAGTAACGGGATTACTTTTTGGGGGAAGTAATCAGTAATTAGTTACTGATTACTTTTTTCAAGTAACTTGACCAACACTGCATGTCACTGAGCTCTTACCAAGACCAGGAAGTGACAAAATTAGAACTTGTTAATTTTACTGTCCCAGCGTCACTTTATAAAATGCAGACTGACAGTAATAAAGCACAATCAGTAATGTTTCACTCTTGAAATGAGCCAGTCTCACACTCTCAGACTGTTTTGCATACTTTTGTTCAACCACTCATTTGGTACATTACAGGCAGAGGACCTGGGTATATAAACGTTACATTTGAATACAAATAGGGTTGATAATTTTCCATATTCTTATATTTAGCAGCTGCTTTTGAAGTGCCATATCTGGAAAATGAACTGTGCTAAAGAAAACCATGAAACGACTGTGCTGTGTGTGTGTTTGTGTGTGTGTGTGTGTTTGTGTGTATGTGTTTCAGCTCTTGCTGCGACAAGTGACGCTTACTTCAGCGCACTTTCAAAGATTGGGGAGAGAGCTTTCCACACGGCATCATCACGATCCATAGGTATGTGAGAATCCACAGCTGATGAGTGGAAACGCAAAGACGTTTTTGCACCTCACCAGGATATGAGCAGTTTGTCTGTGATGTATTCATGGCCATTTATTAAACACATTAAAACATGTTTTTCCTCATCGCGAGGACCCCAGTTTTCCCCGAGGCAGCATTTTATTGCACTCATAATTGCTGTGCATGCGTAATGTGTGCTTGTGATTAGCATACCCTTTGATGTGTGTGTTAAACATAGTGTTTGAAATTATTGAAGGCACTGCATTTCACAGCATTTGCAACAGTCAGTGCACACAAGGACTAAAAGATTTTGCTTAGACTCAACTAATATTTGCATTGGGCTCAAATCAAGTGAAGAATGTGGCAGAACTTTAAACTTTAATTTCTAATTCATAACAGCTGGATGGGTTCAAAGCTAAATTGATGTATGTTTCAGGGAGTTTTTATGTAAGTTAAGAATGTTGGCAGATGGGTGTCAGATGTCAGCGGGGGACATGAATAATAGATGAAGACAGGCTGCGGGCCGTGCTCCGTTCACTTAACTGCTTTATGTCAGCGGTATGACAGTTTAAACAGTTGGAGTTGAAGACCTTGTAGGAACTGGATCATTAGTCTACTCTTACTGTACACTGTACAATGATATAGTCTCCCTGCTGAGGAAATGACAGCCAAGCTGAATAAGTCGAACATTTCCAGAATGCACTGCAATGTTTCAGTAGGCTAGAAAATGATGATGGAACTGGGTTAGAGCTCTTATCAGTGTTTAGGTCCATCCCCTACCCTTCACTCCAATAAATCTTGACAGCAGGAGCTGACCTTTGAGGTTTCTCAGGAAGCAGTTGTGAAACTTTCAGGATGCTATTGCGATTACGCAGAGATTCATTAAAAAGGAAGTAGAGGTGTTGTAAGAAATCAATTCAGTATAGTAACAAGGAAGCTGTCTAAAAATGTAAGTAACAGTCAAATCACTTACACTGGTCCTCAAGCCCAAGAGTCAAAAATGAAAGTTCACCAACCATCCACACAAAGTGGTAAAGAACACTTTATAAAGCCACAAAGAGTAGAACACTAGGAAAACTGTAATATACACAACAGCGTTGCAAGAAAATAACTTCCAGAGCTAGCAAACTACCTCATTTCAGATCATCATGTCATTTATCATTAGACAGAGATAACTAGAGTCAGCACAGAATGCAGTTTATAAATGATCTTTTTTTTTTTTTTTTAAATCATCTTAAATATTTAAGTTTTACAGGTTTTTGCTACATAGACATTGGCTATGGCTGTTAATACTACACCAATGTAATCACGTAATAGACAAATATTTAAATGACAGAAAAGTTCATTTTTATTTTGTACCATAGCAATTTATATTTTTGTAATGCATTTTTCAAATAAAATAAAACTAAAACATAAGCAAAAATGTAGTTTGATTATTACAGGGCATTTTGGCCAATAATGTACTTTTTCTCCATTTACTACAGCAGCATTTCTTTATCATGTAAAAAAACTGAGGCATACTGTAAAATTGAAACTACATATCAGTTTTCTTAGATGAAGATATTTGAGGAATTCAACACGTGGTTACACTGCTTCACGCTGACAGAAGGGGGACTTTTACCAGTCCTGTATGTGGCCCACAATGGAAAATGAGTTTGGCTTTCCTGTAATAAAGGATAAAAGCTATCTAAACCTACCTGGCCCAAAAACTGATGAAGACTGTCCAGCCATCAGTTTGTGACCTACAGCTCAAGCACTCTTAGGTCACACAACATAATCTAAACAAGTCCAGCTCTTAATGACTCACAAAAATCAAACAAATAACAAAAGAGAAGGTTTGGGGATAAGGCAGTCATAGTCTAGACTTAAATCTAGATGCTTTGACATGACCTCAAACACGCCATTGATACTTGAAAACCCTTCAATGTGACCGAATTCAAATAATTCTGCAAAGAAAAGTGTGCTAAAATTCCTCTAGAGCAAATTTTTCCCTTAATAAACGAAATCCTCATATAAAAACAGTATTTTTTTATTTACTCGGGTTATACTGGCCTGATATTGAAATTTGTTTCATTATCTGAGAAACAGTGTACAAATTATGAGAAAAACAAACAAGGAGGTAAATACTTTTCATTGCACTGTAGCTATGTACTTTTGGAGCAGTCTCCTTTAATAAGTACAGTTTCCTTATTGTTGTTCTGAATCACTGTTAGTACAGCCTTGAGCACGTCTTTATGGATTCGCTTTGAAATAACTCTTACAGCATTTCTTTACCTGCTAATATAATGGCAGTTCCATAATTGTCAACAGTGAAAGGTGGGCCTCTGATGCTGTCAACATTTATAGTTTCAGGGTTGGCTTACTCCTTCACGAGTCTTTATTTGGCTTTACTCTAGGCTGTATTCACAAGTGGAAATTGTCCAAAATACTGTCAAAGCCATTATGTTGGTTTCTCTCCATCAGCTGTGCAACACTTTGGTCAACATCTGCTTTATTTTTAATGGACTAAGAAATACAGTTCCTTAATTTGGCTAGAGTTATCGTGTTATTACATGCACCTACATGGAAAAACATAATCTGGGTTAATAAAACAATAAAAATTAGGCTGGAGCAACACAAAGCTGAAATCAGCCACTTGTGCAATAGTGAGTTGTGAGATCATTCAGTATCTGTGACACAAAAAGGACTTTAGAGTCATGATGGTCTGATCTTATATTAGCAACAACAGAACATGTTTTACCTGCTTATCATTACTGATAAATCTGGTTTTGAATCTGTTGATACCTGATGAGTTTGGAAGTCAAAATGCACATTATATAATTTCATGTTTTTGTTCTGTAAAGATATTATATATTTATAATCCACTCATCTTTCAGGAGATGTCCTGATTCAGGTTTCTGAGAGCCAGCGAAGACTCACCTTAGAACTAGAGGGATTAGTAAGTTACATATTAGTAGACACTCATTGCTCATCATAGTGTTTGACTACGATATAATGAATATGTTCCTGGTTTTTCATGTTTTTAGGGTAACTTTATTTTCTTTGTCTCTTCTCAGTTCCGCTGGTTCAGTTTGGAGGTTCTTGACTCCATGGAAAAAAATGTCAGATTAGACAGAGATTACTTATCGGTGAGTAAGAACAAAACAGAAGGGACTGTAAGAGTATGACAGGATAGGGTAAACTGAACCTCTTATGCTTTCCCTCTTATATATGCTTACAATGGTGGTCATGCTAAACGTGGCCAAAGCTAAAGGTCAGTGGTCAGTGTATGTCAAAGTGACCCAGAAGACTTCAAACTGCTCTAACAGCTCAGATTATCTTCTCTTGGATCTGTCTGATGTCAGAGGTCTGGCTGTGAAAGGCGCCCAACACACCTGCTGTTCAAACCTTCTGTTTGCAATTGGCAGCCAGTCAGAAGAACACTGGTTTCAAGCCAGGGTGGCCTAAAAAGGCAACAAACTAAACCAGCTTGTTTCACATAAAGGATGGACTGAGTGGCAGGGCTGTAACCTAGTATTTTTAAAAAAAAAGGCTTATTTTGAACTGTGAATCATACAAAGTTACTCTAGCAGAGTCCAAAAAAATAAAAAATAAAATAAAAAATAAAATAAAAAATCATGCTGGAAATTAATATAACTTGAAAATTGTAGCTTCTACAAATAGATTTTCAACTTAATGTAAATACCTGAGCGTTTGAGATGGTTTTACACAGGTGTGATATGCATTCTCATACAGGGCAGCAGGGAAACGTATGAAATGCAACTCCGCAGCCAGGCAGCAGCTCTGGAGAGACTGAACAGGAGACCCAGCCAGGTTTGTGCATTTCTCTCCTGTACTCTTTCAGTAGACTGGAGAGAAATTCAGCACTGCTGTTTGTGTATGTGTCCTTGTACAGTTTTCTGTATCCATGTTCTGTCAATTAGGCGTATCCTCAGGGTGGTAGTGAGTATGTGGACTTCCTCAGGGAGAGCCATAACCAGGCTCTGCAGGAGGAAGAGAGAAGATACCGCTTCCTGGCAGAAAAGCACTGTGGCCTGATAGAGTCCTTCACCAAACTCATGAATAAGGTATACAACTTACTTCAAATAGCATTTGTAAGTTTAATATTTATAGCTCACTTTGGCTTACTAACTGGAGATGCTTCGCAGATGAAGTTTACTAATGAATGTCAGAGAAACATAAGATAAGATATAAGATATAATTCCCCAGAGTGAGGTCATCCTGTTTTATAACCATTTGTCAGACCTTTAAAGTTCAAGAGCAGGTTTCCTTCCTACAGCAAGCCTGGTTGCAGGTTGTGTCTTTGAACTCTGGACTCACTTTTATGATATTTGTTTCACTTTTTATGATACCGCTCTACCAACATTTCATGTTAGTTGTTCCTGTTGAGCAGATGTTGGTTGAACCGTATGCTACAACAGGAATAGATAAATAGCTACTACTGTACAAAACAGACCCTTGCAACATATTAAATATGACCTCATAACAACTAATCTTACCGTCATGTGAGAATAAGCAAGTAAGGTGTGGCCACTCTGCTGTATGCCTTTATGATCAGCAGTTTGAAATCTGCTCAAAGAGATGCTAAAATGCAGTAGATGAATAACAGAGAAAGAATCTGAGGAAAGATGCTCATGAATGATCGAAATCATGAAAGTCAGATTAAATCAGCAGATGTAATGAAGCCGGAGCTCAACAGAGACACAGTTACTATTTAACCACAGATTATCTCATGCAATTTAATAATAGATTTGACATGACAGGAGCACAGTTATAGTTACTATTATTGCCGCAAAAATATGAAGGCTCAACTTATTTTAGTGACGTAAAAAAGTTTTAGTTCACCAGAAAACTGAAAAACGTAAACAGAACAAACATCAACTATAGGTCCTGAGCCCTGGCAAAATAAATGGGGGGAAAAGGTGTAAGGTGCCTGGGACAAAGGACCCAGAACTTATTTCCTGATACAAATATGGTAAGAAATCTAAGCTAACAAAGAAAGAAACAAAATAAGTCTTCAATCGCTAAAGGAAAAATCAAGGGTGTGGGGATAGCAGAGAGCTGTTTTGTTTGGGAGTCAGAGAACTCCTTTTCCTGGGCTTCTTTAAATAGGGGCAGGGAAAGGATCAATTACTCCCCCTGCCATACTGGAGGAAGAAGGGGGAGACTAGTGAGAGAGGAGAGAGAGGAGCAAAGGAGAAGAAGCAAAGAGGAAAAAACACAAGGGGAGGGGAGCATAAAATCCACCAAAGCAGCTTAAACATTATGTGAACAAGGAGGCCCGTGGGTTTAGTGGCACCAGGGTGCTGGCAGGGGATCCTTCAGGTCCTATGAGGGTTTGGGCCATGTGGAACAGGCTCATTGCAGCTGATCAGATTTTGATCTGGAAAGTTTGTTGTTAGGATCACTTGATACCTTCCAGTAGTCCATTTTGCTCAGGAAGGTTCCTAACTGAGTGAAGTGATGCGTAAGTGTCTGTGCGGCAGACATAATAAGAAATGTTCCAATTCTCCTGGTCCCTAAGAAATAAGCTCCACTACTTCCTTTATTACCCCCTTTAGCACAGAAAACACTGGGACCATCCTTTATGAAAGGAGAGGAGAAAACACCATCCCATAAGTGACAGCATATCATATCATGTAAATGTGAATTATAATTGTGTTTCCCATTTCAAGCCTTAACCTGCTGAACAATGTTGAAGTTTCAACAACAGTTAAATGCACAGTTGAACTCTGAACATCACACTGCTGTAAAAAATAATCTTCTTCTCATCCCGTTGTTGCCTTACACAACATTGATCTATATCAACTTTCTAAATCAAGATTATGAGCTATATTAATTGAAGTGCGTTCAAGCGTCCGTAGAATTTAGTTTGGTTTAAATGATGCTGTCTTTGTTGTCTCGCAGTACTAACCAGCATTCTACCAAGAGCAGCCCCAGACCCAATGAGGAAGCATGGGAGAGAGTTATCTGGGCCTACTAACCAAAATATTACAGTGCATAGGCGCGTGTATAGTTTCCACTCTCAGAAACCAGTGAGGCAGGTCAGATCAGTGGAGGAGTCTGAAGGATATGAGGGATAACTCTTCTGTTAGAAGCCTCTTGGCACTGGGTTTGAAGTCTTGAGGACTGAGGCTGAGGCGGAGAGCTGGATTTATCCAGAGGAGAACTGCAATATTACAAACTATTACACTGTATAAAACTGAAATCTGTGTGGAACAGCTGACCTATAGGATGTGTAGAAGAATGACAAATGTTATTTACCATCAGAATTTGAGCTGCCCTGTGTTAACGAAGGTAACATTCTGAGTATTCATCTAACATAGTGACATAATCTCATTATTAGCTGCAAAAAGCTTTTGACAAACATTTCAATTTTATTCATTAAAGACTGGAGAGAAATCACTCACTGTGTGCGCACTGCTGAGAAACAGCTCTGTCAAGTTAATTTCTGATCTGCTGTGTTACAATACCAGCATTACTGACAAGCAGAAATAAGCCTCTAATTACTCAGGGTGAATTATGAGTCAAGAGTTTTAGGACAGAACAAACTTTCGAGCCATCCATCCATACCAATAACACACTTTGTCTGATAAAATTTACCCCTCTTGTTCGACATAAAGACGCGAGAAGCAACTATGACAACCACGACAAGCATTAGGCTTTGTGTTCGATTTTGTGCAATTTACAATAAATAACGCACAACAAATGTGAGTAAATCACGTTTGCAAATACGTGCGTCATAATATACGTCACAGATACATCATACATACGTCACAGGCCAGCTGCCAAAAAACTCAAAAAAACAACAAAAAACAAAAATATCCACGATGTTCACAAAACTGTTAGTAAATCCAAAAGCTTTTTGTGTGAGAAGGCGTTGGGCTGCCATATAATCTTTGTAAATCTGGCCTTATATGCTCTCTCTTTAAAGTTCCAACCTTTTTGATGAAGTGTTAGTTTTCACGTCATTCTCATTTTGAAGCTTTAGGCTAAGAACAAGTTGTGGTGAAGTAAGACGTGTGTTCTGTAGTTCGTATTCTGCACACTGTTGATTCAACACAGTGACCTCACATCATTTTAGGAGAAAAGGGTCATTTGGATGCTCAGCAAACCGCTCTTCTCATGTCCTGCGTCCATACGAATTCTCCTACCCACCGCTTGTCATTGACCACAGTAAAAATGTCATCGAGGTCAAGGACAAGTGGTTAGAAAAGGAGATAGGAGGTACTTTTGGAACATACCCAATCTCTTGGGCTCCTTTTTCTGTTCCTTGTGCCTGTGCACCTTACATGGTAGGTGTGGTGGATTTTCCTGTTGGGGTGTACTATGTCTGCAACATAGCTTGTATATAAAGCAAAGATGTAGCGAATGTGGACCTTTGTCTTGAAGCTTTAAGTCAAACATTTCGGGCATCACCAATTTGGTTTTTAGAAAATGCAGACACTGCACAGCTATTCAGTAGCAACTAACCCAGGGGTCCCCAATCCCAGTCCACGAGGGCCGGTGTCCCTGCAGGTTTTAGATATCACCCTGGGTCAACACAGCTGAATCACATGATTAGTTCATTCCCAGGCCTCTGGAGAACTTCAAGATATGTTGAGAAGGTAATTTATCCATTTAAATCAGCTGTGATGGATCAAGGACACATCTAAAACCTGCAGGGACACCGGCCATCATGGACTGGGATTGAGGACCCCTGAACTAACAAATCGCAGGGAATTCCCAAAAGCATTCCTGGCATTAATATGTATTTTACCGAAAATGGGGCCATGATTTACAAAATAAATATCAAGTTGTAGTAAATAAGATGTGAAATTAAATATTGAGTTCAGAGACTCAAAAGTTTTTGCTGAGTTCATAATCAGAAGTTGGGATTTTTGTTTTTTTGTTTTGTTTGTCGCTTATGCTCAAAAAGTTGGCCCCATCTGGCAGTTATTGCCTAATCGGATAAACTTTTTTCACAAACTTTTTATGCCACAGCTTTAACCTTTCCAGATGAAACAGATTTTGGTCTTGTAAACAGAAAGGCATGCTGGTGGCATATTTGTAAGGCAAGACTAATAAAACTACGTTGATTTAAACCTACATTTTGTTTTTTCAAAAGTTGTACGAATGGTATGTGTAATAGCATCACTCTGAAGACTGTGTTCAGTTTCCTCTTTTTGGCCAAATGAGTATTAAAATAAGCTGCTCTGACCTAAGCTTGCAACTGTGTTAATCCTCACTTACTAATGGGGAAAAATATTTATCTGCATGTGTGTGTGTGTGTGTGTGTGTGTGTGTGTGTGTGTGTGTGTTGATGATGATGTGTTGCAGAACGGGGTTACTCTCCAGCAGAAAGCTGCTGCCTGGACAGAAGAGGTTGATGCCACCAGACAACCGGAGGCCCACAGACCTTCAACTTTGGACAACATTGTGAGTTCAGAAGAAAGTGTGTCTCTATCAGTGACTCACCCTAGCAACTGAATTATTTATGCAAGGTTTGGGGCCACAGTGACATATGAAACTTCCACAACTCCAAAAATATGCAGCTGTGTGGGGTATAATCCTGTCTTTGGGGTGGAAAACTGAGTGAATCTCTTTAAAGTCTATTTTGGGAAATTTAAAATTGAAAACCGCTTGAAAGTTTAAAAATTGCATTGTTGAGTAGAACTGAATTCATGAGCCACATATTAGATAAGAAATCCAATTGCGATACAGCTGTGAGTTATCTCCACTGAGAAATGCATAACATCAGACCCAAGGCACGCCATTGTGGGGGAAAGCACAACATTTTTGTTACCAGAGTGCCCTCTGGTGGTTAGCATTGATTGATTTGAAATCTTCAAAATGAATCACACTTGGTGCATAAAACACAATTACAGAAAACCTTTAGAGGATAAAGTTATAAACTGAAGAATGCGGCACACATTTTTAAAGCTATCTGAATCTGAACCCTGTGTAGCATTCAAATATGTGCACATTTTACTGTCTCTGAGTTCGGTAAAGTGATTTATTACCACCAAAGATAATTGCACAAATCAAAACCACATTGTTGTTTGTAATAACAGCTGCAATTACTATTGAAGTAAAGACCAAAGATGTCCCTGAGATAAACCCTGCTGGTCTGTTCCTCATTGGAAGGCGACATGCCAGTGAACCACCATATCCCACATATGCTTTCATAATAACAATCAGAGGATTAGCATTGATCCA
Organism: Simochromis diagramma; assembly: GCF_900408965.1. NCBI lineage: Eukaryota > Metazoa > Chordata > Actinopteri > Cichliformes > Cichlidae > Simochromis > Simochromis diagramma. Next base: position 3,535,244 of record NW_024387326.1, on the reverse strand, counting down.
GTGTTTGTTTTGGTCTGACGAGGGATTTATCCCAGTGTATCACAGAGAAAAGCCTGTGAGTCAGGTTTGACAAATTAAAAGGAAAAAAAAAAGCATCTATGTGTATACTGACTTCAGAGCAACACTGTTCCCTCCATGTTTCTAAGATAAGTTGACTGGCTGCTGGCTGTAGTGTGCAATAAATCTTTTCATCTAACAGTCAGTGAGTAAAAGTGGAACTATTCCTTTAAGCTCAAATGAATCGCTGTTTCCTGGCCCGCTGGTGCAAACTAATCTGCCACAGCTGCTATCACAAGTAAACTACCTTCACAAGAAATAGTGAACACTCAACAACTGTAATTTCAAAAATGCCACAATGAATAATTTATGGGTAGGGAAGTCATAAAACAGAAATGCTATGATACTTAATTGGTTTTTTTTATATCCAAAAGGAAACAAAACTGTAAAGTGTAAAATGCAAACAAAAACAGAATGCAATGATTTGTTAGTCTCAGAAATTTATATTTTATTCAAAATAGAACAGAATACACATAGAAAATTTACCATTATCTCATCTTGAATTTAACAACAAGCAATACGTCTGGGATGGGTCGACAAAAAGCTAGAAAATGAAGTTGTACTGCGAGAAAACATCTGCAGGAACATTTTTCAGCCGATTAAGTCAACTGGCAACAGGTCAGTCACATGACTGGATATAAGAAAAACAGCATCTTATAGGGGCAGAGGTTTACCATTCTAAAAAAAATAAATCAGTGAATTAAAAAAAATATCTGAAAATTGTGGGATAATTTCAGAATAATGTTTTTTTATTCTCTAAAGATTCTGAGAATCTGTGGGTATTTGTGTTCAAGGGTTCCCAGATTTTTACAGACTGTGGTTAAAAGAAAAGAGGAAGCTAAAGTGGTAAACTCGGCTTTGTCTCAACTTTTTTTGAGGCATGTTCCTGCAATAAAATTCAAAATCTTTTTCTAAAAAATGATGCAGTTTAATCTCACCCTGTGTTCTATTGTGAATACAGCACGGGCTTCCAAATCATAATTACATTTTACACAACCTCCGAAATCTTTTGGAACTGGGTTTGTAATAAAAAAGTCCAGTATGTACAAGTGATTGGAACAAAGAACATATCGAACAAAACAAGTAAAAAAACTCCCACAGCAGCAGAAAAGAAACCAAAAAAGAAGCAAGACAGGGACATAATAGTAATGAGAACCTAGGAGAACTTTAAAAAAAATGTATAAAATGAACATGAAAGATTCATTAAGACAGGTAAGTTATCATTTTAATCTTCGCTTTACTTCACATGGTAAAGTCTACATAAAACATCCAATTTTCAGCTCATTGCACGTGAAATGAACGGCTACCAGGCCTAAAATTTGTCATCTACATCCCCTCAAGCAATCAGATGCAAAAAATGCATCATACCTCAAATCCTGTCAGTCTATGTGGGCGATGTTTCCTCTTAGGAAAATTAGTCATCTACCAATCAGAGACACAAATGGCAGAGTATTCATTTTTTATTGTGGAAGGTCAGCTTAGGCTGAAACGACCCCAATTATTGCTGTCAGTATAGTTTGATTTAGAGGATTCTCAAAAACCTTTGAGAGATTAGTGATTGGACATCAGATCCATAATTTCCTTCGGGATTAATAAAGTATTCTGATTCTGACATTAATAGAAATGTTGTTTGCACCTGAAATTCCAGCAGGCTTGAGCTTATTTAGTCCACTCTTAGTTTACTCTTTCCTACAAAAACAACAGCAGTACCTCATATTTACACGAATAGTAAAATGACAACAGATTTGAATATAGTCTCAGTCTGTGCTTGTTATATGTTCATACAGGTGGGAATGAGGGAGGAGGAGATCAGAAGGAGCAGAGACGAGATGCCCCTCGGCAAAATACCATCAAGAGGTGAGCAGCGGACTAATAAAGAACTACAATGCTTTAAAATAGACTTAACATCAGATTTTTAGGTGTTCAAGTGATGCATTTATGATCCATAGTGCTTTTCTACTTTCTAGCTTTTATCTATGCCTAAGCACTTTTAACCTAAGATTCACTCACACTCCAAACAATGCATCAGGGGAGCTCTGGGTTCAGTATCTTACCCACTTTGACACACATGGTAAATGGTCTGTATTTGTATAGCGCTTTACTTGGTCCTAAGGACCCCAAAGCACTTTACACAATCATCCACCCATTCACACACACATTCACGCACTGGTGATGGTAAGCTACATTGTAGCCACAGCCACCCTGGGGCGCACTGACAGAGGCGAGGCTGCCGGACACTGGCGCCACCGGGCCCTCTGACCACCACCAGTAGGCAACGGGTGAAGTGTCTTGCCCAAGGACATAACAACCAAGACTGTCCAAGCCGGGGCTCGAACCGGCAACCTTCTGATTAAAAGACGAACGCCCAACTCTTGAGCCACGATCGCCCCACATGGTTGGAGAACCAACCGAAATTCTGATTATTAGACAACATGCTCTATTTCCTGAGCCACAACCACCGTGAAAAACCCATTTCAGTGATCTGATGTTTAGTTCCACTTAAAAATAAATGTGTTCCCGTCACGTTAATGCTTGTCTGTTAAATATTCACATCCCATCATGGCTATTCATCAGTGCTTATTATGCTTACAGCTACCAGATATTTTTATCAATTTTTTTCTCTAACTGTTTATTGCCCTCTTAATAACGTTGCACATCGTGCACGTTCATGGCTCCTCATTTGTACTTTCAGTTGAAAAAAGGCTAATTATTTGGTTGCTTAGAGTAAAAATAGACGGAGTAATGATTTATCAAAATAGAACATAAACAACAGTAGCGAAATAATGTAGGTTGTAACCAGTGTTCACTGGAGGGGAAAATAACATCAGCTTATTCAGTATAATTCAATGAATTACCCCGCTGCTAAAACAAAAGCATTGCACCTGGAGTAAGACACTTAATAGTCTCCTAACCCTCTGAGTTACACACACACAAAAAAAATCTAGTCATTAATATTCTTTAATTAATAATTTCACCAGAGATTCTTCTTTGCCAAGAAAGTTTATCAGCTTAACAAACTGTTCTCTTTGTACCTTTGTGTTGCATTTGTCATTCCTCCAGCCCCGTCTCCACAGGGAAGTGTTTTTCGCTTCGGAGCAGACTCAGCAGGAGGTGGTGGTGGTGGTGGAGGACGAGTCATGAAGGCCCGGGTGGCCCACCAGCCTGTTGGCTCCAACCCCACCTTGCTGTCCTTCAATAGGGGACAGATAATTAATGTGCTGGTCCAACAGCCCAGGAACGGCTGGCTGTTTGGACGTGCCGACAACAGCCCACGGTAAAAAAAAATCGTAGTTTGTGACTGCGTGGAGACTGCATGTGTGGATGTGCAAAGTGTCCGTTTCTGTCATTTGCTTGCAGATGACATAGGCCAGTTTAATAAGAAAAAAGTAATAATTTTAGCATAGTACAAATTTGTAGACATAGAGATAGTGCCTCATAAGCCCTTCTAGCCCATTTAGAAATAAGCAAAAGCAAACTCCAAACACACATTAAATCTTAATTTGTTTGCATAGCTCTGCTACATATAACTACTTACTCATCAAGATTGTCTGTAAACTACCTAGAAATCTTTTATCAGAACACACAGTGTATATATTTTGCTGTTCTACTGCTTTTTGTTATGTAAGTTCAACAGATTTGGACAGTTCTACATTCTGCGTGTTGAGAAAATGTGTAGTCCTTAGAATTCGTGCAAGCAGTAGTTGTTAAAGTTAAGAAGGGTCAGTTTCACTATGCCAACATATGAATGAATAGAAAATACAGGAATAAAATATTAGACTAGAAGAAAGAAAGAAAAATGAAAAAAGTGCACTGAATGAAGCAAAGATAACAAAATTAAATATTTAGTCTGTACTTAACACAGATGCTGCCCAAAGGCAAAAGTTCCAACCTGACTGACTGGCATTAACCACACAGCTAGCATCGATAAAAACTACTAAAAGCATAACTCACTTGTACTAAAAGGCTCACAAGTCGTTACATGTTCCTATATGTGTATTTCTTTCACTTAACACTTAACAACTGTAGCTTTCTGTCACCTTTTGTTTTCAGTCAAGGATGGTTTCCAGCCTCATTTGTGGAAGCAGTGGACGATCCACCAGTGTCACCCGCCCCCAGGTAATAAACATCTCATTAAATTGACTGATCATCAGTGATCAACAGTTCTAGAGTTTTCTCTCCATTATGTTATATATAATCTGACACCACCAGCAGTCCTACAAAACAGCATGTAAAAATTACTCTAACTGGCAGAGAGCATGAGCATTATGGTAATAATGCCGAAGATCGAGTTGACTGATTTTGAAGTATTAATACTGCAGCTACTTCAGCATGCTAGCTACACTAACAAGTTAACTCCTGCTGTCCAGACTCTGATACCCAGCCAACTTGCTTAAACTTCGAAGTAAACAACATAATTTGGGGCTAGTGGAAGTTACAGTATTCAAGTGTCTCTCACTCCTACATTCAAGGTTATGCTAGCACTAATTAGCTATTTAGCATTATACAAAATAATACTTATTTGCTCCTTTCACCACTGTTTCCTTTTTATGTCTCCTCTTCCTTGTTTTTCAGTCTCATTTCATTCCCAGAAGTATAATTCCTCTTCATATTCAGTGGGCGTGGGTGGTTTTAGTTGTTGTTAATAAGTTTGTTTAAACACAATCCTATTTGGTACTTGTAGCTGGAACGAATGAAGTTCTAGAAAGGTCTTAGGTCTGTTTCCCAGTGCCATTGCAAACTTTGGCCCTGCTGTAGTTTAAAGTATATCAGCCCTGGTGGCAAGCAGTGCCTCTTATTGTCAAATGTCACGTCATGTTGCTATAATCGGTGGTTGTTACAGAAGTGTATTGGTATATCATGACAAAAACAACGTATTGCTCAGAATGGAGGATGCTTCGCGTTTATTGCTTTTCAGTCAGTATATCTTTCCTTTCTGTAATAGTAGCAGGTAATAATGGATTTAAACTAAACCTCATGCACAATGTTTGCCTTCAAACGTGATGCAGAAAACATGATGTAGTTGCCCCAAGGCTGTCCCTATTGTTTTTCGGGCCAACATATTTAAAAGAGGGTCAGTATGAAACTTCATGGTCTGAAATAATAGGTGAACTACTTAAAATATTTGGGTGACCTATTGCTGTGGGGAAATTCAGCAGGAGCTGCTAAAGTAAAACTTTTTCAGTTTCAGTTAGACACACAGTCTGTCACAGCTAAATGTGAACGTTATCAACTGCACCAAAGCTAGGCCCGTGCATCTCATGTGAAAACTCAATCCATCCATCCCTCGGCTAATAAGTAAGACCTGCTTTCGTGAATAAGAGAGAGAGAAAGGGATCAGGTGTTGGGTATAAAAACAGAGATGCTGTATTTCTGTGGTAGTCTCAAGAGCTTAAAAAAAGGCAACTGGACTTTTTAGTAGTTGTGTTTTATACTGCAGACTTTGGGTCAAGTTCCTTGGTTTAAATGTGCTACAAGCTATAAATGAAGTATACGCAGCAGTCAACACAAAAATTATAAAGTCTGATAACTTATTTAACACATTTCAGTGGGCTACATCCTGAACTTACAGGACAGAAACAAAGTATCGTTGAGATACCAATACCAGGTTTTATATCAATAGGACCTAAAAAGTCCAGGTGCTTTTAAAAAAATTTGTATTTCCAAACTAATTTAAATTTTTGTATAATTTCAGTAGAGCAACTCTCAGGAGCAACAGCAGCATGAACAGCCTGCCCGACCATCCAAGAGTCAACAGTCAGAGTGGGGCCGCGCCTCCTCCTCCACCACCGCCGCCACCGCAGTCACCATCTTTGAATAAACCCCATTCGCAGTCTATGAATAAGGCACCACCTATGAATTCAAACATGTCTAATTCAGAAAATAAGGTATGACAGTCAGTTATTAATAACCAGCGAGGAGAATATCAGTCAATCCTCTGTCCTATCATCTATCATCTGCAGTCTTTGTAAAAGAGATTTACGCTACAACTAGTTATCTAATTCTTCCACTGTGAATTGTACAGATCTAGTCGGGTGGTGTCATATTATACGCATGTGTAATTGCTGATAATTTATTAATGATTTCTTATTTGCCCGCTTGCAAAAATCAATCTTTCCCACAGTTGTGTACATCCTTTTCCCATAAATATGTGGTTCATTTGGTCTTAACCCAAGTTTTAACCACAAAATTCTAACCACCAGCCCACAGATTATTAACAATAAAGATCATTCAAAAACCACACTGGGAAAAAGTGTGGGACTCAGCGAACATGTAAAACTGCATGTGAGTGCAAAGATAATGGAGAAAATTAAGATAGGCAAGTGAGATGGAACTTCTCATGGGGTGCAATATTTGCAGACCTTTGCTACAAATGTGGCATTTGCCCGTCTGTCCAGCAGGGGCACTGTGGCCAGGTGCTGTTCTCAATGACACCACATCCTTCTTTCTGGTGGATGCAGGGAGGAAGCTCGAGCTGCTGATGTGAGCCTGGAGTTTGTGTGCATGTGTGTGTGTGTGTGCTCCTCGTTTGCTCCTCTTTAGCACCCTGTTGTGATCTGGAAATAATTCCAGAAATGATATTTTCACTTTGGTGCTACTGAGATCAGAAAGTGCTCTGAATAGCATTTGCGTTTTAGGAACATGCAGAAACAATTTGAGTGCCAGGAGCTTAAAGCATATTTTCAGATTGTTTTTGCTTGCTCTCAGTTGTTGTTGTTTTTACAGTCCATCACTACTGTAATAATGTAGTTTTGCACTTTGTGTCAACTGTGGACCCACTGCGAAATGCGTGTGGGGCAACCTGACACAGGTCATCAATCAGCCCCTTTGTGGGAGGACCAAGTGAAAAAGAAAGGGCGAGAGGGTCAAGAGCTCGATCTCGCTGAGCTCCCATTAGTGCATGTGTCTTTGTTTTGTGGTTTTGTAATGGTTCTCACTATCTCATACTGTACCTTCTTCATCATGTTTTCTCTTTTTCCTTTTTTTTCCGACAGAGATCGCAAGTGAATGACTCCCGACCGCAGCTTTTCCCAAAGTAAGAATAATATAATTTCAAATTTGCTTTCAAATTGGAGGCAGGCTGTTAAAATGGAGTGCTTTTGCTTTCTCTTCTAAAAAAAGCTAATGATATTTTCTTGAAGTGTATCACGAACCCGTACAATTGGAGAGCAACAGCTGACGGCAGTGATTGAAATGGCACAGCACTGCTTCCATTAGAGTTTGAAGTGCATTCTAGTGCTGAAACCATTTTAGTTAGCAGCATTTGGAAAACCATGACTGTCCTTCTCATTTCAGGTTTTTGAGCTGATGTTTGTACAGTTTTCAAAATGTAATGCTCATTTCTCCGGTTATAACCTTCATACAACCCAACTTTTATTTTCCTCTGCCCTTATCTCCTTGTATATTGCAGGGGTACCAATCCGTTCGCCACGGTTAAGCTGAAGCCCACGTCCACCAATGACCGATCGGCTCCACGTTTATATCGAAGATGACATCGTGACCCTGAAATAAATGCTTTTATTAGGCTTAGCAGTTCGTTCTTGACCTTGGCAGTATGTACTGTTAAATTCTGAGGTAAAATTGAGTCGTTTTCCCCCCCTTTGTCACACAAAATGGGACAAAGAAGAAACAAGTCTGAATAAGGACTTGAGGTGTGTATTTATGTCAGATCTTTTTAAACTTGCATTAAATGATTTGTAAAATAGTAAGAATGAATCACTGTAACACAAACCAGTGGGTGCGTTGATCACAACGGGTCTTAAATCATCATTCCTCTCCTGTGACGTTTACGTCTTTCTGCCAAGAGATGACATGCGAACGCTTTTAACTTTGTCCTTTTTGGAAATAACTAATCGCTGTCTGTGACATGTATATAATGTACAGCTGACGTTAGGAATCAGAGCCAAGACTGTGTTAATGTAAAGTGTATCTTTCATTATGTAGGATAACTCAGGGAGGGTGCTCGATGCCATGCAGCTGCTTTAATTATCTTTTTTTTTATGTTTTTATATTGCACCTTCACCATCTTCCTCCACATGTTCAACATGTGATATTAAGTCCATTGCTAAATATTAATTGTACTTCAAATGTACTTTAGAAAATGATGATATAACCGCAGGCACCTAATGTAATATTTTATAAAAATAGGATGATGTGCCTGAGATGGAATGTACTGAATAATGTAATGTATTAAAGGATAATGTAATACCACCTTAATAGCATCGCATTGTTACTTTACCAAGTGTGTTTCAGTCCCGACTTCATATCTGGCCTCTGCTCCTAGCATCAGTACCTCAGTGCAATTCACCACTTCTTTCTACTTCCTCCATCTGTCATTCTGAATAATCAGAGCGTTTTGCACATTTTAGGGCAAATGAGCATCTACTGCAGCCTGGTCACAGATGAACCCTTAATGGTTTTAAAAGTATTAACTCTCATCCTACAAAATCCACAGAGGCATACTTTTTGTCACGGGTACATATGAGCAGCCAAATCTAGTGTTTCAGATTTTTTCTGCATTCAGTACACACTCCAATCCATAACATTAATAGAGTCACAGTACTGTGCAAAGGTCTTGAGCCACCTGTCTTGTTACCTTGAGTCAGACTTTCTTTAAACTTGTGGTCTTGAACAGCAGTCCAGCCCTTCTGAAGGAAAGCATATATGGATACGAAAACACAACAGAACACTATTAATCATGGATTGTAGAGCAGAAGCACCGAAGAACTATTCCTGACGTCTGCTTAAAGAAAATGACAAGAAAGCTGCCTGAGGGAGATCAGGTTGTGTCTAGGGATGGGTATCGTTTAGGTTTTATCCGATACCAGTGCCAAACCGGTACCTTTGAAACGGTGCCGGTGCTTAAACGGTGCTCGAACCTGTGCTTAAAGAATGGAGAACACAAACTTTGTCCTAAAACCTCTCATGTTTAGCTGTTTTTTTTTTGTAAAAAGATAACAATGTTAGCCTTTTTTGCAGCTATTGGGCATATATGGTATCACTCTATCAAACAAGAAGACAGACGCATGTAACTACGACAGTGTTTGCTAGTTCACCTTACGTGCATTAATGTAATAACGTGGTTAGCCTACTCAACGTAAATTACACACGAACAACATTAAGCTACTCGCCCAGAGAAGAGCGGCTGCTGCTGCCATCATCATCCGTTATCATTTCTGCTACACTGGCAGGGCTAGGGGCCAGGACTCTCCTCTTCGGGTTCTTGGGGGATGTTGCTAACTCCGGGTCCAATAGCAGGCACCACACCCACAGTAGATGTGCTCGTGTGAGGTCTTGCAACAAGCTATCAAATACAGTGCATTTCTTGGCTTTTAAAACAACGCTATGCGTCGCCAGGTGTTTCATCAGATTCGAGGTGTTACCTCCTTTGCGCAGTATCACCTTAAAGCACTTGTTGCAGGCTGCTGAGTTTGCATCTTTTGCTGTGAAGTACAGCAAGATTTTGACCGCTTCGCCTTGGGCATTTTTAATCTGTAGCTCTGCTCTAAAAGAATGTACGTACCTGGGCCCGCCTACTATCCTTGAAAAGGTAAAATGATTGGCTAGAATCCAAAGTGGATGACATCTCAGGGGGAAAAAAGCACCGAAATGTGCGCTGCTTTTTGGTCTGGTTACTACCATTTATGTCAGAACCGGTGCCATTACCGGTACCCATTCCTAGTTGTGTCAAAGAATAAAGGTGGTCTTTCAAGCTCTTCAGAATTTTACAAACTCTGTTTTTTTGCCTTATTTAATATTTTACCATGCATGTTTGTAAATGTTTCAAGAAATTTCTGCACCTATGTCATATTTTCCTAGAAAAATATAAAGAAATGAGGTGTAGCTCAAGAGTTTTGCACAGTATTGTACTTTACAAATTGCACCTTAAACTTGATGCAGTGTGTATAGCTGGCTCAGAGGATTGTGGATCAGAAAAGCAATGATGTTTTTCATGCTGCAAATGCAGTATTTTAAAATACCCTAGCATCTTTGACATAGTGTGTGATAACACACATTTAAATTTCTTTCTGGCACACTAAATAGTACAGTACTCTTAACTACGAAAAACATTCAGATTTTTTAAATTTCAAATTACATTAAATTAAATGTCAAATCATTTTCTGTGATTCTGTGCTAGTGTGTGTTGTTTATAGTTAATTATGAACCAATTTTTGTAATTGGTTCATAATGTAGAAGCAATCTGAATGACATGTATTCAACCTTTATTATCCCTGGGGCCCATACTTAAACCGAGGTCTCCTTTTACATACGTATAAGAAGATCATTGGTTTCACACACCCTAATAATACTTATTTTATCAGGTGCCTTTATTTGACTAACATACAATGTTTTGATTAGTTGCAAAGACATTTTACTATGATGGTTGTTTCATCTCTGTCTCTCTTCCACAGCATGTCTTTGTCCTGTCTTCCTTCTCTCACCCCAACCGCTTGCAGCAGATGTCCGCCCGTCCCTCAGCCTGGTTCTGCTGGAGGTTTCTTCCTGTTAAAAGGGAGTTTTTCCTTCCCACTGTTGCCAAAGTGCTTGCTCATAGGGGGTCATATGATTGTTGGGTTTTTCTCTATATGTATTATTGTAGGGTCTACCTTACAATATAAAGCACTCTGAGGTGACTGTTCTTGTGATTTGGCGCTATATAGATAAAATTGAATTGAATTGAATTCATGTGGTAGTTTATTAGGAATCCTAGGTACCACAGTATGGTAAAGGATTGTTAGGCAATTTAGAGTTTGAGAACTCATCAAAAGTTCTCAGGAAACAAAGTTATCATGGTAACTTCATCCTGTGATAGAGGATGTCATTCCCACATACTTCTTTCTATAATTCCTCGGGTTTTGTCTTCCTCAAACTTATCGTAACTGTCTGTTGGAACAAGCATTGAGGTTGTCTCAGCAGCACTGAGCTCAATAGTCTCATGCCCGCTAAATAAAGTGATATCCTTCGAGCTTCAGATCTGTGTTTATTTGCTCAGGCAGTAAAATGTTCTACTAAAGAAGATAAAGATTCCTGTGTTGCCTGTTTGGGTCCTCCGCTGGGGATACTTAACCCAAATTGAACCTTGGCATGAATCCAACTGTGCTAATGGCTCGACAGCATGGTTCTCAAACTAGTATTGCACTTCTGAGTAAATGGGAGATATGGCCTTTTAAACCTCCACTCCGCCGAGGTTTTGTTTATGCCACAGATTATATATTAAGAAATATTTTTTAAAAAATCATACTGTGTGATCATTTTAACCCCCTTAGACACAGCAGTTTTGTTTTTGAAAGTACACCTTCTCATACAACATTAGGGGGGTTTTTTTCAGCTGATCTGCTTGATAAAGGAAAAAGTGACAGAATAGAGGAAGGGAGAAAGAAAGAAGGACAACGAGATTGAAAGTGTAAAATCAGATAAGAGTCACATCAAAGGAAGGAATTAACAGAAGCGACTTAGTGAGTCAGCCTTCTCAAGGCTTTTCTTTTTTCCACTTTATTTTGTTCTTTCACAGCTTGACTTCTTTCTTCTTTTGGTGTGTTTTACAACAGCTCATTACCAGAGGAGAAAGGGATGGATGGATAGCTAGATAGATAGGTTGATGGTGTGGGAGAGGACAGAGGGGAGCGAATGCAGTAAGGGGCACTGAGCCAGACATGAGTAGAGAGAAGAAGAGAAAAAAAGATAAACAAAGAAGGGAAGAGAGAGGAAGAACTGGTTCATGGAAATTGAAAGCTAGGAAAGGATGCAAAGTCAGAAGTAGAGAAGGAAATGAGGGTCTTTCTTTTATAATCTCTGTTATCTTTATATATCTACTTTATGCTTTACAATGTAAGTTTAACTCCTGCAGGCATGTTTTTTAAATCTATACATAAACAGAAACAAGAACAGTTTGTATAAAACGGATTAAATAAATAGGGTGAATACGGCTAAAGGGGAAACTCGGGACGTGAGGAGGTTGCACAGCACAGCCTACTTCAGTGCAGCATTGTGTTTCGTGAAAACTGCAGGTGGGAGGTGAAGAGGAGAGGAGTGATCGGAGTGGGGATCGGCTTCAGCCTGGTGGGAAGGAGAGGTGTAGGTGCTGGCGGAGGTGGAGGAGGAGGGGGAGGTGGTGGGATTGCCAGGATGTGGTGTTGGTTGCCATGTGATCCTTCATTGCAGTGGGAGCAGAAGAATTATTCTTTCACGAGGGCAGCAAATTCTGAAAGAAGGAAAAAACCACAACCTGTTAGGAGAGTGCGAAAACAGCAAAACGCTGTTGAGGAGCACGTGCAGGCGGGTTTATTTTATGCACAATGTTTATACCCTGTCAATATCAGAATAAGGTTTTGAGACTTATCTGCATCAAACAAGTTATCACATGCATGCCTTTAAAAATCATGTCACGCTGTTATCTCTGGGTGGGCAGTTGAATTTTCTTGAGCTTACAAAAGAAAAAAAATGTTACTTTTCTTAAATACTTTCTGTATTTAATCAAACACATTACAATTACAGAATTCAAGGGGTTTTTTGTAGGGACAACTCGGGCCTTTAGAAAAGAACAAGAACTAAAAAATGAGTAAGATAAGTAAAAAAGTGACTATGATTTTTTTCTTTTTTAAAGGCCCTGTCTACACGTACACGGTTTTTTGATACACATAGTTTTTTCATGTGTTTTGGACTGTCATCCACACAGAAACTGCAATTTAGATAACTGAAAACCAAGCTATAGAGAAAACACCTTCCAGGGTGAATGTTTTCACAACCTGATTTTTATCTTGCAACATCAAAGATGGGAACCTTTGTCGCCTTTTTTGACATCAGGCTGCAATATTGCTTCATCGCCATCTGTTGCTTTAGCATGCTTTTTTCCCCCCAACGTTTCCATGTGGACAGAGATTTTTTTGAAAAATCCTAATTTTAAAAAATAGCTGTGTAAGTGTGGATCTGAGTTTTCAGTGAGTGGGCTGATGATTCCTATAGGCGGACCCACCGGTAGACAGACATTTGTATGAATTCTGCATCTACTGTGGGTCTCAGCTTTTGCATAATCTTATGTTTACTATATTAAGAAGACAAAAATCATATCTATCAGTTCTGTATCAGGGTTTAACTGTACATCCTTGCCACTCTAAGGACAAAGATGTTCATCCAACCCTTTTGTACCACATACCCTTTATCTTTAGTTGACTGTTGTGGTTAAGGTGTCACTTTCAGTGGCTACATCCCCCACCGGTTTTTGAAATGAACAGATATAATTACACATTGAAAAAAAAATGCAGATTGACAGCAGAAGAAACGTATGGCCAAGTGGATTTCTTGTATGGGTGTGAGGGAGTTCACTAGGTCTTCTAGGACATAGATATCTCTTAATTCAGTTTTAGTAGTGAATGTAAAAGTGTCCAGATGAGTTCAAGATTCAGGATAATTGTCTTAGGCCATATAACGTGCTTGCTGCAGCAGAGGTGATATACAGTAGCTTCTATTTATGGATGCGATCACAACCACACTGCTATGGCCAATTTCAAGGAGCAAGGCTAAATTTTAGTAGTGTGCTTTACCCTAAAGTTCAGGGCAAAAAACTGAAAAAAGTTTTCTTAAATATGAACATTGACAGACTTGTGCTTAAAATCTGCCCTGATTGCTTTTTCTTGTTTTTTTTCTTCATGATTTTATCCATGAAGCACTAAACACATGCATAGATGAATGAAAATGGGAATAAAAAAAACCCTGCCATTTGGGTTTTTGTGTTCTTTATGTGTGGGCCTTTATTTAATAATAGAATAATTTGATGTATTTGTGTTGCGTTTACCATCGACTCCAATCTTGCCGTCTCCATCCTTGTCAGCTGCTTTTAAAAATGCTTTGGTTTCTTTGTCTGTCAGGTCCCTGCCATCTTTGGCAAAGCCCTTCAGGACGAATCTACGAGAGGAAGCAAAGAAGATTGGATTTGTGTCACAGAATGCTTTTGTGTGGATAATTGTTACTCTTTTGGGGATTTCTTTGCACACACATGTGTGTTTGAGTGCATGTGTTAGTTTGTCTCACTTGAGTTCTTCCTCCTCTATGAAGCCGCTGTTGTCCGCGTCCAGCACCGTGAAGACCTTCTTCACATCGTCGGCAGACTTGGACTTCAGACCCACCAGCTCAAAAAACTTCTTGTGGTCAAAAGAGTCAGCAACTGGACACACAGAAAAACACAGAAGCCACATCAGGACTGTGACGATTTCATTTAAACTCCTCTTGATACCTATTAAAATTTGATAATCCAAAAAACAGAGTGATTTAGATACGATTGGATCTTCTAATGTTTAAAAAAGAGACAAAGCTTTTTTTGGACACTTAAAGGGCATCAAATTCCCGACGTAAGTAAGTGTGAATATTCACAAACTGTCAGAACATGGTGAAATACAATTAAACTACTAATTTCTCAATGTCGAGGGAAGTTTCTTATTCTGTGTTGGTCTGGTTAATGAAGGCCAAAGGTGGAAAATTATTTTTTATAAGTTGAGTGTAACCGATATAGAACGACGTAAGGGAAAAAAACCCCAAAAGTTCTGGCTCCAGCTTTTTTTGGGACTAACTTTTTCCCGTCACGGCTGTGCTGGTACTCACCTGCAAATGCATCTAGAGCTTTCTTGATGTCATCGGTGTTGAGGATGCTGCTCATTGCCATCTCGGCTGTTGGAGGAGGATAAAAAAAAGTCAGGGAGAGAGGCTGAATCAAAAGAGAAGACCCGAGAGGGGACAAGGTTAAAAGCAAGGTTGCCAGAGAGCAGAGACAGTACTGAGACATTCTCGTATTACACTGGTGACACTCTAGAAATGGAGCAGGAAATCAGGACATGTGAGAAGGAGGTGATGAGTGACAGAATGAATTAGTGACAGTAAAAGAGGAGTGATAAAGGGAAAGAGGAGAATGAGAGGAGAAAGGTATCCTGCTGTAGTAGGGTGTTGAGAGATACGGGAAGTGAAGGAGGTTTGTTTGTGGCATTTCAGGATGTAGAGCCAGGGCTGCGGAAATTAAAACAAAAATCAGGATGGAAGGAGAATACCAGAATGATGGAGACGAGTGATGACAGATGGACACAAAAACAAGTGTGCCTTTCAAATGTTTTCCATTTTATCTGTGTCATATCTTTGAGGTGGTAGGGATACAAACAGGGCGAGAGGCCAAGTCAGCAGGGGTTTAACAGACCATATGAGTCCTCTGCTGTGTTTGAAATATCACCGGAGAATTCAGTTTGTCAGCCCACTCCAGATGGAGAATCTTCTTCTTGTGCCTCGTGCTATGAAAGGTGAACCCTGCGCTAAACTGCGCTTTGGCTTTTTACTGCGTGTGTGTGACTGAACCTGATCGCTGCTTATGAAGTTGTCACATTCCCGCTGACTTTGACTGATGCCCTCTTTCCTTCTGTTGAGAGTGTAAAGACACGTGTATGGGATGTATATACATTAGACGGTAAACACAAATCTGTAAGAGTGGAGGAGGAAGTTATAAAGCTAGAGAGGAGTGGTGCTACGGGGAAGCGAGTTATGTGTGGATTAGAGGAAGTAGTACTCCGATTTCACTTTACAGGCAGGCGAACCATAATGGGGTTTTGTGGGCAACACATTATTTTAAGTAGGCTGTGTGATCAATGAGTACTGGTTCACTCACATCCACACGAACCTTTGCCTGAATGGACAAATGTACGACTTTCTGCGCTATTCACAGTTCACCAGAAAAGTGTCTTGGAAATCAGGTGAATAATACATTACATTGAAATTAGAACATTAAATCACAGCATTTCAGAACGTCAGGTGCAGGCTATCACACAACACCACACACAATAGATGTGCAGTGAATTTTCCAGACAGACTAACTTCAAATCCACAGCAAAAAGCCAAAGGTCAGCAGAGGACACCAGCCAGCCCAACTGTCTTCCAGAGACTAACTAGTTGAGGACATTTACTAGATCAAATAAATTTTATTTAAGTTATTCACCAGTTTTATTCCCTACTAATCAAAAATGATAAACTGGAAGCATATGTTTTACTTTGTGTCCCACAAAGATGCTTGCCTAGAGTACCAATGACATCTCTGGGAGTTTACATCATCCTAAATCTCCCATTTTTGTACCTCAGATAAAGCTGCGTCACAGTGGAAGTTACAAATACATCAGAAGCCAAAGACTGTGTAGCAGAGTGTAAAATGGGAAGGCACAGGGTCCCTCATATTTCAAACACAAGCTCAGCAGTCATTTCATTAGGGACACCTGTTCAGCTGCTCATTAGCACAAATATCTAATCAGCAGTCACGTGGCAGCAGTTCAGTGCATTTAAGCATACAGATGTGGTCAAGATGACCTGCTTGAGTTCAAACTGAGCATCAGAGTGGTGAAGAAAGGTGATTTAAGTGACTTTGTACATTGAGCATGGTTGTTGGTGCCAGACGGATATACTGCTGATGTACTGGGATTGTTCCACATAACTGTGTCTAAGGAAGTAGACTTAGTTATGTGGATTGAAATAGAGAAAACATCTAGTGAGTGCTAGTTCTCTGAGAGAAAATGCCTTATTGATGCCAGACATCAAAGGAGAGACTGTTTTGAGCTGAAAAAAGGCAAAAGTGATTGACTGACAAGATACACAGAAGAACATCACTAAACACACAACATCTCAAGAACCTTAAGCAGATGTGGTCTACAGCAGCAAAACACCACAGCGAGTGCTCTTTCTGTCAGCTATGAACAGGGAACTGAGGCTGACATTTGAATGGGCTTAGCAAAATTGGACAACAGAGGACTGGAAAATCATGTCCTAGCCTGATGAGTCTTGATTTGTGCCGGCATAGGAGGGTCAGGTTCAAGTCAGTGGTGATGGTGTCCACCCATCTTCTGAAGGCTGATTTCAGCAGTACAACACACCATCTCACAAAGCCAAACTGGCTGTGAATATAAATGTGGACCAAAATCTCTGAGGAATGTTTTACAGCACTTTGTTGAATCTATGCCACCAAGAATTAGGGCAGCTCTAAGGACAAAAAAATGGTCCAAACGGTTGCTAGCAAGATGTACCTAATGATGTAGCCAGTAAGTGTACACGTGCAAAACACTTCAAAACACTCAAAACAGTGCCCTTGCAGCAGGTCCTGTATATATTGGCGTCACAATCACTATATTCTCCTATGAGAACACAAAAACACGCAGACAGACAGAACGATTCACAAGGTGAAAGCAATACCAGCCACACTGGAACGCACGTGATCCCTAACGGTGTCCTGACACCTTCAGTTAACGAGCAATTAAATCTGATATCTGATACGTAGTTTGATTCAGATGCAGATGCCACGGAGATAATCAGCAAATCAGAACGTAATGTCACCCCATGGCAGAGCACAGTCCACACACATCCTCTAATACCTGTCATTCATTTGTGCAAGCAGATGTTAACAATAAAGAGATTTTTTATTCAGCGTCTAGCTCATACAGATGGGAGATGAGCATAAGCAGAGCTACTTTTTTTAAGTAGCGTGTTTCAAACAGCTTAACAGCATCTTAAAAATTTAAAAATGAATCGGTCACTCTCAAAGATGGAGAAAGAAAGAGGGTGGAGGACAGGAGGAGAAGAGATGATTTTCAGGGGTAAAAACTTGTCAGCAGGTGACAGGTGATAATAAAGTGAAAATTTAATTCATATTACTTTCAGTTTTTTATCCAGTGTTGTTAGGGCTGTCTGATTAAAAAAAACACCAGCTTGTATTTAAGACAATAAGTTTTCTATTTTATACAATATACTTGAAATCTTCAGCCCTTTCATTTTAATCTAGTTAAGGCTTCAAAATATCCTATTCTGAGGTTGTCTGAAACATAGCAACACTAACAAATTAAAAATAATGCATTTACCAATTATCAACAAGTGTGCTTAATTTCATAGTAATCCATCTTCTTAATTTTTTTAACATGGAACACATTTGTAAGAGTCTGACTTCAAAGATTAGTAAGATGCTCTGGTGGAAAACTTTGAGAGTTGACGGAGTTGAACTGTCTCAGCTAAAGTCATAGGAATGACACTCCATCATCATTTTCCTTGGACCGTCATCAACACTGTGTTCTCTCTGTTCAGCAAATGATACTGAACTGGCCAATATCACCCCTCCGTCCTTCTCACTGTTGGAAATACGGTCTGTATGACCTATACATTTCCGCAGGTTGCAAATGACTCGTGCCGCCTGTTCTTTGCTGCATCATGCCTCAGATATCACTGTGTTTAATAGCCACAATAAAACGAATGTTTAGCAGCTCTTTATGTACCTTTATGACGCTTAACGGTTAAGCAAACCTATCTTCAGAGTCATTTTGGTTTCAACTATACACCAGTAAATTCATGCGAATGATGCTTTTACATGCTGACCAAGCCTGTCCTCTGAAAGACACAAAAAACTGCTAAAATCCAAAAATCCATCTTTGTGATATTTCCTGTTACAGTAGCACATTTGACCACGCAGACACACCTGCACGCATACAAACAGACTAACAGTTCACCTTGTGAGGATGGTAAAAATACACCAAAGTTAATCTATAACATCCCAGATCTCTTTTAATAATCTATTAAATAAATTAGGTATTTGAGGAAATGTGCAGATTTTCTTCGTTGGTGTCATTTTATTTCATTTTTAATGTTGGTAATGTCTATGTGATTAGTAGTTCACATGGTATTCATTTTAATTCTCATCGATGCAATGATCTAATCAGCCAATCATATAATTCAATTCAAATTCAATCTTTATTGTCCCAAAAGGGAAATTAGTTTAGCAACAGGATAAAAGTAAACAAAACAATCATATAAAATGACAATGATAGTAATAGAAAATCTCAGAACGGTTATATGCCATTTAGGAGACAGGATGCAGTAGGGATAAAAGAAGCTTGGAGTCTTTTGGTCTTCCTCAGAGGTCAGAAGGCAACAACTCAAACTCACTGTGAAGTGGATGGTTCGAACAATTAACAATAGAATGAGCCTTTCTAAGCACATTTTTATTGTAAATGGCCAAAAGTCCATCTTTCCAGCGCCCTGAAATTTTGCTAGTAGTTTCTACCAAAAGACCCAACCGATTCTTATTCCTCACCATCAGGTTACCAAACCAGGCAGCGATACAAAAAGACATCACAGATTCCATAAAACTTCTATGAAACAAAGACAACATTTCAAAACACAGTTTATGGTCAAGTACCACAGATATTTATAACTCTCAACGATCCCAATATCAGCAGTTTTAATGATAGTAGGTGATGAGCTATAAGAGGA
The DNA here is from genome assembly GCF_900408965.1 of Simochromis diagramma. Lineage (NCBI taxonomy): Eukaryota > Metazoa > Chordata > Actinopteri > Cichliformes > Cichlidae > Simochromis > Simochromis diagramma. Next base: position 3,515,921 of record NW_024387326.1, on the reverse strand, counting down.
CTGCCTAAAATCAATAATCATGTCTTTAGTTTTTGACACATTGAGTGAAAGGAAGGACTCATCACACCAATCCACAAAATCATCTACAACCTGTCCATGGCCTGACTCGCCCCCCACCAGAAGACTGACGATCGCTGTGTCATCAGCAAACTTCAGGATGTGTCTGTTCGTGAAATTGCTGCGACACTCATTCGTGTACAGAATGAACAGAAGAGGAGAGAGAGGCAGCAACCCTGGGGTGATCCAGTACAAGAGGAGAGCACATCAGAAAATACATGATTCACCCTCACGCATTGTGACCTATTAGTCAGAAAGTCTGTCAGGAGAGTGGCATAGTTGTTGGTGCCAGATGGAGTGGTCCGAGTATTTCAGAAACTGCCGATCTCTTGAGACTTACCATCTGTAGGGTTCATAGAGAGCCGTCTGGGAAAGAGAAAATATCCAATGAAAAGGTCTTGCCGATGAAAGAGGTCAGAGAAAATGGCCAAGCTTATAGGAAGGCAACAGTCGATCAACTATTCTGTTTATAGAAGAGCATCTCTAAATACTTCTTTAAAAATAAATAAATTCAGTTTGCTCGACTTTCTTGCAAAGTCAAATGAGAACACTTGAAATATCAGGTGTGCCTGAAGTATACGATACTGGAGCCAGAATAGATTGGAAGGAAGTGGATGAAACTTGTTCTTAGCATAAGAGAAATCCACATACAAACAACTCTAAAGCTTATTCATGGGCATATTATATATTTGTTTTATCAAATGTACTAATGAGTGAGAAAGGTAATCAGCAGATTTTTTAAAAAGTTGACAGATTGTTTTAACTCTAAACTTTAATGTCGGGGGATTTCATTCAATACCACAAAATGAATCTAAAACGAACAGCTATGCCAGCCATAGTAGCACAATTATTAAGAAGTCAACATGATCCATGTCCACAACAAGCAAAGTCCATTATGCATTTATGAATTTATTCATGTATTTCAAAGTGTGGACTCAATGACTGCTTTGTATATTATTTACTTCTTATTGTTATTACTTTTCTAGTAGTTTATTAAAATGTCAGATAATGAACCATTTGTAATTTTGCCTATTTATTAACAGAGTAATTTATTTGTACACAGTGTATACAGTAACACATTTAGCTCATAATTGGTGAAATGTTTGATTATTATTAGATGACATCTTTTGTCTGGCTAAATAAAAAATTGAAAGTTATTCTACAAAGACCGAACTTTAGAAAACGCTTCGTATTTCTTGAGGATAAGGTAAAATCTCAAAGGCAGTTCTGGTTTACACAAGGCTTGCCTGTGAACCTTTTAAAGTGGGGAAAGACTTGGGAAGTCACATGACTCTGATGGTCTTGCTAGGTGTGGGAAACCCAACTATAGTGCAAGAGTGCCAACTCTCCAGTTTACAGTAACAGCTGCATGGATGTGTGAATATATTTGCGTGTGTGTGCGTGTGCGTGTAAAAGTTTTTAAATGTGTTACTGAGGTGCCAGGCAGACTCGAGTGAAGAGGTGGAATGCAGGAAGAAGAATATACTTGCATTTCAAGAAACCTGAGCCGTTTGTGCCCATTTGAGAATGTGAATCTGAGTGTGTGTGTGTGTGTGTGTGTGTTTGAGAGGAACTCTGTTAAAAGCTGAGGTAATATGTGTGTGCCAGTGTGTGTTAGACTTATATAGATAAACCAAGGCAAGGTGCCCCTTCAGTATTACTGCAGTGCGAACTGAAAATGAACCTTCTTCATTTTTTCTCTTTCCGCCTCTCTGGCATTTTACAGCAATCTAACATTAAACAATAAACACATTCTAGTGGAATTATTGTTATTATGTGACTTAAACACCCCTCAAGCTTTATGCTGATTTAAGGTTTCATTACGATCGCCAACAGCAAGGTTTATTTTGTAATTAAAAACTCCACAATTTTTCATTTGGCCTATAACCATACAGTGCATTTCATATCCCTACAAAAGATTTCAGTATTTAACATTTGTCATTCAGTTCCCTTAAAGGGTGCCAGCAGCTTTCGCTACACCATTAATGTGAAGACAATGAAGCACTCTGATGGGCTATTCTTTCTTGAAACAAAGGGAGCCCTCAATGATTTTCTTTCTCCCTGAAAGCTTTTAATCTGAATCGCCACTGATCTGCAAAATTACCTCAACCAGAGCTATCTGTTAGAGTGCATAAGACTGCTTATCGATTGTATACCGCTCCTTATGAGAAGAGATGGTACAGTGGTGTCAGTTCCGTAACTGAAACAAACACACTTGTGCGTGCATGTAGCCACGGGCGACTGCAGCGAGTAAAAAGAGGATTTGATAAGAGCAGCAGAGGCATGGGGATCATCTGGCTGTTATCACCACTGGCCACTGTCTAATCCGCTGGCAGGTACGGGAGAGGATAGCTTAACCCCTTAGCAGTCCTACAAATTTTGCCTAAAAGGGTTAGGAGTCGGACGTACCGTGGGCGGTACGTCCGACTGCTAAGGGGTTAACCACACAGTTACAGCTTGTCATCAGCAACAGCGCTGCATTTGTGGTTTGCATGTGCGTATGTGTGTGTGTGCAGAAGGATCTGTGCATTGTTTTACAAGAAAATATTCAGTTGCTGGTCAAAGGAAAACAAAACTTCTAATCTAATCATAACAATGATCATACAAATATAAAACTGTGCTTTTTTTTAGACATTTCAGTGTGCTATGGGCTGAATCTGTTAGTCTGAAGTGTTATTGTGTATTTCAAGCAGGAGACATGCATCTTTTTGCTCTTCCTGTACAGTACGTTTTTAGAGACCAGTATATAAGAGATATGTCATTTGGCATCTGAGGTAAAACTGTACTTTAAATTATGCCAACGTAATAAGAATGTCCTGATGTGAAGCAGATACACCATTAATGACGGCCCACGAGCAAAGATGGCCAAAGTTGTACCGCTTTACCCGAGGGGCACGTCCCTGTGTCATGTTTGCACCAAAAAACTCTGTCTCCTCATTAATTAAGACTACAACCACTAAAGTATTGTTCTCCTCATTAATATTCATGGCACAGTTTAGTATGTGAGTAATATGCAACATTTTAATCATAAGCACGTGGATTTATTCTCAAGAGAAATTTCCCGTACTTCATCAGCATTTTGCTACAGATGCATTACCATGGAGCACGGACAGGACACTGCTTTCAATCTCATTAAGTGGTAATTAAAATTTGACCTTGACAGATTTCACACGTAAGCAGTGTTGCAAACCTGTGTCCTTTAATTCTGGCAGCAAAGTGTTACTATCAGAAAGTGATTACTTTGTTGATATCCTGTCGCTCTATCTAAATCTAAGCAGACTCTATGGAGACAGTGAAAGAAGGCAAATTGCTTTTCCTGTTTAGTTGCATCCACCACTGCATTTGATTAGAAAGCAAAGCCAGCTGTAAGCGTTCATCAGCCCTGTGAGGAAGGTACCTGAAAATCATTGTCAAGTGTGATCTGCTGCAGGTTACACTTAAAGCACTGGCCTTTGTCGTTTCATCTCTCATTTATCGCTGTCTTTTTCTTTCAGGCAAACTTTTTGTCTCTCCCTCATTCTTCCTCTTACCTTGTTGCTGGTGGACGGGTTTAAGGCGGGAAGAGGGGCGAGATGGGTTCAGGAGGGATGTCCAGTCAAAGATCAGAGGCTCTGCTCTTTCAGTTTTATACCTGTCCTCTCCAACTATTTTAGGATGAAAAATGGGCTCCGGGTTCAGTGTGGGGACAGGGATGTTATCCTGCTAGGTTGGCCTGTATCGCTTTCCTGACTGGACCCGTGCAAATCAAACATTACTATTAATAATCTTGGATCAATCTCCACCCCTCGTTCCAGCCAGATTTCTTTTCTTATGCTCACCCTTTCTCACCCCTCCCTCACTCTAGCTCTCCCTCCTTCCAGCCATTCGATTTCTCCACCTAATTTTCTCACACCTCCCACCCGAGGGACTTTGCTCTGTCCTCTAATCCGTCTCTGATCCTATCACTCACTCCACTACTTCTCTTTGCCTCTTTCTCTCTCTCTCTCTTCCTCTCTCTCCATTCTCTTAAACTTTTAATTTTCACTTTTAATTCTCCTCTACGAATTCCTCCTTTAAGGCATTCCACATCATCAGTGACAAATTACAAGGCCATGCTCTCTATCACTGTTGTTTTCTATCTCTTGATCATTTAAACTGTTAGAAAGTTGGCATACAAAATTGTCTTTAGGGTATTTCTTATGATGCTTTGTCTAATAATCTTTTTTTTAGTTAGTATTGATGCTCAAGATTTCCTGTATTGTTATACTTTGTCGTTTACACCTGTGGTGGCAAAACATTTTTGATTTCTGTTTATATCCGATGGTGAAATTTGTCATGTGGCTAGCTAGCTAATTAAGCTAACATTAGCCCCTTGAGTTGGCTGTAAACGTTAGCTAATTATGCTAATATAAGCCCATGAGGTAGGTGCAAACAGGATACTTAACAATACTAGTTTGGTTATCTAGAATATATAGTGGGGGGAAAAAAAGAAGAATATATTTCCATAAAGGGTATATTGGGCCCAAAGCAAACATTCCTAAATCCAATGTAAAAAAGAGGATACATGAGAGAAGATTTCAGACATGAAAAAGAGCCAAGTTAAAAGTTTCTCAAAAAAAAGTCCCCACCCTTGGTACTGTTAACTCTGTGTGGCCTTATGTGTGATTTATACTTCTGCTTTGAATCAATGTAGCCCCTACGATGTTTCCAGCATTTATACCAATGCTGGGGGTGTTGCTTTGCAGTTTTGCTGCCAAAACAGTACTTAATGATAATAATAATAATAATGGATTGCATTTATATAGCGCTTTTAGTTCCCAGTAAACACTAGTTTATCCATTCTCTTTCCATTGATTTGGAAAATCGAATCAGAAGAACAGGTGGCCAGGAACTGACAGAAGCCAACAATATGTTCACAGTGGGTCAATCAAAGCTAGCTAGGGTTTCAGAAGGGTTTGCGGATGCTATATACCTACAATGTAGATTTAATGCAGAGGCATGAATCTCACTTTTAGAAGAAACTGAAAGTTTGAAAGACTTGCTGTGGCTTACCCAGGCTGCTGATTCATATCTCGTTACTTCCTTTCTAAGGGAGGGGCTTTGTGAATCCTTAATTGTTAGATTTTCTAAAATCAGTTTTCTGAAGTTAAGATATGAATTAAGGAAAAGAAAATTGAACAGTATTCTGAATAAAATTTGCAGAGAAGTACACCTCCACAGTGAACAGTGCAGAGAAAGAACCTGCAAGAGGACCACGCTGCCGTTGATCACTCAGGCAGTGGCAGGTATTACATCTCCGGCCCAGCAGAGCACACCCAGTGCAGGAATTGTCCCTGAGGCTCACTTATAGATGTGAAGTACTTATAGCTGTGGAAACAGCTGTTTCCACTAAAGAATCGCTCACAGTGACCTTTAGAAGAACAGTCCAAGGCTTAGGCACTACTGTCTGCATGTAAGAGCCGTAAACAAGTCTGTGTTTGTGTGTTTGGGACTCGTGCATGCATTGTGAATGCTGAGTGCAGGAGTGTGAGTGAGACATTAAAAACAGGGGTGTGTATTCTCTGCCGAGCGACTGTGGACACCAGGTGCTATCATCCCAGTTACTGTAAAGATATTGTATTTATGAGGCTGCTATCAATTTCATGCTGGGTATTTATTTTAGAAAGAAAAGTGTTTAAACGGGCAAAGATTTATTATCTTTGCCATCTAATTATGAAATGTTTTGTATATTTGCCTGAGACTGTCATCACCATGACTTTGCAATCCTTACAAGGTTTTAATGGCATTAAATCGAGTTCTCCAATGACCTTCCTAGTCTATATAATGTTACTGGTGGTGTCTGCCATTCTTATGTGGGATTTAATCCGCCCCCAAATGATACTGACCTCTTTCTTTTCCGATCATACATTTTTAGTTACAACATGTTGACAGAAACTGGGAAACTGAGATATGAGATCAGTAATCTAGTCACAGTTACTTGTAGGGTGGCAAAAAGCAATGATATGAAATTGAAGGTACTGACAAATACCTTATTATGTTCAGGTTTAGGATCTTATGTGAGAACTCGAAACTAAAAATAACCTTCTCTTTTAATTCCTCTGCCCCTGTCCTTGCTGCTGTGTATTCTCCTTTTTCTTCCCTCCATCTTTATCTAATTTTGTTGCAACGTTGTGACAGGAATTTCTATCCCTCCTTCCATCCATTACGTTTTTTTGCTAGTACACTCCTTTTAAGTTCTCACTTTGTCCAGCCAAAGGGCCGCAGAGGGAGTTACCTTGATTCCCTCATTGCCTGGGTGCTTCTCGCTGTTGCCTGCCAAGAGGAGTCAGCAGGGTGACAGGACGAAGGAGGGAAGAAGAGAGAGACAGAGAGAGAGAGAGCTGATGGAGTTGTGACAACTGAAGCCAGGAGGGAGATAAAGGTGGGTGATGAACGTGCAGAAATTAAAATAGTAATGACAAAGGAGAGATTTAAAGAGGAATGCAAAGAGAGCATTCTCTCTAGTGAAGGAGTAGAGGGCTAGAAGGTTGACAGTAGATGATGCAAAGGAATTTCGATGTAAGATGGTGTACAGAGGGGTTGAATGTTGTGGAAGCAAAAGGACCGAATGTGAGGAAGGATCAATCCCAGAGTTTGCCTTATGTGTTTGGGTTTATCTCAAACCCCAAAGACTGCAGGACTCCAGGTTCATCATTGGCTCACATTTAGAGACAAAACACAAATCTTTGGGAGTTTTTCTTTTGTCCCAATACCATGGCAGCACAGACTCCACCCTCCCGAACAGCATCTGAATGTTTCCAGTCGCCCTGCTGCTACAAATGATTGGTTTGCCGCTGCACCGTTTTCATTAAAAAAGATTTTTGGCTCGTGTTTACTTATGGGACTCCCATTTGTCAATGTTTGTTTGAGATTGCTCCAAATGGATTTGGATATGTTGTTGTGCACAGAATGGCACATTAAGGTGGAAAATTACAACCTACCTCTCTGATTCATTGGCAGCAGTCATGCAGACCGGATCTACTCTTAATCATGCAAACTCGTTTGGCTTATTATTGGATTCTCCTGAGTTTATCTGGCTTTGTTAGTCAAATCATGATCAAATATTTGTGTAAGTTATTTGCGTTAAAAAACTGCTAATTATTGAGTTGGGATTTAAGATTATGACTATTAATTTCCTCTCAGATTATTTCTTTGGCCTCCTTTTTAAAAGGATTCTAAGCAAAACATGATTACTTATCACATCAGAACAAAGGGAGGTTATTCTTGAGATCAACTAAGATGATAAAGTATAAGGTAGAATTCCAAGGAGGAAAAGAAAGAGAAATGCTAATAAGAGAAGTTGGGTTGAGTGAAATTCCTTTGAGCGGGAATCCAGGTAAGCCAGCATAATGCAGTCACAATGGGAACCTGGTAAGTACAAAGAGATAGGGAAAAAGGAAGTTTGCTCCGAACTATCTGCTTCCCTGCATATTTTAAATGCATGGATGTACTGCAAAAAAAAAAAAAAAAAAAAAGGGTTGACCTCTTTCTCTCTTGTCTTCATATTCTTCTGGAGGAGGTAGGTGTCATTATCTCAGCGTCTTTGTGAAAATCTACACTCAAGAGATGCCTTTGTAAATGGAAACATAGAGGGATTGCAGCAAACAACTGGTTACACTCCAGAACAAGAGGGTTAGAAAACATCTTAATTCTTTGGGTACATCAAACCAAGATGCACTTTTACCAGAATGATGGGAAGAGAAAAATCTGGAGAAGAGAAATAAATCATGACCCACAAGCATACCCCGACATCTGGAGCAATGTCATGCCATTGGGGTGTATGGCTGCCAGTGGAACTGGTGGTCACTAGTGTTTAGTGATGATTTGACTGCTAATAGAAGCAAAACTGATGGGACAGAGCTTCACAGTGCAAAAGGATAATGACCCAAAGACAAAAGCAACCCAAGAGTTTCCTATTTTGATGCCTAGGCTGTCACTGATTGCAAAGGATATTTGTGATGTTATGATTATTATATTTATCTTAGTTTGTCCAATCACATTTGAAGCTCTAAAAAGAAGAACTGTGTATGAAAATAGGTGTTTAGCTTCCTAAATACTTTTGTTAAGTCTCTTGAATTAAAAGCATTTGAATTACATTTAGATTTTTCTTTTAAATCCACTGTTCATATATGGATGCAAAATCACCCTAAAACATGACACGTGACCTTATGCACACTAAACTCAAATACCTTGACATCCCAGAAGTTATCCTATCTTGGTGTCATCTGATGAATATCGTCTCATAACATGCTACTGTCTCACTCTGCAGATGATATCAGTGTCAACTTCTTTTTCCAGTTCATGACACAGAGGTCTAAGAATGGGTCTTGGTATGCCTGTCTGAAATATCCTTCTGTCCTAGATAACCTTGTGATTCTTTTAGAACTCCCCACCCCCTCTGATTCTCTTTCTTCCTCCACTAACAAAACCAATTTGAAAAATGTGTCATCTCCATCTAATGAAAATATATATGTTGGGTTGTCACCGCACAGTAACATTTAATATGGCATAAGTTTTCAAAAATGAGCTCAGCATTTATACAAGTCTCTGTGATCCAAAAGCTCCGGCTTCAGATTGCACTGAAAATTCAATTTCAGAGAGACAAAGAGAGGAGATATGCAGATACTGCTATTGCTACAAATCTTGCTGAGAGTAGCAGCCAATCCAAAGAAAGTGGCTGTCATTTGGAAAAGCGGCCAAAGATGGGGAAGCTAAAGCAGCTTGTTTCAAGCAGTGGATGAATTGGAGGGTCACATCAGTGCCTACCACAAAACAAATAAGGATTACATTGAATTATGAATCATGCAAAGCTACTACAGTGGCTGGAAGGGAACCTAATAAGCCCCCTTTGAGATTTTTATGTGCTACTTGCATCCAAATCAAATCCAGGCCTCTTTTGAGGATACTTCACTGTGCAAAAATCTGATGTGAGGAAATGAAATGTTTTAGGTTAGAATGTCAATAAATGACATCAGCGACTGAAAGGAACAAAAGAAATAAATCATTTTTATTAAAAGAATTAAGAAATAAATATGTAAATACAAGTACTCTTGTATTCCTTGATAGAGACACACAATTTTTTTTAAATGTAACATCCCTGACACGCGCGCACACACATAAGCTTTAAGAGTGTTTGCGAAAGAGAAAGCTGGAGAGAACAGCCATCATCTTTGTCCTCCATGTGCACTGTTATATTACTGTGCCTCAGCAGTGCTTCCATCCATCTCGCTCTCACATCGAAATGCAGAAAGAAATGTAAAGTACACAGAGTTGTGAGACAAAATTTGATAGATTGATGGGAAAAGTGGCAGCGAATCTGACAATAGGAGAAAAAGGGAAAAGATGTGTAATAGACAGACAGAAAAATCCACCTGGTTATTCACCGTAATAATCATCAGTCCCCCTTTGAACTATAGAACTGCATCCCGTAAACCTAGAAGGTTTCTGCAAATTTATAGATGTAAAGGACCGCTTCTTGCTGCAGGGTCTGAAGATATTGGACAAAGATACCCAGAGACTTGGAAGTGTGAACGAATGATTGACCTGTCTCTACACACAAAGGAGGATGATGTACCGATAGAGAAGAAAGGTTGATGGAAGGTGGAAAAAGACGAGACAAAAAGCTACATCGAAGAAAAGAGGATTTTGCTGGATGCGATTTAGGGTGGAAGATGTATGAGTGTGCCTGTCAGATATCCATCTGTGCGTCTATCTTTTGGTCTGGAGAGTTGAGAAAATAAAATTTCTCACATCGAGCGACTGTTGAACTATCCATGAGGTGACAGTGTTGTCATCAGCTGTGCCTTCATCCCTTTTATTTTTCATGTGGCCACAGTGAACATGGTAATTTTGTTGAAACAGTTGTCATGCTGACTTAACAAGATGAGGATGAAAACCCTTCAGCTGATTTTCAGAGATTCACCATCTTTCGTATTAAAGGAAGTGATTTTATCTGGTGACGCTGGCGCACACCCATCAGAGCAAGCTGGAGTAAGATTATCATCCCATAGATTTAAAAAAAAAAACAACCTACGAATCGAGTTATGAGCTTAACAAGTTACTGTGATGCAAATAAGAATATGTCTCGTGGATATGGTGGAAAATTACTTTGAATTGTTAATGTCAGCATCCATGATCAAAATGACAATGCCTAAAATCATTCAGATGTTTTATTTGGTTGAAAGCGCGGAGATGACAGATTGTCCAAAGAATGTTATGGCAATCCTTTTTCTCTTCCACTGTGTGTCTTCTGTCCTGTCTCCCTCCCCTCACCCCCAACCGGTCACAGCAGATGGCTGCCACTCCCTGCGCCTGGTTCTGCCAGAGGTTTCTTCCTGTTAAATGGGAGTTTTTCCTCCCCACGGTCACCAGGATATTCTCTGTATTATTGGGTCTTTACCTGACAATAAAAAGCACCATGAGGCATCTGTTGTTGGAATTTGGCACTATATAAATAACACTGAATTTTTTGGCTGATATATCCTGATCTGTATCAAAGTGGATCAGACCAACATCGCCGAGGTCAAGGTTTGAAAATTTCAGGACAAGTGGTTCTGATATATTCTGAAGAAAAAAACAAAACAAAACAGAACTTCCAATAAGAACTGGTCTGATGATCCTGAGTTCATTAATTACCGTCTGTTACAAGGTGTTGGTGGGTTCTGGTCTGTCCCAAAGGGTAAGATTGACCCCTCAGCTAGTAAAATGAAGTCATACAATTTGGTAATGAAAGCATTCAGCTCACCAATAAGTTAATGCACTAAAGACCAAGCTCGTGCTAATTATCCATTTGACAGTAGCTTGTTAGGAGACCTGGGTTGTTGATCCAGAGTTTTGAGTTTTCATTATTATTGAACTTTGATTTTGATATTATTTATCATTTCTACTCTTTTGGTTTATTTGTTAGAGTTCTCTGTCTTATGGTTTATGTCTCTGTGTTCTATAGTTGCCGTTTCCCCTATCAGCTGTGTCCCCTTGTCAAGACCGCGTCTCTGTGTTATGTTTCCTGTTTTATTTTGAAAGTCCATGTCTCATGTTAATGTTTTGCTTCCTTTGTCTCATTAGCCCTGATTTATCCAAGCTGTGTTTCCCTCCTGTCTCTCATTCACTGATTGCTCCCTCTGTGTATTTAAGCCCTGTGTTTTCATTGGTCTGTGTCGTGATCTACCATCATCCTATGCTGTGTGGGCTGTCCAGCTGCCTGCCAGTTAGTTATCTGTATTCTCAGTTTGTTTAGTTTTCTGTTCTGCCTTGCCATCCAGCAATAAAGCTGAGTTTGAGTTCACGTTTGCCTCTGAAACTTTGTGTCCTCCATACCACCACTCCTGCCTGCACACAGCCTTTACCTGACATAGCTTAGTGCATCTGCATCAATAGGTTGATCATCGACACTGATTTTCTGAGCACACGGGGTTATGGAAGTTATGGAACTTTTCCTTTGTCTTATATGTGTTTAGAACTAAAAAGATGTCGCATATCAGCTCATGAGGCTGGCTTTTAAAGAATGATCTCGCTTGTAAATGACAAAACAAAATGTTTTCAGTTCATTCTGCGCTCACAGTCGGTGACCCTCACTCATCCGAGAGTGTGATTAGTTCTTTAATCCACTTCAGAAAATGTGTCTCCTGTTTTGTATACTATAACTATAATTTTTCTTTGAGTGCACTATGAGTGTATGGGTTCAATTATGCACACTGGTTCATGCTGTGGTTTAAAATAGTTTGCTATAGCCTATAAAGGTGAGAGTTTTGGCAAAGCTTTAGATTGCTTGCCTTGTTTGTTTAAGCTTCAGTTCCTTTTTATGAGTTTATTATTTTCTTGTGTGTTTAGTTGCCTCAACAGGTCTGTATTTGTTCTCCAGTGCTCCCTTCGATCTTTTGAGTTTAACAAGTGTCATTTTTGTTTTACTGTAACAGTCTTGTGTCTGTTAGTTTTACTTCCTCAGTCCCATTTTTCTCTTGTCCATTGTCAAATGATCTGTTGTTGCTTCACCATGCAAGCTCTTGTGTTCGGGGATTTTTGCTGGTTTCACATTACTGGACTATGTTGAATATGGAGTTTGTTTTTGGTCTGAATAAAGGGCTTGCTCTCCATCGCTTAAGTCTGGCTCCTGTGTCTTGAATTTGGGTCCACAGCTCCACAGGTCAATGACACCACTGGTTAATCTGCTGATTCATGCAAATGGCCAACAGCATTGCCAGCATATATGCTTTTGCACAATGCATTACATGTTAATCTCCAAATGTTCACATCCCAGTATTTTATATGTGGTGCCGACCATGATAGAGAAACATTACTTTTTAGTTTTATGAGGTTAGCAATAACTGTTTTTCCATGCATTATTAAACAATTAGAAAAAAGACATATAAACAAAACCATTGTGATATATAAACTTGGCATATGATTGCATCTAGGAGTGGTGACGAGCTACAGTGCAGGGTATTGCAGAGAGATGGGGTGATGTGTTTGATTCACACAGTATCTTGTGTCAGCCTTGGCTGGATGAATGGTGTGAACTCAGGCAACAGGTGTCTGGGAATAGCTGAGAGTGACTTCAGAAGCAATATAAGTTCCAGCAACCAGATATGACAGGCTGTAGATATTCAGAGAGAGAGGAGAGTGAGAAAGGGGGGAAAAAAACTCACTTTTTAATTTTTTATTTCTTTCTTTTTTCTTTTACTGTTTTCAAAAAGTTACATTTCCTCATTTAAAAAAAGTCCAAGTGTGAGAGCTGGAGTTGTATAAGCAGAAAAAGGGATGTTGATAACGAAAGGAATGAGAAAGAGGAAGTATATCTAACATGAAATGTTAAAGGGCACATTGTTGCTAAAGAAAAGTACTGGAAATGAGGAAATAGAGCGATTTAGGGGAAAAGCAAGCTAAACATCTTAAACTGAGGTCTACCTGGAACTAAATGAGAGCTGGGAGAGCGTGTTTGTGGCCACTGGTGTCACTGAAGGAGGTTTACAGTTTCTGCCAAGCACGATTTGAATGTAGCGCCAAGTAACCTGATCGCTGGCAAAATCACAGTGAACTAATTTTACCTTCAGCAGTTGGTTTACATTCAGTGAAGTTATTTAAATTAATTTCTTCTTTAAATGGAAGGGAATGATACTGATAGATGAAAAAAGCTTGAAGAGAGTTCACGAGGGAAAGTTATCTCATTCTGATGGTGATATAAGTGATCTGTGAGTAGATCCACAAACATTCCCATCATATAACACCTGTCCTGCAGCTCTCTAAAGACAAAGCATGAAAATGGATGAGAGTTAGGATTTTACATCTTGACTAGTGTCTGATTATTGTGAGATTTTTTACATTCACAGTCCCCAGAGGGATGTATCTGTCAGCTCAAAGCATTGCGGAGTTAAATGTTTTAGCTGATATATGGAAATATTTAAAAGATGAGTGTTTCCCCCCCAAAAAAAACCTTTTCTTTTTTTGTCTTGTTTTCTTCTTCTGAGCTGTGCCTGTGAGTCACCAAATTTAACTTTATTTTATCTCAACAACTCTTTTTTTATGATGGCCCTGAGGGATTCGAATGCACTGCAATCTAAGAAAGCGCCAGCAAACAGAAAAAGATTGCAAAAACATATACAAACCAAAGTAGGAAGCTGAATAAAACATAATGGAAATTTCACAAATATTTCACAAAAAGCAAGAAATGCCAAGAATGACACTGAGACGTGCTTAAAAAAAGGGGGAAGATTCATCAGTGTTGTGAAAGAGAAAAAGATGCAAGATAAAGTGTTTTTTAATCGCATAATGCACAACCTGATCAGTGCTGGTGCAGGATCAACATTGCGACTCACGAGTCCTGAAGTTTGGATGTTCACTTTGCATTAGCCAAGAAGTTAGCTAGCTTGCTAATATGTATAAATTAATAAAGACAACACTTAAAAACACTTACCAGCTTTTTCTAGCAGACAGTTTTATATAAACAAATGGATTTGGTTTTTCTTTTTCTTCCATATTCCAACGCATTGACATCCCAACAACACAAATGTTGATCCTGGACCAATATTATTATGATGATGCAGGACACAGGGAAATCAGATACACCTTCATATAAGAGTGTACATACTCTACCAGTCAAAAGTTTGGACACACCTTCTCATTTATTTTCATGACAATTTACATTGTAGATTCTCACTGAAGGCATCAAAACTATGAATGAACACATATGGAATTATGTAGTAAACAAAAAAGTGTGAAAGAATTCAAAACATATTTCATATTTTAGATTCTTCAAAATAGCCACCCCTTGCTTTGATTACTGCTTTGCACACACTTGGCATTCTGTCAATGAGCTTCATGGGTAGTCAGATGAAATGGTTTTCCAATAGTCTGCTCAGAGATGCTGAGTGCTTGTTGGCCCTTTTCGCCATCTCATACCAAACCATCTCGACTGGGTTTAGGTCAGGTGATTGTGGCCAGGCCGTCCATCACTCTCCTTCTTGGTCAAATAGCCCTTACACAGCCTGGAGGTGTGTTTGGGGTCATTGTCCTGTTGAAAAATAAATGATGGTCCAACTAAACGCAAACCAGATGGGATGGCAGGATGCTATGGTAACCATGCTGGTTCAGTGTGTCTTCAACTTTGAATAAATCTCCAACAGTGTCACCAGCAAAGCAGCCCCACACCATAACACCTCCTCCTCCAGGTTTCAAGGTGGGAACCATGCATGTAGAGACCATCCATTCACCTTTTCTGCGTCGCACAAAGCCATGACAGTTGGAATCAAAGATCTCAAATTTGGACTCGTCAGACCAAAGCACAGATTTGATTGGTCTAATGTACATTTCTTGTGTTTCTTGGTCCCCAAAAATCTCTCGTGTTTGTTGCTTTTCCCTGGTCCAAACCCCATTTTGAAGGCAAGAAATTTTACAAATGATCCCTGACAAGTCACACCTGTGAAGTGAAAACCATTTCAAGTGACTACATCATGAAGCTGAGAGAAGGCCAAGGGTTTGCAATGCTGTCAACAAAGCAAAAGAATCTAAAATATTAAACAGATTTAGAATTATTCATCTTTTTTTTTCTACATAATTCCATAGACCTTGCTTCATATATTTGATGTCTTCAGTTTGTATCTACAACGTAGATAGTAGTAAAAAATAAAGAAAACACATTAAATGAGAATGTGTGTCCAAACTTTTGACTGGTAGTGTACATGTTTGCCATTAGCCTTTAACAGTCACTTCGGCAACACTTGATGTTGTTTGTACGTTTTCGCAGCATTTTTCGATTTTGATGGTGTTTTCTTAAGTTGCAGCATGTTTGACCTCTCGGTACTTTTTTCACCTAAGACATTTTAAACTTTAGATTTCTGTAAGTGGTAAATAGTTCAAGTGTTATCTAGACTTGAGGAAAGCTCAGTAACACATAGGTTATGTATAACACAGTGTTACAACAGAAGTACACACCAAACACAGGTCGCCAGTCCATCACAGGGGCTAAAAATGGCATCACAATTTATCTTTACATATTTAAAGAATTTAAATGGGTTTTGATCAAAAAGTTGATCACATAATGGAGGTACTGGGAAGATTTGTTGAAGCTAAGTTAAGAGGAGAGGTGAAAAGGAGAGTGCAGGCAGGGTGGAGCGGGTGGAGACGAGTGTCAGGGCTGATTTGTGACAGAACGACGACAACAACAGTGAAAAAGAAAGTTTACAAGATAATAGTGAGACCTGCTGGGATATCATGTTTTGATTTAGACACAGTGCTGCTGACGATAAAAAAAAAACGTCTGGCAGAGCTGCAGATGTTAAAATTTTCATTTGGAGTGACCAGAATGGACAGGATTAGAAAAGAACAAATCAGAGGGACAAGCTCAGGTTGGGCAGTTTGGAGAGGCAAGGCTGACATGGTTTGGACATGTGCAGAGAAGAGTTAGTGGATATAGTGGAGAAAAGATGTTGAGTATAGAGCTGACAGTCAGAAGGAAATAAAGAAAGACCTCCGAGAAGATGTGGTAATTGTGTAGTGATCATAGATATAGCAAAGGAGGACTTGCAGGGGGATGGTGTGACAGAAAAGGATGTTGGGATAGGGTGGAAGACAAAGGGAATAAGAATGTGATGTGTCCCATTCACCTTTACTGAGGCTTTTATATAAAATTATGTCATTTATAAACTAGATGAATTTCTTTATAAATAATATGAATAACAGTAATATGTGTGAGGATATATTTTATATGAAAATGCACATAAAATCCAAAAATACACACATTATAAATCTTAAGTCACAGCTAACCTGTGTGTATATACTCACCTGTGTGTTTCAGTATCTATTGGTTTAGCACAACTGAACATTTTGAACTACAGGTAAAACTCTTTTATTCCTACAAATTAGACAACCGGCTAATCTTTAAAGGAAAGAAAGCTGAAATAGCTGATAAAGGGGATGAAATTACTGAGAAAACTGCTTCACAAACACACATGCATGCATCAATGCACTCCCATTCAGCATATTTGCTCAGTACCAGTTGCAAACTTTGCAAACACAACCTATAAGCCAGCAGACACTCGTGTATATATATGCAAATATGCTCATATATGGTATACCTAGACATATACTGCATTTTAAAGACTGCAGTACTTGACCTTGAGATTCAGTATGAATTAGAAAATGCATTTCTTACAGTAGGTGTGGAGTAAGAGCAAATCACTAGTGTCAGGCAGTAAAGGCATCAAGGGAAATCTCTGAAGATTACTCAGCCTTAAATCCTCTAAAGCTTTAAATTACATCGGTGGAAATCTTCTGGTTATGATAATGACCAACAAATATGCTCTTGTCAGACACAGCCTTATGTTTGTGCATTCCTTTTGTTAATCTATGGGCATGCTTGGCGTCTCCGCCTGCTAAACACTGCACATTACAACGACATTAAAGCGATAACAAGGCCACGTTTGCAAAGAAAACAGCACCTGCTCTGCAGTCTCATCCTGCAGATGTCTTGCTTTATTTGCTTTTTATGACCAGTATAAGTTCAAGAATCTGTCTTAAGTGAATGGTCTATTAACACACATTATGCTAGGTGGATAACAACTTGCTGTGCACTGAAAGCCAGCCACACTGCAGTCAAACACTTATTTCAGTCTAGGACTCTCCTGGGAGAGATGTTCTTCAGAGCAATGCTCTGCAAGGCAGAAAAGAGGGCGCGCTATCATTATATCATCAATCAGTTGAATGTTAAAGTGGCAGTGCATCAAAAAGGTAGTGCATGTAGTGCATGCACTAGACTATAGCTTTAGTTCAGTTGTGAGCCGCTGTCCTTAGTCTTTGCATGTTCATTAGTACGTGTATGTTCCTGTGTATTTACAGTTACAAGCTGCAAACATGGTGGCTATGAGTGGTGTTCTTTCTTTAAAGCCTCTTTCATATATTGAAGGACATCTGCAGTAAACTAGAACAGCCAACAAACTATGTTCACCAAGACCATCACTCATCACTCTTTAAGAGAGTTTCAACCACATGACTGCATTAGTTCTACGCAGGTGTACCTAATGAATGGGCAACAAAGTATAGCAAATGTGTTTTGCAGGGTAGGAGGAGTAGACGTCTGACGCTACAGGGACACTATAATTAAGTCAAGTTAATGCACTGGAGTCTCATGTGCATCGATCCACAGCCCGCTAATGTCCCAGAGTGGCATGACTTGTTAGGCTTATTAGATGCACACTTGGAACCACAGTATGATCTGATTAATTAAAAGAGCATCCATTCAACCTGCACACCTTGCTGTGTGACACAAGACAGTAGCAGCAACAGACACAATTGTTTATGAAGTCAGGCGAGTCACAGAAATGCTTGTTTCAAGCTCAGAACAGCAAATATCTTCTTATCTAAGCGTAATGCCAAAATGTCACAGCTATGTTTCATTTAATCGGCTGCAAAAAGAGAAATCATTTTCATTTTGCTTGTTTCAAATGTGTCCAGCCATCACTGGCTCCAGTTTTTTTTATGGAGTAGATAATGGAGATTGCAGTTACAACTAGAAAGTTTGGGTGAAGCATCATCGAGGCTTTCAAGAGCTAGTTCAAAAATCTTTTATTGCTTTTCTGAGAAGCAGAGGCCATCAGTCTTTCTACGAATTACTTCCTCTAACTGTCCCCAATAAAGAAATTCAGGAACTCTTTGAATAAGGAACTCCAGAAAAAAGTAATACCTTTTACAATAAGCCGTTACAGCAAATGACTGTAAGCTGTTAATGTTGCTAATGTTACCCAGCTTTGTAAAAACAAAAAAGAAGAAGAAGAAGAAGAAAAGAAAAAGAAAAAAAATCTCCTGTGGGACAAAGGATATGCTAAATATTAATTTAACAAGTTGTGCTTTGAAAAATAGAGGAAAGAGCTTTAGAAAAATGCTTTGTGAGGGTTTCTCTGCAGGGAAAAAAAACAAGCAACAGCCTCGAGATTCAATTTCATCTTCCGTTTCTTTTCTCGGAGGTTCGTACATTGTTTGCCTTGAATCAAACATCTCCCTTCCAAACAAGCTGCCGCTGGCTCACCCCCTTTGGCTCGCTCATCCCTGTGTACGCACATATTCACTCCTCACCCCCATCCTGTGGTTTTACCCAGATAAAATTGGATATGGCATTACATACCTTCTGTTATTACTTTTACATTAACCTCGGCTCCTGACACATTACAATAACAACAAGCCTGAACACAGACACAATAAACACAGAGTGACCATCCAGCCACTCCATTTCTTTTCCAGCATCACTGATGTATGAGAAATCTGTCACATATGCTGAGACTTGAAGCTTAAAATTTCATGCAACCATCAAAGTTTGGGGAAAACTGGGAGACCAAACCAACAAACAGCCAAATGTTTTTTTCTGATCACTCACACTAAAGTGATGCTTAACAGTCACAGTGGTTGGTCCATTTAGATAAAGAACAAACAGCAAAGAAATTCTGTGCTGTTTGTACAGCAGGCAATACAGTATTGAATTTCTGTGGCTTCAGCACTTGCATACACTAAAAATACAGCACTGCGAAAGGCCAGTGGATGCTGGCAGAATGCAAATGGAAAGGACGTTACAGCACACTCTCAATTTAACCTCGAAATCAAAGTCAGCAAGTGATTCACTCAGGATCACATGAGGACCAGTTCTGACCCGATCTTTGATCTTTAAAGGTTTCTCGTTACAGTTGTTTTCATGAGCACCCTGCTGCATTGGTGTTGTTTCCTTCTAAACTCACATTGTCTTTAATAGTTCAGTCCTTTCAGATTTGATAACAGTAGCCCTGTCAGTAATGAGATGTCACTGACACAGTGGCCACAGAGAATGTGCTGAAGATGGGTTGTACTCTGCCCTCATTCCCCTTTTGCCATTACATGAACATCATCACAGGTGCTCAAATTTCAGTTTCAAATTCCACCACCTCTGAAACGCACTCGCTCTCCTCTGCCTTCCAGGTCTATCAACCCTCAGCTCGCCCGTATTACCTGTGCTTTCTGAACAGCACTGGCAACGAGTGCGAGCAATGATGTCTGTGTTGTAGCTCTGTTTAACTTCTGCCAGCTGTGCTCGCCAAGATGCGCTACAAGTGCATCAACTGCGCAAAATGGGAGTGAACTTGTATTGTGAATAAAGAATGGGATTATAAGATTTAAAAATCATTGCACTCTATTGTTATTTATATTTTACACAGAGTCCCAGATTTGGGGAAATTTGGGTTGTAATTAAAGTGCAACATGTTTGCCATGAAATGAGGAAGAGACAGCTTACAAGTGTTAATGTACTTGTGTAGGCAAACATACTTGGATGTCTATAGGCAGATGTAGCTACGTGGGATTTGCTATTGTGGTTATTGCCTGTGTGTGAACCTTTTAAATGTTGGCTGGGCTTTTAATATGATCAGTATTTGTACCAGAAGTGAAGACTTAAACCTACAATAGATAGATTGGTCCAAAAAGTCAGACAGAGAGTTTGTTCTCAATTATCTCTGAAATTTACTAACTCTGGAACTTTTAAATTATTTTAGATAGTGATCTCAGTTTTTAACTTGTTAATAAGGTTTCCAAAACAGCTTTCTTCCACTTGAAAAAGTCAAAAGTAAGAAAATTCTAATCCCATACTGTGAAACTGGCCCATGCCTTCATAACAAGCAGGCCCCAGTATTGAGGTGACGTCATTGACTGCCTTTAAAACCCTTCTATTAGTTTATAAAGCACTCAGGACATCTCTGACTTGCAGGTTATCAGGTGCAGATATTTTAACTGATCCCAGAATTAGATCTAAGTGCTGAGGGTGCTTTCAGGTAATGTGGTCCTGCTCTTTGGAAGAAGCTGCCTTCTGACCTGAGGTTAGTTACAACTGTGTCTACGTTTAAAAAAAAGGGAGTGGAGTGTGGAGGAGTAATCCGAGCAAATAAAGAGTGAAATCTGGAGCAAATCGGCCGAGTTTTAGACTCGAGCAGTAGAGCTGAGAAAGGCTACAGGGAGACCAGAGTGGACGGCAGATGATGAACTTTATTTCCTTTTTTACTATAATAAATTTACTCAACATGTTTCTTATTTTGTCATAGTGAACTTACATAGTGAGGTCAGTTTTAAAATTACTGGTTCAATCTGTTTCACAGTGAGTGCTCTGTTGTTGTACCTTCTTTATTTTAGCGCAGCTAAATGCGACTTTATTTTTCACGTTTTCCATTATCCAATTATTCTACATTAATAAAATTATTGTTTATGTTGATTCTTGCACCCATTGTTTATTAGTAAAATATATTTCACCATTCTGTTTTGTAATTAAATGACATGTATCATTTGTAAAACTAATAAAACACTTATGAATTCCTCTTAAATACTTATTTTGCCAAATCCTGCTTATATTTAGAAGAAGTAGAAGGAAAAACTTACAACTTCTTTAAGAAATGACTTCTTTGCTATTCCTGCTGTTTCTGCAGGACAGGAGCTACCGTTAGCCTAGCCTAGCCTAGTGCTAGCCACTACGTGCTTCCAGTTTTTTATGCAGTTGCTGACTTACTTCCTCTTTTTCTTAAATCGGATCTAGTGCAGGAAAATTCCAGCCCAGGCAGGCTGGTGCCAGCAATGAAAGAAAGATTTATAGGCAACCAGTCTAAACTCTGATGGTGTCATTTTCTGTGGTTATTATGAAGAATATACTCCATAAATTTAATAATAAAACGTTAAAGCAAAAATTCTATTTAATGTCTCTCGTAATTAACATTAAACTGTAAATCTTCTTCCAATAAAACCCCTAACTTTCCTGAATGCAAGCCTTGGAGAGGAAGAGTGTGTCTGTGTGTGCTTCCCAGAAAAGAAAAGAGAAAGTTTTTACTATCTCACACAGCTCCTGACAATGAATAATGATCAATACTTTGACCTTAGTTGTTACTCCCTGAAGGGTAGCTGCTGCACCAGAGGGAGTCAGTATTAAAACTTATACTCTTCACACCAGCATGTCAGTGTCCACACGCTACTTCTGAGTGTGTGTGTGCAGAGATTCTTAGTTCCTCACTTCTGGCATCTCGCAGAACAAGCACAGATGAAGTGAATACAGAGCAGATAAGATGGTGCATGAGGGGAGCAGCGAGCACAGCGACTGAGAATCAGAGAAAGAAACAGAGCTGAGTGTCTGAGAGATTGCCTTTGATCCCCTCGTCCCCTCGCAAGACTTTGGTTTATCATTCATTCAAGAGCGGTTCGCCTGTCCTCTCTTCACGCTCAGCAACATAAACAGAAGTCACCCGGACTCACACACACAAACACACGCGTGCATCTTTTCCTCCTTATCTCTTAAATCACATCGTACCCACTGAAGCAGGCTTACATTAAGGATTGATGTCGTAGTAGCTCCTGAACTGGGCCTGCCAATAAGAGCTCCTGACACATAATCAGAGGTGACAGATGAGGCAGGTGAGGAAGGGCAGGGTGGGGGGGAGACAAGGAAACAGACAGGGGGAGTAATTAGGAGAGGCATGCAATGCTGGAAAGAGGGGGTGCGGGAAGCAGAGGTATGAATGAAATAGAGCGTCGAGGGCTTAAAGATAGGGGCAAAAGAGGAAGCGCAAGCAAGAGATACGTGCACGCGAGTGGCAGAGCTTTGATGAAAGCAGTCAACTGCTGTGCTGACAGTTTAATGAAAACAATAATAGACCAGCTTTTTTCACGCCTTTTAAATTATCTTTTGATCTTTCTTCCTCGATCACACTGCAAGTCAAGTCATCCCCCACTTTTTTACAGACTGAAATACCTCAACGGCTGCTAGACAGTGCCATGAAATTTTGATCCCCTGAGTTTTACGTGGGTCCACAATGAAGTCTGCAATATTTTTTGCAGACAATCATGTTTCCCATAGGATGATCTGCAACGAGCTTTTGAAGATAAACGGCTGTGTGAGTATACTCAGTTTCTATTTCTCTCTTCCACCTTTAGTCCTCTTTCTGTTTTTCATTTCCCCAGCATCCCCACTTCATTTTCTCAGTTGTACGTCCACGTCATCGCTTCTCTCCTAGGTAGCATTTGGTATCAAATAAAGTTTCTTCTTTGTTTCTTTTTTGTTGTTCTTTTTCTTTTTGAGAAATATTTGTATCTTTCTCTCTCTCACAGTTGGATGTTGGCACCTGTCAGTTTTCTTGAGATCTATGATTGAGTTTCTCATTTCATTATTACGCCACTTTCCATTCATGCGAGACGAGACAGAGTCAGATGCTGTGCCTCAATGGGCATGTGTTTCTTTGCATCTCAAGTAGCTACTGAATGCGTTGCATCAGTGAGACGGCAAACAGTCAAATTCAGAACAAGGTTATGTCCAAAATCATTACGTCCTTCATTACTTCCTGTCCCCTGCTGAAGTTCTATGAGTTCTATTTGTTGGTTCATCTGAAAAAGAGAAAACATTGATTTTTGTTTTTTATGAATACAAAATACACTGAGTGTATTTTACAGCCAAGTTAGAAGTTAGTAGCAAGTTGGAAGCCAGTTGGAAGTTGGTTTCCATTTAAAGATTTAATGCTTTGCCTGAAGTATTTCTCTCTCATTTCCTTTCATCCATCCATTTTCTGCCACTTAACCAAGTCTGGGTCAGGGGGTGGGAGTAAAAACAGAGATACCCAAACTTCCCTGTTCACACTTCCTCCACCTTGGAATCCGAGGGGACATCAAGGTGCTCCATAGCCAGTTTCACAGTGCCATCTACTTGGGGGCCTCCTCCATCTTAGTCAGATACCTCAGATCCACCTCAAATGGTTTCCTTTGATGTGGAGATATCCTGGCTTTAGCAGGGCCCCTCCTAGATGGGTGAGCTCCTCACCATATCTACTAAGAGAGAGCCACCCTTCAGCAGAAACTTCCTTCTTCTGCTTTTATCAGCAGTCTCATTCTTTTGGTCACTAACCCCCTTGTGGGCATAGGTGGGGTTAGGGATTGGAAGGTCAGGGGTTTGAATCCACTGAGCGGCTACCCTGAAGTACCCTTGAGCAAGGTACCGTCTCTACACACTGCTCCCTGGGTGCTGGGGTTAAATGCAAAGAACTACAGAATTTCCCACGTGTGGGACTATAAGGGGTTTAAAATAAAGAAAAATTTAATTAAAAAAAAAAAAGTAGATCGACCACTAAATCAACAGCTTTAACGTCACACTCAGCTTTCTCTTCACCACAGTAGAGTGATGATGATTAAATCCATAAGATAAAAAAACATAGAGATGTTAACAATTGCTCTGTGTGTGATAATCCTTCTCCAAAGTTTGGCCCACACACATGAAGGAAACAGGGTAGATAAAGACATTTAGCATTTTTCTGATAGTACCTACTTGGTTCGGTTCAGCACGATTCGACTCGGTCTCTGGGGATTTCCTCATACCAGGTACTGTTTTAGGATCTACTCGTACGGGGTTGTAAGAGATCTGATGTCACCGATTGGCGAGTCAGTGACATCACTAGATGACTCAATAGACTCCTCCATTGTTCTGGGTAATATAAAAATGACCTCACAGTACTTTTGGCCATGTTGCTATAACAACCCCACGCACATTAGGTGGTACTCAAGTCGAGTCAAGCTGCGTCGACTCAAGTTGAGTAGGTACTAATGGAAAAGGGCTAATATACATTAGTATTTATTCCATTATAGTAAGATGTAAGGCAATAATTAATTAAACTTAATAAATAGTCATTTTACTGTTAACCAACAGTGAGGCTCTGCAGATGAGTCGAAGGGGCCACAGAAAACAGGCAAGTATGCTGATGTCTACTCAGACTCCCTGATGATGTCGGCTCAGTGCTGTACTGCACATTTGGATATCAATACCAAATAAATAAAGGGCTAGTAACGCCGATATCAATACAGATACTTTTAACTTCTAAAGGCAGCTTATGTGTAGGAGAAAATTGCCAAAAATTGTTAATTTAACACAATTCAGTGGGCTACATACTCAACTCAGAGTATAGAAACAAAGCATTGATCATACTGTGCTAGTATTGATTCAATACCAGTTCCAGCGTTGGTATCAAAATTATCAATATTTGCATAGATCCGCCCACCTCTACCACTCAGATCCAAACAGACCCCAGAGGACCAGCAGATGTGGAAACTTCTTAAAGGACTTGGTTATAAATGTAAGTCCCATGTGAAAATGACACTTAAAAGTGATCCCAAAAATAAGTGTGCAACATCGATCCCACCTGCCTCTTAATGTTGGATTCTTCAGTTCTTCCAAATATCCTTTGTTTGATATGGTTGAAAAGCCAGTAGGATCGCCTAGTCGGAGGACTTTTTGGTGGAATAACGTCACTGCATCAGTGAATCTCTGCCAGCTCTGCCAATTTTAAAAGTGCTTTTTTTTCCCCCAGAGTTTATAAAGGAGGGAGGAGAGGAGGCATGTTGAAGTAACTCTAAATCAGTGTTATGATATCATCTATTGGGATTGGAGCCATTTTCAGCAGCAGAGTGAAAAGGTAGCAATACAACAAGGCTTTCCTGTATGTACACTCTCTGAGTCTTTGCTTCCACGTTTTCTTTTTTAATTTTATTTGCCTCATTTGTCTACGTGACTCCTCTCCATCCCCTTGAAGCTGCAGAAACAATGTGGCCCTGCAACCTAAATTAACACTCTAATCTATCTCTCTGGCTCTCCATCCATCTCTTCCCTTTCATTTAGCCTTTATCCTTTCCCTCAATCTTCCCCTCTCTCTTTCTCTCTCTTTCCCTTTCATCTCCACTATTCCCACCCATAGTTTTCCACTTTCCTTTCCTGGAAGTGGCACACATACGTGGTCTCATATGTGCATTTTGAATTCCCCCATTCTCTCGCCCCTAAATCCCCTAAACTTCCTCTCTATTTTTTTCTCCTTTCACACACCCGTCCCCCTCGAGATCATTTGGCCACAGCAAATGGGCCATTATATTCCAGGTGCACTGCATTGACCACAGGAGGACCTGGATACAGCTCACACAAAACATGCACACACATACACAAACGCACACACGCACATCTGCGATGAGCAGCCAATGGCCCAATCATTGCACCAACAGTTCTGTGCCCAGCATTTCCTCTTCTTCCTTTCCTCTCTTTCCAGGAAGACTATCTGTCATGTTTTGCCAGTCAGCCTGCGTTAGAATAGCCGAATCAAACATAGAGTCATTCTGTGTCTTGAGAAATTGACTTATAATCCATGAATATGTAGGTGAACACACCGACGTGGAGGTACA
This sequence comes from Simochromis diagramma, assembly GCF_900408965.1. Lineage (NCBI taxonomy): Eukaryota > Metazoa > Chordata > Actinopteri > Cichliformes > Cichlidae > Simochromis > Simochromis diagramma. The sequence continues at coordinate 3,490,160 of NW_024387326.1, read as the reverse complement.
AATGTATACCTGCAACATATCATATAAATGTACACACACAGTCAAACTTGGTACAGTCCCCCTTGAGATTTTTGACTCTGTGTGATAAATGTGTTTTCCATGCCATCGTCCCAACTGTTGCCAAGCCGTTACTCTCGCCTTCTCTCTTTTCTTCTAATTCCAAATGGATTAATTCATCTAGCTCATTAAATAGACAACAGCATCAATACTGTGCTGTCATAATTTTGCCTCTAGGCTCAATGAGGTGTAAAAATGGCTATTATAACTTGTTGGGGAAGACAGAAGAGTCACTGTATTTGGATGGAAGTGTCTGAATGGGAGTAATCTTTCATGGTAGAAATCAGTAAGACATTTGCAACCGCCAAGGAGAATTTCTGAATTAATTACTTTTTGGATTGATATTTGTGTGAGCCTCACTTGTGGGACAGATTCATGCGGTTTCTGCATTTATCAACAAAATGCCACCATTGTTAACAATTTAAATCAGGGAAAGTAGATAAGAGGTTTATGGAATGTGAAAGAAGTCGGGAAAACAATGTGGGGAAAATAAATTATATGTCTCATTTATCTAGTTTTAACCTCTGATAAGCAATAGTTTTGGCCCTTATGGGGAGTCTTTTGCTACTTATGACGAAATGATTGCACAATCACTGCAAATTATGGTTAAGTTTCAGGTGCAGTGCTTGAACTGGCATCATTTCTGCTATTATGTATCAATGAGTGTAACCAGTGAGATGCTCTCCTCTGTCGAAGAAACAGATATTCATCTGAGGGTGTGTTGAGCTGCAGACACGGTAAAGTGGAAGAAGTTTATTCTTCTTGTTGTATAACACTCTCAATCAAATAACAGAGGCTTAAAAAAAGACTAGCTATTTGAACCCATGGCACTACACATGCTATTGCAAATCCGTCTGCAGAGATAAATAGAACTTCAATGCGGCTGCACTAACTTTATGTTTTAACCCTCTGGGTTAAAATTGTTCTCCCAAGTCATGCAATCATAGAACAAAGGAAATTTGTCTCCCTCTAAAATAAGGTCTTCCTTCCCCTTCTCCTTTTTCAAAATGGTGGTTCAGTGGTTAGCACTGTTGCCTCACAGCAAGAAGGTCTGGAGCTGACTCCACCATCTGGCAGGGCTCTTTCTCTGTGGAGTTTGCATTTTCTTTCTGGGTACTCAAGCTTCCTTCCACAGTCCAAGACAGTTAATGTGAGTGCAGGTAGTCTGTCTGCCTGTCTTTGTTAGACCTGTGTTGAATTGTCTCTCGACCAATGGATGAATGAATGGATGAGTATAGACCTGAATGTTTGGACATTGTGTGTGGTGTACCACAAGGTTCAGTGTTAGGGCCAAATTAAATGTATATTAATTACAATTCTGTAATTCGGTCTGTCATAGTGAAGAAAGAGCTGAGCAGAAAAGCAAAGCTGCTGAATTACTAGTTGAGCTACATCCTTTCCTTCACCTATGATCACAAGCTCTGGGTGGTGATCAAAAGAACGAGATCATAGATACAAGCAGCAGGAATGAACTTTATCCAAAGGGTGGCTGGCCTGTCCCTTAACAATAGGGTGAGGACTTCAGTCACTCAACAGGGACTCAGAGCAGAGCTGCTACTTCACCACATTCAATTGAGCCATTTGATGTTGTTTAGGCATCCGTTTAGGATTCTACCTGGGTGAGGTGTTCAGGGCATGTCCCACTGGAAAGAGGCCCCGGGCCAGACGCAGGACATGCTGGAGAGATTATATCTCTCGGCTAGCCTGTTCCCCCAGGTAAGCTGGAAGAGGGAGATCTGAGTTTTTGTGCTTAGGCCCCCAGGACCTAGCTAAGAAGAAGATAATGGATGGATGGATTTGCCACTATAATCCAAAAGATAATTGTTATTAACATCTGCACTCTCTTAGATTTGCTTTTTGCATTTTATGTTCATATAAGAAAAGTATAAGAAGTATATGAAGTAAGATGCCCATACAAAAAAGACGTTGCATCTGTCACGATGGCGATGACAGTGATTAACCTCCTAAGACCCAAACTCTTCCATGGCATGCATTTTTAATTTCTCTTTGATATTTGGGCTGATTGGGACCTGATGAATGTAAAAACAAAGAATCACCAGATGTTTTTTTAACCTAATTTTTGTTTCTAAGAAAAAAGAGAGCCACATATGAGGATATTTGTTTAAAATTTTGATAGAACAGTAGCAGTATAATGTTCTCATAAGTAGATATCAGGCCCTTGTAGAGCAAAATTGAGTATTTTGGTCTAAATAACCCAAAATGTCATGTCCACATATGTGGACGCCAGGTCCTGGGAGGTTAAGTCAGACTTTGCACAAAAAGGAAAAAAAGCTGGATTTGTTTGTGGGTTGCAAAGCTGCTTGCAGACGTGCAACAAATTAAGGCAGACTTAAGTCTAGATTACACCTGCCTAGATTAATAATATTAATAAAATAATATATGATTAAATAGTAACATTTTATCAATATTATTAATATATGAATAATGATACATGAAAAATGTATGATTAAATAGTAATAAGGCAGCACGATGGTTAGCACTGTTGCCACACAGCAAGAAGGTCCTGAGTTCAATTCCACCATCAGGCCAGGCTCTTTCTGTGTGGAGTTTGCATGTTCTCCCCGTGTTTGTGTGGGTTCCTCCCACAGTCCAAAGACATGCAGTTAGTGGGGATAGGTTAACTGATCAATCTAAATTGCCCATAGGAATGAATGTGAGTGCGAATGGTTGTCTGTCTCTGTGTGTTAGCCCTGCGACAGACTAGCGACCTGTCCAGGGTGTACCCCGCCTATCGCCCTATGACAGCTGGGATAGGCTCCAGCTGACCACGACGCTGAAAAGGATAAGCAGAAGCAAATGAATGAATGGATGGATGGATAAATAGTAATAATACACAACAGTTGAGTAGTCATTCCTGACCTGTCTCTGTAGTGTCACTAAAGCAGTCAGAATAAACTGACAGACTCATCTTCTGAATTTACATGGAATCTTATATAGTGTGCCCTGTGTTAAATATGTCCATTGCAAGGACAGAAGGGTATCACATGAACCATCAGCACATTATGGCTGCCTGTTATCAGCTTATCCTGCAGTTTCTAAATCCAAAGTGGATCTGATTATTTTTTTTGGCTTGTATGAACTAAAACCATCCTCAAGTTGAGGGAGTGTTGAAGCATTCCCAACATGTGCTAAGCTAGTCTTATATCTACAGTGCATTGCCTCTGCTGAGTAAAAGTCAACTGACTGTCCACCAGTGTGTTACGCAAAAAAAAAAACCAATGAAAAAATAGAAAATCAGTTATGCTGCATTTTATACAAACTGTGCTTTAACTGTCTACATCATCTAGCTATCAGCTTCTCTGTATTTGAGTTCTGCGAGCAGCGGCTGGGTGATACAGATAAAGAATGACAAAAGACTTTGTCATACATGCTGATGTGTTCACTGTTACTGTCCATGACCCCTGAACACCAACCCCCACCTGCCAACACCAATTTTATGACTGTTACATGATACGTAGTAAAGCAAAAAGGAAAAAACTCTAAAGGTAACAACCTTAATGAAAACAAAACAAATTGATAGATAGCTAAAAGAATGATAAGCGGATTATAACATGCACTTCCCCAAGATCATTCCTATAGCTCGGATGACCTTGGCTTTGACGGGGGAATCTGTGTTTTTTAGTTGTCTCTGTGATCAGTGTCACCATCTCCCCTCCTCTGTCTCTGTACTGCAATGCCTCGTCCTTTTTACTGTCTTGTTCACTTGTTTTATTCAGCGGCATTACAAGACAAAGACCCCGGAGGTCCGGATGCAGCCAAAACACATATGCACCCACACACACGCACACACATTTTAACAGAGTTAAAAATCCAACCATGTATTTTCCTCTTATAGAGTATGAAGTCTGCACATGCATGCATAATTTACAGTCAAGACACAAATACGAAGAGACATACAAGCACACACTCGTAAGTGACCCAGACAAGCCACTGACTGCAAGAGTTAAATCACTGTCATTGCATGACAAAGTTCAAGAAGCAGGTCTTCTGAGATTAATCTCTCTCCCACGTTTGCAAACAGCTCTAACCGACGTAATCAGAGTACATTCAGAAAGTTTTTAGACCCTTTCAAGCTTCCTACATTCCCAGCTTTTTTTGTCTTGTGTCTATTCTACAGCCCTTACATGTCTGTGAAAATCACCACAAATAAACTTTACTTCCATACTTGCTTACATTTTTGGTATCATTCAGATAAAGTGAAGCAATTGGCAGATTGCAGACAGATGGCCTCACGTTTGACACTAGAATACTTTGATGTACAGAGGAGCTCACGTTTGACTCAGTAGCTGCAAGATGCCCAGTTTCCTGGGGCTGCAGAACAAGGCCAGATCATCACCCCTCCACCACCGTGCTTGACAGTTGGTATGAGGTGTTTTTGCTGGCATGCTGTGTTTAGTTTCCAAATGTGGAGCTGTGCATTTAGGCCCGAAATCTCCACTTTGGTCTTGCCTGTTCAAAGAACATTGTGATTTGTTCAGACCCAACTTTGCTAACCTAAGCCATGCTATCATGTTCATTTTAGAGACAAGAGGCAGCCCCAGCTCCAAACAAGCCATACTTCTTCAGTTTTTATCTAATTACACTATCATGAACTTTAACACGCTAACTGAGGCCTGTAGAGTCTGAGATGCAGCTCTTGTGTTGTTATCCATTTCTCTGTGCATTGTACCGTCTGACCTTGGAGGGATTTTCCTGAGAGGTTCTGGAAAGACTGTGGTGTGTGTGTGTTAACACACCTGAATCCTCCCAGTGCAGCAAACTGAGAAAACTTCTCCTTTTACAGAGGTGCTCACACTTGCTGCTGCTCAATTAATCAAGTGAATTTGATTGTCAGCATCTAGCTGCTACTTGCCCTCTTAATTCCTATGGAAGTAGTAAAGGTGGACTTAGTTTTTCTGAAGACTGCATACAGTCTTTTTCATATGACTGTAGCTTAAAACAACTTTATCGGTAATGGCAGCCTCCGGTCTTTCTGGGAACGATTCTGCGGTCTTTTATGATATGAGTATTTTTTCTTTGTTTACTTTGATTCTTCATGGCAGAAATGTAAAAGTGCACTATACATCATGCTGCTATCGCACACTGTGTGGCATTGATGGATATGGCTGATGAAGCCATTTAAAAAAAGCGAAACCAGGTGGAGGAGTGTTTACTGTGACCTTCAACTGAACGATTCACAGTGAAAACCCACTTCTATCTATCTCCGATTGTGTCAGTGAATATTAGAGAGGCTTGATTAGTTTAATGTAGTGTTGTTAAAGGCAGGTGTGTGCACACACACACAGACACACACACACACACACACACACTGAAAATACTGCAGTCCTCGTCATGCCTCGCTGGCTCACAGCAGCGTGATGTAAGGGTCCTTTTTTTTCCCTTGGCTCCTTTAAAGTGATGGAGTCCAGTTTGGCCGGGCTTTGTGCAGGAAAAACCTTTAATCAAATGAGACAGACGTTGAATGCGCCACAGAGTTTGTGTGCATACTAGCTGGTGTGGCACTTAGGGCAACACAACACAAATATGGTTTGAGTCGTGACTAACTAGGGTCAGGGGGAGTCATGAGAGACGTGTCTCTTTTTTTACTCATGCAGACACAGACCTCTTCCAGGCACTTGGCCTTCATGGTTATACAGACATAAAAAAAATATAAAGCACAGTCACACAAACAAAAAGCATCCCCGGCCTTTGGGTCCTGATTCCCCTCTTCATCCGTCTGCCTGTTCCCCTTTGTTTCCTCTGACGTTGGTGAGGAAAAACGGGAAGAGACAGCTTCGGTGAAACATTGCGAGACGTCCGTCCAGCGGACAGAGCGAGAGATCCATTGGCGTGAGTGGCAGCAGACCCCTTTCTGATGATTTTAATGAAGGTTGATGGACTCTGAGACCTGACTCACTGCATACTGTCCGTGATGTGCGCAGGACAACCCTGCCTTACCGAGAGTTATGGCTTGCTGCATGAGTGCCACGGTCTGTATATCACGACTCTTGTCCTTGTCGGTAAGGAGCAGTCCCTTTCAGCGTCCTGCTCAAAAGCACTTCAGGCAGATGCTTGTTCATGCAGAAAAACTATGCACTGTGTCATGCTGCAGTGCCCTGGAGGACTAAGCAAAGCAGGGGTGAGGGTAAACTGAAACGGGCACTTTGCTGGATTTTCCATTTGGAGTTCAGTTTACCCATCCAGTGAAAAGACATGCAGAAATGTGCACTTCTTTAGGCTCTGTGGCCTAACCCGAAAGCTTGGTTAAGTAGTCAGGTACGCATTATGACAAAATCAACGGCCATTATTATTAAATAACTTTTGATTGTTTCTCAGGTAGACGCTGAGAAATCAAAGCCCTGTTAAACAATATTTTGCATCTGAGCATTAAGAATCAACGCACCGACTGCAGCTCTGTGCAGTTTTCCCAACATTTTGGCAGCAATTCGCGCCGTAGGCCGGAGCAGACAGTTGAATTCTTTGAAGTCTGTCCAGCCCGTGTTGGTCCAGCTGCCCAGCTTTCACGGAGCACCTCCTATCTGCATTTTGCCTTTTCGTCTTTGTATCGTTCTTCATTGTCGCTAACTGCTCACACATCCTCCATTTACCTATACTTTTCTCTCCCACCCCACCTCACCTCCTCTTCACTTCTTTGTCCGCTTGTTGTTTTTTCTTGTCTGACGAGTTGCTTTAACGCCTTGCGGCCACCTCTTTTTTAGCTTTGGTTGGACACTTTCACTCAAACTCTCATTCTCCTCAGCATTAAAGAAAGAAAAACACAATTTGTATTCCGGGCCATGTCTGTGATGTGAGTGAACAGAGAGGGGGAAGGAGAGACAGGGAGGAGGGCAGCGAGGAGAGGAGGGCTTGTTAAAGTCACAGTTTGATGACTGGTTAAATGTATTTGACATAAAGGCAGGTGTCTGGGGGCATTCGCCCACATTGGTAGACTGATTTTTTTCTTTTTTCTTTTGGTTTTATTTTAAAGAGGGAATTTGACCTTGAGTCAGCAAAGTGGCATGCTCTGACGCCAGAGAAGGTACTACAATGCACCATCACTCACTTCCTAACATAACAATAGCTTGACTTTACTGCAGCGAGGAGAAATTAGAAATGCATTTTGCAGAATGTTATAATTCTGCCTGATTTTGTGCATCATTACACAGGTGATTTGTATATTGACACACAAGTCTGCATTGCGCTTGAGTTTGCCCTTTTGTGGGGTTTTTTTTTTCCTAAATATAGACTCCCAGTGTATCCTCACAGTTGGATAATGATGCAGTTAGAGGGGTGAGAGAGGGAGAAGGATGGCTATCCACACACGTGGCAAGTCAAGTGCTCAACAGTAGACTTTTTAGATGCTGGTGGCACGGTGTGTTTGGATGCATTTGAATTTGTACCTCCATGACTGAGCAATATTCCCCTGCACGAATGAGTTTACGCATGGATGCCCGTTTATACATGTTACCCTGTATCCTACCCTGGCAGCGATGCCTGGTCAGCAGCTGACACCCCCCACACACACACGTAAACCTCCCACCCCATCACTGACAGCAGCTCCTGCAGTGCTGCAAGAAGGGAAAAAGATGGGGCAGCAGAGCTCCACTGACCTTGCAGCAGAAAACCCAAACAGTTCCAACAATACTAGCACACCCTCGACTGCTCACACGCTAAAGCGCTCTTGGGACGGCGCACACACAGCTCTCACCCCTCGCATCTCTTTGTGCTCATTCAGACACTCGGTCTACACTTTGGAATCACCTCAGGCCTGTTTGCCAGCCCCAGCCTTCTTACAAAGCATGAGGAAATGGACAAGACAGAAAATGTGCCCGAGGCTGGTGGTTGAGGACAGAATACGCGCGTTCCCATATACTGAAGCAAATGTGCATTCATTTATAAAGCGACAAGAGACAGAGAGTGAAACTGAGTTCTACCCGCAGGGAGGGAAATCAATAAACACGCACACACCGAGTTTTACACAGTTCTATGCATGCGTTAGCGTGCACTACAAAGTGCATTATGAATGTATGTAATGCCCATACACACGCTTGAAATAGAAAGCAAAAAACATCCTCAGCCCCAACTTCCCCTGCAGCTGGTAAAAGTCAGATAAAAGTTCCTCCTTTTTCCACTCTCTCTCTCTCTCTCCAGACTCTCTATCCCCACTTTCAGGTGGAGCTGTGGATCACCCCTCCTTGTTAGACCTGGTTGTGGGCGGAGCCTTCATTTTTGGGCACTTGCCTCCTCTCTAGGGCTGCGCAATACTGCAAATTCTGGAATCGATCAGATACCAAGTAAATGCAGGGCCAAGATTGTTAATACAAATAAAGATACTTTTAACCTATAAAGCCATTTTTTTATAGTGGAGAGCAGTGTGTCATAATTTATGAGACGAATCATCATTAATTTGCAAATTCTGAACACATTTTACTTTCCACAATAATTAGTTAACAGAACAAAACACACCTTTTAGCTTTTTACTACTTTTTGAATCTGGGTTTTTTGGAGACCTAGAATTTAAATCAGTGCTTTGGCACAAATATAAATGCGATGCTAATACCAGCGTCGGTAGTGATACTGTTGAGAGCTAAATCGATCCGGTCACCTCTGCTCTCTCAGGTTTTTTTCTTTTGTTTAAGTTAGAAATACTGAACCATTGTTCAGCTCCTTTGATTCCTGTCTCATTAAGAACATTGTTTCACACATCCAGTTCCACTCACCTGAGCTTCCCTGCCATCCACGCCACCTGTGACGAGTTACACTTACCTGCCTGCCCGCTCTCCACCCTCCTGAAAACCTATCCATCTGCCAGCTTCCCACTCTGAATCAGCTGCTCAAGAAACTAAAAAGGTCTTAGAGTTTAATTGCAAAATCTGCAAGATCATCTCTGACTCACCTTGGCCATCACTAATCACTCCCCTCCTCTCTGGCAGAGCCTCCTATCCTGTGCCTTTAGAGAAACCTCCACCTGCCAGTATCACTTACCTGCCCATAAATTACACTTTTTATCATTGCAATAAAACCGGTGAAACTGCAGTCGGTTTCCAAGTCCTGCCTTTTGAGTCCAGTCCTTGGTTAAATATGACAAAACCATTGTTTCTCTTCAACCTAGTGCCTCTTACTGATAATACCACAGGCCTCAGGCTTGTGTCGCCAGATTGAATATGACAGGGAAGTGAATGGGTTTCAGGAACAAGTGCATTATGGCATGAACGCTGTCAGAGAGAGTTTTTGTCTGTTTTGGGGCTTTGTTAATCCTGCTGGGAAAACACTGCTGTATTTAAAGCCTAGAAATATATTTGTCTTTAATTAAAAGGCAGGTCTGTTTCAAATGCATCGCATAAAGCCAAATGGTGTTTTAGTTAGGTATCACACAAAGTAGAACAGGGCTTGGCAAAGGCAATTAATTAACTATAATGAAATTTTACTTTGTAAAAGGGGGCTCCACCAATTTTACACATCAAAGTCAACGTGCAGGATGTGACAACGTGTACTCAGCACACTCACCAGCATTTTGTCAGAAGTCACTGGCATTAAGAGGAATGCACAAAGATTCATGTTTGTCAGCCAAAACACAGCGGTTCATATCCCATTTGAGAGCTTTGTGCTTTGTTCTTTGTTCCAGTTTTTTACTTTTTTTCAGTTTTATTTGAATTTAGCTTTCATTTGCTCTTTATACACCCAAACTACTGAGCCAGCTTTCATTTTAATTGCTGGTTTGGGTTAATAATATTACGCCCCATGTTAACAGATGACTTAACAGTGTCATAGGACCTCATTGACTAGCCTGTGCTTAAATATTGCATATGACCAATTCACACACAAATCCAGGATTAAACTCCTGCATTTGTTTGCACTCTGCAAACAGATATAGAGACCCTCGGGTCATGCGTACACACAAATGACAAAGGCCAAGCGTAAATCCGCACTCTTAAACTAAACTATATTAATAGATTTTTGTGGGTCATTCTTAATGCTTTAAAACAAAACAAGGCCAACCGTTAGTCCTATGGTTCACTATCAATACAGAATTAAATTACATGTAAAATTTAACATGACATATTCTACTAGGCAGCACTTTCACTACTAGATGTGACCAATAGGAAGACAAAAATAAACATGAGTTGGTTTTCAAACTTTCAAACTGTTTCCTCATAACCTCATAATTGCCATTTCCTGACACATCAGGTGCTCTTTTTTCCTCCGCCTGCTTCCTTCTTTTCCTTAAACTTGTTTTCTTTTCACATGAAGTTTGATGCCAGATGTTTTGGGTTTTTTGCGTCTCTCAGAGGAGGCACAATTTTCACAATGCTGGTTATTGCTGGGGGTTTTTTGAACAGCCAGGCTTACTGCTTTGCTGACAACCTCAACCTCAAGGTCAGTAAGAGAAATGGGGTCCTGGTTGAAGGTAGATTTCAGATACCAATTTAGATGTATGCACATGAAGGCCAAGAACAGCACTGGTAAGTGTACACGTTTCATCACTTCAGTGGAACTTGCATGTGCACTTACTTTAGAGAGGAATGTAAGAACATTTCTATGAACATATTCATGAATATTAGGGTCACATTTAGCCACACTAAGCCATCCATCCCATCCATTCGCTTCCGCTTATCCTTTTCAGGGTCGCGGGGGGCGCTGGAGCCTATCCCAGCTGTCATAGGGCGAGAGGCAGGGTACACCCTGGACAGGTCGCCAGTCTGCCGCAGGGCCAACACACAGGGACAGACAACCATTCACACTCACATTCATTCGCACATTCACACCTAGTGACAATTTGGATTATCCAATTAACCTATCCCCACAAGCTGCATGTCTTTGGACGGTGGGAGGAAGCCGGAGTACCCGGAGGGAACCCACGTAAACACGGGGAGAACATGCAAACTCCACACAGAAAGACCACTAAGCCTCTGCGGTTAAATGTGAACCTCTCGACCAGGCTCATCGACAGTTATATTTCAGTATAAACCAGCAGGAAAGCAGGTGATAACACAGAGATGGTAGCAGGGAAGAGAGAAGGTGGATGATTGGATAAGGGTTTTGGATTAAACAGAATGTATCGTCAGGGAATTGGAAATGAAGGTCAGATGAAAGGGGAGGAAGGTAAGAGGAAGAAGTGATAAATGGAAACTTACGCACCATCAGCATCCTTGGCTTTATTCCTAAGGGGCCAGATGTGGCCTGGTATATGTTAACATTAAATGGGGATTGATGGATATTGTTCTAAATAAACAGGTCTTTACAAGGCCACAACTACTTTGTGGCAACACCATCTCTCCATTTAACTACTTTTTCTCCACATTAGAGAGTATTTGAGATCAGCTTTCATTGTGTTTATGCTGTTGGTGCTGTTGTTGTTTAATCAATGTGATGTTGATCTGCTAGATTTTGCTTTTCTTGAAGAAATAAGAAAGCCAGTTACTAAAATTACTTTTTATAGAAGGATGTGTAATAATAGCAAAGAAGCGGAAGTTCCACATTGCTGCTCATGTCGAGTCCTCATCATAACTTAGCTGTAATTTCCAAACTATTCGTTGAATCCAAAGTAGCATTTTTGTTTCATTTCAGCCTTATTATTGTGAAACCAGCCAGAACGTGCCTGAAATTTAAACCAATGACAAAGCTATATTTGAATAATTGCTGTGCATTTGTTGAACGGTGAATGTTTAACCTGAGGACTCACGGCATTCATATATATATATATGTGTGTGTGTGTGTGTGTCTGTGTGTGTGGGTGGGTGTGTGTAAGTGTGTGTGTGTGATAAGATTTGGCTCCCCATAGATGGAGGCTTTAAGTGACTTTGACAAAATAGGTCACATCATCATCCTATTAATGTTCCTTTTCTTAAAAAAGACCCAACTAAAATAATAAGAAAACTCTCAATCCAATTTTTGCTCACTCCTTCTCCCATCTGACCAACGGGTTGTTAATGATCTCATTTAAGAGGTCATGGGTACTCTAATTGGAAGTGGGCTGACTACTGTTTCTCTGGACTGACCTCTGTGACGGTCTAAAGTTAGCACAGACTTCGTGACCCCACTAAAAATAGTCAAGTTTCTCTCACCGACTGACCTTACAAGTCCACATCGACCCTTTTAATTGCTCAAATTACCTTTGGAGCTCCCTTAAGGAAAGCCTTCTTTGCCTTTGGAGAAATAGTGACTTTATGTGGATTTAGTGACATTACTTTGGATGGAGAAAAGCTACATGATGAGCTACACTGATAGAACAAAGAGGAAGAGGCCCTATATACGCCAAAACCATTAAAAGTAATGCAAGTTTCCAGTATTGCTGGGCAATTTGCCGCTTGTTGCACCATGCTGTTCACTCTGGTAGCATGTGACACCTTGACACAATCACACAGTGTGCAGCTGAGCACTGTCTGGCAGTAAACTGCGCACTGCCACAATCCCATCACTTATTCAAATATTAGCCAAACCGCAACATCTGATGCTTCGATACAAGCTGTTCATTCCAGCCTCATAAGTCTTTGTTAGGAGGTGGCTCTGTTCCAGCACCAGTGCAGTCCACACACAGTCACAGTGCCACACATATACGCACGCGGCAGCGTCTACACACGTGTGTCTGCAGGCCAGCACACCCAATAATAAGCTGTAAACAGGCAGCATTGGGCACGTTTTCTTTTAATGATCAGCCTGCGTATCACTGAAACCATCAAGCTCTCTCCCAACGCAACCGCCAAAAACAACATCTGTCCTTGACCTTGGCAAAGAAAACCCACCAGTGTATAGCGAGCTGCTCCGCCTATCACAGCCTTCTGTCGGGTCCATTATGATAACAGGGTCATTTGTTAATGTGTCTCTGTGCTGTGTAAATGCAACTGCTTAGTTTGTGGGTGCATTGGGGTATATGGGGGGTCTTTGTGTCACCTATGACTGGCCCAGCGTTACAGGCCCTGTTTCTGTGTATCCGTGTGCATTACACACTGGATAGGGGTGAGAATTTAAAAAATGGACATCAATTGTTCCTAAATGCCGAACCCCGGTTGACCTTTTTTCCATCTCTTCAGCAAAACCACGTGACTCCCTCTTCTTCAGTCATCTTTATTAAAATCTGTGTTTTAATTAACGCCGTTCAACGAGGGCCCTCTGAACAGGGGGTTAATTGTGCTTTTCGTGAAATCAGCTCAAATGCAAATTCTCTCTGCGTGACCTCTGTTCCGTTCCTTGGAATAGTGTTTTAATTATCCAGACAACCTCTTAAGAAACCGTGGTGACGGGGTAACCATATGGTCAGTAGTCAGGTCTCATCCTCGAGATACTGCGGATCACAGGAAGTGAAAGAATGTGGAGGATCAGTGGAAGAATGTTCGGATTTACAGATATTCAGGAAGTAAAGCACCAAAAATAAGGAACAATGATGATAGTGATGCTTAAAATAACAATAAAAAATAATAAATAAAGAAATGTCTAGAAGAAACGTCAATATACTGCTCACATTCTGACTATTGATTTCATGATGTTCTCTTATGTGCTATCCACACGCTTCCAGAAACAGCTACTCCACTATCCTTCCCTACTCAGCCCTCTGCCAATGGGCTTCCATCCTCCCTGCTCACATTAACAGTCATGTCTCCACAACATGTGCGCCGCAACAATGGGCAGCAGAGCACAAAAGATAGGCAAACGGTGATTTGCATTGTAGGCCAAAGCACATCCTCCTCAGCAATACGCAGGAAAAAATAAAACCCTGAACACAATCATCAGCAGCCATAAGTAGGCAGTAGGGTTTTTTTTAATTATTATGCATGGTTTCACTTGGATTCACTTGAAAAAATAAAGTTGTTGTAAACCAAAGAGCACTTTGATGTCAGTCATGTGTTTCCTGCTTCTTTGTCTGTTTGTACGGTAAAGATGTTAATGTCAGTTTGTCTGTGTATCAGTCCACCACTTTACCCGAGGCTGTAAAAGACGATAGAAAAGTATTGGATAGATTACCATGAAATGTATTACAGAGTTTTATAGCCACCACAGGATGAATCCTACTCATTTTGACCACACCCTCAATTTCCTGTCCCTCAATTTCCTGTCAATTTCCTGTTTAAAAAGTCAGTAGCGTAACATCATATCTAATAATATTTTAAGACTTCAAAGCCGATTTAGACAGCACATCAGCATCCATATTCTTGCTAATATAGTAATGGCATCATTCGTATATCCTGTGTGTAACCACACAATTGAGCACAGTCTTCTAAAACAAACTGTCACTGTTAAACAGGTAGCACCTCGTTCACACATTGTCAATATACACATAACTGCACTCGTTCATGTCCCAGTCATACTGTTAATGTGACGCATCAGCGCATTTGCTACCGAAGGTTTGGAATTTCTACACTGGTTCCCTGTGCCTCCCTAAATCAGCCTGTTCTTATTCCTGGGGCAACAATTAATGGTGTTTTATCAAAGCTGTTGGCTTGGCTCATTTAGCACAAGGTGTCCTTAAGCAGCGGAGCTTAACGCATGGCATTAGCGAGATGGGACTGTCGATCCCAGTTCGTGTTTCGTCAGGGTTACTGCTGTGAAGGAGCATTTTTTGTTACAGATCACAATCTTTTCATAACCTTAGAATAAGTTTTTAGCACCTAAACATAAACAAGTTTGTACCTCAAACTAGTCTGAGAGTCTTTAAAACAGAGACAATATTGCAATGACAGCAGTTGAAGAAACGTGGAATCGGACAAAATTGCATTACAGATATACTAGATATACTGTGCCGCAGTTTTCAAGACGTGTCCTTAAATGCGCATGCACATCATTGCTGTAGCTTCACACACACATACACACACAGACATATAATGATCCACACACCAATCTTTATTTTTCTTTCCCCTGTCACCCTCTTTTCATCTTCTTGTCCTGTCAAACACGGTGACATAAGAAAAACATTCACTCCCTCTTTTTGAAGCTGTTTCTCTCTCTCTAACACACACCCTGCAACCCCGTCTCATGGTTCCCTCCCACAGAGCATTATTTCCCACCTGGGTATTTCACACTCCGCAGGGCCCTGTGCTTTTTAATTCATTGAACTCTCATGAAATCCCAAGAAGATATGTTACCATGCACTGAGTCTGACTTTTATAGCTAATAGGGAAGTGGTGACAAAGTTTAATGGGGTTGTGTGATGTGTGAGTTTTAGGAGTGGAGAGAGAGCAAGAGGCAGATACAGAGGGCTGTATTTTCATATTATCCTTTTTCTTGAAATATTGGAGCAAAAAGAATGTTTTTATAGGTTAATGTCACTCTAAAATGGGGTTTTTTGGAGGGCCAATTCCTCATCTAGAGAAATTACCTGTGGTACACATCAGGGTCTGATCTGGGCCCTATTTTCTCTTCTCTTTTGTCTGCATATACACTTTTTGTATATGCAAATGACACAAAATTGTATGTCCCTATAATTTGTCTTGGTTTGTTTCATATCTCGAGCCTAAAGACGAAAACTGACATAATTATATATGTAGGTATTTTACATTCCACAGGGCTCTATGCAGGGCTGCCATGAAATCACAAAAATATATTCTACCATGCATCACATCTGACTTTTACATCTAATAGGGAAGTGGTCATAAATCATTTAGCGCAATTCAGTTTTATTTATATAATGCCAAATCATACGCAGATGACAAACATTTATATATCTCTTTGATAATTTGTAAGTGTCTCAGTCAAGCTGCAAAGTTATAATTTAAGGTAAAAAGCTAACTACCAGTGAAAAGACAATACTGTTTTATGTCTTTCGTCCAACTTTATAATGGATGGACTGGTGAATATGTTAGACATGCTTGGCTTACATGCCCCAAAGCTCGTGATCTGCCTTTTTCTATGTATTTGGCAGAACACAGAATTTATTATAAAGTCCAAGAATAACATATCAGTACTGCAGAATTATAGATATTAAATCTTCTTGTCGCTTTAGCCCAAATTTTGCACAGGCTTTAAATGGTTACCAGAAGATATATTTTAATTGCTTTGGTGATCCTCTGTCTTTGACTCTTGGCCTCTACGGGATCCTATCGTTATCTGTACGCCTCCCTTTTCAGTCCAACTTATCACTCCTACACTAAGAAGGCATCTGAAGTTTTCTCCATCCATTTTTTTAACCATTTTTGATCACCCCCTTCCACTTGAAGTGCAACCGACTCTCCCCCTCTCCCCAAACAAATGTCGCTCTCTAATTGGCCAGAACTGGGGAGTCATGAGAGCGTTGGTGTTTGGACAGCTGTTAATCTTGAAGGGTTGGCAGCGGCAGAGAAGATTGTGACAGTGGTGGGGAGAGGGATGACAATCTGGAATGGCAATGTGAATGACGCAAGGAGAGAGGAAGAGTTCAAGTCTGGTTGCAAATTACTGCCATCCCAAGTCTGTGACCACATCTGTCTGTCATTGTGAGGCTGTGGTGTCAGTGAGAAAGTGCTTCCACAGATATATAATGCAGTGTCACTGTTTGTCTCAATGCCTCTGCAGCATTGTGTAGTATGTACTATGGCAGTGCAGTTAATGTACAAGAACAGACACACACACACGCCCTGCACATTCATTCACTCCAAATCATCACACGCATGGGGATGCACTGTGTTTTCTCCACTGCTCACACTCACTCTTGCTCCATATCTTCCTTTCCTTCGATCCTATGCTCACACACATACACACAATAAAGCACACATACACAGCGCTCAGGGAACCAATCACCATCGCCTGTTTTCAGGTCCTGTTTGTGAATGGGATTTTTACGGGAGAGGAGGAGGCAGGCACCTCTGTGTTGTAGGCATGCAGCTGCTACAGCGGGGAAGCATCAGCATCCCGTTCTCATTTTTTTTCCCCCACAAGCTCAAATATTTCTCTCATTTTCTCTTTGTGTTTCATTTTTAATGTTATGGTTATTTTGGTTGTTTTTATTATTGCAGCATCACTCTTTCCCTCTTCTTGAACTCTCTCTGACTCTTTTCATCTTTTTTTGGATGGTGCAGTTGGATGTGACTGCTGCATTGAAATATCCCCCCTCTTTCACCATTACCTTCACCATCATCCACAGCTGTTTGCCTCTTCCAAATATTTTTCATTATCCTGTCCACTTTCCCATTTATTGCACAACTTGCTTTTTCCACAACATTTTTTCTATCTGTCACTCCATCTTTTTCTTACCCTTCTTTCTTCTCACCATCCCATCTGCATCCCGAGGAAGGTGCTGATGCGGGTAGGGTGAATGCCTAAAGACTCACACACACACAAACACACAAGCGTAGACACTTACCTTCTGTGACAGGATCTTCCGTCCGGAGTGCTTCTGAATCTTCAGTGGTTGAAGATAGAGCAGCGAGCCTCTGTGAGCTTCTGGCAGATAAAAAAGAAGTGGAGGACAGGCAGAGAGGAAGAGAGAGAAAGAGAGACAAGACAGGAGAGGGAGTGAGAGGTATAAAGAGAGAGAGTGAGAGAAGGGAAAAAGTGGACTAGAGGGGCGGGCTGAAGCGATCCAAGTGGAGGAGGAGCAGGATTCTCCTAGCTAGCTGGAGGTGAGATGAAGGGGAGAAAGAGAGAGGGAGGGAGAGATAAAGGGAGAGGGAGGGAGAGAGCTAGGGTGCACTGGATTGGGATAGGAGGGGATTGTGTGATGTTTGAGAGGAGGAGGGATTGCAGCGGATGAAGGGAAAGTTGGAGAGAGGAGAGAGGAGGGAAGGGAACAAAGAGAAAAAGAGGTTTATTGATGGGAAATGATGGAGGAGGGAGGATAAAAGAGTGAGATGCATGCGAAAGATGACCTAAAGCCAAGTATCCGAGGAGGACGGAAATGACAGATTAGAGGTAGAAAATGCAGACAGGGCAGCAGAACCAAAAGTCTAAAAGGGAGCCAGAGGACAAAAACGCCTGACAGGAAATAGGTGTGTTCAGCTATGATTTGATGGAAGAGAAGTGGAAGTGTGAGATTTCAGGGCACCGTTATGTAACCTTTAACAGCGTCAAATAATACAAGAACAACTTATGTCAAGCCATCACATGCATGCGGTCCCTGGAGACAATCAATTTCAGAGTGCAGAAAATGTCCTTCCATCCATTAAATCTTACGGTAATCCGATCTTGTGTTGATGTGTTGCAGTACGGATACTGCGATTAACTTTGGAGCAATAACTTACCGGCGGATGGAGAACTGGGGGGAAAATAAAGCGAAAGATCTTTGTGAGAGGCTGGTGACAAAAATGGAATCTGGGAGGTGAGCGTACATATACCTTTCAGGAACTTTAAGGAGAGTAATGGTTCACATGTGGATTGTAACATACTGTACAAAAAGTTTTAATGTGAGCAAACCGCATTACAGCTATGGATAGACTGTCTCTCTCTGCTCTCTTCTCTTTCCTCCAACCCCCAGCCAGTCATGATGGATGGCTGCCCCCTGGAGCCTGGTTCTGCTGGAGGTTTCTTCCTGTTTAAAGGGACTTTCTCCTTCCCACTGTCACCCAGTGCTTGCTCATAGGGGGGTTGCCTGATTGCACGTATGAAACACCATGCCACCGAACACAGGAGCATATTTCGAGAAACCATGGGGCTTCCAGGAGTCTGAGTCCCATGTAGGACTGCTGTTTTTACACTTTTATTTTCAAATTTGGTTTTCTGATACTGTTCAAATAAATTAACACAATAAAGCTATCTGGGTTTTTTTAGTAAAACATCATGTTTGGATTAAAATGATGTTTGAGTCTCATGACTGAAAACTGCAATTCCTCTAATCACCACTTTAGGCCTGCTTAAAAAAGTGAGTCAACTCCTATAGACACCCATGGCCACTGGGATAGACTATCCTCTTGGTAATCCAACTCTAGTTTGATATTTTTAGGTGTTTATTTGACCAGGAAGTGAAACTAAGCGTCTCTTTTGCAAGATTTTCCTATACTGACATAGTCAAATAGACTGGTATTTTTATCTAACACTTACATACACGTTAACACTCTGATGGATGCACCAGGGGCAACTCGAGGATACTTCAACATGCTGACTTCAGGAGCCAAAGTAAGAAACAGAGAGGTTGACAGGTTGTAGCTCCTAAGCCACAGCCACTCATAGACAGTATTAACCTAGCAAACTTTTCACGTCAGGGGAAAACAGAGCTCCAAGAAAAATCTCTGCAAGCATGGGGAGAAGTGTACCTCCTCACAAAAGAGCCGTACCCTGGTTTGAACCCAGGACCCACTTATGGTAAATGCAGCAATTCTAACCGCTGAGCAGATGCGAGAGAGCCAGCGTGATGCTAAATGCTAGCTTGCTGCACTCTTGCTGGAAAGTTAGCAGAAGTATATTGGTTATGTAGGTGATGCAGTCTGCTCCTCTTCATGGATTTAAAAAGAAACCCTGATTTTGCACCTGTTGTTGATCAGCAGGTTACTGAATGTAAAAGTGAAAATGAAAAAAATCCTAAACTAGCATATAAAAAAACTGTTTGTGGTCGCTTTTGCATCTTTTCTCACATCTCTTTGGGGTCCTTTCTCACTGGCTTCTAAAGGAGAGGCATCGCTTCATGCAGATGCTTTGTCAGATATAGATTTCATGCAATTGTCTATTTGTGTTCAGTGTCAGAGGTCTGGGTCAGCCCGCAGTACTCTTAAGCTGGCTGGCATTCATTTTTGTCAAGGTGAGAATTCATTTGCTCAAGGACACTTCAGCAGAGTGGATGCTTGCCAATGCACAGTTTAATCCTAGGATTTCTTTTCTCCCTTTCAAAAAAAAAAGCTGTACTCAGCTATTTAGTGTACTGATGGTGTCTATTTTCATAAAAGACTGCTAAAATCAGCTTTGGCTGCAGTCTCTATGCACAGCTGTTTCCACTGCTTTCATTCGTGTAAAGCTATATCATAGGTTATGTCTGCAATGTTTTCACCCAACAGGGTGTTTTCTCCATAAGTGTAGACTGAACATCCAAAGCAAGACTCCCATTGCACAAAAGCCACAACTAGTAATAAAAGAGGAAGTAATAATACTACATGCAGGCAATTATTAGACTCTATGCAGATCCATACATTCATTTTCTTCAGCTTATTTCAAGGCAGCAGCCTAAGCAGAGAAGCCCAGACCTCCCTCTCCCTAGTTACCTCCTGTAAAGGCGTTTCCAAGCCACCTGAGAGCTATAGTCTTTCCAGCATGTCCTGGGTCTGCCCTGTGGTCTCCTCCCAGTGGGTCATACCTGGAGCACTTCACCCAGGAGGTCCCCAGGAGTTACCTTGTCAGATGCCTAAACCACCTACTCTCAGCCCCTCAATGGCTGAACTCCTCACTCTATCTCTAATGGAGAGGCCAGCCACCCTTTTTTTCCAACGCTTGTTCCCGCGATCTTGTTCTTTTGGTCACTACCCGAAGCTCGTGACCATAGGTGAGGGTAGGGATGTAGATCGATCAGTAAATTGAGAGCTTCGCTTTTCAGCTCAGCTCTCTCTTTACCAAGACGGACCTGTACAGCGTTCGCATCACTGCAGCCGCTGCACCAATCCGTTTGTTGATCTCCTGCTCCCTCTCCCCGCACTCATGAACAAGACCCCAAGATACTGTCTATGCAGATAGCATTTAAAATATTAGGTTCGTTAATATTAATGAATACTTATATAAATACATATACATTGCAACACTGGTTCTCATAGGACTTTTTGATCCCGGAGCTGGATATCCTCAGAGAAGTTTTCCTACAGACACAGAGTGACTGTGGAGACATTGCTTTCTACACATTGTCTGCAGTGCAATTCTAGGCCCAGGGCCAAATACTGTGCTTCTATCATAAGGCGCTGGCATCACAGACATGATGAGGCCATAATATGACATGTGTAACACTTGGGTGGTTTTTTTTCTTCTCCTTTTTTTTCCAGTGCTTTTAAAAGACTTACAATAGCCAGACTTACTGATAAAACCGATGAAAAAAAAACCCATTCTATCTAACAAACACCAAAGGAAATATAAGATTCTGAGGCCACAATTGACTAAACTGAGTAGATGAAAATTCACAGTACAGTTTTGATGGGCTGAAATGCCACTGTATAAATGTAAAACAAATTGAAAACCTTGAAAACGAATCAATCAAAACATGCAAGTAGAAGAGGAAGCACAAAGAAGAAGTAGGGGGAAAATAATAAGTAGAAGGAAAAGCAAGAGGAGGGGAAAAAGAGGTCTGGCAGAACTGCTGCTCAGACGCCTAGAAAATCATTGACACATCTAGACTTTTCTTAATGTTATTTGACAGATTCACTGCTATCATTGCTTCTGTTAAGTCAGGGATGTCAAACTCATTTTACATCGAGGGACACATACAGGCTGTTTTGATCTTAAGCAGGCTGAGTGAAATTCCACTTTTTATCCATGTAAAGACGTTTAACTACACATTTAATCGCTGAGTTTTCTTAACATAAAATAAAGAAGTGTAATGTCAACAGCACATCTATTTTTCTATATGATAAATGTGCAAAATTACAAAAAAAAGCTCTGGTAGCTCACTGCCCAGACTCCCCCACATTTATAAAACCGAAGGTTTTTGTTGATTGATGAAAATTTTCTTATTTTTACCTAAATTTCGATGGTATACAGAAAAAA
Source organism: Simochromis diagramma (assembly GCF_900408965.1). Taxonomy (NCBI): domain Eukaryota; kingdom Metazoa; phylum Chordata; class Actinopteri; order Cichliformes; family Cichlidae; genus Simochromis; species Simochromis diagramma. Next base: position 3,468,527 of record NW_024387326.1, on the reverse strand, counting down.
AAAAACAGGAACCTTTCAGTCATTCAATTGTTTATCCATTACTTATCCACTTTAATGTAGTATGAATGGCTATGGGGGAACAGAAAAAGCTGTAAAAAACATAAAAATACAGTTAAGTCCAAAGATTTATGCCCCTCTTAACATTTTCCAAAGCCATCCAGCAGGTTCTGGCCCCTGGGCCTTATGTTTGACACTCATGTTCTAAGTTTAATACTTAACAGTGTTCATCTTTGAATATTAAAAGCATATGTCATATTGAGGTTTTAAACGTAATCTCAAGCTTTGATTTTTCTTGTTTTCAAGTGATGTGATCAGGCAGTAATGCAACTGTCCGGCTCAATTACAATATTAGGTTTTTGTCTATTTTCTGTGCATGCCAATTGATTTTAAAAAAGGGGGAAAAAAACAGAAGAAGACAAAAACCACGAAGCACTTGGAAGTGGCTCAGACGTGTCTCTTCCAGCAGGACGCAGCTCAGTTTTAAGCAGAACTGCTTTGTAATTACTTTAATATATCCTTATTGGGCACGTATGCCAATTTTCATAAGTTCAGTAATTGACTCTCTGCTTTTTCAGCTCTGGCACAGCCCACTCTGTCTCACACACTCTCGTATTGATCCCATTAGTTTACATTACTTTGCCTCAGAGATTACAACAGATTGGTCCATGCTTGTGTACAAATGCCGCGAGCGCTGATCTAACAGTTCGGGTTACAGCTACTTATTGTTCAAAGTAAATGTTTTTCCTGTTGAGAAACACAACTGAGCAATGAAGCTGATGAGAAGCCCTGATGAGAAGCATGAACAGAGACTTTGCCTCCTCCTGTGTCTTATGTTTTACGGAGTCGTGGCTCAGTGAGAACATCCCAGACTGCGCGCTCAAACTGGAGGGCTTCCATCTGCTGCGCGCGGACCGGCAGGCCGCTCTCTCCGGTAAGTCCAAAGGTGGAGGTCTCTGCTTCTACATCAATAGTGGCTGGTGCACAGATGTGACAGTGATTGCTCAGCACTGCTCTTCCTCTCTGGAATATCTTTTTATCCACTGCAAACCGTTTTATTCTCCGCGGGAGTTTGCTTCATTCATCCTGGCCGCTGTTTACATCCCGCCAGACGCAGATGCGCAGGCAGCTCAGTGCGCACTCGCGGAGCAGATTCTCCACACGGAGCGGACATTCCCGGACTCTCTCATCATTGCTCTTGGGGACTTTAACAAAGCCAATCTGAGCCATGAGCTTCCAAAATACAAGCAGTATATTAAATGCCCGACCAGAGAGGAGAGGACATTGGACCACTGTTACAGCACAATCAGCGGGGCCTATCGCGCGGTGCCCCGCGCTTCACTCGGACTTTCTGACCACGTCATGATCCACCTAATCCCCGCGTACAGACAGAGGCTGAAGCTCTCCAAACCTGTCGTGAGGACCAAAAAACTGTGGAGCAACGAGGCTGTGGAGGAGCTTCGCACGTGTTTGGAGTCTACAGACTGGGACACAATGAAGGCTGCTTCTAACAGCTTGGACGAGTTTACGGACACTGTCACCTCCTATATCCACTTCTGCGAGGACAGCATTGTGCCATCACGCACCAGGGTGAGTTATAACAATGACAAACCCTGGTTTACTCCTAAACTCAAAAAGCTGTGGCTGGAAAAGAGAAAGGCGTTCAGAAGCGGAGACAGGGACTGCTACAGAGAGGCCAAGTACAGGTTCACTAAAGAAGTGGACATTGCTAAACATCAGCACTCTGAGAAGATGCAGCAGCAGATCTCAGAGAATGACTCGGCCTCTGTGTGGAAAGGTTTTAGGAATATCACAAACTACAAGCCTAAAACCCCCCACTCCACTGATGACTTGCTCTTGGCCAACACCCTTAACGACTTCTACTGTCGTTTTGACGAGCCATCAGGCAGCCTTCACACCTCCAACGGCCCCAACAATAGAGACACTTTGGACACTAATTCCCCCACCTCTCCCCCCTCCATAGAGCCATCACCACCTTCAAACCGTTCACCTACAACACCCCCCTCCTCACCCCACACAAAAGAGGATTTCACACCACCTCCTCCCACCACAACTCTTCATATTCATGAAGCAGATGTGAGAAGCAGTTTAAGAACCTGAATGCTCGGAAAGCTCCCGGCCCAGACGGCGTGTCTCCTGCCACCCTCAGACACTGTGCAAACGAGCTGGCCCCAGTGTTTTCTGGCATTTTCAACTCCTCACTGCAGGCATGTCATGTGCCTGCCTGCTTCAAGTCCTCCACCATAATCCCTGTCCCCAAGAAACCTAGGATCACTGGACTAAATGACTACAGACCCGTGGCTCTGACATCTGTGGTCATGAAGTCCTTTGAGCGCCTAGTTCTCTCCCATCTCAAGACCCTCACGGCCCCCCTCCTGGACCCCCTGCAGTTTGCATATAGAGCCAACAGGTCTGTAGATGACGCCATCAACATGGCCCTACACTTCATCCTGCAGCATCTGGACTCCCCAGGAACCTACGCCAGGATCCTGTTTGTGGACTTCAGCTCTGCCTTCAACACCATCCTTCCAGACCATCTCCGAGACAAGCTTTCCCAGATGAATGTGCCTGATCCCATCTGCCGGTGGATCACTGACTTCCTGACGGACAGGAAGCAGCATGTGAGGCTGGGAAAGAATGTCTCGGACTCCCGGACCATCAGCACCGGCTCCCCTCAGGGCTGTGTTCTTTCTCCTCTGCTCTTCTCCCTGTACACCAACTGCTGCACCTCCACCCACCAGTCTGTCAAGCTAATCAAGTTTGCAGATGACACCACCGTTATTGGACTCATCTCAGACGGGGACGAGTCTGCCTACAGGAGGGAGGTTGAACGTCTGGTGTCCTGGTGCAGCCACAACAACCTGGTGCTGAATGCCCAGAAGACAGTGGAGATTATTGTGGACTTCAGGAAGCACACAGCCCCACTCCCCCCCATCATCCTGACTGACACCCCCATCACCTCTGTGGACTCATTCCGCTTCCTGGGTACCACCATCACCCAGGACCTGAAGTGGGAGCCCACCATCACCTCCGTCATCAAGAAAGCCCAGCAGAGGATGTACTTCCTGAGGCAGCTGAAGAAATTCAACCTGCCAACACGGACGATGATGCAGTTCTACACCGCAATCATCGAGTCCATCCTCACCTCCTCCATCACCGTGTGGTACGCTGGAGCCACTATCAGGGACAAACAGAGACTGCAGCGTGTTGTGCGCTCTGCTGAGAAGGTGATTGGCTGCAGACTCCCATCTTTGCAGGACCTGTACACCTCCAGGACATTGCGGCGTGCAGCTCGGATCTCAGCTGACCCTTCTCACCCTGGACACAGTCTGTTTGACCTGCTCCCCTCAGGCAGGAGGCTCCGGTCCATTCGCACCAGAACCTCTCGCCATAAGAACAGTTTCTTCCCCACTGCTGTTGGACACATGAACAATAACCATATGACTATCCCCGCCACTAACACATGACCCTACGCCGTGTTCACTGTATCATTCCATGTTTGGCACTGATCACCACCTGCACTCATGTATATATCTTTCAACGTAGCACTCTTAATTCTTACTCTCATGTATATATCTCATGTATATCTCATGCACATATCTTTCCACGTAGCACTTTTAATTCTTATCCCTACTTTTATTTTTTCCATGTCTATTTAAGTGTTATTTATGACACCATGTTTGCACTGAAGCACCGCAGCAATTTCCTAATGTTGTAAACCTGCTCAACATTTGGCAATAAACCCCATTCTGATTCTGATTCTGAAGCTGCTTTGTCTGTGGAAATCCAGCTGCCTGCCTGTCCAAAATTAGCAAAAGAAGTAGTTTGTTGCTGTATCATTAAATGAAATTCTACATCATGAATTCACTGTTCTTAACACAACAAAAGGCAGGAGTTCAAGTAGCATGTCACTGTTATTATTAAAGTAAGGGGAAAAAAGTGTGACAAATAACAGTGAAATTTAAAAATACTTCAAAAGAGTAAACATTCACACACACACACACACACACACACAAAGTAAATCCTAATGTGATATCTGTCTTTTACTTTTTTGGTGCATTTGCCCACAAGGCTAAACAGGATGCACAGCAGTTTGACTGCTGGTGCTGAAAAGGAAATAAGTTTCCTGTTGTTTTAGGTTCAGTCATGTAAATCATGTAAAATTATTTCGCTAGAGAAGTCACATTCCCACTTTAAGTTTTAACCACTACAGTTCCTTAAACTGTAGTCAAATTAAACCAGGCGTGCAAATATAGGAACCAAAGCACTTCAGATCTGTCTTGCCATACTTTTGTATTGTTTAGTGTGACACCTTAACAGTGCTTTAGCATTGAATGAAACTGTACCTGTGCCATAAAAAAGCCAGAGACAGTATGAAAGGAAGTTTTTTTTAATTATTGTTTTTTTTAGACTTTTATTACACCACATTGTTATTAATGTGAGCAGTTGTGCCCGATCATTCCGTTTCTCTCTTTATGTAAAATAGCATCCTATAACATTTTTGGATGTGTCTAAGCTGCCAGCTGTCTTAAGTTCAAAAAACACAATATACACTATAGATAGATAGATAGTGAGCAAGAAAGATAGATATATAATTTATATAATGACTTTATATATTAGGATAATACCAATAGTAATCTAATAATCTAATTAAAAACACCACATTGTTCATTATTATAGATTAAAGCAATGGTTCCAACCATTTAGTCTCCTCTTTATAAAAGAAATATAACATTTTAAGATGGAGTTGGGAGTGGTTCTTTCTAAAACTACTGGATAATTTCTAATAAAAACCTGTCTGAGCAAACAACAGAGGTAAAGCATATTTAAGTGCATGAACGAGCTTAAAGTAAGTGGTATGTAAAAAGTAAATCACATGTAACTGTTTACATATGTTGTGTTCAAATGATTTGGAAATAGTTACCTGGCAGAATTTTACTGGATAAAACTTTCCTAAAATGTGCTGAAATGAGCACTGAAATGTGCTCATGTGTCAGGTTTCTGAATTATGCATGAGACTGAGTCTGAATTCAATTACAGTTCCTGGGACTAATGTCATTTATTCATCACTCAAGTAGAAACCAATTTAAAACCACACATCAATTTACGTATGTGTAAGTTGCTGTACTGTGAATTTGTTCATCTTAACAAATACTTTTAGTATTTAGATTAAGATCAAGTGACTGTTTTTTGTTAAGAAGACCAAAAGTCTCTTAAACTGCTCTTCATCCTCCAACATCCATCCATCCTGCAGATCGACAGTTGTAGCTCAAGATCACTAGGGGGCACGGTCGAGGCTGAAATAAGCGGTGAGGAAAGCGACCTCAGAACATGCAAAACAGAAAAAGGACAAAAAAAAGCATCACATGTAGATTATTCATTTTAGAGTTGCGCTATTGATTATCTTGCCATATCAGGGGTGCAAAGTAAATGTTTTAAAGCTCTAAATTATATCTGCAGAGTATTCCTGCACATTTTGCATGACATGCTTTGAAAAGCAAGACCTTTTAAAGTTACTACCAGATACCAGCTTTCTTCAAACACTGATCTTTCTCATGTTATTTTTTGATCCGCTGATGACGCATTTCCAAAACAAAACGTAAGAATGGCTGTTACCTCTTGTTAGATCATACTTCATACTCGTCTTTTCTTGACTCGAACCTCAGGGCCGATATGTGAAGTTCAGCAAGTTGATTGGTCAGTTCCTCATCACTTCTTAGAAGCAAAGGGAGTTTTTGTTTACTTTAAAAAACCTCTAGAGAAAGAAGCTATTCTAGTTTTCCCAAGTCGGCGGGACTCACACCAAACCCACGCTGAAGTGATAACACTGACAGCTCTGTATCAGCAGTCACAAGTGGTTGATTGCTCATGATAACATTTTTTTTATGTAGCAAACAAGCTGTGCAAATTTATTGAAGACATTTAATTATTTTGACCCTCTTGCACATGTGACCTCTAAGAATATTTTGTGCATTGAACTCAATAAATTGTCCTTTTTTTGAGTTTTTTTTTTTGTGAAATGTGTGAGTGAGTGTCATCAGCTGAAATGAGGAACTGGTCATGCGGTATCTAAGCTCATCATCAACTTTGTTCTGACTGAGGTGTTAAAGACATTTGTTGGCAGGAAGTTACAGTATGGGTCTAAAAACAAAAAAAGGAAAGAGATAAAGAAATAACACGAACTCTGTCATCTTTATATTGCTCTTGTCTTTTGACTCCAAAAGGTCAGTCTATTAAAATAAAAAGACGTCATTTTTGCGTAAATGAAATCAATTGTGGGAAGAAAAAAAAAGGAATAATTAACAATTATTCTCCTGCAGCAAGATATTTACTCCTAAAGAGCAAATACCCACATATGACTGTTCATGCTTAAGTGAAAGAAGATGTGAAAAGCTTGTGTGAGTCAAGCAGTTACTCAGTTTCAAATTTAGTTTGAGGAATCACTATTGGTAGGAAAGTGAAAAAAGTTGCGAGTGCCGATAAAAATTCAGTAACTTTATACATACGTAATAGTATACTGCCAATGTGCACATACTGCATACGTACTTTTTATTTAGAGTGCAAAAAGTGTGTGTGATGAGGAAGAGTGTATGTGGGGTTTAGAAGTCTAAATATAAGTGATTTTGTAACCAGAGGAGGTTATTTGATTGCGTGTTTTGACTCAACACTGTAGAACAGACTAGAAAGAGTCTAGCTCAAATTTGTTTCAGTACCATAACAGGAAAGATCAGGAACTTTTTATTGAAAAAAAAAAGTTATTTCTTTTATTTTAAGCTCATGTTCTCAGGTACAAACTGAACATTTCAATAAAGCTTTTCAAAATCATGAAAGTGAGAGTTTACTGTATATTTTAAGGGGGAAATATCTGTAACCTCATCTAATCTAATCTAATCTAATCTAAATTTATCTGACAAAAAGATGTGAAACTCTACCCACTCAGGAGATGTGGGCGTTCTACATGTTATAACACTGAATGATCATTATTTGATGACATCTTCATCACGCCCACCTTTCAAGTGACTGCAGGAAAATGTAAAGTATGTGAAAAAGCAGCTCAGAACACATAATGCTTTAAATCAGAAAGCTTTAAAACGTGGATTCAGTGCTGATGGCTTTAGGAGGTAAATACGTGGTGTATCCCGAATGTGATACTGAGAGGCGGAGGTTTCAGGAGCCTGTGGTAAAGCCACATAAATAAAAATTTGCCATTATCTGAAGGGATGTGGTTGGTTAACTGCTTAAACGTTAGCTGGCAGATCTTGATAAGGCTTTATCGCAAAACCAGAATATGTACCGTCAAGATTTTTACTTTGTTTTGTGATAACTTTCGCCATCCTGAAATAAGTACCATTTTACACGTAAGCCAGAAATTTGTTGCCAGAAACTTACTTATTTCTTACTTATTATTGTGACTTGCTTACTCATTAGAACAGTTTTTAATGTTTTCTGTGTCCTCGGAAACAAAAACATGAATCATACTTGTCGTTTCTGAATTTCATAAACTTCTAAACTAAACCAAAAGCCTCCACTGCGTCTTCCTTCTGCACTTTGGCTTTTTTCGCAAGAAGTGTTGCAATCCGACAGCATGTTTTTAGAGCTTGTCATTTAAAACAGCTGATTATGCATTTGACGTGAAGGTGACATTAAATGCTACTGTGGACAGAAAAGGGGAAATTGAACTCGTCACGGAGGAAACTCCCACAGACTTCTCGGCTGGCTGACAAGAAGGAAGCCACAGTGAGAGAAGGACAAAGGAAAAACAGCCTTCACAATCTATGGTAGGTAAGTGAGCCATTTATTTTATACACCCTTGCACTGTGTTGGAGATCATGGGTGAGCTAGGAAAGGGGTGAACGCTTGCCTCTCACAAGTGCTACTTTTTCACAGCTAGAAAATCATGTTGCTATATTATTTTAAAAGTTATTGACGTCTGATGTGTGAGCATCAGCTCTATTTAGAAGTAATGATAAAAATCCACAAAAGTCAAATACACAGGTTTGCTTTTTGGGCTTCATCAGAGCTCATTTTAAAATGTGTTGAGCTCATGAAAGCGGACATGAATTCCCAGCATATGTCATCCTGTGACTTCTTCTCCTTTGATTTGCTCAGAATTTTCACAATCAGATGAGAAATTGGCTGAGACTCTTCAGAAACATGCGCACTTCTCTTTATGAACGCTTAAAATATCGCCCAGAAAATACAGTGAGTGTACAAAATGAAAAAAATAGCTTAAAACAGTAACATACAGGTGTTTCCAGGTGCTGTGGGTGTTTTTTGTTTTCGGGGTTTTTTTTGTTTGTTTTTTTACATTTACATTTTTTACTTGTGCTATTTTCTGAAAATCATTCTGTCTTTGATTTCAACTCAACTGATGGTTTCCACTTCTACAGTGTGGCCTACTGCACCTCTGACAATAACAGGTTGACAAGGTTGTTTAGTTTCAGAGTGAATACTGGATTCCCACATTCTCCTGAACGGGGGTTCCCCCAACCTTCTACTGTAAACAGCAGCTCTAAAGGCAGAAGTAATGCCTGAGTGACCCTTAAAATCCCCCGTTGATATTCTAAAACAATGTACTGAAGTCTTTTTTTCCCTCATTTTTCTGTAACTTTATTACCATTTCAGGTTGCATTCACGTTTTTTATGATTGTACATCAAATTTTATTTAAACATGTTGAGGGATCAATTAAAAAAAATGACAAATGCATTTCACAAAATGTCATTTTGATTTAATTTGCATTTATTTGTCAAAAATGTACAAGGTTTTACTGTTTTTACATTGTCAAAAAAGTGGACGCAACATGAATCAATTGATTTTCTTCTTGCAATGTGGGTAAAAAAATTGATTTTTTTATTTTGTGTTTTTTTACATTTAGTCATTGTACAGTGTTTACATCTCTTTAAAACATAAAAAACAGACATTTAAAACAAAAAGAAAATGCCCACCACCACCCCTCACTCATGCACATATACAAACACCCACACATACGCACACAACTTAACCACACATATGTGTGGCGGTGTGTGATCCCCAGTGTGTTTATTTCTTTTTATCTGCGTCTATCACATGTGAGAAAAAGAGATAAGAGAGAGGCGGATGTGTGGTGACATCCCACAACAAGCAGACACTCAAAGCGGAAGAATGCTCGTAGTGTGGTCATGACTCATTTGTTCATTGTTTCTAGTAAATGAACTAATTCTTCTCCCCTCTCTCTCTCTCTCTGCCTCACACACTGCCCTCTGCTCCGTCTTGTCTTCAGACTTCTTGATGATATCAGTAAAAGCAGTTGGGCAAGTTTCGGGAGGGCAGCTCATAACAAAAGGGCCACCTTGCCCTCACTGGGTGCAATAATGGTGCCTCTCTTCTGGCTTCTGCTTTTGGCAAAGCTTCCTAAGCTGGCTCTTTTCTCCGGTTCAGATCGTTGTGTAATCCAGGAGATCAACAACTCACAAAATGGTAAATATATGCCCAGTGTAATCCTTCAAACAACTACATTTTTAATTGTTTTTCATTTTTATTGTACTTTCATTTTAAAATACAGTGACTTTTGCATATTTAGCTTATAATAGTTTTTCATGCAAATCGTGCCATAAGCACCTAAAATCTGATAAAGGTTCTGAGGAAAAGTAAAGCAAAAAGGCTAACTGTCATATGAAATGTATTTTGTTATGAAAGGTGAAGTGTAAGAATATCTTAACTGTTTTTTTTTATATAATTATAATCATTTTGAGTTGAAGATGACTAAAGATTACAGGAATACAACAAAGCGACTGCCCGATTACCTAAAATGCTTTTCTTTTTCTGCTCAGTGTCTTCAATACTGGAATCATTACAATGCCATAATAACTACATGTCCCATGTCCACTGCAAGTGGAGGCAACACATAAACACACAGTTGGAGCTCTGGGTCGATACAGGATCTGGAAGGTAAAAAAAAGGGACAAAAGACGTGAAGAAGCAAACAGAAAAAAAAGATACATGGGACGCCTTTTTCAAGGAATAACTCTGTGTTCATGTCCTTGCAGGGAGGTGAAGTGTGAGCCATTTGATCCTAGAGATGCAGCTAAGCACAGGGATGTCCGCTGTAGATATAAAGCCAATGCATTTGGCATCGGCTTAAAACACACCGCCTTCTTCCTCCAAAACAAGACTTGTCTCTCCTCCTCCTCTGTCCAGCACAAGACTCTTCATCTTTTACAGCACCGTGAGTTTAACATTCATTCTGTTGTGCTTCCTGTAGCATTCAAGTGAAACTAAACACTCAGGGATGTTGTGCGCGTTTGCATTTTTACAGTGAAAGCACTCCCACCAGCGAATCTCTCCACGCACGATGCAGCTGATGGTGGCCGAAAGCTCATTTGGTCCAGCCCCTACCCTCCCTCCTCATCCCTGAAGAAAAACCTCACCTATCAGCTCAGCTATAAGACGCACAGAGAGGACAACTGGGTGGTAAGCATCGCGCATGCAAGCTCATAACTGGATTGAAAATGCCTCATCTTTGTAGCACGTCAGTTTAACTGAAAGGTCGAAAATAGAAACCGAGGTAGCATTTAACACTCTTCATACTTCCTTGCAATATATTTAGCAATAATAATGAAACCAGTGACCTGATGCCTATAAATCACATTTTAGATTTCCTCTCACAGGAAAGCTTCAAACCTACGAGACCCTCGAGTCAGAAGCCTGGCAGCTTTAAAGAAATAGAAAAAACAGATTAGGATACACCTGGGGAGGTTCTGAATTCAAACATAAGCATACTAACACATTCACAGTTTGGATTTAAACAAATAACGCAAACATACATTTACATTCTAGGTAGCTAAAAACCTGGAAAATAAAATCAGAATGCACATAGAACTCAGTAGCTGATCCAAATACTTTTTTAACCTTGAATAAATGTCAATAAATAAATATTCCATAAGCCACTCACAACACCTGATTCTCTTTGCAGACTGTGAATGTCACAAACACCAGTATGACACTTGAGAGGCAGCTGTTGCGTCCAGGTCAAAGGTATGAAGCCAGAGTGAGGGCCTGGGCCAGCATGGGCCTGTGGAGTGACTGGAGTCCTGTGGTGACCTGGCACACTAAAGAAGGTAAATTAAAGAAATCGGTTCAACTTCAGCTCTGAATAAATTGGTTGGCATGTTTAATATATTGAATAATTTTGCACAAGTAGTGCCTTTTCCTTCTTAAGGAGACCCACACTCTTATCTGCTTTCCTCACATTTCTAATCTTCTCCCTCTGTCCAATTTTATTGGTTAGAGATAAGTCTGGGGCTTTGCAGCTGTTGTTATTAGCTCTTTTTTTCTCTCTTGGGCCACAGACTTTAGGCAGCTTCCCACTTTGCATTGTGTACTGGACGGAGAGAAGGAGGTAACATGTAGCTGGGAAGTGAGCAGAGAGCTGGCTCACATCATTACCTACCAGCTGGCCTGTCGACACAATGAGAGTGCGCCGTAAGTTGAGCGTGACGCTGGCAACACCACCTGGCTGGAAATGAAAAATGCACCTTCATCATTCGTCCATCCATTTGTCAGACCATTCGTGTCATTTCCTCTGCTTACAACCTCTGCTTTCAGGTTTGAGAGATGTTGTTTGAACCCAGCAGTCACTTCTGACCTCACCAGGATGATGCTGAGGTACAGCTGCACGCTGTCTGTCACAGACCCAGAACATCTGCAGCTGAACCTCCAGCCAACACACAGTGCCAAGAGTTTTAAACTCTACCAAAACAGTGAGTAAACATGTGACTGGAGCTACAGCATTCTGGTCGGGTGCTCCAACCTGGGAATAATTCTTGTTCTTCTAAATTCCAAATCCACACTCAAGGAGCGCTTAGAAAAAAGGGTCTTGATTGAGTAGCCCCACCTACTGTTTAAATAGCACTATTGCACCCATTCCGTACCCAATAGACTGTGTACCCAATATATATATATATATATATATATATATATATAGATATATAGATATATAGATATAGATATATATAGATATAGATATAGATATATAGATAGATAGATAGATATATCTATATATATAGATATAGATAGAGATAGATAGATAGATAGATAGATATAGATATATATATATATAGATATATATAGATATATATAGATATATATATAGATATAGATAGATAGATAGATAGATAGATAGATAGATAGATAGATAGATAAGACCCCTTTTGGTACTTTCCACTACAGTCTGTCATGAAAAAACAAACAAGCATACACACACACACACACACACACACACACTAACTACATCCTGTGGGGCTTATTTATTGGCATAATGCATTCCCTAAAGTTAACCAATGAGCTTAAGAATGAATGCCTAATCTCTGCCCAGACGTGAAATCTAAAATCAAATTTTACCCTAAAATTTAATAATACCCTAAAAAATTAGCATGGGCTAATTTTAGTCTCTACAGTAATACAAGTCCTTACAGGTTGGTGGGCAGTAAGATTAAAGTCCCCACTTGGCAAGATAAACGAGTGCAGACACTAAATCACAAGGCAAAAGCGATACCACACACAGCTGTTAAATATGCATAAAACTTTCCACAATAACTTTAGCTATACACGAACTTCTCTGCATTGCTCTTATTCCACAGTTCGTCCCAACCCCCCACAGCATGTAAATGTGACGGAAGAAGACAATAACTGGATCGTGAAATGGACCGAACCAAACAAGAGTCAAAAACACGGCCTGTATTATCAGGTCCTTTATTACAGGAAACAAGATGAGGTAAGAAGCCTTACTATCAGTGTTTGTTTTTTTTAATCTTGATAATTGCATTGGAATTCATTCCCATTAACTATAAAAGACGTACTAATTTAAAGGTGACGTAACTGAAAAAAATAACAAAAAATCAGGTACATATATATATTATTTATTGGGGTTTTTTTTAGAATTCTTCTACGCTACTGGAAGTAAGGGATTTAACTTCTTGGACCATCCTTGGAAAATGTTTAGCCCCACTCCAGGATTACCAGGTCAAAGTTAGGTCATTGGTTGTCCCTGGATCAGGTTCAGAGTATAAAGGAACCCCATCAGAATGGACGGATCCTGTGGAGTGGACCACTAATGAAGGTTTGTGGGCTTTACTTTCAATATGTTTAAGCTTAAAACTTAAAAAAAAAAAGAAGCATATCATGATTCACGTCATTCCCCCAATAACACGATCATTAATTCTGTTTTCCGCACCAACAGTCTGGTCCCCCACAACCTGGATCTATATACTTATCACTGTAGCAGTGGCTCTAGTCTTCCTCATTCTGTACCGCACTATTCCAGCTTGTCGAAGGTACATTATTTGTGTAAAGCAAAAATTAACTACTGCCATCAAAAGTATAAATAATGCATTTATTATGTTCTAATTTCATAAGAATGATTTTTTTAAATGATAAATTAACCCTATTTGCATAAATTTTAACCACTAGGAATGTAATTGGGTGGGTGGACTCAGTTCCTTCTCCAGGAAAAAGCAAAATCCTGTCAGAGTTGATGGTAAGACTTGTTCAGTTTACAGTTTGCTGTTTTTTTTTTGCTACTTCTTTATCTTTATATAAATGTTGCACACTTGCTGTTTTTATATGTAAATGTGTATTTCCTTTTTTCTCTACATCTATTTGCGATCCAGTCCCCCGGCAGTCGGACCCTTACGCAGACTGAAAAGCTGTATATTTGCAAAGTGCAACAACTGGACGTCTTATCTACATGGTAATATGTTTCACACTTGACCTGTCCGGAGGTCTGCACATTTTTTTTTAGTAAAAGAAAACACTTTCAGCATCAGTGATACTCTATAGCTGTTCCCTCAGATAACTCACACAGACAGACCGTTCAGTGCTCCTGAATGTCACCAATCACTGGGCGTAGCTCCCAGAAAGTGAATTGCAAAATGACGAGCTGTTACATAAATCAATAAAATTCTTATTTTCTTCCCCTGCAGCTCATCACAAGCTTCGCTGTGGCCGACCAAGGACACAGAAAAAAAGTGCCTGGATCAGGATGAGGGTTGCTGGAGCTGTGATAACCTGCCCTCTCCTACTGAGGAGGTTAACGTCTCTGACACTTCTGCGATAAGCTTCACCGGGCCATACATCCTCTGTCGGGTCAGCTGCTCAGAAACTCTAACCAAGTCATTTGTCATGTGTCCAGAGCCTGAAAACCAAAAACATGAAACTCAATTTATATTAAACTAGCCTTAATCAATTTTGCATATCCACATACTGTATGGACAACTTTACTTAATAGTTTTCTTGCTAATAGTTAGATGAGAAGAACACACTTTACACACTATATTGTCTAGAATTTTAGATAATTTCTTAATTAGGTGCAATGATAGAAAGTCCCTGGTCCTATTAAAAAAACATCCCTGTAAGCTATATATGAACTAGATATAGCCACTGTGACACTGCCCACTGGTTTAACGACTGATAGCCTGAACCTCTGAGTTTTAACTGCAGCAGTTGTTGCATCAGTAAAAGCACAGCATGCAGTTCTGGCACTTTGTTTTTATTTTTTCCAGAACAGACACACAAAACAGAATGTCACCTATAGCGGTGATGGGAAGTGCCATCACCGCTAGGTTAGCAGTTTCCCACTGATTCCGGTGTTTGTGCTAAGATTTTTGGCCACTTAATTCACAGAGATGAAAGTTGTACCAGCCGTTTCATCGAAACAGAAAGTGAAGATGTAGATTCGTAGAAAAACACCAAACTGTGCCCTTCATGAATGTGTCAAATAAAACTGTGTTACTTGAATCTATGTATAGCAAACCATAAATGAGCAAACATCACTGGTAAAGATAGAAAGAAAAGAAAAATTAAGGCATTTGATTGAAGACTAAACAGCACTGTTTCTTATCTGACAGTCGCCGGAGCCAGCCCCCGAGTCAGTGAGTGTCAAGGATGAAGAGATGGACACAGAAACCCCGTCAGATGACTCTGCATCGCCTTCTCCTGTAAATTTCACTCTTTTCGGCGAAGGCTATGTGTGTCTGCCCAGACACAGCAACTCCAGATCCACACAGGACCTCATGTCCCACTGTGATGAAAACACGAGCACACACTGGTGTGACAGTGCTGAGCAGGACCAGAGGTGCAATGATCCAACACCATGGCTCGTTAACTCGGACATCAAGCCTGGCTTTAGCGAGCCCACCGTTGGGGGCAAGCCGCCAGAATACACGTCGGGACCTTTCACCCACTGGCCTGAAGGGGCCACCGTACAGGCGTCAGGGTACTGCCACCTCCCCACAGCCTTCATGCAAGAGCAGCGCACCAGCCTGCATAATTCATAAGAAGATTTTATCAAAAGAGGACCTATCACTTTCTCTGCACACGAAACAACTTTCTTTTTGCATAAACTTTTCACTTTATTCTGAGTTACTGATGCTTCAATGTGAAAAAAAATTCCTTCTAGCATTTTTGAGAAGCTTTGTGCCTGTTTTTAATCTTAACTGACAAAGTGGCTCCATAGTGTAGTGGCTTATAGAAAAGGCGAAAGATCTCAGTTTTGATCCCAGAAGGAAATGCAAATGACTCTGGAGTTGTGTCAGGAAGAGTATCCAAAGAAAAATCAAATATACTGAAGTGTAGTTTAGTGTCTCACCATTTGAGGGCAATAGTGAGCCAAATTTTGTAGGTGGTCTATAAGCTTATGAGGGATAGAATGCAATATTATGGGAAGCAAACTAAGCCTTTTCTTTTAACTTTTTTAGATAATTTCCTGGCATAGACTGGGATGGTATGTAATCCAAATGTAATCCAAAAAGCAGCCATGCAAAACAGCTTTCGTGATTCTCAATGCGTTCAATTTTTGTTCTGCCTGTGTCTAAGCGTTGCACCATCTTTTCAAATGCATGGCACCATCATTTTACTTGCTCGTGTAATCTTTCAGCGTAATGACAGCCTTTCACGCAGGATGTGCACATTTAGCCGCAGACTCTAAGAACTCAGTTGAAATTTAGTCTTCTTTTATTACTTCCTCTAATTCCTTGTTGCCTTCACAGCTGAAGGGACGCAACTATGTGAACTTCACATCATGGAAACAGTGTGTGCTGTACGTTTGCCAACTGTAACATTCACTGTGGTCATGTACAATATGCGTGTTTTGCACAGAAGTGTCTGAGTTGAGACCTTGTTGTCAGTGTTGTAGCCTAAGTGTTGCCAAAGGTGTGTAGAACATGCCATCTGCATTGTGATGTGCTGATTGTGCTAAGATATGCATAACCAGTGCCGTGTGCAAAGGTTTTAGTTTAGAACTGATGTCAGCAAAGGCACAGAGACGTAAATCTAAACACATAAAGTCTATTTTAATGTAGGTAATGGCATTCAAAGGTGAAGGAGCACAACTCTGCCTGTAAATACAAAAGAAGAGAAAATAAGAAATGTTGGGCTGCCAAACTATGTAATATATATATATTATAAATGCACTCTGTCTGTAGATGTTCTTTATGCTGAAGGAAATAAACTTGTGTAAACTGCTGTCAGCTGTAATTAAAAGAATATTATATTTTTGCTGGGTTTCTGTCTTAAATTCAATATAATGAAGATGTGACCGAAGGTCCTTAAGGTAGAAGACAGTTTGATACAGTGAAGATGCAAAGAAATATCAAAAGTAAGATGTTACTATTACTGATGTACCATTATGAGTACCGCTAATATACTGAAAACACTGATGCATTGAAGTGCATGCTTTATTATGGCAGCTGGTCAAAACTAGACTATAAAAAACTTTGTACTTGTCCACTGGATTCATTCAACTGTGATGAGATTTCCAGTTCAAGACGAACTGAGTCTGCATAATTCTCAGACCAGTGTGTTTCAGTGTGGCGACAGTGTTCTTTGCGGTGCATGTCTCTCTGCTTTCTCCAATCATAAGCTGCATCTCTGTAGCCAAAGAGCTGATAATCCTTCTTCAGGTTGTCCTTATTTTGTAGTTAAATTCATTCGCATGCAATATTAGTAATTCTGGATTCCTGTTGAGCAATTTTATAGCACTTAAGCATTATAGCATTAAATATAGGTTCAGTTTAGGCTATTTGGGGCATTTGTTAACTTACTCAATAGCTAACTCAACAATTGTTGAGACGAGTGTTGTGTGGCCCAAATATAATGACAAACATTGCAACTGGCTTATACAAGGTGTACTTGTGTTTTGCATTGAGGCAGGCAAACTTACCTGTCCATTAATGAGATCAAATGTGGCCCATAAAAACAAGGTGAGGAAAATTCTTTGCAATGTAGTTTTTTAAAAGCTAGGAGTAGGTGTGCAGCTACCTTTTCTTAATATAGCATGGCTTTTTTAAGGTTTTGTGGTTGATTTTTTTTTTTCAGCTAAGTGTGAAAGTACCATTTATAGTCCAGCCATTTTTAGTGCAGTACTGTTACTGAGCAAACATACAGAGGTATGACCAAAGCAAATGTAGGCTGGCATTGTGTTTATTTGTGTTTTATAGGAAAACCCCCCTACAAATTTTAAGTTCAGGTTTAAAAGAAATGAAATGTTGTGCAGCATAATTGTAGTTGTGATCATTTGCATTTTAACACTTTCATATTCCTTGCCTGTTTTTCTAATGCACAGAAGCATCCACGTACACAGAGACAAAGATAATTCGTTTGTATTTATCGTGTTTTGCTGAAAATGGTTTTGTAAATTGGAACAGATTGTGTTTGTGTGTATGTGCGTGTCTGCGTGGTGACTGTATTTCTTAACCTCATACACCGGTGTTGGGAGCATCACACACAGTTTCACAGCGTTATCTAATTTATTGCTCTGTTTATCTTCCCATCTGTTTGGCCTGACAGGACTGCAGAGAGTTTTCAGGGGCTGCTAGTTTCTGAAAGCAGGTGTGAGTGTGCATGTGTGTGTGTGTGTAATACACAGAGTCTGTGGTATGCATGCATGTTTTAGGTCGCTATGCAACATAACTGTATCAGAGTCACCTCATGAAGATATTGTGCTTCGGTGATCAGTGATTTGTCTCAGTGTTAGTGAACTATAAGATTGTCACTCTGTTCTCTATGCAGAAAACACAATGGTGGAATTCCAGGCATGCTGATATCAACTTCCTGTGTTTTCAACCCATCGTTAGGTACAACTTCCTGCCTGATGAGATCGAGGATCAGTTTGACATTCGCTAACTGAGAAATGATGCTTATGTTATGCTTACACACTCATTTATTTGACCTGCAATGTGTCCGTGGAAGGTGAGGGGAAGGTGTTTGATGTGTTTTCCCAACATTCCAGGCTTTTCCAAATACTATGCCCCAAAAAGCAGACACATTCCTTGGTCTCGCTGTCGTCGTTACGGGCCTATTGTTCTGAGGCCAGGGAGTGAGTGACGGACACATTCATATTAAGGAGAAATGGAAAGTGGTCGAGATAAAGCACCAAGGTATGTTTTGATGGAAAGACCAGACTGCTTAATGACGGGGGTATTTGTGTGGTCATCTGTGTACGGCATGTCCCTGTCCTTTGTCGTACATAAAAACAGGAAAATAAAAGTGCTGGAAGGTGTAGGGGGTGCGTGGCGCCACACGGATGCTTGTGTAACCTCCTGTTCAAAGGCCTCCTGTTTCCTTACTACTGTGCATTGGGGAATCTGAGCCATACCGGAGCACACATACTTATGACATGTCTTTCAAAGCAGCCTGGACATTAAGATAGGTTTTGTCAGTCTTACTTAAGTCTCCATATTTGCAATCTAGATGATGAATGAGTAAAAGAATATCTCAGAAGGATTTTAACTTTTTACACAATTTTCCCTTGTTTGGAGCAACCAAATGGAACTTTTAAAGCTTTTAAAGGAAAAAATGAAGACTTTATTGAAAACTTAATATCGCCTATTTTCTGTAAATATATGTATTTAGCATGTGGCTAAAACAAATTCAATCATAATCCTAGCCCTAGTTGGCCAGGTGGATGTAAATAAGATTAGAGCTGCAGCTAGTTCTGCATGGTTGCACTCTCCCGAAGGTCCCCACATGTTTGAGTGCCTGATTCCACATGCACTAACCTTATGAGGTTCACAAATTCACTAAATTTACCCAGACTTTGTGAACTATAACCCTACTGAACCACTATAGTTTCAGCATGTGTTTTTCTGTCAATCTCCCAAGTCTATCAGAGCGCTAACTTACAGCCAAAGCAGCTCTGAATCCTGACATAACTAGCATTATGAAACAGGATGGTCAACATTTGGGTCATGATGTGTTTAATTTGCATTGAAGCATTTGTCAGGTTTTGGGTCATGATTGTTCATTTATTAGTTCCAGTGGCTGTGTGCTGGTTAGGTAATTGTGTTGTTGAGACCTAACAAGCCATAATGTCCTTTAAGGTCAGTCAGTCAGCTATGAGCAGTCCCGTGCCTTTAGTCCCTGTCCCTCAGAGACACTCCCACTCTGCTACGGTGGCTGACCCCTCTATGTATGTGAATGAGCATGAGCACTGCCTGTGTGTGTGTTTGTCGCAGTCAACAAGCCTCAGTGCACGACTCTCGCCTGTTTTTGTTTGAAGGCTGCGGGGGGTTGGGGAGCTGGGTGGACACCCATGGAAAAACAGGCATCCCACCTCAATGCTGAATTTGGAGATGGCCTGCTGTTTAGGAATAGTATGCCTGTGCAAGATTGACAGTGTTATAGAGGGGGCTGGAAGTAATGCACGAATCACTGAATCACATATGGAGATACAGAGCAAACCCTTACATAACTGTCATTTTTTACAGGCGCAATAATATGAGATCCAGCGTAGTGATTTATGCAGATTAAGGCAAAACGACAAGGTCTTATTTATATGCACTCGCAGCCACATTCAAATAATCCCTTTAACCCTATACTATTCAGGACATTAGTATTTATTATGTCAAGTAATTCCTTGTATGACTGATATGATGACAGGAGCCGTGATGACTTATTGGCTCGATAATTCACAAACATACCAGTGCAGCTGGCTGCTGAGTTGGGGAGTTTTTGCAGCCAAGAGTCAAGTGGGTAATTGTGAAAAACAAACTACAGAGAGAGTGTGTGCCAGAGTTCACCTACAGTACATCAACCCCCACATTTTCTTCTCTTGCTTTTTTTCCCCTTTCTTCCTCTCACACTTTACAAACCCCACTGTACATTTCTAAATATACAAGGTAAGGTGGAAATGATGCCTCTGAAGAGTTGGGGGTGTTTTAGGTTAAACAGCTCAGCTACATATATAAAA
Source organism: Simochromis diagramma (assembly GCF_900408965.1). NCBI lineage: Eukaryota > Metazoa > Chordata > Actinopteri > Cichliformes > Cichlidae > Simochromis > Simochromis diagramma. The sequence goes on along the minus strand of NW_024387326.1, from coordinate 3,448,287 downwards.
ATAAACTAAAGTGATAAGTTTATGAACATTTCTGTATCCAGCCTTAAAATCCCACATGAATGAGGATAGTCTCACAGTCTCAGCACTCAGGTCCAAACCAAATAATATGATCTATTTTCTTTTCATCTATCACCATCATCCAGTCAATATTTAAACTATCCATGCTTTACTGGGTGGCTAAACTGATGATACTCCTGATAAATGTTATGTCATTTTGTTGACAACAAAATGAAGCTAGCGTAAAATGACTAAAACTGCAGTTTGTTGAACTGAAAGATGAGCCCAAACATGTACAAAACAAGTTTATAGCTCAATTTAGATAAAAGTTTTTGGTCTGCATTTTCTTTCTTCATAACTGACTCATTGGGCCTCAAAGTTATACTGAGGTGAGAGCTAACTATGTTGCTAGCCGTCTGCGAGGCTTCACTTCAGCTAACTGTAGTCACTGTTTGAGTTGTCTTTTTGTCCTTTATAATGCAATTTTTAAATGCTTTTTTGCATTTACTTGTATGTCACTTACTGCTTATTATCAGGAACCTGTGCCAAAAACATTCAGGCTATGCATATTGCTAACCAAGCTATTGCTAACTGATAACCAGCCAACTGTCTGACCAGGCTCCAGGCTCCAAAGGGCCAAAATGGTGATGGCCATAAAAGGAAAGGTCAAAGTGACATTATAGCAAGTAGTCTATGGTTTAGTAATTTTTAGTAATTTCATGTGCTGATATGCTAAATTAAGCTGCTAAACATGATGAAAAGAAATGGTACCTGCTTAGTATTTGGAGGAAACACGATCATTTAAGCATGTAGCACTGGGCTTAACTGCCTTGAATTAATGAAAGGGAATAAAAACACATACAAAGAAGTTTCAAGCACATTAGCTTCTTATACCCATATGAAAATAGCATTATGTGGCAAAGTTATCACAAACATTCTCTTTTTTTCACCAGATCAGGTAAGAAAACACATTTTTTTTAAAAAGTAACAGTTGTCAGATGGTATAAGGAACATACATACAAGCCTTTTTTCAATAACTTAAAATGTTCTGACTCTAAATTATCAGACACAAAATAGCATCAGTGTGTTTCTACATGCTGTTATTAAGGGAAACAGAAAGGTCATAAAAACAACAACATTTGTAAAGTTTATCTTAGTTTTCTTGTTTTAATAGCTAACCCTTGAGTTACTGGTTTTCACTCTTTTAGTTGCCTGTAAATGAAATCAAATATAATGTGTTGTAGGCTCCCTACAGAAATACACTCTGGGGTTAGGACTTTAAAATGAATGTGACTGCTTGCACCAAAACATATCTGGTGGGGGAGAGACATTTCTGTATGAAAGGAAAAAAAATATAGATGTGAGCAGAAACACATACTGAACCACACAGGCATACAAAGCAAACATGCACGCACTATTTGACACTGAAGCTGAACAGGATACTGGGGTAAACTGACAGGATTAGTTTTTTTATGTTCTGTCCCTTTGTTTAAACCTCGCAGTTATTATGACACAATGAATCTTTTTTTTTCAGACTCTATCTCAGCCACATGTTGTTTGCAGTATTTTTTATAGAGAGTAGTAACAGTAGCAACAAATAAATAAGAAACACAGCACACAGTCAGGTCACAAGCCAATTCTTGTTTCACCCATGACAATACTTTGAGACAAGGAAACCTCATTAATGCAAAACTATATTTTTTCTATACCCATATAAGTGTAATTCCAGTGTTTGCAATGAGTTACATAAAATTAAATACGGTTTGAGAGAGACCATCATTTTTAATGAGCTAATAATTGATATCACACATGGAAATTCTTCTGCTCCTGCAGTGTATTGACAATATAATAATCTCTGTTATTATATTATCCAATTAGAAAAACAGCTAAGTTAGGCTTTTTTTGGTTAATTTTTACACCAGATATACTCCTTATTCTAATCTGACTGTGGTTATCAAACAATCCAGGCTTTCAGCAACAAACTCCTTATACACTTGGTTCTGTCAACATTTAAGTGCAGTTTCTGTCTGCTGATATCAAGACAAGGTTCCAAGGAAACTTTTGAAATTGCACTATTTTATACAGTTCTACAGCAATGCAGTTTCATTTCCCCACAGGCACAGTGCTTGCACACAGTTCATCAGTCTTTGGGTGCCACTTGTTGCTTCATACCATCAACTGTCAAAGAAGCAAGCATTCTCTGGAGAAGGTCCACCTTTTCTTTACACTCCATTTTCTTGTTTCCCCCTCCTCTGTTACTCCCAGTATAGGTAGAGGTTCACCAGACAGTCATTAGTAGTGTTACTGAGATCTCACAGGACGAGCAGGTTACTGACAAATGAATAAATACTTGTACAAAGGGAGTCCATTTGGGTCTTCTCTGGGTTATCCATAAAATGCACCATGTTCTCTTTGTGTCCCTGTGGTAGAAATACAGGAAGATGGGATTACAATAAGAAACATAAAGCAGAATTATAATTGTTTTTTGTTTTGTTTTGTTTCATATATTCTATGAACTAACCTGGGTTTCTTTTAGTTCTACATCAGCATTGCTCTCATGGCTGCTTTACTAATCCGTCTGCGATTCTTCCTCATCCTTTTTGTTTTTTGTGGTCGAGTTGGGAGTCTGGGGGCCGTAGGAGCCAATGGCTTTTTTGTGGTAGTTGTCGATGTTGTTGTCTCTGTAAGATGGAAAACAAAGAGTGTAAGAGAAAATTACAAAAGCTGTGCATAACATTGGCTTGAACAGGCTTCAGTCGAACTCAGCAGATCAGCTGATGTCAGTGCCAGCTCACTTTGATTGTTTACTCAGTTGCTGGCAATCTGTAGGCTGCTTTGCAACCCAACTTCATCCGAGCTTTTCCTTTACATGCTGTGTCTTACTTAAAAAGCAATCAGCCTTTTGCTTTAAATGTATGCACATGGAGGGGGCCTCATGCTTTCCACATGTGTGCATGAACTATGGGACAGTCCCACAACTGAACCATAACATAAATATGAATTACTGCAAATGGAAATATCTTTTTTGACTGAAGTGGTCCTGACTCTACATACAATCTTGTGATAAAATATACTCTTAAGTAATTTAAACACACTGTTTTAGTTAATTGAACAATTTACTTAATTCTGCACTGTTTAAAAAAACGTTTAATAATCTCTGTTACCTGGTTTCTGAGTTGTTTGGTGACTGGGATGATGTTTACCATGTAGGTGCCGACTGACTGTCTCCTTTTCTTTCTGCCTTTCTTCCTCTCCTCGCTTCATCTGCTGCTGTCTCAGTATTTCCTTTTCTTCGTCCAACTTTTTATGGAGAAGCAGAAGCTCTTTTCTCTCCTCCTCCAGTTTGGCTTTCGCAATCTGTAATATCCTCTCCTCCTCTGGAGTCTCGTTTTCTCTTTGTCGCGCCAGCTCACGGGGTTCCGGGTTCGGTTCTTTGGTAGGTCGGAACCTGCCCCTAACTGTGTCAGTGACGGTTTCCTCGGTAGGGCTGAAATTTGTTTCAGGAGTAACATGCTGAGAGAATCCACTTGTGTGAATCTTTGGGTATTTGCCTTTGTCTTCTTGCCACAATGGGCTGTGTGTTTGTGTCTCTTTGTTCTCCTCGTTAACTTTGATGTGCAACCCGTTCCCACCTTCTACCAACTTGTTCTTCACCTTAGTTCCAGCTGTATCCACTGAGGAGGCAGTTTTGTTGGCATCTGAGACCACGCCATCCTTCCTCTCCACATTCTCAGTTTCTTTAGCCTCAACAAGCTTGCTGATGTTATGAGCCCAGTGTGGAGCAAAGAGAACGGCTTCTCCAGAACGAGAAGTGCCCTCCCCAGCAAGACTGTATCCTTCTCCGGGCTGAGTGAAGGTGTCTCCTCTGGGGCTCCATTGCTGCTTCAGGAGATCCTCCAGGTGGGCCCTCTGGTTCTGTTTGAGCTCATCCAACTGATGAAGCTCATCCTTGGAATGCACCTTAACCTTGTCAGAAAAAAAGAAACAAAATTCATTTTACTTTTATTTTATCTACAGCTATACATGCACTGCAGTGCACAGGCTACAACACAGTCATGCTTGGAAATAAAAATTCAATTGCTTTGCACTGTTATGACAAAGAGACAAAAGTAAGTGTTAATTCTGAAAAATAATGATAGTAAGCAGAGTTTCTGTCCACCTGTTCGTGTGCATGACCTTGGCTATGCGTCTGGTTTCGATGCAGGTAGCCGTGCTGCCTGCGAGAGGATTTCTTCTTGTGTGGTGGAGGACGAGGAGCAGTCTGACATCTGCACTCCACGTGATCCACAACTGACACCACTGCTTTAGCATAAGTGGGTTTCTTGTTGATGTACTCGACCTTCATAACCTAGGGAGTTTGAGAATAAGATGGGAGGAACAGGAAACAATTCTGAGAACAGCACTAACGGATGTGCGTGTGTATACATGTATGTGTATATAGCTCCGTGTGATGTTGTTTACCTGCAAGTATCTTTTGTGTGTGACAACAGGAACACACTGCAAGCTTTTAGTGTTGCAGCAGCCAGAGCAGCGCTGCACCTCAACACAGGGTGGCCATAGCAGGAAGTTAGCATTGCTCCGGTCCAACATTGCCCTTGTGACCTCAACCACTTCTGTTCGAACTTTACACAGAGCCTGCTGGGCCGGCTGGGCATCTGAGCCATGAGACACAAGTGAACATGAGTATTAGGGCAGAAGTGGTGTTAAATTAGTATTTCAAACATCCATCCAGCACTAAATTCATTTTTTCTTTTTTTCCAGCTTGCTCATTCATCCACTCTAATAAGACTACCTTGTTTTCATGTCTGTTTATGCGATAGTAAAACACAAGCTCCTGTCTGATCACCTGTCAGTACTGCGTATTAGCACTTCAGCAGCTTGTAGACCTGAAGCACGAAGCTTCAAAGAAGAAAATATGCTAGAGCTTCTTCTCATCAAAAGGCAAAGATTAGCATAGGCCCATTAGTGTCTCTCAGTCAACCAGACGGTTAGTGATTAATGACAAGTAATTCAGATATCTGCTTTATCATAATAATGAAAAAAAAAAACACTTAATGGGAAGGGTTTTAACCGTATCATTGAAACCATACTTGTCACATTAATCACTTCACAGGAAACTTGACTGAACACTCAGGGAAGGGACTCCTCTACTAATGAGGATTGAGTACTGTTACATTCATGAGGAAAATCTGCATGGCGGCACTAAAACCTTCTATTCATCTTGTATGAATATGAACAGAGTAACATTTATCCACACTAGGAAGAATTTCTGTGAAGATCTGAAGAGCCACATACAGATAATAAGTCTTTTTGTCATAACCTCTTGAGAACTGAGGAGAAAATTATCTACCAGTGTAACTTTTTTGTGATTTTCTGCCTCTTTGGAGCTAAAGAGAACACCCAAACACGTGAGGCATGATTGAAGAGGCCAAGATGTCCTCTATTAAGCACATTAGGACTTAGTAGGGTAGCTCAAATAAGTCAAAAGATAAAGACCAAAAGCAAATGTCAATTACAGAGGCTGGGTTTCAGGCATTCACAATACATTCACATCTCAAATACAAAAAAAATATCTTCTAAAATATATTGATGGGAATAAAAAGGAAGTTTGGCTGAAGTTTTGTGGGGGGGTTAAGGGCTCACCGAGGCTCCTTGGTAGTCTGTGACCTCCATTGGCTGCAGAAGTCTCGTCTTCCTCATCTGAAACAGAAACAAAAAACAGCATTTGACTTATGTCCCAGACAAATCATGAGCATTTCATTTTTTTTGCATGGGGCGTCATATATATAATCCAAGGGCTTTTAGCGCCCTCTGTATGTGGAGAGATAAAACACGAGCTTGTGTCAAAAGAGCGGGGAGGAGGATGGGGGCATAGCCGATGTCACATTTGAGTCACAAAATAAGAGACCCAGCCCGAGGGCAACCAGTTGTTACACTTTTATAAATCTAATAAATCTTCTGTGTGTTTCTGTCGTCATGTACACCAATGTATGTTTTATTACAGGTGTGGTTCCTTATTTCAATTAGTGTAAAAAAAATGCAATAATTACCACTTATTACTGTATTTCTGTTGTAATAGGAAATATGTGTTTTTTTCTTAATTGCGCAACATTTTGTTCTTTATTTTGAAAGTGCAACAAAATTCAGCTTTCTCAAACCAACTTTAATCTGTGCTAATGTGTTAAGAAAACCACTTCTCATTGTGACAACAACAATGTAAGAGTAGCATTTTTTTACTTTAATGTCAATACATGTTTAGGGAAGAGCTACAGATATTTTAAAAAGGGCTTTGGGTTGCACTGGATGACTGGGTTTTGTGAACAGAATAAAAAAATGTTTTAGGGGAGCTTAATCTGGTTGTGTGAAAATGGTATTCAATTTACGACGTCACTAAGGCTGGAGTAAAATTGCAGACAGCAACTTGGACTCTGGCTTCAAAGCATGTATCAGTAATAATATTAGAAAGCTCTGGTCTTTACCTACGGAGTCAGAGAACAGCAGCATCTGAAGGTCCTCTATTGAGGAGATGGGGCTGTTTCTAACCAGCTCCACCAGGGCTGCAGGCAGAGCGTCCTCCTGAAACACAGATATATAAGAGACCTTAAGATGCACTGTTCTGGATAGTTTGTGAGATTAAAAAAAAACACAGAAGAAGACGACATTGAGACATATCATCACCAGCACACCTGGCTACCGATGAGATTTTTCCACATCTGTAACATCTGATCTGGGGAAACTGTTGCCAAAGTTACCAAAGCAAAAATCCAAACACCAGATTGAGAACATGGATGTGCTATCACTCAAAATATACAGTTATGTGAAACAGAGATCATTATGCACAATAAATTAAAAATACAGCTGAACCTTTGACCCCTACAATGAGGGCATCTGGTTACTCTGTTTAGCTGCTTGCATGCTGGCATGGTTTGAGAGACACATATTAGCACAGTTCTCAGTGATTGCCTTCATCCTATGATAAAACATCATAAATTTCAGGGTGCCCACTTTCCCCACCCATCACAGTCACCGAATGATTTAATATTTATGAAGACATCCTTGGACATTCGCAGTCTCCAATTTGCAGCTCACTTGAACACCTAGAATTTAGAGCAACATGTTATATGGGGTTTCCTCCCCCATCACCAAAACACCAAATGAGGGGAAAATGGTCTTCGATCCCTGCAGTAGACGTAGAACCACTGAAGTTGTTTGGTGGCACACATAGTCGCTCCTATGTGATTAAACTGATGCATGTATAAACTGTATTCATGTATAAAATCTCAAAAACATTGACTGGGCTTTTAAACACTTCTCTGCTACATTGTTACTCTTGCTGTGTACTCATAGAAAGGTAATTCACCACACAGTTCAATGTTATGACCATGACACAGAAACAGGAATATGGAGCTGTTTTCTAGGAAAACGGTGGATCTGGGCAAATATTTCTATAGTATTAAACCATAAAACCAAAAACAGTCCCACATTGTGAGTCCATGAATTTAACCCCTCTAGTCATTAATGGGTAAGAGCCAGCTAAGGAGGGGGGGAGAATTAACCAAAGCGGACACACAATGGTCACTAAGAGCACGGTGAATGACTATTGGCGTTGTGTCTTCTCATCTGCTAACATTTAGGGGTCAAAGGAGCAAGGAAGCAGTCAGGAAGTGGGGGAAGGAGTGATACAGAGAGGATGAGAGAAGGGAGGCGCATCTGAAAAAAAGGAGGAATAATAGATTAATTAAAGCTGGGCTGAAACGGACGAGGATCAGCCGTGGGTCGAGGCACTTCCTTGCATTGATTTCAGCGCTGTAAATGTGGTTCACTTGCTTTGGAGTCTCACGCTAGAATGGAACCGATGAAAATGACCAAAAGAGCAAATGCGTCAGGCATTAAGTGAACCATGTTCAGTTCAGTAAATGTTACACAAAGCCATCTGGAAATAAACTTTAGTTTTAATACTGATTAATTTAAGGTCTGAAGAAAATAATGAATCCCAGCGGGATGCAGGTTTTAGAAAAAGGAAACGGCCATTCATGCATGAGTATTCTCACCCTGCCCATACTGTTTGCCACTGACATTCCCCCATTGTTGCTCAGATTTTCAGACAGTCAAATAATACAGCAGGGAAATGCCTGCTGTATTACACTCGCATCTCTGCTGCGGAGCTGCCGATGCCCCTGAGGAGTCGTCATGATTATTTCCTCCTTTTGCCAATGGAGCAAAGCTGCCTGCTTGGCTAATTGTGTCTGATGTTAATTATAGGACGTGTGCTTTTGTTCACGGTGGTGCCTGCTGTCATGACAATTTGTGTCTAAGCAGGAAATATTAAATAAACATTTCAGTTCTGATAAACAAAGCAGATGTAAACAGATGCAAACTGGACTGGCAGACTATGTAAACACACTCTGATAATGATTAATGAGCACCTATGGCATGAAGGTGAATTATCAAGGTTAAGAAAAGCGTTTTTTATAGGTGCATTTCATATTTCCTGCAGGCAGAAGCATAAAAATAATAGAGCTGAATGTCATTTTAATACAAACAGCAGCACCTTATTCATTCTGAAAAAGGATAAAAAGCTAACGTTTCTTAAAGAAAAGATTAAACTATCTCAAAATCCAGCTGTAGTTAGTCTGCAGTAGTTAGCCTGTTTGGAATAATTAGCTTCTGCTGACAAAGCATTTGTTTTTGACAGCTGCTAATCTACAACACAAAAGACCACTCCTGCCAAACTGTGTCTTATACCTGAACTATTCAGGTATGTTTTCTCCCTTTTTTCTGCTAATTATGGCAGAAAAAAAACACAAGACTTGACATACTGCAGTATTTATCACCTGAAGAAACTCCCCAACCCCTGGAGAACTCATGGACACATTGAAGAATGCCAGGTACAGGCAGCGGCTGCAGTGGGCAGAGGACGAGAGGGAACATCTAATTGTACATAATTAGAGGGTCGAGTTTGCTGCCGGCGAAGCAGCAGCAGCAGCAGCAGCTATAGCACATGTGTGAGGTTTCACATGTAGTCCCTGAAAGTATGCTGACACATGCTCAATATGGGCATGTGCCAGAAACTGTGAGTTTAATTAATTCCACTGTCATAATTGGCATCAGCACTTGGAAAGGGGCCTGATACAATTTAGCTAAAACTAAATTCCGTTCTGGTGGTCCTTGGCTAGGTGCATATGATCATTACAGCTTTATACGTGACAACCACTTTATATACCAGCAGATTTTTTTCTGGTGAAGTTCTTTTAACAAAGACCATAATTGAACATACAGTCTCTATTATTTCCCCAGCTGCCGTGCCATAAACTTTAAAATCACACGTGGGGAATTTCCAGGTTGTATACCTTCAAAGCCTTTTGTGACTTTCTCCTTCAAAAATACTGTCAAAGTCTTCTTTTACATGTGGTGCCTGCAGAGGCAGTGGAATGGAAAGACAGCTTGATGACAGGAAAGTCAACCGTCATCTTTAAATATACATTTAAAATGTACTTTTATGTGAGGCAGTGATAATGATGGAAGGTTACTTATATGTACACGAGTGGATGAAAGAAGGAAAATGAAGCAATAAAATGAATGTTTAAAGATTCAGGGGCTTTACACGATAAAGATATACTGCAATTCAGCATTTGCAAAGCTATTGTGTTTGTAACTTATTTTCTTTTTACAGACATGTGCATAAGTTCTTTGAAAAGAGAGTCCTGACAGGAGAAAGTATACCTCTCCCATATGGGCTTCTTTCATTGGCTCCCTGTTAAATCCTTCTTACCACATACAATGTCCTGAATAACCAGGCCCCATCTTGTCTTTAAGGCCACATAGTACTGTATTACTCTAATACAGCACTTCACTCTCACACTGTGGGCTTAATTGCGGTTCCTAGAGTGTTTAAAAGTAAAATGGGAGGCAAAGCCTTCAGCTTTCAGGCCCCTCTTCTGTGTAACCAGCTCCCAGTTTGGATTCAAGAGACAGACACTCTCTTTATCAAAAACTTTCCCTTTTGACAAAGCACATATTTAGGGGTGGATCAGGTGACCCCGAATCCTCCCTTAGTTACGCTGCAATAGGTTTAGGCTGCCAGGGGCTTCCCAGTGATGGGCCGAGCGTTTCTTCTTTGCTCACCTTTTTAACCTAACCTCTATGTGTTTATACAGCCCTCTGCATTTAATCATTAGTTAATATTAATCTCTGGCTCTCTTCCACAGTGTGTCTTTTGTCCTGTCTTCCTTCCCTCACCCCCAATCTGTCACGGCAGATGCCCCCCCTCCCCTTATTTGGTTACACTGGAGGTTTCTTCTTGTTAAAAGGGAGTTTTTCCTTCTCATTGTCGCCAAGTGCCTGTTCACAGGTAGTTGTCTGATTGCTGGGGGCTTCTCTTTATTATAGTGGGGTCTTAAAACTTTACAATATAAAGCTCCTTGAGTAGACTATTATTATGATTTGGCGATATGCAAGTAAAACTGAATTGAAATTGAATAAGTTATTCTGGGAACAAACTATACCAACACATCAGTTCTATGGCAGAAAACTACCTCAATCAGTTATGCCTTTTTTCTTGCTTTTGTAAAAACATTGTTTAAGCCTTCACTTCCCACGATTGACTTGTTAACTATTTGTGCTTTAACCCCATTGACATGACATGAATTGCCTGGGTCAGAAACACAGATGAAATCTGCATAGAAGCAGAAGACTGATAAAATCAGACTTCATATCAGCGAAGGAAAAGTGGACAGGATTTGTTCTAAAATGAACATAATATTGTTGTCTAGGTCAAGTGAGTCTTGACCTAGATGAGACCCGTGGTTAAGTTTAGTCTTCCTGCTTGACTTCACCAGATTTTATCCATCTTTTCTGCCTTTATATATTCACTGTTGTTGGCTGATTTTCACCTGTTTCTAAAACACTGTTTTGGCATAGAACATGGTGCAAGAGAAAAGAAGGTGTTGATTAAAAAAGGAAGCAACATATAATCATAAAAACAAAAGTCACACAAAAAAGTACAGAAACAACAAATGTGGTCTCTGTAGGATGGTGTTAATGTATGTTTGAATGCACCGGCTGCCTTTAATATCTGGAACAGCAGCATCTGTAAATGCATCACTTCACCACGTGGTGAAGCATCCAGCTGTAAATGAGCCTATCATGGCAGCGCCCGTTTCCTTGCACATCACCCACAGAGGTTGACCCCTGCATGTGTCTGCCCCTGGGCATCCATTCATAACGCCAGTTAATGGGGAGGAATAACAGTTATCTTCTGTATGAAGAGAAGCAGTAAGAGAAAGACTGAGTCTGAAGTTGGAGGTTTTTTGTTTGGCTGTTTTTTTAAAGGCGGACATGAGCTTAAAAAATAATGACACAGTTTTAACTGTTTTAACAGCATGTGCATTGTAGTTGGAGTGATATGCTTACTCAAAATTTAAAAAAAAAAAAGACTACAAGAGTCAGAGCCCAATGTTAGCCAGAAAATATACAGTAGGCTACCGCATATAGGCCCATTAATATATTTATATGCTTCGAGTATTATATACATATATACTACTATTCAAAAATAAATAAATAAATAAAGACTCCACAACGCTGTTGTGTTTTATATCCTGCCGTAAACTTTTAGATAAACCTTGCGGCTTCACTCGTTGGTGCTACATTTGTTTTATAGTGCTCTAATTTCAGAGGGACCACTAATCCCTCTTAAGTGTCCGAAGAGGTTTCTAGAACTTTGATTTGAACTCACCTCGGCCACGCCAAACCGCAGACACACCGCTAGTAACGCGAGCAGCAGCTGTACCCACGAGCTCATCTTGCTGCCCAGCCTCGAGCCTCTTCGACGGACCGGGCATTTATGGAAGCGCGAGAGAGCCTCTCTCCTCAGCACTGCGCGCGGGGGGACAGCGGCTCGCCCTGCGAGACTGCGCGCGCGTGCGAGCGTCCGTCCACACCGCGGTCCCACAGCAGAGGTGTTCCCAAAAGATGAAGAACAATCCGCTCAGCTTGCACCAAACCTTTTTTTTCCAAGTTCCCCTCGAAATATATATTTAAAAAAAAATTGAGAGCGACAGTAAGCCTCCTACTTTTAGTTCACTCTTCAAAGTCCGGTTTAGTTCACTCAGTTAAGTTCACCTTGATGCGCTGAAGTGTCCGTTTTTGGCTGAAAGCTCAGATGAAAAGAATAAGACCATTTTAGCAAAAGAAATTTCCAAGCAATTAAAGTCTACACTTTAGAAAAATACTTTTAATTAAAAAATATCCAAGATATTTAGAAAGGAAGCAAAGTCAAAATAATTCCAAGTGTGTCCCAAATTAATTTCTTTAAAAAAAAAAGCAATAAATTACAAATCCATTTGAATTTTCATTTCCCGACAGTCAAGAGTCTTTTCCTCTTTAACCGTAACGCGTCCCAAAAGTCCAGCTTAGAGGCAGAAATAACGTCGCAGGAAGATAGTTTGCGGTTCTCTTCTTCCAAGGAGTCTTATCAACAAGCAAACCGCTGTGTGGCTCGGTGCGTCTCAGCCCCTGGACCCGACTGATTACGCAGCCGTGTTGTTGGTGGTGGTGAAGGGGAGAGCAGATTTTCACGAGTGTGCGGTATCTCTGCTGCCCCCTGTCCGGAGAAAAGTCGATGCAAGCCAAATTTGTCCACTAACAGCTGCCTGGCAGCAGCCACTGAGAAATATTTCCTCAGCCATGAATCATTTATGCAGATATTTGTAAGGCTGGGCCATTTTTCCTCCTTCCTCACATGAATCTTTACAACGCACCTTAAAACTTCATTAACTGTAGAAAGCAACCAAAGTAACTGAGTACATTTACTCAACAGCAGTGGTACACCACTTTAACTATTGTTTCCACAGTCCATGCTGTTTTACTATATTTAATCTAAAGCTATGTGCACACGTTCATTTTCATATTAACTTGTTTTGCGTATAATCACAATACAAAGTGTCTTGTGCATTATTATTATTATTATATAATATGAAGTGCATTATATAAAGTAAAAGTTACAGTCTGGTACTTCTAAACGGATGCATTAATAAGCTATTAATGTCCCACTAATGTCATGTGTGAGGAAAATATGAAGCCCTTGCTGTGATACTGCCCATCACTGTTCCTATTGCTATTTTTCTAAGAAATGTGTGATTTTTCAAAATGAGCCATCAGCAAATACCTGTAATTATCCCCCCAAATTTTGCTTCTGGGCCTAGCAAAATATTATTAACATACGGACAGGTTCTGATCAGCTGTGTTCAGTTGGTTTATTGCATATCTTGACTGCTGTGTCTTAACAAACCTTGTAGTTGTAAGCTTCTTTCTATTGAATTTCGTCACATGAGCACCCTGTGAGGTCTAACTACTGTCGCACCTGTGTTAAAATATTGTGTATAAGCTGGTATATTTCTCTCAGCTGTCCAGTTCAGTTCAGTTTTGGCAGGTTTTTTTTCTTGTCTGCTGGGTGTATCAGCATCTGATAGTTTCAAGGCTGGCATATTGTGTACATATGCGCATGCACTGCAGCCCCCTGCAACTTCAAGGACCTTCCCACGGCTCTGATGGTAGAGATTATCATCAGAAGGTAGGCCCTGCCCACAGCATCCACTGCCTTGACTCCAACGCAACCTAGTGATTGAGACTAAAAACTTATAGGTGAGGATTTACTGAGGCCACAGATCGTTGAAGCACAAGCATCATTTTCCAAACGATTTCCTGCGCAATCAAACTTCTTTTCGCAAGCAGAGGAGTCGCCTCCTTCTGGTCATTAAGGTTAAGACACTTTTGAAGTAGCATCACTTTTCAGTCCCAGATGCTACCTCAGTCTTTTATGTGTGCAGTCTATGATTTTGATGAACAGATAATAAACCCTGACATCTTTAATATTGTTATTCCTTTTCTTATTGTTGATGCTGTAGATATGGTTGTTGTTGTTAATTTTAAGAGGACTAATATTTAACATTAGTTAACTGTGAAAAACTGAATGTTCCAATTATTCTTTAGCATCTGTGTAAAAAGAACAGTTATATCTATAACGAGGTACAACACATAAGTATGGGATAGCACACCTTAAACCATTTGCTGTGCCTTAAACCATGTCAGCACCTATGCATAACCCATATTCCTAATTTAGTGTGTTGTATAACAGACCTTTTGTGCAGATGCTTTGTTAGAGAGGTCATGGGGATAGTTGCCATGCCAACTGACTCCTCTTATCATCAGCATCACCGCCACCAGCATCAGCGAGGTTTTCAGGAAATAAAAGGTGTTTCTAAATATCACAGGAGTTATTCTAAGATTTCTGACCTTTTGATGATCACTCGTGTTTAAAGGACATTTCTGAACAATGCCCGATTGGTGAGTTTGCAGGCCCAAAAATAGCATATCAGGTATAGATGACCTTTTTTAGACTTGTTATATTATTTGACAGAAGAAAAGAGCAAGTAAGTTTTTATATAATAGAAAACATGTCTAAAAGGGATAAGAACCCTTTTTTCTTTGACTGAAGCAATCGCTGTATCTATGAATGCCCCTTACAGTTAGCGAAGTCCTACAGGTCAGTTGTGGCCCTGTGAATAATAGGATGCCATTGTTTTTCAAACAAGAGTTGATGGAGGAAACAGCATGAGTTATGGAGCTATATTTACACTCGTTTCATATTCACACGTTTGGCCAAGGCTTCTGGCAGTACGAGGTAACAATTGTGACTTTGGATACAAGTGCAACGCAACACTCAGGAAATTGCAGTGACGTAAAGGAAAATTATCAAACTACATGCAAAAAGTTACTGCATATAAAGACGTAAGACACTGACTGTGTACACATCTGCTCAAATGTATGTGGTTACTTTGAAAAGCTGCTTTTCATCTAAAATAATAATTGATCAGTAATGTCCTAAATAGCGGAAACTAATTTAAATTACTTGTAATTTTTCATGGAATATCTACATATATATGCAAAAAGGCCCATTTCTGTCAGCCTAATAGCACCTGTGTTCCAGTGCCACATTGTGCTACATCATGTAAGCTTATCATGCTAAAATTAGAAAATCATTAAAAAAAATCATTTTTCTAATCGTGTTATTTCAGGTGAAGAGGCAATAAATTTGGCTTGTTTAGTTTTTGTGATACGAGCTTTTCTAAAACTCACCAGGACCTTTTTGCTCTAAACACCCAAAGCAATTCCAGGAAGCTGTGGCAAAAACAAGAAAGACAAAAAAAAAAAAGAATTACAATTTCATACAACAGTCTGTGCTCCCTTCGGACAGTGCAAACTGGCTCTTACCAGAAAGAGAGAAGGCCCGCAGTTCCTGAGAAGTGGAAGGTGTGCAGTTCAGCTATAAAAGGCAAGTACATCAGAGTCCACTGATTCAAAAAACAGATGCCTCAGAGGTTCTCAGCTGGCAGCGAAAACACTGAAAAACACAAGACACTGGTTTGAGGGTTTCAGTTTCAGCAGTGAAGAGACGACTCCAAGACGCTGGTCTTCAAGTAGGGAAACAAAAGCAAAAAGTCCAGGTTGGCCAACACACGGAAAAGATTATTATTGGTTAAAGAACAGAGACTGGAGAGAGAAAGAGTGGGAAAGGTATTATAGATAGATGCTGATGAGTCTTGATTGGTGCCATAATCTGTAAAACATGGGCTGATTTCAAACTTTGGGAATCATTTGTCTTTGGTGAATATAACAGAAGAAGTTTAAGTCTTTTAATGTGTTTTTCCGTTTCTGTTTGTTTTTGTGCTTCCTTTTTTTCAAGTATCAGCAATTATGCTAACACTTGACAACAAACTTTGAGTTCAGGTTGCTCCCAAAACATCAGTGTGTGCTGCTGTGTTTGGTTTCTAAGGAGAAGGGGGGAAAGGAGGTGGAGACTGAGAGGGAAGAGGAGGATGAAGGTGGAGGTGGGTGGGGGGCAGGTTCTTGACTAGAGGTAGGGATTTTCCCACCGGCAGCATGCATTCATATCTGTCCAGTCCAGTCTCTCTCTCTCTCTCTCACACACACACACACACACACACACACACACACACACACACACACACACACACACACACACACACACACACACACACCTGTGACTACACCTCAACATAATCCCACCATCCATCCATCTCTAGACAGGAGGTGACTTAATAAGAAACTTGTTTTTTAAAAAAGACTGTTTACACATCTGTATCCAAAGCCAACTGAGTGTAAGTGTTGATCCGTGATCTCTTAAAGTTCAACACTTACACTTCGTGTGCATGCATGCAAACGCACTCTCTCATGTGCACGCGCAAACAGACGAAATGCATGCAAAGAGCATTCGAACATGTTAGAGCACCGTTGTGTGGCGCAGATCACACCACATCAAATATTGGCTCTTTCACACACACGCACGCACTCGCACAGAAAAACACACACACACACGCTTAGTGTCTCTTAGCTGGACACCATTTTCGCCATGCACAGAGGACAGAGGGGCCTCTATGTTTAAGAATGGAGTGAGAAATGACAGAATTCGCTCAAATATTTAAGCGCTTTTGAGAAGATCCGGAGAAGGTCACATCCCCTGAACTAATCTCCTGTCGGACAATAGCGGCATTTGATTTCATGCGTTTTTCTGTCGTTAGCTCTGAGGCTTCAGCGGTTAATTTGACGCAGTAATCGCATAGCTGGACCCCCCCACACACACACACACAAGTGTGCACACACACACACTTCCCCTGGTCAGCTTTTCAAGATGAAAAACATGAGTCTTGTCTATTTGTGTTGTACAAAAGGACCCAGGGTTTGTGCATGTGTGTGTGTGTGTGTGTGTGTGTGTGCGCGTGTGCTTTTGGCTGCTGTCAAATGCATCGGACTCAAGGGGGGAGACAAGTGACCCTCAATTAGTCGTGGGGATAGACTCTCGCCAGCGCGTGTCTCTGAGATACTGCAGGATCATATAGACTGAATGGACTGATGGGAAGTCAAGTATGACCGCTCACCCCGGCTCTCAAGTTTCCCAAATCCCAGAAGTGGGAATGTGGCTAAAAGAGATTAAAAGATGGGAGAAGGCTAGATGAAATGAAGTCCATGGGATGGGTGTGTAAAGCAAAGACATAAGCACAAGAAAATCTTTCTTTTGTTTTTATTTTGCTATATTATCCTGAAAGGAATGCCTGAGTGTGGCTGTGACCAGTTTGGCAGAGGAGTGGCAGCTCAAAGGAGCTTCGTGTCTTAGCAAAGATCTGTCAGCGGCAGCTAACGAATGGGCCTGAATGGGAGAGAGAGTGACTGACAGTGAAGAATTGCTGGAATGCACTTCACTGAAACAAGCATGGGGAAAAAAAGATATAAAGAAAGACGAAATACACAGCGAGAAAGAGACACACTGAGATATGCAGAGTGGCAAAAGTAAGAAGTCTTTTTTAAATGGCTAATAAAAATGACTTCAGTCGGGATGCATGTTAAGAAAGGAGAAAGAGCTCAGACCTAAAGGCATGCTTTATCTTTAGGAGAAAAGACAAAGTTAGTCATTTTCTCTCTTCCAAAGGTTCAGAGTGCCTCTGGACCAGAGCCAACATCAATACTTCTGATGTTTGAAACCCTGCTGTTGCATGTGAGGACAAATTACAAGCACAGAATTCTCCGTCTGCAGCTGATATTCACTGTTTCAGTGACGTCTTTGACTTTAATCACAAGCTGAGGTCAGGTTTAGGGTCCTTTTTGTCTTTTGACTCGACATGCCAAAAACATGATCAGAAAAGTGGTGCATTAATTTCCTCTCAAAACAAAACTCACTCAGACAGTATCAACAAGTAGGAGGTTTCAGACGTCTCTCCGTGTCAAACTGAGCCAAAATATTAGCATTAGTCAGGACATGTTGCCGGCTTGGCTGATCGGAACACAACCTACATTATGTCGTGTGATTTCACATCAGAACAAATGGTGTAAATATTTTTCTGGTCCCCAGTGACGGGTTTGTAGGTAGAATTAATGAAATCGGTGTAGACAAACTGTCAGCGATCAAAAGAAACGCATTTTGTCAGTGTTAGCAGCTTCTTATTTATTATTTATAGAAATCGTTGCCAAAACGGGGCGTATTCACTGTGTCAAAAATCCCTTGAAAATGTTGTTTTATTTCCTTTGGCTAGCATTCTGCTGATGATGGCAGTCTGAAGATAGCAACAGATACAGTGAAGATGGACCACACCATGCTGTGGAGTATAAACACCTCCATGAGGAATGCCTGGTTTTGTTCAGCTCCAAGAGGCTGTATACAGCAGCTTTCCTCTGCCAGGTCCTCCTCCCTATCCTGGTTCACAGGGGACACTACTGCAACAGCTGCAATGAAAACCAATGGGCCTGCTGTACTGTATTGTACTGTAAACTGCTCTATAATTAACATTGTGCACAAAAATGTACTGAGCTGTCTTTTTTTACTTAAAGCAGTACTGGAAATATGCAGTATCAGGGAAGCATTTAACCTCCATCTGAACCACATTACATCTTGTCAACAGTAAACCTCACCCAGAAACAAGACCACAATACTGCAGTGTAGGTAGCAGCAAAGCAAAGGGCGTGTACAGTGTTGTTAAAAAGCAATCGTCACCTTTCTGACTTCTTAGTTTTTTGTCACACATACATTTTCAGGTCATCAAATAAACAACAGGCAATAAGACTGAGATAATAAATACACAGAATATACAATATATACACAGTTTTAAAATTACATCGTTTTAAAATTAAAGTGACTTAGTGCAGTTAGCTTGTTAACGCGTTAGCGCCATGCAGCCCCCCACAGGGGGCAATCTGCGGTGACTCGCTAACGGAGATTTGCGGTTATGATTTTAACGTCATTTTAACGAGATTAACGCTGACAGCACTAGTATTAAGTAAAGGTTACCCACTACCAGACCCGTTGAATCAAGAAATCACTTAAATAGAACCTGTCTGACAGCGTAGAGCAGGAAAAAAAGGATCTCAAAAAGCAGCAGATCATGACACGATCTAATGAAACAGATGAGAAACAAAGTCAGTGACAGCTGTCAGTCTGGAAAGGGTTAAAAAGGCCTTGTGACTCCAGCGAGCCACGGTGAGAGCCATCATCCACAAAGTCAGAATACTTGTAACACTGGTGAACCTTCCCAGGAGTGGCCTACCAAGAACACATCACTGACCCATCCACAAGTGCACAAAAGAGCCCAGAACAACATCTAAGGAACTCCAGGCATCACTTGCCACAGTTCAGGTCAGTGTTCATGATTCAACAATAAGAAACAAATTATAATTAAAAAAATGTGCTTGACAAATATGCAAAACATAAGAATGATATATGGATATATATGCACTATGCACTGATACTGTGACTATTGTTTTATTTGGAATTCTATAAATTAAATTCAACTGAATTGAGCAATGTACTATCTAAATAACCACAAAACTAATGACATCTCCACCTAGCTAAATTCTTTGTTCGATATTGCATTCAAACCTTGTTACCCGGCTAGCCTTTGTCACATCTTTTGGGTAGTCTATATCATACAAGCCAAAACATGAAGCTAGCTTATATATTTATAAGTTAGTGGGGGCTTTTCTTTTTACCAAAAGACCAGAAAAAAACAATGACCATTGATGGTGTAGTTACTATTACACTGCTGTATAGTTCTCAGTGTCATATAAAAAGTGAAGAGAGGAGCAGCAATTCTCCACCCAACAGAGATATAAAGGGAGTAGAAAGGATGGGTGAAGGAAGACAGGTGTACTTGTAGTGTGGTCTATAAATGAATCTATGAGCGCCACATTTTATTTCATATAACATGCTGAACCTCCTCCCACTGATTCCTGTTTACAAAGTTGCTTCCTGTTGATGTTGATGCTGAGTGTTTTACGCTCCATCATCTGTTCTCCTTTTCAGAAATTCATAGCTCCTGTGTGTGTGTGTGTGTGTGTGTGTGTGTGTGTGTGTGTGCGCATTTACTTGTATTGCTGACATTGTGGGGCCCCATAATCCCCATAATGCACACCATAAAAGTTTGGAATAAAGATTTTGTCATAGATGCAGGTGTGTAGCAGTCACAGCTGTATTGCTGGTTTAAAAAAAGAAAAAAAAGAAAAAAGGGCAGCAGAAACAAAAGTAAAATATCTAACTAAACAGTAGCCAGACATAATATAAACTGACTAACTGGAAGGACAACAAACAGACAGAAACATCACCTACAAAGAGGGAGATCCAGATGATATATACACACAAGGGATAATGAGGGAACAGGCTACAGGTGGGACACAGCTGACGCTAATCCAGGCTAACGAGACCAGGGAAGCAAAACCTGATCCACACGAGGCAGGAGAATATCAAAGTAAAACTGGAATTAACACACACACAAACACAGACGCATGGGGCTGAAACTAGGACCGAGAGCAACGACATGAAGACATGACAGACAAAACAAAAGTGCTAAAGGAACCTAATAATGTCAAAGAAGCAACCATGAATTCAAACTCAAACCTAATTGTAAATTTAAACTTAAAAAACTCATGAATCCAAAATAACACTCAAACCGCTGGGTCAAAGACCTAGAAGACAGATTTTGTTTAAGGGTTAGTATGAGTATTTTCAAGTAAAGGTTAAGGTAAGGTCAGTATTATCTTAGTCAATATAAAATCATCAAGAGGCAAAGGCAGCAGTAGTTGTTGGGAAAACACACAGGTTGGAAAATAAAGAAACGAGTTCCACATCTGTCCTTCTCTGGTTAACCTTTTTTTACAATGCTAGCTGGTAACCTGTTCAATCTTATACATGGATAAATATAAAGCTGTATTTCTAATATTTCTTCTTTATCACGACACATGATAAAACACCTCCATTAAGTGAATAATTCACTTAGCATTATCTGCTATAAATCAGTGGGAGGTTCAAGGAGGGATAAGAGAATTCTTTTCACAATTTAAGCACTGAAAAGTTTGCATAGAGGTCTCATAATCAGTAAATCAGCAACAGTATAAGCACCTCAGTGCACTATATGACTCATGGGTCTATTAAAGAGTAAGGTAAAAACTCTTAAGACACACTGGAAAAGATATGAAATACAAGGTCAGGTGGAGGCAAATCACTAATGTGATACACCCACACTTGACACCCTAGTAATTTGGTAGCGCTTCCCCTTTGTTGCTTTGCCATGCAGCTGCACACCGAAAGTTGAAAATCCTTAGAGTGCTATAAATTAGGCTATACAGATGTCAGGCTCTCTGCACATATTCTTGGAGGGCTTATTATAAAGAAAGAATGTGCACACCTGCACTCACAGGCACGCGTATACTGTGCTGCATAAACATTAAATGCTTTGGTGACACAGCCACCAGCAGCACGTGCACACATATACATAAACTTGCATGCTTCAAACCCATGAATGCATCTGTTCCAGGCACTTTACAACAGTCATGCTCATGTTGCAGTCTGTCCCTCTGTCCCTGTATCTCACTACGAGCTAGGAGGTTTTCGCTGAGGACCCTGTAATCAAAGCGAACAATCAGGCAGGTCCAGACGGCACAGAATTAGTGCAGTGGGAGCACTCAGCAAATACCAAACCTCATCTGAAAATGTCCTAAATATCTCTCCAGTACCTGCTTATTACACTAAAGAGTGAACTACTTAACAAATTTGGATAAGGGGACGACAGGGGGAGTGACGAGAAAGAATGAGCGAGCAGTGTTGATTGTTCTTATTAAGTGGCTCAAGTTATACAAATAAAAAAAGAGAAATGGAGAAAAAAAAAGTTATTTAGGGTGAATTGAGAGAATGAGAGTGGCAAGTACAACGAGGAATAACTTGTGATGGGGTGATCAGGGTGCAGGTAGGCACAGAGGAAAAGCAGGGGAGGAAGCTTGTTAAATAAAAAAGGCCTAATGGTTTAACAGGAGAGGAGAGGAAATGAGAGGAGTGGTGCTAAATGAGAGGGTGAGAGTGAGGCGTTAGTTGTTAAAGACCCAGAGAGAGTGGAAACGGGGAAATCCAGGCTTTACCTCCCAGAAGACAGGAGCGGAGGGGGAGGAGGGGGAGGGTGCAGGACAGGGAACTTGGCATGCAAGAAAATCCGCGAGTCACACTCAGCTGCAGATGAGGGTTGTTGAGGGCAAAAGTGTTTGGCGTCTGCCACAGCAGCAATTTCCATTCCCTCCTACTGCAGATACAATGAAAATTGTGTCTGAAAACAATGCCATCTGCAGAAGGAGAGTGGGAAGAAACTTTGGAGTGGCCCAGTTCATCTGCACGGTTGATAGGGAACTGTGTCAAGGATGTGATGTCTGGACAACAACAGCCGACCTGTCCCTCTGTATACAACCCCCCCTTTTTTGTAGGAAGGACCAGACAGAGTGTGTACTTTGTGATAATCGCTCTATTTGTTGTTACTATTCCATTTTGTCTCGAGCTTCAAAGTCAAACACGGTTTGCCTCCTGCGACAAGCCTGTGTTTTCACAGAGATCTGTCTTGGTTTACACAGCCTTGTGTGCCTCAGAGCTTGTGTTTGCAACTGTCTCTTTTCTCCTGATCTCTTTTCCATTATTATAAATTAATATGATAGCTAAAAAAAAGAAGAACGAGAAAACGATGTATGCATAAAGCTGATTTAGCCATGATTATGTCGCCTACAGTTTGCCTCCTGCTGTGAAGCGTCAAATTGAGTATTTTAGCTGGTGCTACTTTTTGCAAACTAGACACGAGTCATACTCATAAGTTATGAAGTTGACTGAGAATCAGTGGCGTACCATCAGGACAAGCGGTGCTTGCTTTACCCTTCTGTAAAAGTCACTGCACATCACTACTGCACACCCATATGCACATATCAGTCACAAGGTAGCATGTGCCTTTTTATCATCTATTCGCTCAAATGTTGGGATAGCTAATAAAATGAGCATAATGCTGAATTAAAGAAGTTTTTAAAGAAGCATTTGAGGCCATAAAATCATACAAAGATCAGTTCCTGAAGTCATAGATCAAGTGAGCCCCAGGGCTCTTTAATCATAGACTAAGCACCTCTTTGTGGACTCAGAGAAAGCACCCCCTGTTGGTTATTAGAAAGAATGCAGGAGTCCATATTTAATAGTCTATGGTAGAAGCCAGTGTCTGTGTGTTGAATATATGTGACTCATTATTGGCAAGAGAGAAATTAGCAGTTTTAAGGGATTTATTTAACCAGCGTTAGCTATAAATTTGTATTAATTTTGGAGGAAAAATATAAAGGTGAAGCTAAATCCTATGGTGAAGTGAACAGCAGTACTTCATGGAGTTCCTGTGGAGTATTTTTTGAACTGTGTGCAAGCTGAATGGACTGAGCTAGCTGTAACTCATGCTCATACATTTTAAAGCAGTACAGTAACCCAGTTAAAGCTTTTTCCATGCAGTCTTTAGTTTCTAAGATTAGCGCAAAGTCTTTCTCACAGATACTTTCTCACACACTCCCAACTTGGAAATGGAGAACAATATAATAATATCCAAGAGCATTTATGAAAGCCACTTATTCTACTCAATCACAATGATGCTGCACTGACTTTGAAGCCGGAACTCTCTTTTTCCCGGCCTTCTTCCTGGACTCCATATGGCTTAAACAGCAGCTGCTCTGCCTCTCTCACTCACTCTGTTTAATTTCCCTCGTCATCCTGCCTCTCCTCAGCCTCTTCTTCCTCTTCCCTCCTCTGGCTTTGTTTGTTCTCCCTCTGCTCCCAGGTGTTTTCCTGCACAGCTCCACGTTCCGCTGAGCAGAGAGCCGTTTAAGCCCCTCTTCCGCTCTGACTCAGGTACACTCATGCCGGTGGCTTCCCCCTGGCTTCAACACACAACATGCTGATCAATAAATGCAACTGTGGCGTGCTGCAGACAGGATCCCATATACACAATCAAATCTGTGCACGGGTATAAATCACACCCTCGCAAAAAGCGACACAAACAGGAGATACACGTGAATGTGGACACACATAGTACGTCAAACGCTTGCGCACAAGCACATGCACGCATGCTGCCTTATTCCAGCTCTCTCTCACTCTTTTTCCCTAATCCAACAATAACACAACAAACCTTGCTTCCTCTGCGTGGAACAATAGTAGGATAGCTTTGATGGCCAGAGGTACTTTGTTGTAGATACTCTTATCAGGCCCAGCATCACCAGATCAGCTATAGATCTTGGCAGTCCTCTGCACTATGAAACAGTTTTATCCTTAACCAGTGACAGGATGTTGTAATGTATGGACAGGATTCAACTGCGTTAACAAATAGCACCTTTAAAAAAATGCCTTATTGTTTTAGGTCTCCTAAATAATTGTTTGAGTTTTTTTTAGCATGTGCCATTATGTGTAATATTATTAATACCCACGCATGAGCCAGTCATAGTAATCTTATAATAGTTTGCTGTTCTTTTTTACTGAATACCAAGTACCAACCACACGGATGAGGCTATAGCTTAAATATTATTTCGGTTAACCTTTGCTATAGTCAAGATACAGTGACAGTATTGTGCATATCATTCAAAATAGCTTCATTAAAAAGAACCGAATTACTCTTTTTCTTGTGAGAGAGTTTGCTTGCAGAGGTAAATCTATAGAGAATAAGAATTTAGCTCTGCCCTTAAGCTAGCAGAGTGTTTTGGTGCCTTTTAGCTCATTGTTTTTCTTTTACGGTTCACAACCTTACTGGATTCACTCTAACACATCTCAATAGCCTTCTTTAGTCTTCAGGGAAATAAGCACAAAAAATATATTAATATACAACATATGCAGTGTAGGGTGTAACACTGTCCAAACTAACCCGTTACTGTAATCACATTACACTTTTCGGTAATGGAGTAATGTAACCTGTTAGTGGACCAAGTTCAGTAATCATATTACAGTTTACATTTACATTACAGTTACAATTATGTTGTTATTTGCATCATTTAGTTTTCTAATAAGCTGAATAAAAAACATCAAACATGACTTTAACTTTCTTAATATTCCATTGTGCTACAATCAGCTGATTTTAATGCAGAGAGGAGGGAATTAGCATAATTGCACAAAAGAAGAAGAAAATGATGGGAAGGGACAAAAACAGCTGCACTATACCGTCAACATAACATTAATTCTTTGCAACCATTTGTACAGACAGCATGCTAACGCAAAGCTAGTGAAGAACCTATAATGATGTTAAAGCCGAGTGTATGCTGAGCCCAGCCCAGCAGCCAGAGCCTGATCTTCAGCAAGAAAACAAAGGCAGTGATGAGCGGTCGGTCTTCTGCTTCTGCCTGTTTCTAAAGTAGAATCATTGTGGGGATCATTTAAAGGTCTCTGTGCTGGTTTTCAACTTTGCATTTTGCTGTTGTTTTTGTGTTCATATGTAAATACTAAAAGGAAAAGTCATTTGTGTCCTCATTAGGAATGGGATTTATGTCAGCGTGAGGGACTCCAGCCTCAGGTTTACATTGCAAGATAGGAAATTTCAAGTCCTGATAGAGAGTAAAGCAAAATTAATGTAACAGCTAATTACATATTGCTAATTAATAACACTGCTTATGCACTTCCTGCCACAAAGCCTAACCTGTTAGCATAGTGAACTATTTTAATCCAAAAACTCAAACCAGAACTAAAAATAAATATTAGCAAAAATCTGAATAAATATTCACTTCTGTCTCCTGGAAGCGTAATCAGGCAACAGCAGTGATATGTCAGCATATTCAGTTAATGATTATTAAAGTTAAATAATGTCAAGTAAATTCATTTTTCTTGTGCTCCAGTGACACTCAGACAGGCGTAACCCCGGGTGGAACCCGGTGTCCCAAGATTCGTTTGAACTCTTGATGACCTGTGTGTTACGTAGTTATATGACACTTAGTGGTGGATCAGTCCATCACTTCTTGCTAGATCCAAAAAACAGTGTGAACCTCAGGATGTATAGATGGATGTGCTGCAGCCTGGCACCCCTCCCATCACAGTGGAGGAGACCATTAAGTTACCACATGGTCCCACCTGCACGTTTTCTATTCTTCCTTCTCATTGCTGCTGTTCATGCACTCATCACTAAAGTTGATGTCACAGTACTGTTGGAGTGAAGGGGTTGGGAGGGGAGCTCAGCGTTTTTTCTTTCTTTTCAGTATTTGGCACACCGTGTCTGTGCTAGCTACAGTTATCTGCAGTTGCAGCAATGTGTGACAGCGTCCCTCTCAGAGGTAGAGGACAGGGGAGATGGGAGATTTGCACAGTACGTCAGATTTTATAAAACACAAATTCAAAGCTTAAATGTAACGTTTTGGCTCATGTTAGAGTTTTTTAATGAGACAATGTGAGTGCCACTATAAGTCACCTCACTGAGTGGTTACTCTGGGGTAAGGGTTTGAAAAGAAAACTATAACATTAAGACAATGGATCTGTACTTGATGTGTAATTGTTATTTGAAAATAACAATAACAAAAAGTTATTTGAAATTTTTTAAAATGGCCTTTAAAGCAAATTACATAGGCATACTTTCATGTTATAAATAAGTTATAATGTACAGTAAGTGCAGGCTAAACTGGATTTGCAGTATTGTGATACTGTTCACAGAGATGGACTCTGGTATCCGTGGCAATTGCTAGGCCAGGTCCAGGGCAGCAGCAGGTCTTCAACAGGAGGGTTGTTTAATCACACGGTTTCTAAGTTTCAGCATTTATTTTGTTAAGAAAACACAAACACTTGTAAACACAGTCATATATAAAGCGTGCCAACTCAGTAACTACTCACACACAAAAACACTGTCACTCTCCCCTTTCTCTTCCTTGATGTCTCACTCTCTCCATCTGCATCAATACTGCCATTGATTCAATAAGCCACAGGCGTTACCGGGGTCAGAGCTGTGTTGGGATACTGGTTGCCCCGGCAACATCTCCATCAGTCCACCCTTACATCCCACAAGCACACCCTCCTTTTGTCCATCTACTGCACCAATGCACTTTGTGCTTGTGTGTGTGTGTGTGTGTGTGTGTGTGTGTGTGTGTGTGTGTGTGTGTGTGTGTGTGTGTGTGTGTGTGTGTGTGTGTGTGTACACGACGACGCCGTGTGTGTCCTGCGTGGGAGAAAGGAGGCGATGAGTCATAGCACACATACCACCAGGACATAACAGCTCCCCCTGTTGCTGGGGCCGGGGAAGCCCCGGAGGTGTGGGTGTATTGTCTGGGAGAACAGAGCAGTCCGTGACATCACAGGACGTCTTTCTCCTACACCATTCCCTGGAGAAGGGAATGGCGTTGGGAAGGAGGGCAGGAGGGAGGGAGGGAGGGGAGGTAGCGACAGGTGGGGGGAAGGAGAGGGAAGGGGGCAGCGAGTCTTTCTTTTGGGCATTTTTTGTTTTGTTTTGTTTTCTTTCTCTCTTCTTTTTGTTCTCTCCTCTTCTAAAGACTCCCACTGATGAGGATTGAGGCAAAACCCATCACTCATTCCTGAGTTGTTGCAATACTTTGAAGCTATCTTCAGCTATGAACTTTTATGAATGGGCCCCACTGTTGAAAGTCTCTTTTAATCTTTGGCATTTACTAAAAGTCCTGACTGAGATGTGATGCCACACACAGAAAATTGCTGATTTTCACCTCTCTGAGAGGCGTGCGTGCATGCACGAGTGCATTCTTGTATTAGTCACACTGAGGAAACATAACTCTATTTACAGAGTCAGATCCCTGTAAACTCCGCATCGGTCTCAGGCAAAGATTATATAAATCATTAAATCGTGAGGTGAGGAGTTTATTTAATGTCAGGTTTAGATAAGGGTAGAAACGATAAGCAGATATGTTGCTGTGACATTTATGGAAACCTGTCATTGTTTCTGGAACATATTTCCATAAGTCTCTGTAATACGCTAAAAATATTTTTGAATTCATTTTTAAAAAGTTAGTTTGTGGTCTTGAGCTGAAAATAATGATGAATATTGTATTATAAGATTTTTTAACCATTTAATATCGTTGTCAACTAATTCTCATCCAGAGAAGAGAGTCCTGAGCCAACCTTTCAGCAGGTTGTCTTTTGATCCAAATGTGGGAAATGTGCAAAGATATGCATTTGTGTGTGTGTGTGTGTGTGTGTGTGTGTGTGTGTGTGTGTGTGTGTGTGTGTGTGTGTGTGTGTGTGTGTGTGTGTGTTCAAGATTCCAGTAAGCGTGAAACAGCAGGCATCAACCCTCAAACCTTTGTACCTTTCCAGTTTGCCTGCTCAGTTCACTAAAACAGATACACACATGCGCGTACACCAGGACTGGGCAGAAGCACAGACACAAACGTACACACTCACACACACGCAGCATGGAGAGGAAACTGCAACACAATGATAAGGTCTGGGAACACAATGGGCTCAGCAGTGCACAGACAGAAGCCAGGACCAGTTTAGCTCTCAAAGGTCAACAAGCCTCTCCAGGCTTTCATTCAGTCCCCCAGTTATTATTGTTCAACATTATAATGATTACTCTGATGGCCTTTATTTTGCAAATGTGGGAGCCATCCGGAAATACCAGTGGAATATGAAAATGCAGGCCAGACCGGAGAGCAGAGAGGAGGGGAAGGAAAGGTTACTTATTTTGGAGGCTGAACTTCTTTGACGTCAAGTTTCCCATGGTCTAGTCCAGCCTTGGATTGGACTCCAGGTTCATCGCAGATCACTGGTGAGGTGCCAGTTTAGTGCACACCTGCTTGTGTCTACATGTGACCACTCCTACCATCATAGTGAGTGTGCTAGTAGACAAAATATTTTGAGTATAAAACAGTATAAGACATTATAAATGAAAGCATACCAAATGGAAAACACATCCTCTGAGTCAAAAAAGAAGAAGCAAAAGCAGAAGAGTCTTATACCTGCATGCTATCTGAAAACCACCAGATAGCGATAGCGGTGGTGAAAGAAAGACCTCCAGTCTCATAGGAGTCTATCAGAAAGCAGCTTTTCTGCTCAGTTTATTGGGTCATTCACTCATTTTAGGTCATATTGAATAAAAATCATCTTAGCTTCATTAAATTCACGGTCTGAGAAAAGCAGGTCCATTTCCTTACAAATTTTAAAAACTGAACCCACTACACAGAAAAGTCTGGATTTTGTGCAATGGGTACCAATTTGTTCTAGTCAGGTTGTCAAGTAACCCTCATCTTATACACGTGATTCTAGACTGAAATATTTTTAATCGTTACACCAGAGTAGGTTTGCATTTTTCAAATTTCAAAAAATTCCTTTTTTTTTTTATCTTAGTGCAACGTCTCCCTTGCCTGAAACAAGACATGTTAGCTCATCCCATTACCATAAGCTTAAAAGTCACCCAAGCTTTAAGCTGATAGAGGAGCCGTGTGCCTTAGATGATCTTATATTCCCACTTTCTGACATTACACAGAGCCAAGAATAGAAAAAAAGCTGTGTTTAGGGTAGTCTGAGCTTTTGTCTCACTGGGATTTCTGGCACATAAGCCCACCTCATTCTTCCAAACTTTGGCTATGTTTGGTGTAAGTCAACTGTAACAGCACAAATAAGGCAAAATAAGGAAAAGCATAATAGATCCAATTTAAAGCAGTCACATGGCCTCTTCCTCCTTTAGCAGACAAACGTGCAGACAACGAGACATAAAGACTGTGCACAAACATCATTCAGCAGCAAACATTAGAGAGAAGAAATAATGAGTGCACATTTCTTTTCACTTGAACTTGAACTACCAGGACTGAGTAATGAGGTAATGCCAATTTGTCACATTTCATATTGTGTGCTGCTGATAAAGCCCATATTGTCTCACATCACAGAGAAAGAGCCCACAACAGGCTTTGCATTAAGACATCATTTCAGCCCAAGAGCGGCGCCAACCTCTTGGGTGAGTCTGAGCGAATGTCTGACTGATCCTCAAACTAGTGAAGAACCAAAGCAGGTCACAGCCCAAAATGTCAGGGCCCTTACATAATTCCTGCATGCATATTCTGTCGTGACACACCAGCTATACCCTCTCCCTTCTCAGAAATCTTCCAACAAGACAAAAAAGGTCAAAGACGTTAGAGAGCAGAGAATGATCCTGGCAAGCTCGGCTTGCATTATGCAAAAGGTTAGCACGGAGATTGGGAATTTAGCTTTTCCTTTCTAGCTTCTAATGCTGATTTATAGATTATGTCACAATGTACAAGCGACCTATAACATCTGAGTCAGGCTTTGGTGCACGGTGACTGATAGGCCACTTGGAGCAGCAGCCTGTGACCTAAGCTGGTGGCTCATCTATCATACAAAGTGACTAAGTTTCCAGTCAAGTCAACTTCTAGTGCATCATTCATCGGTAATGGTAACTGGAAACATAAGTCATTGATTGTGTGAATTAATTTTCAGTGTCAGAATAGTTTTTTTTCTTTTCCCGTTCCATGCCAATAAACATGACCTCTGCCCAATTATTTTTCTTTCTACTGGAAAAATGTTTGCTCCAAAGCAAAATACCAATCTCTGGGGACAAACAAAAATTAAGATATTGTTGCCAACATCTAAAAACAGCATGATTAAAAACAGAGAATCTCAGTGGCAGCAGTTATTTCTTCTTCTAGCTGTTCTCACCATGTTCAAAAAGTCCTAGTCAAATATAGCTCAGCAGCAAGGGGGGCGGGTCTCTTCATGTGCATATGATCTCCAGCCTGGATGAGAGTCTGTAAGTGGAAAAGCCTGTGCTTTCGACCTGAAGTTCAGAATTTTTTTCCCCATCTTTTCAAAAGCAGTAATCTCACCAAAGAGACAGACACTCGGAGCCCTCTCTGTGCTAATGACTGTTTGCTAATGTTTTAGGCAAACCCTGTATTTACTCGAGACAAAGAAATTCTTTGGAGTTTTTGGTCTTTTTTTCACATCGGGATGTTTTTTTTCTTAAATATGTGTTTTGCCAGGGAGAATGCAACCCCACATATGTGCTCGTGAGTGAACAGAGTGACAGCAAAACTAAATGCAAACACAATGTAAAGGACCACACACGCGCTTAAGCTTCACGCTCTATATTCCAGGCTGATGTTTCACAAAAAGGAAAGGGTGTTCAGATTGAGAATTATCAAGAATATCTGAAGTGTTTTGGGTAAATATGCAGGATTTAAATTTATAAAACATGAGTCATAGTTAAAGCAATTTCTTTAATAGGATGCTGCCATTTGTTACCAGGCTGCTGCAACTCTAAAATTTAAACTCGATAATATGATGCTTGCTCTTAAATTCTGCAGTCTCAGTGTCTGATAGAAACCTTGTTGCAAAATCATGGTGCATCAGAACTGATCCAATTCAGGGTTGCAGGAGCCCAACAGCATATAGAAAAAAATAAAATGAGAAAAATAAGGACATGGGAGGTACTTACCTGTCTATTGCTAAGTTGTTTGAGTTGGATTGTGAAATTGTGAATAAATAATGTACAAATTATGAGAGTGCAAAACTAAGGCGCACAACATGTGAAAGTGTAAAATTGAGGATTTTCTTATTGTTGATTTGAATTTCCAGTAAATGTAAAGTGTAGGTTGTAATGCAAAAGGTGCCAGTACAGCTCAGGCTCCACAGCCCTCAGAAAGAAGCTGTTTTCGAGTCTTTCTGTTCCTGCTCTTATGACCCTGAACCTGCCAGAGAGGCGGGAAAAGATGAGAATCGAAAAAGACACTGTGCAGGGTGTGTGCAGCCAGACTTGATCTTTTCAGCTCTGTTTTTTCACTCAGACAGAGTAGATATGATCCAGAGGTGGGAGAGGGGCACCGATGACCTTTTCCGGAGTCTTGGTGATCCGCTTCAGGTTTTTTTCTCTCCTCTGAGGTGCAGCTGGAGAACTTCACCACACATTTCTTTCTGTGGTGCACTGGTAGAAGTTGGTGAGGAGTTTCTGTGTCCAGTTTTTCTTAGGGACTGTAGAAAAAAGGTGGAATGTATGTGAATGTATGTATGTCTCCACCTGTTCCACCTCTTATCTATCAATCGCCGGACTGGCATAGGATGTATCCTTTTTATGTTTCCTGAAGTCAATGACAAGCTTCTTTGTCTTGCTGGTATTGAGGAGCAAGTCATTGTTCTGACACCAGGATGTGAGGGCTTGGACCTCCTTTCTGTAGGTCACCTCATTGTTATTGGTTATCATCCCCACCACGGCTATGTCGTCTCCAAACTTGTATATGAAATTTTTGTTATGAATAGGAGTGTAGAGGTGTGTGGAAACTGAATAAGAGTGGACTGAGAACACAGCCCTGGGGAGTGCCAGTGCTGAGGATGATGTTGGATGAGATGAGGCCTCCAAGTCTCATGTGCTGTGGTCTGTTGGAGAGGAAGTTTTAAATCCAACTACGAAGCCGGAGCCAGTGACAGCAGCTTGCTAACCAGGTTGCCTGAGGTCAACAATCAGCATTCTCACATAGGTCTTAGGGTTTTCAGGGTGTCCTGCCTAAGATGGCATCCTCAGTCCATCTGCTGGTTTTATACGCAAACTGATGCCAGTCCAGGTCAACGGGGATGGAGACTCAATAGATGTCATCACCAGTCTCTCAAAGCATTTCATGATTACCAGTGTTAGTGCAACAGGCTGATAATCATTCAAGCACATAATTGCTGAGGGCTTCAGGACTGTGTGTAGAGTGTATATAAAAGATGGACATAGGCACCATGATGATAGGAGAGAGAAATATGGGGAGACAGTTAGAGCCGGTCATTTACTAATCAGATGGTTGATGATTCAATTCCTCCTTAAGACCACATGTCAAAGTTTCCTTGGGCAAGATGACGAAAGCTAAATTGCCTTTGATGCATCACACAGCACACAAGTGTGACTTTTACAAAATATTTAAAAGCATGCGTGTGTACTTTTCAACTCTACTGAAGCACTCAAGACAATGTACCTCATTAATCATTTCACACAAGCACCTTTTTATGCTTAAGGGCTTTCTATCTAATGTTCACACATTCGTGCTCCATTTGATTGATTGAAATGACAACCTTCTGATTAGCAGATGACCTGCTCTGCCTGCTGAGCTACAGTCACCTATGTGTGTGCGAATGGGTGAATGTGTCCTGTAGTAGAAAACAATTAAATAAAAAAAATATATACATATATACAAAGAATCCTGAGTTGAAATCTATATAATGTTTCTGTGACAGCAAAGATGGTAGAAACATATCTTCCAGGAGCCACCCTATGAGCAAGCAGAGTGCTGCAGTGGACAGTGCCATTAGCGTGCTCTGAGAAGCTTCTGGGTTCAAACCTGTTGGCTGGCTGTGGCCTTTCTACGTGCACTCGGCACACTCATAGCTACTCAAGGATGTTTTGAGCCACTTACTGAATTTCACCAATAATTTAGCCAGGCCGAAACATCAGCCATAAAGCTCAAATGTCAATATTGACATCAAAAATTCAGTATCAGTTGGGCTACACTCCAAAGGTTGCAAAGCCTAAATATAATTATATTTCAGGCTGGATGCAGATGTCTTCTTGTCTCAGAGATGCAGGCAACCAGGAAGTCAAGGAATCCAGGAAGTTACTGCTCCCTGCCAAGAAATACTCTCGGCTAAATCATCCAGGTGAGACAAAAATAATCTTTTGTTGTTGTACGAGTTTTGCATAAGAATACAGAAACAAGGTTCAGACTTTCCTCTAAACAAAGTGCACCTGTAAAGAAATTGAATGATGGCAAAGGAGTGTGGCCAGCAGCTCTTCATCAGTGCGTATCTACGTAAGTAGGAGGGGAGTTGCTCTTCATTGTCCATGTGGTCCTTTCTTAAAAGTGAATTTCTCCTCCCACCACCTCCAGTCCCCACCACCACCACCACCACTGCCACTGCCCCTCCTCCTTCCCCTGGCTCTCTGTCTTGTGCGATCAACAATAGTCTATTTTGTGCTGTCCCGTGCAACTGGAGACACACCCAAAGCCAAGGCCATGGCGCTAGGGGAGATTGTTGGCCGGTGGCCAGCAGAGAGAGACACTGGCTTAATTCTCGTCTGGGAGAGAAGATTCTTCCTCAACTAGAGGGCAGAGGTGGTCGTGTCTGTTTAGCTGTGAACTGTCGCTGTCATTTGGTGCTGTGATTCCCCAGCTAGGACAAGTCACAGCCAGCTACATTTTCATAATAATTAAAAAATAATAATATATGTTGCATTAAAATACTATATACGTTTCTACATTTAGCCAAATGTAACACCCGAATATTCACATGTTTGAACATGTTTAATACAATTTAGGGAAGAATATTTGAAACATGGTTACAAACCCCTGATACCGTTTTGGTTCTCAGAGGTGAAATGTTTAATTTTAATTTTCTTATATTATGTGTGGTTGGTGGACCCCACAGACTGGATATAAAAGATAGTCATCATGTCCACCATGATGTGAGCAGAGCTGTTATAGAAGAACAGCTCTGGGTTATAGGAAGTGTCACCCATTTGCTAATCAGAGGATTGGTGGTTTAAGTCCACATGTTCAAAAATTTCCCATCAGTATCTATAACTATCTATAACTTGAAATAACTGCCCAAATACATGCCCAGCATTTCAAGATAACTTCCAAGTGGAAAGACTAGGTGAAAGCCATTGTTTCGTGCATTCTTGTTGCCATAAGTGACCATAATTGGATAACAGCTTGGAGTTATCAGCAAATACTACAAATCATAGGCCTTGGCCACAGGCTTCGAGTCTGGTTGGCAACACCCTGGTGAGCTCCACTAGGGAAAATTATATTTCGTGAGTGGTTGCTGGATATTATTGGCTGGCACCAGATGAAATTGATTGCAAAAAGGTTGCTGCACCAAAAACTTTCTATCTTTCTGCCTTGGTCACTAACAAATTGCCATGATTACCTACAGTTTGCATAGAAAAGGCCTATTCGTCTGCAAACATTTGCTGGCCACAGGCCTATTTAGTGAAACATGAAAAAGCGTGAATCAAACTAGAAATGGACACTGTTTACCTTCAAAGTAAAAGTTGGACCTTTTGGCTACAACACACACGTTTTAAAAAGTCCAACGTAACTTAACTTTGAAGGTAAACAATTTCTTGCAAACTGCAGGTGACCGTGTCAATCTGCTAGCAATCAAAGAAATCTCCAAGAGGTTTTCAGTGTATCGTGTATACCAGCAACCAGCTACACATAGCAAATGTCAAGATACTCCATGAGGAGTACAGATTTTCCACTTGCAGTCGGTGGCTCCCAGATGATCACTGACCAATCTCTAGACTTGTTTGACTTGAGCCTTAGTTTGCACAGCGTATTCTTGTACAGGTGCATCATGCAATCAGTGACATACAAATAACACAAAAAGTTTCATTGACCCAAATTGGAGCAGAGGTTTGGTGGATGGTTTGCTTGTTAACTGCAAAGACAGCGGTGTCTGTGTTTATTCAACTATTATTTGCTCTAAATACAAAAACAAGAGCAACATTTAACTTGAGTTAGGAAGTGACACTTCAACACAGTTTTTATTTATATAGTGCCAATTCACAACAGCAGTCATGTCAAGGAGCTGTCAACTCATGTGTACATCTCTACTCCTCTGCTATCTTTGTCCTGCAGAGGAGTTTTAACTTGTCTACCCATCAAACAGATTATGGATAAATAGGGCTGTGCGATATGACCAAACTCTCATATCCCGATATAAGACATCTATCGTCCCGATAACGATATAAATCACAAAAATTTCACATTTTCTGTAAATTCTGTGAATCTCGGGCAGCTTGACTTGCATGAAGTGTTTCCAGCTGGACGTCATGTATCTGGAGTCGAATGTTTTAACCTATTTTTTAGCACCTGACGACTCTTTTTTGCTTCTCATCCGTAAAGACTCTGCATACTGTTTCACGTGATTCTGTTTATTTTGAAAAGTCTCAACAGGATCTTGAACTTTATTGTGAAAAGATTATGTGGAAAATAAACAAGCGGACATGCGATGGTTTTACCGTCGTTGTTGCTAACGACAACGCATAAAAACAGGCGCTTGTCCGTCCGTAGTGTGGTTATATTAAATATAAGAGAAAGAGAGAACTTTAACAAATTAATATAGTCACTACAGTTACCATCAAAACGATGAAAAAATATTGCCATAAACTGTTTGTTTTGCGACACCACGAGACAAACGATAGCGTAAAATGAAACGATAGATGTTTTTATATCGTCATCCGATAAATATCGTTATATCGAACAGCCCTATGGATAAACTTGTGCCTCTCAAGTAACAACATAATTCTATTTTTAGTAGCTGCAAATTCATATTATAGTGTTACAGAGATATGTAATGTGATTACTCGTTACACCCAGCACTGGTCAGCATTCCTCAGTCATAGAAAAGGCCTTTAAAAAAAATCTAAGACCAGGTTGTAAAAAAGCAGCAAAGGTTTGATTTTTGTACTCAGCTTCAAGTAGACATTCGAAGAACTGCAATTTTTAGCCTTTCCACTTTGTCCTAATTTTTCAGTCCTGGAGAATGGAGCTTGTTGGAGCCCCCAAAAAAGTCCCCACCTCGTCGTCACATATTGCATTCTCTGATCCCTGCCCTGCCATGGAGTGAAGGTCATTCTATCGACCCACTATTATTCTCTATCGTGACAATCTGGTCCTAAGTGCCGCAGCTGGAGCACACACACCCCACACACACACATTCTGCCGCTGCCTCCTCTGATAAGGCCAAACTCTCCTCATTGTCTGATAACGTAAATATGACACACCAACACACCATCTGAGAGTCCCTGTCTGCCACCAGCCAGCCTAATTATATAATTATCCCTTGTCTGATTGTGCCCGTGCAGCTGAGACGAGGGAGGGCCTTTGTGTGGCTGCTGGAATGTGGTGCACTTGGCATTTTTCAGCGAAAGGGCAGTTTTCTGGAAGACGGTGCCAAAGAGCGGAGCAGAGGGTGAGATCATGGCTGCTGGTGCCCACTCTTATTTTTCCATCTTTATCACTCACACTCCATCTTTCTGGGACTCTCTTCCTTGTCACTAGGTCTCTGTATCTGCTTGTGGATCTCTCAATTCTGGACAATCCCATCTCTCTTCTGTGTCCGTCTCTTATGTATTGAACTCACCAACCGTTCTCCTCAAACAGTTTACTCCCAGTCCTTTCCCCGAGCCTTCATCTGGCAGATTCTGCTGTCTCGCTGATAGAGCAGGCCTTTTCGATGTGAAGTGCACAGGATTTGGCTCGTCGATGATAAGACCAGCGTTAAAGAGAGACCGGAGCGTCCGAGGGTTGCCGGTTGCGTCTGATAGCGAACTTGGAGGCAGCTACTCCGCTCCGCAATAGGAAAGCAGTGCTTTTGTTTCTGCTCAAGAGGTGTTGCCAGGATAAGACAGACTAGGGCATAAGCAGGTGTTGGGAGAGATTACAGCGCGGGCCTTGAGAGCAAGTGCGCTCTTACCTTCTTCTTGACTCAAAGTCAAAAGCAACAAGGCAGGCACCACATAAACCATGTTCTCCCATATTACAATAGAGGATCCAGACCTTTTTTTCTGACATTTACATCAAGGGCCTCCCAGTCTTTGCATGTCGCTACTGGTGGTTTTATGAGTTTTTATTACTTTATCAGGAGCCTTTTATACTCACTAATGAAAACAGCAGGGTTAAGGGTGTTTTGGCACCAAAAGGCCTCCTTCTGAATTCCTTATTATAAGCAGCAAGAACTCAAGAGCATTTTTGTTATTTCAGCATAAGCAGACAAACACCGGCATAAGGGGTGAACTTATTTTAAATCATGCACTTTGGAGTAACGTCAGGAAGTTAAATCTTCTTTCTAATCTGCCCTGGACATGAGACTGTAATGTTCAAACCCTGCATGCTGCCTGCAGCAGGAACACTGGTAATGAACAGCACTTTGAAAAATTCCCATAGAATTCCGGGCTTGTCCGTCTGCTCCCTGTGCCCGCTCATCAAAGCCCCCCTCTGGTTACATCACACAGTGTGGAGTATGTGAAAGAATGCTCCCGAAACATAGCAGGACACCGGGGGCCCACTATTCCCATCTCGACCATACCCCTAGTGATTTTTTGTTGACATAAATAAAGATACAAACAAAATTAGATATGTTGATGTTCACAAAGCACGACCAAGATGTTACCAACAGACCCTGAGATAATATTCTAAAATAAATAAAGAACTTGGATGAGAGAAAGAGTTTGCATGCTGGAGCCAAGAGTAGGACCTCTCCCACTATCAGCATCAGCTATGAGAGCTTCATTGTTTTGCCCGCTGCAAATAGCCTTGACAAATTGCAGTGAATGCGAAACCTCCTTCTAAATTGGAGGTATCTTACAAAAAAACATGTTGGCATGCCACCAGAGGTGCATTTTCCCAGCAGCCCAATGATCAGCAGCCAGAAATGCTCAACAGCACCCCCGCTGGCCGGTGGTGTTTCTGACAATTATAAAAAAGGAAGTTTAAAGTGCAGGTAAAACTCAAGAATGAACCATTTTAAATGTATCTTACAGTACTCTCTCGTGTGTTACGCCATATGAAGGCCTTTGTTTCTCTCGTTTTCTCAATAACTCAACATTTCCTCCATACCGCCATCCTCCTTTTAAAGCTTCCTCCAGCTGACAGGTGGACAATGCTGCAGAAAAAGAGCTGATGTTCACTGGTTTTCACTGCGTGCAATCACCAGTTGATTTCACATCATGAAGATGAAAATAAGAAAACGCAAGAGAGGAAAAGAGGGTATATGAATGATTTTAAGAAGTGGCTTAAATAATAAGAGAGTGATCATGTAGAGGCTGTTGAAGCAGATTAAGATTGTTAAACAGCGCCATCATGTGTTAGTCTGTGGTTATTGCTGTATGGGACGAAGCTCTTACTGCAACTTGCGCTGTTTTATTAAAGTACCTGATTTTTGTCTATTTTCTGTATTTAACACGAGAACAAAACCTAAAACTAGCATTCACAACATTTTCAAAAAAATAAAAGGATAGACACACATCTCTGTACCCAAGTTATTTATTTGAAATTCTTCTAAAAATTTATAAATAGAAAATTCTGCCCGTATGGTAGTTGACTGTGTAATAGTAAAATAATTTACTAATGATAGTAATGACATAAACATGATGAATCGCATCAAAAGATGCTGTCATAGATCAAGAAACAGATCTGCCGTACTGAGTCTTCAAAATGGAAAACATGCAAATAAATTAAAAAGCAGTTCTATATATAATAACCGAACATAATGCATTCTGAACCATGTGTACTAGCACACAGATCCAGTACAGTGTTTTTAGCTAATTGTATTTATAACATAACCGTTCATTTCTATTGATGCGTGGCTGCGGTCATTCGTAAACATTTGCTTCTGTACGGTGAGGCTGTGGCAGTCGATGTGTCTGAACTCTGCTGCAAAAAGGCCAAAGAGGCAGAAGAACGACATCACCAGAATCCATTCACACGCAGCAGCTCCAGAGGAAAAGCCTGTGATGTGGAGAATGGACACTGAAGGAGAGAAGAGCAGTTAAGGAGCACGATGCTGAACAACCGCACATCAGAGTAAATTCAATAGTAAGCCTAACACTAGTGTTGCTGCTT
This sequence comes from Simochromis diagramma, assembly GCF_900408965.1. Taxonomy (NCBI): domain Eukaryota; kingdom Metazoa; phylum Chordata; class Actinopteri; order Cichliformes; family Cichlidae; genus Simochromis; species Simochromis diagramma. Next base: position 3,408,849 of record NW_024387326.1, on the reverse strand, counting down.
CATTGATGCTTTCAGACACTATAGTGTTTATTCTCAGCCCAAACACTGTCTGTGTATGATCCTGTATAGTATAGTGAGAGGGTTCATTTAAAATGCATGTGAGAAATAGCTCTTCACACACAGTACGGTTCAATATGAGCTCAATGAGAATTCAGTCATTTAAAAAAGTTCAAAGAAATGGGAAACCACAGTCACAGCAAATACTGCATGTATCAGTATTTTTTCATGACTCTACAGCGGTCCTCAACACTTATTGCAATGCACTAGAAATATAGTGTTAAAACAAACGTATCAACACTCACTGGCCACTCTATTAGGTAACCCTTGCAAGTACTGGGTTGGACCCATTTTATCCGCTTAAATCGTATTCATAGTACAGATTTCCATATTGACGTGACAGCATCACACAGTGGCTGCAGATTTGTCGTTTGCACATCCATGATGTAAATGTCCCTTTCCTCAACATGCAGTGGTGCTTTATTTTATTGAGATCTGGTGATTGTTCATGTGTTTTGAGAGAATTGGTTGAACAAACCAATTTTTGATGATTTGAGCTTTGTGACATGGCACTGGTAGGATAAAGTGAAAATTAGTACGCTGTGGTGAAAAAGGGTAGACTGTAGGATTCAAATGATGGTCATTTGATACTAATGGGCCCAAAGTGTAGCAACAGAAACCATTACATCACCAGCAGCCTGAACCTTTGATACAAAGAAGAATTGGGCCACGCTTTGACGTTATTTGTGCCAATTTCTGACCCTACCATTTGAATAGAAACAGAAATTGAGAACAGACAACGTTTTTTTCAGTCTTCTGTTGTCTATCTTTGGTGAGCCACGTGAATCATACCCTCAGTTTCCTGTTCTTAGCAGATCAGCGGTTCCGAAATACTCAGACAAGCATGTTTGGCGACAACAACAATTCAATGTTCAAAGACATTTAAATCACCATTTTTCCCCTTTCTGATGCTCAGTTTGAACTTTACAGGTTGTCTTTACCGTGTCTTCTAAATACATTAAGTGGCAACCATGTGGTTGGACAACTGGATAGTTGCATTAACAATAAGTTTAAAAAAAAAAACTAAAGAAAAATCTTAATTTAATAGATATATTTTGAAGTTAGGTGATATAGAAATAGGTAGCTCATTCTGGACATATTCTTTAAAATTAAAATAACTGAAAATGTTCTTAAAATGTAAAAAAATAAAAAATAAATAAATAAATAAATAAATAAATAAATAAATAAATACAAATTTAAAAATTCTCCACAACTGAATATTCTTACTATGGGCAAAAGCATTATCTTGGATTGCATGAAGCAGTTTGAAGACAGGAAGGATACTAACAATAACCGTGACGGTACAGATGATGCAGAAGGTCGCCCTGACAGGCCCCACCCACCATCGGTCCTGCGATGGTTGAGCCCGATAAGTTAGATACAGCTGTACCCAGAAGTAGGCCAGGCCAAGGAAGAAAGCCAGGACTGCTCCCACAGTGTGAATAATCATTAAAACTGATTGCTACACAGGACAAGCAGAGGGGAGTGGAGAGTTTGATTAGCATACAGTCATCTTCATGTTATTTTTCACGGATAAAGTTTTAATCTTTAACAGAGTAAAACAAGTTCACAAGATAAAAGTGCTACCTGGAAGTTCCCGGTGACGGAGATCGATATGGAGGAGGTGAATCCTAAAACAATGCTGGCAATGTTGCCTTTTCCGTGATCACCATAGTCTCTGACCTGCTGGAAACGGATCGCCACGACCCACAGGGCTGAGAAACACGGACATAAGGTGGTTACGAAACGAGCGAAAAATGACCAAAGCTGCAGAGAATCAAAGTGAAACTACAGCTCTGACAAATGGCAGCTGCTGTTGAATTTAAATGAACTAATTAGGGAAATCCGATAGCAAGCACTCTTCCTCTATATTGGGATATTTATTTGAATAATTTTTACCTAAAAAGCAGCAGATGTTGCAGACCTGGGAGAAGAGACAGCTCTGTGGGTTGTAAGTGCCACACTGGCTAGCAGCAGAAAGACAAATTAGTGAATCACGAGGTTCCTTTAAGGCTGTGAACATGACGACAGCAGCCTGCCAGTTCACCGTTATTTCAGTTTAAGTCCTTTATTCTGTACTCGGCTCTCGGAACAGAAAGGATTTACACCAACCTGATGTATGGGATTCCCTCTGTTAGGTTGACTGATCCATTTGTTACAGCTACTGCAAATCTGATGGAAAGAAATAAGGCTGTTGGTGACTGCTGAATGTTTGTGCCTTTGCAAGGGTATGATTAAACATTTTTTATATACATATATAACTGTTTGAGAAGCCAAGCATACTTATTATTGCAGATTCCCAAACTTGAGTAAAACTGCACATCAGCTTGTGACCATGCCAAGCTCTTGCACAGTCTTCATTTTAATGTCATCCCCAAATCTGATAAGTTTAGTCATTTTCCCTTATAGTTGTCATGCTCTCATGTTAAACTCAGTGCACACACAGACAGATGTGTAAACACCTGAAAACCACCAGGACCGAGTAGAAAAAAATCAAGCACCTAGGCAGGCAGACTGCTTCTACAAACATTTGTGAGAGAATTTAATATAACATAAGGACATGAGGACATGTTCTCTAGAGACACGAATCACACTTCTCCGTCTGGCAATCTGATGGACAAGTCTGGGTTTGGCAGATGCCAGCAGAACGACTGTGACTGCAATGTGCCAGGTGCAAAGTTTGGTGGTTTTGATTATGGCATAGTTATTCAGGAGTTGGTCTCAGGCCCTTAGTTCCGTTGAAGGAAACTCATAATGCATCAGCATACCAGGACATTTTGGACAGTTTCATGGTCCCAACTTTGTGTAAACAGTTTGGGGATGGTCCCTTCCTGTTCCAACTTGACTGCACACCAGTTTACGAAGCACAGTCCATAAAGACATGGGTGAGCGAGTTTGCTGTGGAAGAACATATCTGGCCTGACAGGAGTCCTGACCTCAACCCAACAGAACACCTTTGGGATGAATTAGATCAGGGACTGCAAGCCAGGGCTTCTCGTCCAACATCAGTGTCTGACCTCACAAATGTGCTTCTAGAAAAATGGTCAAAAGTTCACATAAACATGGAGAGACTTCCCAGAGTGTTGAAGCTGTTATAGCTGCAAAGGGTGGGCCAACATCATATTAAAACCTATGGATTAAAAATGGGATATCAGTCAAGTTCACATGAATGTGAAGCTAAACGTGTAAATACTTTTAGCAATATAATTTATATTAGCTAAACTGTTGCAGTTAGTGTGTGTTTATACATTAGTTAAAGCTAATGTATAATGCATCTATACCATGAAGACCCTAGGCAGTTCTGAGAGTAAAAGTTGGTCCAACATGGTGGTAATCAACTAAATAACTAACTGAGGGGTACCTAACACATGCATATACTACAAGAAAAAACATGTAATATTTCTTATTTTTAGTTTTAATGTGGTCTTGGTTAGATTGGAACACATCTTATAAAATATATTTTAATCAACAATTGTGTAGCTAACATCAAAATGAAAGTTCACAGAGAGATGTAGTGGAAATCCTGCAGGCGTGGAAGCAAGATGTTTAATATAAAGTACCTTAAGGCACCTATCCTAAGATAAATATGTACTTTAAACTGAAGACAAGCCTTATAGATAACCTATACTGCATGTTTTATGTCTTTATCAGTTTGCTTGCCCACAGCTTTTCACAGAGGCATGACTGAGCTCAACCTCAAGGCACCAATAGTGGCATTTATTGACACCAGCACAACACATGGGTTGTGAATACGTCCACATTTGCTGTACTGATTTACACAGACAAGAGGTCTGAATAAAGACCACTGCCCATGTGTTTGGGTTTGAGAAATAAGGTAAAACATTTCATGAGAAGTGAGTTAAGAAAGGAAATGAAACACTCACACAGTCCAAATGCCTGCAGTGCCAAAGAAAGCCAGGCAGACGGGGAGCAATGCCCACAGCTGCATGCTGCTATAGAGCATGTGGAGATAGATACAACAAAATCAAAGCAACCTTCTCTACAAAACAAAGTTTGAACTGTAAAAAAGAAACCTATTAAAGAACATATCGACTACAGCAGAAGACGTGGCTAAAAGTAACAGTTTTACAACACCAAAACATTAAGTTAGAGTAACAATGAGTGAAAGAGGAGGCATTTGTACTCACTCTGTGATGAGGGATGACTGATTGCAGGTTGAATGGTAGCTCTCTGTTAGCTTTTAAATAGTCACTCAGTAACTTCACCATTCCCCTAATGACCCTAGGACATGACATATTGGACGCTATTCCATGACATTGCACAATCAAAATCATGACTCAACTTTCTCCAACCACATTCAGCAAATACGATCACACTGGTTATGGAGAATATGTGATGTGTATTACTCAATTTTAAATACACGTAGACATTGAGGGCTATCAGGAGGGGCTATGCGCTTATCTGCTGCTCTCGGGCAGGTAGCTCCATGCCCTCCTGGGTTTTGAATGCACCTTAGAACACACATGCATCAACACTACATATGAGCGGGCAGAGGGAGGTTTGGAGTCTTCACACAACCCCGTTCTCTGTTGCCTGTTGGGGCGGGGGGGCTAGGAGGAGGAGTTGGCGGTCTGATTGTGGGGCCTCCCTGCTGCTGCGGAAGTCGGGGTGGTCTGCTTCTCTCCACCCCAGGGAAGAGGGTAACACTACCTGGGTCTGGGTGCAGTTTCCCCCTCCAGGGGCAAGGGTACCTAGACCTGGGTTATAGAGTACGCTTGGGGAGTGTGATTGTGTGTACAGTGTCTATTTATGTCTGTCTCCAGATGCCCTCAGACATCGGTGCATTGGTGGTTCTTTGTGTCCGGGGATGGGCGTCCAGGTACGCACCGGCTCACTCCTGGTCGCTGCTTGTAGGGGTCTGGAGCCTGGGGCTCGCTAGGGCCCCTTCGGGGATGGGGTGCCCTTGGCTTTTCGGCCTGGGGCTCGGTCACTCTGGCGCAGCTGGCTGCCGGTGGAGCTCACGGGCGCGTCACTGCAACCCCCCCTGGCTTCTGCTCCGCAGCTGCTGAGTGACCCCTCATCTAGGACTCTCCTCAGCTCTTACTGGGACAGTGGCGCAGCTGCCCCTCTGTTGGTCTTCCTTGGTCTCTTGTGTTCTGGGGGCCTCTGGATGTCTGGAGTCTTGATCTCCTCCATACCTGCTTCATGCCCTGGAGGACGGGGCTGTGCCCCCCCACACACACACACCCTCTAGCAGATCATTACATGAAGGAACCTGTTACATACAAGCGCGCTCACGCTCACAGGTGTACACACGGGTGCTCACACACACGCACTGCTGGCTGACTTCTGGCATGGTAAGTGGTATGTCATCCAGATATGGGCCAGGCCTGGCGTAGATGGCACTGTTTATGTAATGGCATGCCACATCTGGCCGATTTTGGTTTGGTTTATGTGGCCCAGGCTCATAGAAAACAGGTCTGGCCCAGATCCGGCATCAAGCTGGCACTTCTGACTGACTGGTGTCATGGCAGGGTGTATGTCAACCAGATGTGAGCCAGGTCTGGCAATGATGGTGCTATTTATGTTCCTATTTTAGTTAGAAGACCCAAATGCCATGTTGCAATACTATACTGCTATGGTAGGCAACTTTTCATGAGAAACTGGGAACATAGGAGTTTCCACCACCCTGTTTGTCGGCAACAGATCAAATTGTGCATGGCTAACTTCTAAAATCACCCCGCTTCTCTACACACTTTCAATTCTGATTGGATCTCATCCCTGTAGAACATTCTCATCTCTTTTTTAAATCAGCGATAGTTTCATCACAGGTTTTGTCCTCGTACATTAGTATTTAACTATCGTCTTGTTTTTGTCAGGAGAAAAAAGAAGAAGAAAGAAAAGAAAAAAAGAAAGAATACTGCTGTTGCTACTCCAAAATTTAAGGGATGCAAAACTGGATGTCAAACTCACCTGTGTGACTTCTGGGCAAACAGGTGAGTCTTACCTTAAGACAAGAGAATGCTGAAACCATCATGCAGTGCAATGAGATTCAGAAGAAAACAAACAACAAACATGCGAAGCTTTTACTCCAACTCGTGGCTTCAGAGAGAACTCTGAAATTCTAAAAAGAACTCCTCCCAGTACCTGGAGTTCAAACTCCTTTTGACCGAGGGACTGATAAATACATTCTCTCCAGAAATCAAGAAAAGGAAGCCCCAACCAGATGAGAGTGTAGGAAAATATGATGCAGTCCACATGTCTTTCAGGCCTTTCAGGCGTAGAATGCTTGGGTGCAACAGTAAAACAAATGTGAGATGTGTGAAGTACCAAATGTTCTTCTGTGTCTCCAAAAAAAATCACAGTGTTTCCACAGATATCATAGATGAATGGACTTTTGTGAAATAGAAAGCCCAGTGTAATCATTCGTTCCTAGACCAGAGGCCTACAGCTAGTGAACTGTCAATGACTTCTAACGTGGCCCATGATCTACTATTTTATGATGCTGTTATTTAGATATGTTTTAATATCCTGCTTACAAAGATTTCAGTGGAGCATTTAATTTTCTTAACCAGCTCTTAAATTTTGTTAGTTTCACATTCATGATCAATGAACTCTTCCTGTGCACTGAAGTGCACATGTTGTAAACTTTAAATTAGTTAAAAACAAAAGTTTTTGCAATGTGGTTTTTAACATCCCGCTACTTGATTTATATGGAAAAAAAATCTAAATCAAAATACCTTTTTTCCTGGGTCTGCGGAGAATAAAGGAGGTCTTAATAATCATGTGCATGCTACCAGGTCCTGACTGTACAGATACTACGGACACATTTACACAGCTGTGAATTTGATATGATGCTATAACTCTGAAAAAGATGTTGCATTAATGTAGACACATACAATAAGTAGGGAACAATGATTCTTAATTAGGATTAGATAGCTCAAGTTTAGCTTCTGCGTTAGCCAGGTTTTACATGAAGAAATTTTCTCAACTGTAAAAAATGTTGTTTGAACACCTGAGTGAAAGTCAACAAATTTGAAAAAGGTATTGGTTAAATAAACCATGACTGGGTGGTTAAAAAAAAAAAAAGTATGATCTGCTAAAAGTATAGCTATGAGTGACAATATGGGTTAACATTAACTAAAAGCAAGATAAAAGTGCAAACACTGTTTTATTTATTAAGTAAACATCATGAAAGGTGAATTTGGTCACTCAAAGCTGTTAAATGGTTTAGCAGCTGGAAGTAGTAGATCACTGGTTGAAGTGGTGAGATTATAACTAAAACATTTAACCAGCTATAAGTGAGACACGCTTGGCTGAGCTTCAAATGACGTCATGATAGATTGTGTTGATGAATATGGAGTCCAGAGTTGGTGTAAATCTCTACAATTAAGACTCGAATGATTGTGATAGTGTTTATTGCACAATGTTACTCAGGATTCAGTGGTTGAGTAAAAAGCTGTTACTTGTCGTTACTGATGGTTTCTTTCCTCTCTTCCCTGCCTTGCTCCTGTGCAGGAGGATCTCCCTGCCCGAGTCCTTTCTGACAGCAGACATCATCCTCAGCACGCTGCAGAACATCACAGAGGGTCTTGTGGTCTACCCCAAAGTCACCGAGAGACACATCCGCCACGAGCTGCCCTTCATGGCCACAGAGAACATTATTATGGTGATGAACAAGTCAAAAAATGCATAATAGATACAAAAAATGGATTACTGGCAAATTATGTAGTGGAGTGTGAGATAAAGCAACTTGACTTCATCTATTTAAAGGACTTCGAGTCAGTGTTATGCTAGATTTGGACACAAAAGGATACAGCTGATGACGAATGTTGTTAAACCCCATCATGCACTCAGAACGTTTGCTTCCCGTCTATAAAGAGGGCATAGCTTTAATAAATTCACCCCACACAGTTTTAGCATTCATGTTTTATTTATTTCAAGCAAACAATAATACTGCGTCAATGACAAATGAAACACCCTAACCCAGGCAGGTTGTAATAGCACCAGTTGGCTATCAATGTATAGTCAACAAGAACAAATTACTGTTGTGCTGATAATGTCATGTGATTCTTTTAGCAACACAAGATTTCATCAGTTGTAAATCCAGTGTGAAAATACACAGTGGTTAACTCATTAATGACCAGCAGCTGGAGTATTGTGCAGCTGATGCTTTCCACCTTCTTCTTCCCGGTAACAAAAAAAAAAAAAAAAAAAAAAAAAAAAAAAAAAAAAAAAAAACAACACACAACATACCTTCACAGAGCTTCCTGATTGGCAGAGCCATGACTAAATTTTAGCTTGAAATTAGTTTGAAATACACAACTTGAAATTTCACGTTATGGACAGCCCCCCCCCATTTTATTGTTTTTATCGGTCTCGCTTCATCTCATCTGTTATAACGTCACTCTCCACTGTGGCTGGTTGACCAACAACAGTACAAGCAAGAGTGGCCCACACGCTGGTTGTACCACACACTTTGTGCGCTGCTTCCATCTGACAACAGAGCTCGCTCCAGGCAGACAGACGGTCAGTCCCTAGAGTGGAGTGGACAGCAAACTCTGCTCGACCATAAAACCAGCTTAAGACATCACTGATGTTTTAAAGCACAAGCTCAACCTTGACGTCCATATTGGCCTTATACGGCTCCAGTAGGGGGCGTACTTCTTCAGCCAGGAACGTTTTCACCTGAAGAGGAGCAGGAACAAGAAAACAAACTATCATCAAAGGGGGCAAACAGACACAGCTGCAGTAATAGGGGAGCTGCAGCTTGGCTGAAAACATTCATCTGTTGTCAGACTGAACAAAAATAAGGCTGTTCATGCTGTACCTGCTGTGGAGCACGCCCAATAAAGGTCTTGGGGTCCAGCAAAGCATCCAGCTGCCCTAGAATGGGTGCAAAGTAGGGGTCTCGCTGGATTCTGGCCAGCAGGTCATTGTCTCCACCTTCCTGTTTGACCACAGCTGCTGCCTCTTGGGAGAGAACACGGATTTTCTCGTGGCACTCCTGAAGGAGACACAGGAAAAAACAGAAACATTAAGGTGGAGCTGACTTTAACAGCCATGTTGTTGGGTCTCCATGTCAGGTCTGGTTATTGGTAATCAGCCTCTTCATTTAAATGGTCAAAACACTGGTTACTAGTCAGTAAGATGAGCTCACTTCAGTCATCTGTTTTTCTGGTTACCACTGGCATCTTCTGCCCGGTAAACCATCTCTCCTGATCAAGCAAAAATGCATTCATCCAGTTATGTTCAAAACTATTATTAATGTGTCCATTCTGACTCAGAGAATTCCTCACAGGGTATTCTCTCCTACCTGTCTGTTGCCTCCTGCCTTCACTATCGCCATAATAATGTTCTCTGTGGCCATGAAGGGCAGCTCGTGGCGGATGTGTCTCTCGGTGACTTTGGGGTAGACCACAAGACCCTCTGTGATGTTCTGCAGCGTGCTGAGGATGATGTCTGCTGTCAGGAAGGACTCGGGCAGGGAGATCCTCCTGCACAGGAGCAAGGCAGAGAAGAGAGGAAAGAAACCATCAGTAATCACAAGTAACAGCTTTTTACTCAACCACTGAATCCTGGGTAACAATGTGCAATGCATTGTAGGATGTGTAGTTCTTTAACCATTAAACGCAATTATGTACATCGTCTTTTACTCTTGATTTCTTTTCTGTTTTCCCTTTATGGCCACAATTCCTCTTAGCTGTTTGACTTTGTTCAAGGCCTCAAACTCTCATGAATTTCCTGACGAGTCAGTGGGAAAATGAAGGAGAAATCCACTTTTAAAAACAGTCTCCTTAAAAAAGTGGACAGTCACTGTGGCACTCCACGTGGGCTACCCACTCCTAATTGCAGGGTTCATACGCATTTTTCAGGGTCCAATTCAAGCACTTTCAAGGTCCATTTTCAAGCTTTTCCAGTAGATTGCCAAAAAATAAAATAAAATAAAATAATATAAAATAATGCATGTTTCACTTAGCATCACCTTAGTAAGACCATGTAAAAAATTAAAACAAATCATCTTAGGTCAGTGGTTCCCAAACATTTTTTGCTAGGCCCCCCCTTTGTTTGACAAGAAAAATGTTCGCACCCCCCCCCGCTTCTCGCACGTGCGCATGCGCACGCACAAACACATCCTCCAACCACACACACCCATATTTTACTCCATTGCGGTTTATTTCACACCTCAAACATTTAGTAAACAATTAAGCAAATACAAGTAATCTGCAATAAATCACAGGTAGTAAGAAAATAAACTACTAACTCTTTTACGCTACGTCCACACCTACACGGGTATTTTTGAAAACGCAGCTGTTCCGTCCACACGTAAATGGCGTTTCACCGAGAACGGCGATTTTTAAAAACTCCCTTTTTTGCGTTTAAGTGTGGACGAGGAATACAGAGTTCGTCTGTCAGTGCGCCCCAGGGTGGCTGTAGCTACAATGTAGCTTGCCATCACCAGTGTGTGAATGTGTGCGTGAATGGGTGGATGACTGGATATTAGGGGTGTGTATTGGCAAGAATCTGGCGATACAATATGTATCATAATACAGGGTAGACGATACGATATATTGCAATACTAAAAGCCAGATGATATTTGTGTTTAGTAGGACTAAATTTAATTAGGAAAACTCACAGTAAACAGTCCAAACTGTTTAATGCTTGACATGAAACATCTGAAACAAAAACACTCTAAGTTCAAAATGAATGGAGAAATTAACATCTGCCTTATTAGAAGTCATGTCAAATAAACAAACAAAAACTACTTTACTGAAATATCAAGTATTTTTTAACATGAAAAAAGTAAACATGTAACACTGAAGTCTTTCTAAGTACTATGATTGTAAAATACTTATCCAAAAACTGCTCTATGGAGCATCAAAACAAAGTACTTTTTATGTGACCTTAACATAAACAAATATAAATCAAAAATGAAATTCCTTGAAGAATCCATCCAAGTAAACATTAACAAAAAATGTAAAGTGCTATTACAACTAAGTGTTAATAAAATAAAGTACAGCTCTGCAGTGTCCATCAATGGAACACTTTTAGTACAACCTGAAAAAAGGAATTTACTCATCTAAATAAAAGTGCTTATGAGACTCAACCAAAATGTCAAACATTCTCATATCAGAGATTTTACATGTCTAGTGTTTTCTCAGTGTTTATTTTTCAATTTCCAGATTTTTGTGCAGGAATACAAGCTGATCGACATGGTCAGCTCTCAGGACACTTCTCTGTGCATTTACTATGTCTCCTGCAGAGGAGAAAACTCTCTCTGCAGAGACACTTGTTCCAGGAATGCATAGGAAACTCCTTGCTACTTTGGATAGCTGAGGGTATTCCTGTTCATGGTCCTTCCACCAACTGAGAGGATTTCCTGTGAGAGGCAAAGGGGTCTCATCTCTATACCTCTTGATCTCAGCTGCAGCAACATCATGTTCTGATTTTGGTGCAGTATTGTCACTAGTAGAGGCAAACGTAGCTCCGAGCAAGTCCACCAATGCACATGAGGTCCTCTGTCTCTTTAGGGGTGGCCGAGGGATGGAGTCAAAGTTGTCTTTGATATGTGGGTGATGAGCCTCCTCTGTGGCATTCTCTTCCTCCACCTGTTTGTCAGTCTCCTCATTCTTTTGCTGCTGAAAAACATTAAATTCAAATAGTATTAATGTCAGAAAGTCAAAATTCAAATCCAAGATTCACCCTGTTTTTCACTAATATTTGATGACAAATGTCATCAATATGCATTTTTTTTTTTGCTTTTTACTTTATTCACTTGCTTATAACTTCAGTTGAATTTTTCCAAATAAATTAATTTATTTACTTACATTTTCTTCCTTCTTTATCACAGTCACCACAGTGTCCAACAGTCTGGAATAGGTCTCACTGGTCTCTGCTTCAGACAGGAAGGGCAGGTCCTTAAACCGAGGATCAACAGTTGATGCCATCCATAGTGTCTCCCTCTCATTTACATCTCTTTCCCAGATCTTCTGCTATGGCAGTCTTAATGTCCCTTACTGTCGGTGTATCATCAACACTTTCTTGCGCACCCATCACAAGCTTGGCATGAAGAGGAGCAATGATGGACAGGGTTGGCATACTCTCCTCTGACATCACCAGGGTGGCGTCCTTCATAGGGCTTGAGTGCCCTGACAACTTCTTCTGCACATGTGATGTCAGATTCACTTAATGTGAAAATTTCTTTTTCACTCTTCCTAACTTCTGCAGAAAGCAGAGCTGCACAGATGGCTGGTTGCTGTTCTAAAAATCGTTCTATCTTATCATAGGAGCTGTTCCATCTTGTAATTATGTCCGTGATCAATCTGAGCTGGTAGCTGAAGGAGGCACTGTTTCTGCTTCAACTGGTTGCTGGCTGTGGTGCTGCGCCTGAAAAAGGCTGTTACACGTCGGATCCTCCCGAGAAGTCGCACCACGGATTGTATTTTCAGTGCTTTCTGTGAGGCGAGATTCAGACTGTGTGCAAAACATTGTATGTGCGTCATGCCTGCAAGTCTAGCCGCGAGAGCCATGTTTGGTGCATTATTGGTAACAACAACAAGGTCCTTTGCGTTCAATCCCCATTCAGCCACAGCGTCAGTTAGTAACGCTGCAATGTGCTCACCTGTGTGACTGTCATGCATGGCTCGGGTTTGTAGTACATGAGACTGAAGGTTCCACTGGTCCGTTATGTGATGTAACAGTTACGTACGATTCAGTGGCTCTCGAAGTCCAAGCGTCGCATGTCAGAGCAACTGTCTCAGCCGAGCTGAGAGAGTCCAGCACTGTCGCTTTGACTTCTTGGTACAACTTTGGCAGAGCGATGTCCGTGATGTGTTGTCGAGAAGGAACGGTGTAACGGGGCTCCAGCGTTTTAATCATATTACGAAATCCTTTATTCTCCACAACACTCAGAGGGCGCATGTCTTTGCAAATAAAAACAAGTACTGACTGCGTTATTTTTGTTGCACGAGTTGAAGTTGCTGGTAGTTTCGAAAAGTTAACTTCTTCAATTGTCCGTTGAGAGGGATCACCTCGTTTCGTTTTAAAATTAGCATTTGACGCTACGTCGCTATGGTGTCTAGACACGCGTGTTCGTAAATTTGTTGTGTTACCGGAATATTTGACTCTGGCGGTGCAGATTTTACAGACTGCATAGCTCTTGTCATAGTCTTTACTGCCTTCTTTTGTCCTAAATCCAAAATAAGTCCACACATCAGCTTTGAAAGCTGCGGGGGCCGGCTGTATCCTCTCCTCTTCAGTCATCAGTTAGCTAGCATCACACACGTCCACTGACTGTTCTACTTCGTTCTTTTGGCAAACTAGACGCTTCTACAGTTATCGCGAGACCTCGTTTTTACGTTATAGTAAAGGCGGTGAAAACTGCAAAACAGTGGCCGGAGTTTGAATTCCAACATACAAAAGAAATAAACAATAAATGCATGTCATTTTTCAATTTAAAAAAAAAAAAAAAAAATCGATAACACTGATTTTAAATATCGATTCAGTATCATTGCGCGAAATATCGCGATATTTCGTTGTATCGATATTTTCTTACATCCCTACTGGATATGTAAAGCGCTTTGGGGTCCTTAGGGGCTAGTAAAGCGCTATATAAATACAGGCCATTTACCATTTATTTACCATACAGAGTTGGTCACAACGTCAATGGTATGTGCCTTTTTTCACGTCACGCTGTGCGCCACGTTATTGTTTACATGAGATGAATAGCAGAATGGCAGATAGATTAACAGTATTTTGTCTCTGACTATCTTCAGGTTTTACACGCTTACATACACACACGCAGTTACTGTCGATCCATTTAGAAAGGTAGAGGCATCACGGTGTGATTATTTTACATGTAGTTGTTTTTTTCCTGTGTAATAATATTCAACATTGCTATCAATACATTTTTCAACAAATGCCTCTCTGTGCAAAATGGGTTTAAACACATAAACAGCTGTGGGATCCTGTTTGTCTGTGATTTAGACGGGGAACAAATTGTGGCAGGTACGGCCTGATATTATTTGTATCCCACACTAACTTTACTGTATAAAGAGATAACATCTCCAAAATATCAGGAGTAGTTAGTCAT